>NC_091745.1:7728723-8376223 GCF_043380555.1 Nothobranchius furzeri | reverse complement strand
CCAAAGATTGCAGGAGCTGGACACCAGCTCTTGTGGCCCTGCACATAAACAATAAAGCTAAACTTTCCCTATTTTTTGTCATCAAGTCTGCATAAAAACAATTATTATCATTTTGTACACAATTAAACAACATGTTAGTTTGTGGTAATTCCGAAATCCTGCATTCAGACAGAAAATGTCTATCTCAGACTTTCTGGCGGGGTGTGCTGTGTGAGTCCACAGACTTTGAGGAAATGATTAATTCATCGTTGGGCTTTAAAAAATGAAGGTGTGCACTTCAGTCTCAGAAACAGAACTCACACAAGGACATGTTCTGGTAGAAAAGATGATTAACACTTCTTTAATGTCACCTATGTAGGAACAATGAATGATTTTTGGTTTTATAGAGACACCACGGTATATCTAGAGTCGAAGCAGGTTTTAAAAACGTCAGCTAACCACACAAAGAACAAGAATAACAAATGCACATTGCTCATGGTGTTGACTTAATGTAGCAGCAGGCCCTTCTGCAGTGAACATCTTGATGGACAGAAGGTTGACTTTTGTTACATAACCGTTTCGGTGAGTAAAGTTTAAACTCCTAATCTGGGGCTTAAGTTATACTCCACTGTGATTTTTCACTGCTGGATGCACAGATTCAGTGTTTTATTGGCATGACTGGCCCTGAGGAGACGTGTCGGAGGGCAGCCTGAAGGACACGGCTCTAAACAAAACACTAATTTGATGCTTCAACCTGTTCCGTATTAACAGAGGAGCACCGTCATTGTGCTGCGGGTGGTGGTACCATCAAACTGGGGAGGGTTTTTATGTGCCCCCCCCCCCCCCCCACCCCCGTGTGTGTACAGGGCCTGCAGGAATATCATAATCAAATCATGACTCCAATAGGACTGAGTCTCATTCTAACGAGATCTTGGCCCCTGTGTGTCTCGGCTGCTTGTGTTGTCGAGGTTTCCATGTTGCGTGCACACACACACACACACACACACACACACACACACACACACACACACACACACACACATGCTGAAACCCACACCCCAGCTCACGTAAAACAAGCAGAGGCATGTCTGTTTTTGGCTCAGAGCCGAACAACACTGACCCACCATCCTGTTTCTGCTCCCCACCACCTGACATCCAAGCAACACTTCCTTCTGCCCCCTCCTTCGTCCATCCATCCTCTCCTTTTCATCCCACTGATGCTGCTATAAAACAGGCCAACATTTTATATGACAACCCCCCCCCCCCCCCCCCCCCACACACACACACACACACACACCACCACCACCAAAATAGAAACAAATAAAAATAGAAATTCACATCAAACATCCCCTCTTCAGGAGCTTCTGCAAGAGTATTACTAATCACAGCTTTAATTTAACTAAACAAGATCCAGCACCCTGCATCTAGAACCCTCCTGTTTCTAAAACACACACACACACACACACACACACACACACACACACACACACACACCACCTCTCCTCTTTCCGATACACGCCCCACATACATCAGTGTGTCTTTAGTACAGGCAGAGAGAGGAGAGGCTGAATATTAGTATTCAGAGCACAGGGAGGAAAGGAAGGAGGCAGCGAGTGAGCAAACGAGGGAGAGTGAAAGGGAGGGGACAGGAGGAAAAAACACGAGGTGGGGAGGAAAATATAAAAAGAAGAAGGGGGGATCCGAGAGGTGACAGAGGAGAGAGGAGATATATCAGATTGTCCATTTCTCCCTCTCAGTCTGTCTTCCCGGTTTGTGGATAGAGAGGACAGGAAGAGGGCGGAATGTCCCTTTAGGCGTCGCATCTGACTAGGACAGCTAGTAAATCGGAAGCTGAGGACAGCGGGGGTTTCTGCGACGTGAAGGTAGGAAGATATTGGCTTTTGTCTCTCCCATAAACATCCGTGATGCTTTTCGCGTCAGCCTCTCCGTCCATCCTGCATCCCGCACTGCCGAAAACCTCCCAAATCTGTTGCTGTTTCCATTAATATTTAATCTTTATTCTGTTATTCGCGCATCACCCTGCCTCATCTATATTGCATCCTGACATTGCTCGGCATACATCCCGGGCATATAGTGGGATAATCTGTGAAGGCAGGCAGCCTATAGACCTCACGACGGATTAAAGGGACGGGGCTGCTTTAACCTCACCGGTTCCGACTAGGATTTCACGGTTCCGTTCTCTTTTTCTTCCTCTCTTTGAACAAATCATATGAGTTATGAGGCGATCAGACAGCGGGGTGCGCGCACGAGCACGCAGAAAACACACAGAAGACAGGTTGACGTGCGTAAGACGTGCGTAATGCTCCCTCCTCCATGATGCACACCCCGACGGTCTCCTCCACCCCATCCTCCTACCTCAGCTTTAAAGCCGGAGTTCCTCCAGCGTCCCAAATTAAAATCAGATCACTAAAAGATCTGAGACACACACCGTTCCAGTGTGTGTGCGTGTGTGTGTGTGTGTGTGTGTGTGTGTGTGTGTGTGTGTGTGTGTGTGTGTGTGTGTGTGTGTGTGTGTGTGTGTGTGTGTGTGTGTGTGTGTGTGTGTGAATACACTCCCTGTCTGTAAATAGGTTGTGCTCTGCAGCTAAACACAGACAGAGCAGCATCCTGGCCACCTCTTCTCTATTTCCTGTCCCAGGTTATAGATAATTTAGACACTTGCGGCTCCAGCCGGCTCAGAATGGCGAGCTGTGAAATGTGGGACAGGAATGGGCAGATATTAAAGATGTTTGGTGTGGGATGGGCTGTTTGATCACATGTTATTATAGAGATGTATGGTCTTAAATAGATATTAATGCCCAGCCACCTCATGTTATTTATTCTCCGAGAGGGCGTCCAAGACCCATTACAGGAGCGACTAAATTGGAACTACCTCCAGGCTGAAGCTCAGCAAAGCTATTACCTCAAGTCAATAGACAGTAATGTCTCCATGCTCAATCTGGGCCTCATACGGCACCGTCTCCAGCCCGCTGAAACACATCACCACTCCACCGGAGCAACCAAAAAGATGTGTGTCACCGTGGCCCGATCTGTTTACCCCGTGCATCAATCTGTCACGGCCGAACGAGCAGAGAGGAGCGATGATAGCATTGTCTCGGGCAGACGTCGCTGTGGCCTCTAAAGGAAGTGATGCAAGACGGGAAGAAGAGGAGCTTCTGGAGACAGGTCACGACCCCCATGAATCAGTGATAGTCCTGGCGAATGGCGGGTGATCCAAAGGTACACGAGTACATCGATTTGAGGTGGTACACTACACGCTCCGGCGCAGCAGGGTGGAGAGGAGCTGGCAGCGCGAGAGTCACGACCAGAGAGGAGGAGGTCACAGGGTCAAACGGTCAGGTCAGGGGAGCACAGCAGAATGGGAATACCACAGAAGATGCTGTTGACGTTAAAACTGCCAAAAACATCAGGAGGAAAAAAATTAATCACTTTTAAGGATCAGAAATATAGAACAAAAAAGAGCTTCGATTAAAAAAATGACTTCCAGGTGGAGGTAAAAATGAACAGTGGAGCGTGGCAGCAGATAGAGAACCTGCGAGCAGCTCCAGTGAGATCTGCCTGAATCATCCTGTTAAGTAGAACAAATGGATTAGTCGTCTTTGTCAACAGAAGCTTTGTGTCCTGATACCAGAACGCTCCTGCCTGCTCTGAAGTTTGTAATTATGAAGCTGTTTAGTGTCTCCCCTGCAAAAATAATTAGATGTTTCAGTTAATAAGCAGGAATTCCCACAAGTCTGGGTTTGATGAAGAAAGCAGAGGTTAATATGAAGGGGCTGAGAAGGTTTTAATAAACTGTAAATAAAGATATTAAAGCTCCCTGGCCGTGAGGTGAGGACTGGATCAGGTAACTTCCGAAACACCAGCTCACCAGTGGAAACCGGAACTCCTGCTTGTGTGATTTATGTGATTCAATACTTGGAGAAAAATATAATTAAACTGGAAAATGAAAAGCCAAAAACGATACGTAGCAGCCCTAGACTTCAGTTTGGTGGTTAGCGTGGACTTCTTCCATTTCCCTTTGAGCAGCGGTTCAGATTTCTCACGACTGTAATTTTATAACCCAGGTGAGGCGATTCTCCGCTCAGAAGTGGGATCACGTCCTTGCTTCTGATTCTCCCTCCTGAAAATCCTGGCTCTTCGCTCTCTCTGTACATCTTATTCACAGGCGAGGAAGAAAACACCTGGAATTATCGTGTCAAAAACAAACATTCGAAGCCTAAAGTAGGAGTGATTGTGGCATTTATCCCCGTGCGCCCCAGTTTGGTTCGTGCTTTTCGTCTGACTCAGTTTTATTGTGCGTGATGTTTTATGTCTAAACTCGTCCCTCCTTTGCAAACACAGGACTGCTTCTCATAATAGACAAACATAAACGTTTCATCTTCTTTATCACCTGTAAGCTGAGCCGTGGACCTAACGGGGGAGCTCCGCTTTAAAAATTAGTCATTGAACTGATGATCTGATCCTGGGAGATTAACGTAAACGGCCAGCAAGGGACTCCGTATCTCGCTCAAGGACGTGTGTGCATGAACTAGCAGCCTGATTCGTGTTTGACATTACATCCGGCTCCAAACAGCTGCCTGGTCCCTTTATCTGGTGCTAGTCTGTCCAGATTTAGCTCATGATGTGATTGGCTTCCACCACTGGAGACTGATCTCATCTCCTTCTTCTTCTCCTCTTTATGTGATTCTTCTTCATGGCGTGATTGGGCGGTGACCTTGCACGCCGTTCTGTCTGGAGCGCTGAGCCGGACGGTGACCTGGCTGCGCGGCTGGTCTGTGTTGTGGCGTATTTATTCCTTGAGAGTATTGATTCCAGGCAGAGCAGCAGTCAGTGGAGCTTCTGTGGCAGCTTTATGTTGCTCTGTTATCTAATGTATAAACGTGTTTAACCAACTGGAATCGCTGTTTTCTTTTATCTAAACAAAGTCCATCTGCAAATATTAAGAGGGGATGTTCTAGCATCGCTTAACTGTTGGTAGTTGCCGTGTCACTTTTCTGCCACTTCATGTTTTTCTTTGCCCGTCTGTGCCCTAGTTTGATTTCCCTCCATCTTTAAGCGTCTCATTTCCACTTTAATGTCAACATCTCTCCTTACACTCCTCCAACTTCCTGTTTCTTTTGCTGCGAATGATTCTGTATGTCTGTCTTTAATGTTTTTTTTTTTAAGTCTCTTCATCTTGATGCTCCAGCTGGCATCCAACACAGCTGGTTCTGTGCCCAGACGCCCATTCCTCAGACTGAGACATCTTAAGCTTAGGGATGCAACGATACCACTTTTTCCCAAACCGATACCATACCAACACTTGGATCTGGGTACTCTCTGATACCGATTACCGATTACTGATACCGATACTTCTACCACACAAAAAAATGCTATGAATTGGAATACAGGTTTTATTTTCTTCTCTGCTTTCAACAGGAAAAGACTGTGAGGAAGATAAAAAAAATAAAATATATAAATAGAAATGATCACAAAACTAAAATATTAGGTGAACAAAAATAACAAGTTACAGTGAATCTACTTTTCGGCAACTGCTCTGGTATCGGTTAACTTTTGTGTCGGTATCGGCTCAATACCCAGATCCCTAGTTTAAGTCACTCGCACAGACTAGCTATCCTTGTGGGATAAGAAGAAGGGGAGGGGCTGGTGCAGGACGTCGGGTTTAGATGATGCTTTATTATTTATTTAACCCTCTCAGGCTCAAAATAAGTTTTGATAAAAGGACAAACAACTAAGTCCTTCAGGGGTACTTCTGAGTTAAACAATGCTCATGAAATACGTATGTGGAGTAACCAGGTAGGTGGGTTTCAACGTTGCAAATCTGCAACGCCTGCTTCCAGAGGGTTAAAGGTGTGGACCACTTGTTTAATCAGTACATTTGCAGTGGTTTCTAGTACAAATGAATGCATTGTAAGTCGTACTTGAGGGGAAGTACCTTGGTGCACCATTTCCAGGAACTAGTAGTGAGCCACATTGCAGCTGAGCTTCAGACAGCAGAATTTAGAGTCTTGTTTCCGGACATCTCATGCAACTCATTCACTAACTAACAACGTGGATATTTTATCTCCACAAATAACACAATCTTGGAGGAGTTCTGCTGTGTGGTGGAGTTGCTAATGCTAACTGTTAGCTTCTAGCAGTTGAAACATTCTCTGCTGTTTCCTGGACGCTAAACCAACAACAACCTTCCCATTGTGAGTCAAGATGGGCGAGTCCATGAACGTTAAATGACAGTGTGATGTCACACTGTTGGGTTTTTCTAATCCTAGATTTTCATGGTCTGTTTTCTATCAGAATTTAATGCAGGAGGTAGGTGTAGGAGACTATTTTCATGTCGCTGCATGACAAATTCAGTGTGGCTGATCAGAATTGATCAGTTAAAAGGGTTTTTCAGTGATCCACACCTTTAATAGAATTCCCGCCATAAGAGATGGACAGATACATGGATGTGAGTGACACCGTTTTTCTGATGTGACAAAAGAGAAGGACAGAAAACCAGAGACTGAGTGGAAGCTCTTCTTATTTGGGACCTGGTCGTGAGTGAAACATGTCTTGCCTAATGCGGTGAGTGATTGATAGCTGGAAGACAGATGGACACACGAGGAGCTCTTTGCAAAGAGAGGTGCCACTCTGAAAGTGACGGTGACATTGCACAGAACAACACACTTCTGATGATCAATGGTGCTGCTTCAGTTTGACATGGCAGAAAGAGGTTTCCAGTTTTACTACGGTGAAACAGCTGAGTGGGAACAAGCTGACCTCTCACTTTCACCATCGCCGAGTTCTGCAGATTTATTTATCGCCCACAACACTGGTAGAAGCTTTTTTGGCAAAATTTCGTTGGTATTTTTTTTGTTGTTGTTGGGAATTTGTATTATCACATACAACTCCACATACCGTCAGAGCGCCCGAGACACAGAGACAAACGAGTTTTTATCATTGACCTGCTTTTATTTTGACAGAATAGGTTCAAAAATAAAGACAGTGAGCTAAAGAAAGTTGGTTTCTCTCAGATGCAACAATGTTCTCAGTCACTGAAGGATTTCAATCTCATTCTGACATTTGTGAGGATGAAATGAACACCAGTGTGTTGGCATCCTCTCAGCTGTTTGCTTCAGCTTTACTATTCTACAGTAAACAAATGGGTTTTTTTCTGTTACGTTTCAGATTTTGTTGGAGGTTTTTCACAAGAACCGCCCATTCAGACAGAAGCTTCCAGTCCACGCTGATGATGCCTCACACCGAATCCCGTTGGAGCTTTAAAAAACTCAGCTCTGAAAGGAAAGAATCCTGCCAGCTTTAGTTTTTGATCTCAAACCCATCAGGAAAATAACAGTCTGAAGGTCACGGATGCACCTGAGAGAAATCTCCGTGTTCCCCAGACAGATCTGTTTACAAAGAAGATTTTAAACGCTGAACGTCCTCGCTCTAGTTTGCAAAAACCAGGATGAAGAAGAACCCCGGGAGTTGAGCTCAGCACAGGTAAACATAACAACCACAGCTTTGTGACCTGGTTACAGTTAATAACGTGCTTTATCTGGTGTTTTTCTGTCAGTGAAACGGAACAGAACAGCAACAAGCAAATCTATCCGAGCTCATAGTACGTCTAAACAAACAAACAAAAAACTCCCAGAGGAACAGGAGATCTGTATTAATCACTGTCAACGCGCCCATGGTGTCACTTTGTCTTGTAGCGACTCAGCTAAAGAAAACCTATAATTGTCTAAATTACTCTGTAATTACAGAAAACCACTGGTCAGTTATAGACTTCAGAACTATAACTATCTCTCCAGGGGATAATTGCTGTTATGGCTCTGTGAAGCCACGCTGTTGATTCAATTATCTGGCCTTCTATAGGATCAAATGATATTTGATGCTTATATTTAGACTTTTAGATTATATGTTATGCATCTCTAAATGCAGAAAATGACGCATTATCTCAGTTTCATCGTTGTAGCAAATTTAGTTGGGGAGCTTATTTTCCTGCTGTGTAATAGCTGAATGGTGGCCATCTTTTATTTCCAGCAAATTAACATTTGCCCTGAAATTCAGAATTCAATTAAATGTATTTTAGCCTCCCCTGAATCTGCAAATGAGGGTTTTGACTTGAATATGCTGTTATGACAAGGCTTTCATTTGAAAAATGTATTTTTAATAATTCAATTTGAGGATAAAAATAACTTTCACTTAAAGAAAAATACATTTGACCTACTGACTGTTCATAAGTAACACTTTTTTTGTGTGTTTATGAGGTACCAATCCCAGCTGAAACAATAAAAACAAAAAAAGCCAAAGCTCTTCAGCGACAGAAGTAATTAGTTTGGGGGCTGAACCTTTAAAATTACACGACTCAAGACATCTGCAGGCTCACACAGCTGCTTTTGAATCCGTATCGCTTCAGAATCCTTTACTTTTACCTGAAACGTTGTTTGTGTCTCATTACGATGTCATTCTGATTTTCCCAGCCCTAAATAAACATAAACTAGACGGCACCTTTGTTTCAGCAGCCCGGCTCCACAGCCGAGCTGATTCACACTGATGTCTTTTTTTGTTTTTATGGGTAATTTTTATGCAAAAATATGAAAAGGAAACACATGTTTCATTTCAAGTGACAGTGTGTAGTATTTCTGACGATAGGGGGCAGTAGATACCTAAATTGTTGAAAGCAAGCAGTATTTTTGTGTTGGAGTAATTCTTTACCAATGGATGACCATTAGGGTTAAAAAGCCCTGGGGAGTGTAAACGCCAGCAAAATACCAAGCACATCAGACTCCCTTTTCATTACCGGCAGCTAGTGAAGGGGTAAATGTGTAAAACAACAACATTTAGGCATGGCAAAAGTTTTGTAACCATTTACTATTATGTCCTTATGGGATCCCGTAGAAGGAAACATGGCATCTAATATGGCATCGCCGAGAGGTTTAGGGTGTTTCTCAATGTCAAGGCGCCTGGCATTGCAAGGCGATGTCCTGCGAGGCCAGGTGCCTTGCTTATGAACACACTGTCCTGCTTTGGTTAAAGAAAAGGTTAAATGGAACAGACTTGCATCATGTGACCGTGGCTTCCACAGTGGGCCACATAACGTCATGTGACACAGGGTTAACGTTATATTTTATATGTATTAGTTTCAGTATAAATACATAACAAGTCTTTTACTTTTTAAACTGTGTATATATTTATTAAATTAAATATATAAGCGAGTTACTACCCGCTAGCCACCGAAGCTGCAACCATTAAACAACTAACCAACCATAGATAACTTCTTTGGATCTAAAAAAAAAAAACATTTCAGATATCAGCCCTGTAGCTACAATTAGTTGACTTAAATTTAAACTAGAAATTTGCCCCCAAAGTAGCTGCCAGCTTCTGATCCGCCATCCTTTAAAAAATACCGCAGTGTATTCTGGGACATTTTTGACCAAGGCTAGGCTAAAAGACACCTCCCGTGAAACCTTGCTCAGCTAGCTAAACGGCTAACAAACAGAGAACTGACACCTTGGTAGAACATGAATACTGGAACATGCCTTGGCGGTTCCTGATGACATATCTCCCAGGCAACCGGGGTGGGCCCAAGACATTAAGGCGAGGTTCCTTGCCATTGAGACTAGGGCTGCTCAATTAATCGAATTTTAATCACGATTACGATCTGAGTTTTGACCGATTATAAAAACAAAACAAGCCGATTATTTGCTCCTCCCAGTTGCGCTGCCCCGAGTTGCAAATGAAACGCTACTCCCACAGTGTTGCCAACTTGGCGACTTTGACGCTATTTCCAACAGCTTTTCAGACCCCCTTCTTGACTTTTTAACTTAAAAGTACCTAGCGAACACCTCAGAAACATCTCTGGTAACCCTTAGCTACTTTCTGGATAACTGTTGTCGACATTTCCTGGAGGTTAGCTAAACACTCCGCCTGCGCTCCGGACCGTTCTTCAGGACATTAGGAAAGGGAATGATGCAGTGATGTGTCAGTCGCTAAAGAAAAGGCTCTCAGAGCCGGCTCCATGTTAGAGTAACCAGAGCGAGTGACACACACACCGCACCTGCGGACTCCTGAGCCACTAAAAACGGCTAAATGTGTGTGTGCGGCGTGCTAAACACATGTGCAGCTTGCCCCGATTGCTGAGACCGGGTTGGGGGGTGGGGGGTGCAGCTGTGGTTGGGACAATTATTACATTAACTGATGGACTTGTAAATACATAGTTTATAAATAAGGTAGAAATAAGTTCCTCACGCTGATAGCTAATAAATAATCTCTCTGAGGACACGGTGCTAGTGCACTCTCCTACAGCACCTTGACACGACTCAATAAATGTTACGCAACATTTTGTGAACATCAATTTATTTGCATTTATTTGTTATAAATGCCACTGTATAATTCTTGCTGTCAGCATTTGCAAGATATTGGTATTTGGGTCTGTACTGGTTAGACTTAAATGAGTTAAACCAAGGTCTATAGCCCTTGGGTCATAAACTATGAGCTATAAGTATATTGGTCTTTTTATACTGGGAATCAGGAGTTATTTTAGTGATAATCTTGTTTCTTATTTCTTTTTGTCCTGATTGTACCCTGAGCAATTTTTTGACTGAATAAAAACAAATAAAATCAACATAAATTGAAAAATTGTCCTGAATAATCGAGATCTCAATTTCAGTCACCATAATCGTGATTATTATTTTTGCCATAATCGAGCAGCCCTAATTGAGACTTAGACCCGCTCCCATGTATTTTATACCTGTTTTTTATGGTTTTATGTTACAAAGCTGCCAATATGTTTCAAGAATGGGGCTTAATTTCATTCATTTTTAACAACATTTCGATGGATATTTCCAGAAATTAATGGTAAAAGCTACACTTTGTCTCTTTAAAGAGCAGATTTAATAGGAAACAATTGTTTAATTGTTATGTTTAAAATGTGATTGGTCGCCCTGAGTTTCACATGCAGGCTAAAGGTGAAAATAGTCTTTCACCCCAAATTCTTGCATTAGCCGCTGATAGAAAAAGTAAAAAGAAAAAAATGGTCGGGTCAGAAAAAGCCACACAGATCTATGTATGTCGCACAGTAAATTAGCATTCATGAACTCACCTATTAGTTCATATTAGTGTCCAGGAGACAGCAGAGAACATCTGGGCTAAGCTAACTTTTAGCATTAGCAGCTCCACAACATGGCTCGTGTTAGTAGAGATAACAGAATAATGCAGAACAAACAGAGTAATTGGGAGAGTCTCGTTGCTAGCCAATCAGAGGTGAGATGTCTGAATATCAGACAGCAGATTTATTAAGAAAAAAAAAACTATAATGAATGAGAGCTTTGATTTTATACGTTTGCTGAGTCAGGAGTAACTGTAGAAGTGGGTATGCAGTGTTTGTGACACATAGTGGTGTCAGGCTGGAGGGGGTGCCAAAAAGTGATTAGGCAAAAAAAAGTGTTTATTCATGAGAACTCTGTAGAGTCTAGTCGCAGTAATAAGAGCGAACGGAGCAAAGCTCTGGTGTCACAATGAGAGTTAACGTGATGAGCGGGAAAAGCAGGCATGACCGGGCCCTGTTCGGTGCAGCTCAGCTCTGTTAGAAATAAGCAAATGTCTGCTTAAACGGGACGATATTAGATATAAAAAAGTATTCACAGATATCTAATATTTGAATGAAAAAGAAATATTACTTGTTTTTATTGTTAATATTGATTTATTTATTTTTTTTCATTTCTAAGGTTTGGATGTCTGTGAACATTTGCACATCATTTTCTGATATTATACATGATCTAAAGTGGGTCGGTCTGAGGTACAGGACTCTGCCCTGGGCCTAAAACCCTGCAGATACATTTGTTTCTATATAAACACCAACAACACATAAATAACAGCAGCTGGATTGAACTTTGTTCCTTAAATCGAGCCACGTCATTCAGTAAGTTCTGCACTCACACTCATCAGCAGCTCAGCTCAACTGATGTTCTTTTGTCTCAACAGGTTATTTTGGTAACTAGTGACATCAGTTCACCTCTGGTACTGAGCAGCATGGGGGCATCAATGTTCAAAATGGAATAGAGAAAGGACAGGATGTGTTAACTCAAATCTATTGTTACGATGCATACATAGACACTTTATCATACATTCTTACCAGCCTGTAACTCTACTGTTTTTCTCAAATTGCACTAGACTGATAGCCTAGTGAACTAGACCAAATTCTTGCTTTGCAAAGTTTGGTCTAGGCATGCTCCATTGGAACCTCCACAGCTCCTACCAGGACTCTGGCTAGCCAATCCCAGCTCTCTAGAGGGGTTTCAAACACACAAAGAGCTGTAATTGGTCCATAATGGTGGGCCAATCATAGTGCTCTATCTGCTTAGTGAACAAATCACAGAGCTTTATCCACTTTGTGAGCCAATCAGGGCACTCTATATGCCTGGTGGGTGGGATGATGCAACAGAGTGAAACAAGAGTATGTCACATTCATTGTCCAGTGGAATGCAGAGATCATTTGAATGACAACGGTAGAGCCCGCCCCACAACCGAGAGCCATCAATGGAGCGTGGCCAGACTAAATAATACATTTATTTAGTCTGGCTTGCCAGGCTACTAGACTGATGCTTTTAAATACAAAATGTCCAAACGTTTCTTCCAGCGGTCATGCCCCTGGACTTCCCTAGAAGTGTGTGTGTGTGTGTGTGTGTGGGTGGGGGTGGGTGGGGGGGTGGTGGGGGGGGGGGTGACCACATACCCCCTCTGATACATATTACAGCCTGGTTCTTACAGAGCTGTATAAAGGCCAGGCTGCATTATGGAGCCACTTGTTCCCTGGTATTTACAGACATATCTACAGGGAACCCCTGTAAGTACCTGGTATCTTTGTAGGAGCCCTGTATGCACATCCATAAGTACCAGGCTGTACTACAAAGTACTACCCAGGATAATGCTCATCAGTGGCTTGCTACATGCTAAAAAGTTCTCATTTTCTATATAAACCCATTTTCTGTGCTCTGTTAAAGCACCAGAACCAGTGAGCTATAAAACACACACAGGTTGTTCTGATATCAGGTTCTGACCTGATGGGATCAGTCTGGAAGAAACCTGATTTGTGCATTTTCAGCCTCTGACCCACAGGGCCACGAGAGTAGAGCAGGAGTTGTTCAGTCATAAATGAGCATGTCATTCTGCTTTCTGTTATCCAGATCCCCTGCTGAGCTCCTTCGTGGTTTTCCTGCATCGCTGAGGCCCCCTCAGCTTCCTCTGCCTTGTAGTTCCCAGCTGGCACCCTGCCAAAGGTGGACGGGCTGACTCCGTACCTCTGCGTGCGCCGTCCGACACGTGAGGGCGGCGGGAGCTGCGCTGTCATTGGCTGACTGCTGGTGAGAGTGCGATGCGGATTGGAGCATGTCGGGAGACTGGGATGACGACCTGTGTAAGAAGGCGCTGGTGTTGGTGGAGGAGCTGTGCTTCAACTCTCCGAGAGGTTACAGCCAGAGCGAGCGGTGCCAGGAGTTCAGCTACCTGATGAGGGGTCGCAACAGACAGGTGGACACAGGTAACTCCAAAATAAGAGTTTCGATTGTTTTAGGCAATTATTGGAGATACTTTAGCTCTTCTGAAGAAGGTTTATGAGAAAAGATGACAACATAGAATATTACCTGTCAAAGATAAAGCTGTTTGATCAGCCTCAGTTTGTAGAAATGAAGTTTAGCTCTGACTGGATTTTACAGACATCAGTTGCAATTAGACCGGCTTTCTGTCTCAAATGTAATCTGAACAACAGCACGGTTGTGCGAATGCTTCACATCTCAACACAGAAATCAGTTTCACATCACATCATTATTCTGGCAGAAATATGAAAGGTGACCTGATGTGTTTCTGATCTTCGGGGCGACGGTGGCACAGGAGTTAAGTGCTCGCCTCGCAATCGGAAGGTTGCAGGTTCGAGCCCCGCTCAGTCTGTCGCTGTCGTTGTGTCCTTGGGCAAGACACTTAACCCACATTGCCTGCTGATGGTGGTCGGGGGGACCGGTGGCGCCAGTCAGTGCACCCCAGGGCAGCTGTGGCTACATCGTAGCTCATCCCCACCAGTGTGTGAATGTGTGTGTGAATGGGTGAATGACTGATTGTGTTGTAAAGCGCCTTGGGGGGTTCCAGGACTAGAAGGTGCTATATCAAATACAGGCCATTTACCATTTACCATTTCGCTTATTTGTACTGCAGATCATCATTTTTCTATGTAAATAATTATATGTATATATACGTAGATAGGCTTAATAAGTTAGTGTTAAACATTATTGCCTGTTTGAGATTACAGTCACAACCAACCCTACTGTGAATATGTTACCTTGTCAGTCCAGTCAGAACTATTCTCTGTCTCTCTAAGCTGATGTTTTTCAGGAAGCAGGAGCCTACAGCAGGTCAAATCTCACACAGACACACACAAGAAAATGAAACATCACCTCATATGTTTAAAAAAATGCTTCCCTAAATCTGGTGGTGCAATATTGTAAATGAGGTTAATTTTTATTTTTATTAAACTATCTTTTTACTTAGTTGTTTCTTTATTTATGGTTTGGACATAGTTTTCAAGCAGCACTCAAGTTCTTTTCTGATATTTTATTTTGAAATTCTTGGTTGGTGTCTAGTCTTCGAGCACCACTCTCCTGCATGTTTTTGTCACTTTCCTGCTGCAACACATGATTCAATAACTGAAACAAATGTTCATCATGTTATTGAACTCTGCAGAAACCGGTTAATCATCTATTGATTCCAGTCAGGTGGGTTTAAGCGGAGAAACAGGAAACATGGTGATCTTTAAGGAACGAGAAGGATGCTGCTCCTGGTTGATGAGGCAAACATAGAGAGTGCATCAACATGAGCACGAACATAAAGGGATCGTTAGATCGATTAAAAACAGACTTTTTTAAAATTGTTCATTAGGGTTGTGAAAACTTCACGTAACATTGCTGAGTTCTCACTTTCAGATTCCTCCTCGTTTCTGTGAAAGACTCCGTCACTCAGACTTCTGTCTCCGATTTAAACAGGAAGGGATGCTGAGTATTTGTTTATCTTTGAAATTCTATTAAATCAAAAGTAAAAAAAAAGGGTCTGTGAGGAGAAAATGTGATTATTATCAGAATAAATATATCAGTAAAAAATTAACTAAACGTTTATTTAAAAGAAATGAAGCCCAGATGGCCTCCAAAATAGATTAGACGACCAAATGTGCCATCTCTAATGTGCATTTGAAATCTTTGCTAAATAACACTTGAATTAGAGGTGAATAAAACTGTTTCTTCCCTCAGACACTACATTTTAAAAAAAGTAAAATCTTTTTATGTTTTAAAGTGGAGTGTCAGAGTATCTGGTTTCCTGTTTCACATGGATCATCTGTAGTTAGTTCCACATGGAAAGGATGAAAACTCAAGGATCTCTCCTTGGGCTTCTTGTGGAGCGTGCTATATAAATATAAATTATAAACAATTTAAAAATGATCTAACCCCCTCCCGAGTAAACAGGCTCTGAATGATGTTCCGATTTTAGCCAAAATGCTAAATTAGCAAAAGATAACAGCTAAAACTTTGCATTTCAGCTTTGATATGTTCGTTTTGTTATTAAACAACTAGATGAAGCTTTGAGTTACAGTTTAATATATTCATAAAGACCAGCTGCCCTCTGAGGGTAGATAAAATGATCCCACCAGGTTCCAGGAATGAAACGTGAGGATTTGATCACCGCTTTAGAAACAGTTTTTTTTGTTTTCATTGAAAACATTTTTATCAGTCTTTATATAACTAATTCTGAAGTTTGTTAAAAATACAAAAGCGCCAAGAGAATACACGGCAACAATAAGGGTCCCTTTAATAATGTTATATTATTAGGCATTAATACAGTAATGAATAAAATAACAACAACAGCTTAGCCATATTATATAATGTGTTACTAAACAGAATCCCCCTAGTTCTTTATCTCAACCTTAAGGAAGCTTAATAGTCAACAATACTGACGTTAATAAATGGACCCTTTGTTTATTAATTCCTAATAATGCATAAAGTAACAGTAATAAAGGGAGCCTTGTTGTAAAGTGTTACTAAATGTTTGCAGCGTGTAAAAACAACACAACCTGAGCAAGGTTAGGTGACGAGGAGAAGGCTGTTGTGTTTAAGGATGTATGGAGCATTGTGCACTCAGAAAAAACAAACCATGAAATATTCATGTGGTGGATTGAAATGGTGATGGTACGAGCTATTCCATTTCTTCCAGCATATGCAAAAGTGTCTCTGTAGGATTGTGCAGTTGTGACCTCACAGCTGAATATTTTACCCATATTATAAATATATTTGTATTACCAGTCTGAATAGATAGGTCCCGTTGAGCAGTCGAGTTGGTTTTGCGTTGGGCTCCTGTGAGACACTTGGGAAGTGCTACACAGATTAGCATGGATCTGTGGCCCAGCGTAGATTAGCCTGGATTGGCTGCGCGCTGCCTTCTGAGATTTGGATGACTCTGTGAAGAAATGTCACGGCACGGTTTTAGGAGAGGGTCTCCTCGCTTGATGAGCTGCGATGTTGTTTGCTGGTGGAAGCGTCTGATCCCTCAGAGGGCTGCAATTGCCGAAAGCTGTCAGCGGAAGGCTTGTGTAAGCAGTAAAGATGTGTTTGATGTAGAGCATTGTACGAGTCCCAGCGGGGTTGCATCACTCGCTGACTGACAGGGAGTCTCGGTGACTCCTTGCAGCGCACTTCAGAGGCCTGCCTCCCACCCACCTACCCGCCTGCTGACTGGCTCTTTATGCTCTGTGGATCAGTGATGGATCTGTGGCAGGATCAGTGCTCAGGAAGGTACGGCGACTGCCCTAAAGAGAGACAAATGAAGGAGAGCTGTTTGGCCCCCCAACGGTCGCTGCACACGTTTGATCGCTACGGTGTCTTATTGGTGCACCCTGATCTCCCAACCGGACACAACCACCTCCTCTGCTTCTGTTTTTCCTTCACAGATCAATGCGTTAGCCTTTCACAGTCGGAAACTCTTCCCCTCCTTCAGCGATTTGCTCTAAATCATTGTCAGCTTCAATTCCTCCATCCCTGTAGTTTCCCGGCTCTTCCTACTTTTATCATTGCCTTTCATGTTTTGGCTCTTTCGCACAAGGCACGATGGCTTCATGAGTCCTACGCCCTTCCTCCTGCTTCTCTAACTCCAAGATCCAGGGAGCCTAATTTGTACCAAATACATTTTAACCCTCTGCCTCTTTTAGTTTAGTTGGCGTGATCACTGTAGCTGCTTTTTGTTTCATCCTCGTCTTCCTGTCATCTCGTGTCTTTCTTTTCCCCGTCGTTGCTCGATTCTTGCCCCCATCTTGTTTAGATCCCTTCACCCATCCCCCAACCCTTTACAGCACCCCAATCATATCTTTTGAACAAGTGCTGATTAATGGCATACACAGACTGATGAATAATTCACCAACAAGAGAACGAGCAAGCAGAGAGTGGGGGGGTGGGTGGGTGGAGAGAAGGTGATGAACAAAGAGACGAATGCTGAGGAGAACGTACGAAGGCAGCCAGCCTGGGAGAAGAAATGACAGCAAGGATGGAGGAGAGTTTGAGGGGATTAGATGGAGGAAACATGGAGGGTGGGAGGAAAGAGGAGGAAAACCAAAGTCAGAGACGTGCTACCCACGGCTGGAGGATCGGCTGATGTTGCTGTCAGCTAGTTACAGATAAAATGGCACCCGTTTCTGTGTAATTAAGCAGTATTTGTCTTTTGGTGCTCATGAAGACATTAAAATGAAATAAATTCCAGGGTTAGAGGAAAGGAGCGATGGTTTGGAAGACATGTTTTCTGATGCTAGAGGTTAGAGCCGGTCTGCCTGCAGTCTGAAACGATTCCTAATCAGTGGCCTCGTGGTCTGGACGGAGCCCAAAGGCGCAAAAGGACTCACCTTTTCACTTAGAAACTCCAGGATGGAGACAGTCGTCACACTCTGCTCATGGTGCGATGTGTTTCCTTGGTCTACTTTCGACGCATGAATATTCATGTTCTGGGGCTTCATTAAACGTGTGCTCTGATTGGTCCTCTTTGTCGAGACAGTCATCAGACCAAAAGATGCTATTTATAAAATACCTCAAATACTTCAGGATAATAATACATATTCATTGTATATTTAGTCTACTTATCTATAAATATGCATGTAATATTTGTGAGCATTAGCAGATGTGCAAAGTTTCAAAGCTCAGAACCACACGACGGTTCTTTTATCATGCCTGTTGCCGTTAGCGGAGGCTGCTGCTGATGTCGTTGCCACCGACACTCAGCTGCTTTTATTCTCATTTGAATGAGTCATTCACAGCCCTGCAGACCAACGCTCAGCCCCCAACACCCCCCCCCCCCCCAACTCTCAGACACTACCTTCAAACTGTCAGAGATCAAAAGGCTCACAACGACAAGGAAATATGTGACGGCACCAATGTGGGTGCTTGTTTTATTTATTATTAACTGCTTGCTTCGTCACCTCCTCCCACCTCGCCCTCTCTCGCTCCTCAGGAGCATCCACTCTGCCGACGTCCGTCCTCGTCTTGAGCTCAGGATTTAAACGATGGATAAAAGCTTCAGAGAAAAGCTGCAAATTACAGCTTTTGCTTGTGGCAGGTTCCCTCTTCGGCTCAATAATGTGGGATTTGCAGATGTTGTGGTAACTACGTGTGTGTGTGTGTGTGTGTGTGTGTGTGTGTGTGTGTGTGTGTGTGTGTGTGTGTGTGTGTGTGTGTGTGTGTGTGTGTGTGTGTGTGTGTGTGTGTGTGTGTGTGTGTGTGTGTGTGTGTGTGTGTGTGTGTGTGTGTGTGGTTGATTGTGCAGTTGTTGATTTGTTTGGCATATGCAGAATGTGTTAACGCCAGGCGCACACAAACGCAGTTGTTATTTTCATTCATGCTGGTGCCAAAAACAAAAACATTTGCGCTGCCATTGTAGATCTGTCAGAAGGACCAGCTGAATGGCCAAAACATTTGAAAATCACTGATTATGAATCTTGTTTGACCATTTGTCATCATTATGCACAACCATTTATGTTAACTGAGGAGATCACACCTGCTGGTTGCAGGAATTTGAGTTCATGAAGTGTTTTAGTTTATGGAGCCTCGCTGTAGCAGCACTTAAAACTGTTGTTTTTGTTGTTGTTTTTGTCTAGTACTGTTGTATGAAGTAGGCATTGCCTGCAGTAGAAGGCAGTTGAACCTAACAGCTACTCAGAGCAGGAAATATTTAACAGAGACATCTGTCATCAAAAATAAATCTGCAGTTCAGTTGTAGAATTGTTCCCGTTGTTTCTGTGTTTGCATTTTTTTAACCTGGGCACACTTAAAGAGCAAGTCACCCCCAAATAAACTTTTTTTTGCTGACAAACTAAATAAACGAGTGTCTAATCGTGCTGCAGACACGTGTCATCAATAATTTGGCACTTCAGTGCATCTTAGTTCAAATTTAAATATTCTGCCTAAAACTGGCAGTGTTGTGCCGTTGTCAGGTAAAAACTCTGCACTGTATTCTAATTTAAATCTGCCACCGCTATTGGCTAAGAGGTATGCTATGATGTAAACTAGTACATTATGATGTCACAATGCTGCTGTGAGCCTGTGTGTATTTGTTAGCAGCTCCTCCATCTCGGTCAGCCAGGCAACAGCATTTGTAGCATTTTTCAAACATGAAGTGGGAGTAGAGTTAGACTCTGGTAGGGGTTGACTTGCTCTTTAAGTGGCCAGGTTAAAAGTGTGCATTGTGACTGCTAAAACACCCTACCGCGGATTTTCTTCTGTTTGCATCCCTTCCCCTCATCACCGAGGGAGAACAAGCAGTGGAGCTGGTGAAAACAGCTAAGTGCGTGGGCTGCGCATGACCTTTGACCTTTGACCTAACACAGCCAGCCTCATTAAAAAGGCTCACCGACTGCTCTGTTTCACGAAGAGGCAGAAAAATGTTCGTCTCAGCTGCTGCTCTCTGTGTGGTGCAGAGCACCTTGATGAGTCCCACGTCCGTCTGGTAGGGGAACGGCTCTGATTCTGACAAGAAGGAGGTGCCAGGAGCGGCTAGATGTGCTCAGAAATGACCAACAGCATGAATCTGAATACAAAAGTCTTCATGTCTCATCAGAGAAAACATGGTTTTTTGCAGTGTCTCCGTTTTACAGTGTAGTTGTTTTGGGAATGGAGCGACAGACGTGTGCAAATGGATGTATGGCGGCCATATTTGTTTTAGAGAATATAAATCATTAACAACTTTCTCATGCAAAAGTGAAAGGGTGGAGGTTTCGGGTGGAGGAAAGCGTTGATGTGGCACTGCTCTGTAACCACGTGATGCGGATCTCCTGATTGGCCCACTGGAAGAGCGGGTGTATTAATGATTTCTGCAGCTGAGCACAGTGATTTGTTCTGTAGCTCAAACTGTCTTTAAATGGAACGCAGCCCTTGTTAAAGCGTGTGTGGTTTTCCTCCTTATTCAAGTCAAAATGTCTGCAGTGAAATCCTCCTAGCCGGACTCGCTCTGATCACCATGTAAATACGGACTGATCATCAATGCTCCACATAATCTAACAGCTTTCATTCAAAGTGCTGACTAGCAGATGTCGTTTTCTCTAAAATGGGTGAAAATTGTGTATTTAATCGTTTTTTTCCCCCCTCCTCTGGTTCCCTCTAGAAATCTCTGTCAGCCTGCTGTCGGTCATCGTGACATTCTGTGGCATCGTCCTCCTGTCCGTCTCTCTCTTTGTCTCCTGGAAGCTCTGCTGGCTGCCATGGCGGGACAAGGAGGGCGGAGGCCTGAGCCTGACGTCGGGGCTGTTGCCCGGAACCGCTGGAGTTGGGAGCCTTGGAGGACCTGGGGGAGCATCTCTTCTGCCCCCGATGCTGCAGAGGAAGGAGGGGCACTCCTCGTCCTCACTCTACCCCTCCCTGGGCCAGCAGGGCCACCCCCATTTCTCTGACCTAGTGGGGCTGGAGAGGGGGGATGTTGGGGGAGTAGTTGGGGGAAACGAGACCCAGGAGCACTCCTACCTGGATATGGATTCCTACCCCAACAATGCTGGTGAGAGACAGAAACTTTTGATCTCACTGGTTTTGTGACATCTTTGCCATTTCTGCACCGAAATGCTGAAAGACGATCATTATTCAAGCAGCTTTTGTAGATGATTATTTTAGACATATTATACATATATACATTTATGTATTGTCTCATATTACAGACCTTACAAATACAGAAACAAGTTAGGAATGTCAACTGTATTCAGATTTGTCATTTTCATGGAGACTCCAAAGACAAATGTGTCCAAAATGAAGAAATTAACAGTTTTTATGACTATTTGATGAAAATAACTTGTCTAATAAATTTGTTTCTGGCCATATTTTTGCATCTACAAACATGAAATTAACTACAAATCATCCAACACTAAATTCTGAACTTTTATGCAAGCTTGGTTGAAAATAACCTGTTAAAACAGTAAAAAACAAAACAGCTCAATTTTGCATTAAATCAAAAATGTGCACATGTCAACTTGTCACAAAAGTATTTCCACTTTTAATGAATTTTTATTTAATTTTATTAAATTTTACAAATTCAATTCAATTCAATTCTATAATACTTTATTAATCCCAGTGGGAATTTAGAGTTTCAGTAGACACAATTCTGAGATCAGACATACATACATGACAAGAATTGGTGACTGTGGTCATTTGCAACCCGAGTCACGCTACCGTGATAGATCAAGTGGGTTTATATGAGGACAGAGTCAGGCGGAGGGGAAAAAAAAGGCACTTCAGAGTTACCCTCCACAGAGAGGGCAGCTTTGCTATTCAAAAAAAAAAAAAACACCTCAGGCAGATATGCAACACACTTCAGGCATTACACAACACAAGTGTCCACTAGGTGGGGAGGTAGGGTTGGGACTCTCCTCACTTCGGTGCGTGCAGCCGCAGCGCTTATCACCTCCGTTTGGACAGGGGAGGGAGATTAATGGGTTGGAGGACACAGTAACTCCTAGATACGGTTCCACGGCCTTCACCGGTCACAGTCCCGCCCAGGCTGGGAGAGGGAGAAAGAGTTGCCCAGCGACGGCAGCATTCCACATTTCTTCTGAGGGGGAAGTTTTTACTTCAGCCTCACAGGCTCAAGGGCACCAGATTCATATAAGGATTGTTTTGGGGACAGACAGAGATAATTTCCTCTCTGCATTAGAGTTCTGTTGGTCATCAACCCCTCTAGATCCAATAATGGCGTAATTAATCCATCCCAATCCGTGCTGATCCGTCCACAACTCTGTCCTTGATGGAATCAACCTTCTGTGCCAGAGCCTGAATCTCAGCCAAAGTTCCAAGCTTACGACTCATCTCAACAATTATATGAGTTTGTGCGTTCACAGCGCGATGCAGTCCATTGGATCTCTTTGCTCTTTCTTTCTCCTAAGGACTAGCTTAAAAAAATACGTAACTTAAGTTTGGTTTCATATTTTTATTTAACAGTTATTTTCCTTAAAAGCTCCGAACATGTTCGTTTTTTCATCTTCTTTTTGGTTTTGTTTATTTTTAAAAGACATCCTGTAAAACTCTGAGCAGCAGAAATGAACTAATTATAATGTTTATTAAAACTGTTTCTCAGAAGGATCGTCACAACATGGGGAACAAAATAACCACATTTTTTAATACTAACACGTTTAATAATGTGATCTTCTAACATAGTGTTCAGAACCGCCCAGCATCACTCTAACAAACAGCTGCAGCCAGTATGGTGTTTTCTAAGCTGAAACTGGATGTTTTTATTCTGACATTGTGTTTCTACTGACTTTCTGCATGTGCATCATTTAAACTGAATGTAAGTTAATCCTCCTTTCACTTCACTTGATGTTTTTGTCTCCTGCTCATGAGCGGTTAGTGTAAACGTGTCTGCTCAGTCATCAGCTCAGAAATGGCTTCCTGTTAAATTAAAGTCATGAAATCAATGAGACCAATGATTCTGGTAATATAACGGGAGCATTAATAAATAATAGCTGTGGGGTTGTTTGTGTTTGTAGGAACGCTGAAGCTGAGTCAGACATCTCCAGACGTCCCCAACTCAGAGGGGGGGACCAACAAAGACCTGCCTAACGCTCACTCTCAGCAGCAGGTCACCTCACGGTCAGTGCAGGACCAAACGTGTGTGTGTGTGTGTGTGTGTGTGTGTGTGTGTGTGTGTGTGTTGGGGATGTCTTGTTTTGTATCTTTTTCACTGAAGGCTTCATGTAGAGCTGAACCAGCAGCCCTTCAGTAATGTAAAGGCCACAACAGCCCCAGGATTAAACATTAGTTTATTTATTTCAGGTTGTAGAGAAAACTCAACAGTATCACTACATGGGTCCTGATTTTAAATCTCATTTTCTTTGTTTTTAAGTACAACAAAGTAGTCATTTAAATAAAACAAGAACATTCCCCTCCTGTATGTGTTTCACTTTCCCTCATTACAGAGAAGCTTAATACTCCCATTCCCTCCATATCAGTCATAAATCTGATCTTACATTCTTGCTTTTTTGAATGAAGTCCTTATTTTAGCATTAAAGTGCATAGACGCTGGTCTCACACACACACACACACACACACACACACACACACACACACACACGCACGCACGCACGCACATGCACACACACACACATATATCAATAGATGACATGAGATCTGAATCAAAAACATCTTTTATCATCAAAATCAGCTTTTAAAAACAAATGTATGAACTATAGAAGCAGCCCTAATATTCATGATGCAGGTGTGTTCTATAATCTAAATTTAAAATCCAGAATCCTGATGTAAATGCATCTCCTAGGTGACTGAATCTAGCGGCCGTGCAGCATCTTGTGCGAGCACGAGCTCCCTGCGCGATATTCACCCCCTGTGTGTTGCTTTGTGCACATTCAGGCCCAAACCCATGACTCACCAGCTCTCCAGCCCAGATTTTCATGGTGAGGAGAAGGAGCAGGTAACCTGCATCGGGCAGATCAAGCCGGAGCTTTACAGACCTAAAGGTGATCAGAGCGATGGCAAACAGGGCGACACCTGTGGCAAGATCTGCTTCTTGCTGCGCTACGCCTTCAAGTAAGTCACCAGGCCTCAAGTAAAACATGTGATTTCACTGTGCTGTGATGTAAAACGTGGGAGTTTTTATGTGAGTCAATGGTTTTAGATGGAAAGTTTAACTACTGTGTCAGTATTTTAGGTTCCTTATTGGAAGAGCACTCGTCCGTGGTATTCGTCGGAATATGACAACACACAGTTCGTATGCTAACACTCGTTATTTAGCCAAGCTAGAACCAAATCACATTCAGTTAAATTTACATTTGTGAACACCATGAGGGTTCCTTTGGCATCTTGTTGGGAAGTCAGACAGTAAACAAGAAATTTCAGTTTTAATAATCAAGATCAGCATCATCAATCAGCTGTTGCTTCTTTAAGCAGAGGGTTGCAACTTTTACAACTAAAAGACGTGTTTTTTTTCCATCCTCCCACTAAATATAATTTGCATTGAACCACCAAGTGGAAATGAAAGTAAGGTATAATGTGATTTTAGGTGGAATAAACTAGAGGTCAATACAAGAACCTTACTTCAACTACATGTATCAGTTCCTCCCTTATAGAAAATGAGTAAAATTACACGATCAGTTAGAAATACATAATACATCAATGTCTCTATTAAAAGTAACTTAAGAGTATATCATGTAGTTGATATACCTAACCTACACTACAAATTCAAAAACTATGGGGATTAGACTTTTAATATGAGACACATTTCTCATGTCTGCCTTTTTCTGTGACAAGAATAAGTTGTTGAATCTAATATTTAACTTATTGGATGTTCCTGAGACCACGAGGCTCAGGAACCCTGTGCAGGTGTTTTGAGTTAATTAGCTAATATGGGTGTGACATCATATTTTTCAAGTATTTATATTTTTTACAATAAAACTAACACATTGTTAGTTTTACACCAAAGAAAACAGATACGATAAAAAAATACAAGATAAAAATAAGATAAAACCGTTAGACATAAATACAAATTACTGTTCTCATGTATAATATGAGCAAGCAATCAAAACAGACTTGAAACAGTCTTTAAGAACTCAGGAGCAGGAACATTCATCAGAAACTTTGATTGCAATGACTTGTTGAAGGTAGATAATGAAATGTAGGCAGTGAGCTTCAATGATGTTTGCAGCTCATTCCAGTCGTTGGCAGCAGAAAACTGGAATGAGGAGAGGCTAAAGGAGGTGCATGCTTTGGGAATAACCATGGAGATTAAGCTACTGGAACGTAAATTACACTGGTTGTTGGATGTGATGAGTAACGACTGATGATATGATGTGGTTCTACCGATGATTGTTTTGTATATAAACTGATACCAATGTAACATCCTGCAGGGATGGAGTGATGTCTAGTTAACGAGTGAGTGCAGATAACAATGATGAGTAGTGAAAGAGTCACCAGTGACGAGACGGACTACTAAGTGATAAATGACATCGAGTTTATGAAGACGTTTTTTGGAAGCAGCCCTATAAATGATGTCACCGTAATCTAAGATGGAAAGGATCGTCATTCAGACCAAGGATTGCTTTGCAGAGGGAGTAAAGGATGTTGTAGTATAGAACCCCAATTCTTGACTTGACTTCAGAAAGTAATGAATTCATATAAATGTCAAATGAAAGTGTCTGTCAAGCCAGGTACCCAGATACTTATAAGAACTGACAAGCTGTAGTTCTGTTGTACCATCCAGGGAAACATTAGGGTGGCAAGTTGATTCCGGTAAGTTACAGTTGAAGATCCTGGACTTTGTTTTACTTGTGTTTAAATGGAGATGAAGGTTGGAGAAGGCATGTTGAAGACAATTAAAGTTGTGTTGCAAGGAGGACAGAGCTGCATTCAAGGTAGAACTGCATGCATATAAAATGGTGTCGTCTGCATATAAATGTATATGAGCACTGTCAACAGCATGAACAATGTTATTAATATAGATTTTGAACAAGGTTAGGCCCAGTATCGACCCTTGAGGAACGCCGATAGATTGAGGTAGAGGAGCATACTGGTACCCCTTTGCTCTCACTGTTTGTGTACAGCATAAGATACAACTTCTAAATCATGCCACAGATGCCTGAGAAAGTCCTTTGTGTGAGTTGCATTGACTAAGGTTATATTTTACAATTATAATAATTCTAACTCTAACTTAGCAAAGAGCTCGCAGACCTTTTGCTTCTCACGTGAACACACAGCTGTTGGAGAATGTGGGCTTTAGGTGATGAGAAATGGACGATGCAACTTCGAGAATCCAGGCGTTGATTCTCGGTGGGATCCTTGGAGGTCTCCGTGCAGCTCCTGCGTTTCTGTCTGCTCTGACATGTGGAATCATTGTAACGGGTGAAAGTGCTGATGGTCCGAAATAAAAGGGAGCGACTGTTTGAGTCATGCATTATATATGATGAGCCACTTTTAATAGCAACCCCGTCAACGCATAATAACTCCAGATGGTGTTACAGTCAAATTACAGCTCCGGAGAATTAACAAGGGAGCTTGTTGCAGAAGCTATTCATGCGTCCCATTTTCTCATTTAAAAAGTCACAAGACGATTCATGATTTGCTTTAGTTACATCTAAAACAAAAAAGAGGAACAGGAAGGAAAGACCTCAAAGGTAAAACGAGAAGGTGTGCGATGTAGCAGAACCAATGTGGGCATTTGTGTGAAAACACTTGTCTTGGGATGTGTTAGCGCTGGAGCTGTGATAAGATTGGTATGTTAATGTGTGAAGCCCCGCTGTTTGGAGTGTTAACAGTCAAAACAACAATGTCAATCTGGCTAAGGTCTTCTGGGAAAGACATTTCTATTGACAAAGCCATTAAAAGCTGACACCTTTCCACTGCGGGAATAACAGCCACCTTTCAACATTGTCTGCCAGGAATAAGGTTGTGAAATTCTCCTCCAGCATAGTTAGGCGTGCTAGTGTGCCTCCGGGATTCAGTAAGAGTCTTGGAGTTGGTTCAGAACAATGTATTCATCTGTAAAAGGACGCTGGAGAGGAGGAAACCCTGCAACTGTTTTAATGTTTTCAGGAAGAGGAATATCTCTGTTTTGCTGTGAACGAGCTTCCTGTATGTTCCGGTTGTCGGACATCTGTGAATCACACCGTGTGACTGCAGACTTAAGATGTGCAATTTAGCAAACTTGTGTTTCAAATTCTATTCTGGTTCTGGAGAAACAGATAAAAATCTAAAAATGTTAAAATAACCATTTGTCACGTTCCATTTTGCATGCTTTCCCCTGCCTTTTAAATGACAGCCATGTTGGACAGCAGTAGCTCAGGAGGTAGAGAGGGTTGTCCAGTAATCAGAAGGTTGCAGGTTCAATCCCAGAGAATGCTGCTGTTGTGTTCTTGGGCAAGATGCTTAACCCACCTTGCCTGCTGGTGGTGGTCGGAGGAACTGATGGCGTCTGTGGTCAGAAGGCTCGCCTCTGTTAGTGTGCCCCAGAGCAGCTGTCGCTACATCGTCGCTCATCATCACCAGTCAGTGTGTTTACATGCACATCAGAAAACCAAAGTATTGCCCTAAAAAGACTCACGTCGGGCTTTTTTAAATGGCATGTAAACATGTTAGTCTGGCTAACGGTGGACTGGTTCTAATTGAACTGAAGCACCCAGATAATGTGGTAACAATCTGATTACATCCTGCATGTAAACGGGTCAGCCAAACTAAACCGGTAAGAAGCTCGCATTCTGGAAGTGACGAGACCGCGGAAGCAGTCTTCTGACAAGACCATTGTGACAAAGCAACACGCGTAACACCATAAAACAGGACAGTACGTACCAAATAGGCTGTGCCCCCCCCCCCCCCCCCCGTGATAAAAACTTTTTAACAACATTTTTCATTCCAGGTCAAATTAAGATATTAGCTTCTATTTTGGGATGACGTATTAAAGTCGGCTCCACTCCAGCCAGTGACTCCGAACCTGACAACAACGCCTGTTACTGCAGCATTATATATATATATATATAGCCATGCCCTGATGTGGGGGCTGGGGGGGTGCATCGACATGGTCGGGACACAGGAGGGGGTGCGCGGCTAAATAAGTTTGGGAACCACTGCTATAAGCTAACCGGAAGAATGCCGACATGAAAAGGGGCATGTCGCCATTTGCCACCTACTGTACCGCAGTGGAATGAACTTTATTTGAGAGGCCGGCTTTCTAATGCGCATGTAAATTAGGATAAAGACTCCCAGCTTATTACAATAAGACCAACCTGCAGCGACTCAGAATGCCGGTCAGTGCCCATGTAACCGCACTGAGTGTGTGAATGGATGAATGCTACACTGTAGTGTAAAGCTCTTTAGAGTCGTCTGACTGTGAAAGGCTTTCAAAAGCCAGACTCATACAGTACACGAAAAGGTGGCAGAATAAAGGCAAAACACTGGGTGTAAGATGCACATCAAAGACAATGTGTCAGTTATCTATAGCCGTTACCGCCGCATGCTCTGTGGCAACCTCTGTAAAAAATAAAACAGTGCTCTGACGTTCTGTTCGGATCCAGCCTACCGCAAAGCTTATCATTTCTTTTTTTGTGTGTTTTATTTTTCAGTTTGGCCGATTGATCAAACTGTTCAATGGAATGAAGTTTTTAAATAAGTTTCTTTGATGTCGTTCTTATTCTAACAGGCCTGATGTTAAGCTCTTTCTAGTATGATGAATGCTTTAAAAGTTTTAATCAGCACCAAACAGCACAACTCTGCCCCCTGCTGATGAAAACCAGAGCCTGCAGTCTCCCTAAGTCAGTACTTCTGTATTTTTTAGGCTTTGAAAGCATTAGCAATAAAACATTTTTCTTTCACAACAATATGGTCAAAGATGTAGTTTTGAATGGATTCACAAAGAAGGATATCATCCGTTTCTACCAAATTGAAATAAATATTGATGTAAAATAATATTTAAAAAATGATGTAATTTGTTTCATTACATTGAGCCTCGACTGTAACATCCCTCTGAACCCTGCACATGGTCTCCCTGATGTGATGTGATTGCAGATCAGCCATGTTTATCCAGTTGTTTTAATTGGGTCTGAGTCAGAGGTAAACACTTGTCCAGATTTAATGTGGTTGTAATGTAACACGCATGTCCTGTTTGTGTGTGTGTGGCACAAACACAGCGGACGTTAACGCCGCTGGGGTCACTGCTGGCTTCTGCCCTCGGCCACAACGCTCACGTTGTTCTCCCAAAGCAGCAAATGAAGTGCTGACAGCCTCGTTAACACATGGAGACACAGTCTAACGAGGTCTGATTAAAGGCCTCCGAGCTGTCCTCATCTTCATCTAGTAATTAAATGCATAATAAACGTGAGAGATGCAGCCCTGACTCTGGCGGGAGCATTGGTATGTCAGGAAAACACGCGGAGCCCCTGCTCATGTGTGCTGCATGCTTACAGGTTTGTCTGCGTGACAGAGAAACCGTCTCTGCCTCGCTGCGTTGTATAAATGTGTGGGTTACAATCTGCTAGGATTGTTGAGCAGAAATGGTCTGTGAGGCTATTTGTGAAGCAAAGGTGCTGAGAGTCCAATTTTTTCACTCGTGTTTACAACCCTGAAACTGGTTTGTGCAAACAGAATTAATGCAGTTGCGGCATACACAAATCACCCATAACATTATGCCCACACCTACATGATGTTTAGGAGGGGAAGAAGCACCAAATACTTGATTTCTTCTGGATTTTAGTTCTTTTAAATCTTTTGATGAAGTGTTTCAGTAATTTAACCAAAATATCCACTAATATAAAAACATCTTCAGACATTTTAGCTATAAAACTGCACGATGCCTAAATGTGTCGTTTGAATGACACAAGCCCGGGGTATTGGGGGACAGGAGGGAAGAGTTTGTGACGTTGTTACTTTTAAAAGCTAACTTGTTTTACAGATTATTAGCTTTAGCAATGCTGCTGTGAATGAAGTTTTAAGTTTGATTGTTGCAAAATGTAACTTTTTACTTTCAACTGTGACAAAACGTGATAATTCCCCGTCTTTCACGACCTGTTCCTCCTCGCCTGCACAGATGTTGTTGTATCCCCTCAGTTTCTTCAGTTCTGCTGCTAAAAATGAAAATATCACAAAAACAAAAAGTTCTCAGATTTCTCTTCATTTGCTTTGATTATGATACTGAGAGGCAGCTGTCAGGGAACAGTTGGAGACACAAAATTGAGAGAAAATGTTGAACTAATTTGAAATCAATCAACTTCCCTCTGGGATTAATAAAGTATTTTTGAATTGAATTGAATTGAATTGAATTGAAATTTCAGTAAATTGGCACAAAAGAACTTTTGGGATTTTGAGGGATTTTGGGTCATGTGGGGCATAAATGCAGAGACTGTATTTGTTGAATGATATTTCTAGTGGCCGTTTTTTCATTATACTACAGTTAAAATGTCAAATTTCTCACATTTTCCACACTTTCTGATTACTGGAAACTAAATTGGGAATAATGTAAGATGGGTTTTAATGGGATGCTTTGCAACATTTTCATATTTTAACCCTTCCAGTGTCCTATCAGGTGACCCCTCCAGGACAGGGGGTCGTTAAACACAGGTGATAGTTTATCCATTGGCAAGGGTGAAGTGGTGCTCTACTAAAAAAATAATAAATAAATAAATAAGGCCCATCTGACCCTATTAACAATGAGGGAGGGTTAAATCCTTTTCTTGAGCCGGTATGTGCTCAAATGACTCTTTACAGGGTTAATGAAAGGCCACCCAGATCCTATCTCCCCGAGACCAGAATAGAGCTCCGGACTTCACGTGACTCTCAGAGAGTAGACGCCATGTTGGCAGGCAACAAATGTAAACAAAATTAACAGGATTGGCTTGGATTTTACTTCGTCGGAGTTTACTTCACACTAACCGAAGAAATCGTTTCATATAGTCAGAAATTAAATAGACTAAACATCTCCGACCCTTACCGTGCCCCTGGGATACTTTTTAAAAACGCCAGAAGCTGTCGGAGCGGACTTCTTACCGGACCTGGCCGGGGAACGCCTTGGGATTCCCCCGGAGGAGCTGGCCCAAGTGGCTGGGGAGAGGGAAGTCTGGGCCTCTCGACTTAGGTTACTGCCCCCGCAACCCGACTCCAGATAAGCGGATGAAAATGGATGGATGGACAAATAACATAGATTTAAATGTAAGTAGTTTAAATAGAGTGCTGTGCTGTTTGAACGTATAAACTGAACACCAAGAGAAATCACTAGTTTGATTTTTTTTTTCCGTGAATAAAACAAATATGTCAGGATCTGTCTGAGATCTGTCTCGGTGAGACAGATAATAGCAATCCAAAGTGCTTTTTATGTGTGATCTCACAATTGATCAACCATTGCTTAAAAATTAAATACAGCTTAGCCGGTTAATTGCTGTGATCATAAAACACGTAAACTGCAGCACGCAGAACTCACGAGGCAACGTTTTACGTGATGTTTACTTGTTGTTATGAGTAATAAGACAGAAAAAGCCCCGCCAAAATAAGTTTAGGAAGCCCACTAAGAATCGTAATAAAAGTATTTAAAATAAATACCATACACAGTTGAGGAAACGTTGGTTTAAGTACCTGATATGAAGTGGTCGCTGCATAAGTGAAATCCTTTACTCTCGGGATCCCACAGCTTCATTTTAGCCCAGTCACTAGCGCGTTTTATTACAATGATCCAACGTTTGCGGCGCTCCGGATCTTGGGGAATCCTGTAGATGGCTCATTCCTTATGTCGTCCGCGTCTGTTCTGCATCCTGGGGCACAACAGGAATCTACCATATTTCCTGTCTGATTGAGTTTTCTGACAATAATAAATAGTCCAGCTGCGGGCTTCTGCCTGCCAATATGGCGCCGTTTCGATTTGAACTGTTGCATGCCGGGAGAAGTGACGTCAACTCCCGGAGCTATAAATTCCACTTGCAACTTCAGACTGGCGGCCACTCTGTTGGGACTTAGAAAAAGATGAGCTGACATATATGTCGCTGCAGTCCGGTTCCAGCATGTTTCCTGCATGTTTTAGATCATGAACACAGACGATTTGTTTAATTTAAGTTTTTCTCCATGGTTCTGCTGCCTTTTAGATCCATACACAACTCCCTTTATTTCAGCTAGAATCTCCTCTCTATGTGGGGCATCTTTACCCCCCAGCATCACTCATTTTTACCCATCTATCTTTTCTCTACAGCTATTGCATCAACAACCAGTCCAAAAAAATGACTTTGTGTTAACATTTAGACCAGCAGACAGAAAGTCCCATGAAGTGCAGTGACAAAAATGCCAGGTTGTGACTGAACACAGTCGTGACAAGAGACAATCACAAAGAAATGAAGAAAAAAGGCAGCTGGTTAAACTAATTGATGTTTTGTTTTGGTTTTTTTAGCGGTGCAGGTGTTTTCTCAGTAGCTGGTAGCTGACAGCTAAGGCTCATGGAGAGGTGCAAATGAGTAAAAACACAAAGAAACAACCGTGTTGCGTAAAAGACTAAACAATGCAGCTGCAGTAATTACAAGCAGACAAAAGTCCTTATTTGTTAACAGCTGGCGGTGGTTGTCTGTTGCATCCTAATACAATGACTGACAAGCAGAAATCCATCACACTTGACCTTGGGTAAAAGGTCATCAAGTGATAACAACAGTACATGTATTCATGTTTAAGTGTAAGTTTGCAACAATAAGTTTAAAAAGTGATTAAAAAGCTTTAAAAAAACACAATCTGGACATTAAATATCATAGAGGCATGTGGTTCTGTTCTAATAGCTCAGAACACACACACACACACACACACACACACACACACACACACACACACACACACACACACACACACACACACCTGTATGTTCCTCTAAGCGAGTCATGTGACTAGAAATATAAGGGAAGTGCATTACAGAAAAGAAATGAGCTCAGCCGTGGACGGGCTCTGTCTCTCTGCTGGACATCTGCACTCACAGAGCTTACATTTAGCTCTGCTGACAGTGCAACTGTGATACAGCTCTAGAGATGACACACACACACACACACACACACACACACACACACACACACACACACACACACACACACACACACACGCACACACGCACTCATGCTATTCTTGCTCCTCTTTGGCTCCAGAGACACCGAACCTCCCACACCAATTTGAGTGCACAACTTCTGCACAGGTGTTTGTGTGTTTGAGTGGGTTGATCCTGTCTGAGTCTCATGGAGTGTTTGTGTAAATGCGTGCAAACCCTCTCGTTTTATCTCGCTTTATGTAACCTTGTGAATCTCTAATGCATATGTTTGCCTTCCTTTAGCACAGAGCAGTTGGTGGTGAAGATCCTGAAAGCTTTGGACCTGCCAGCGAAGGATGCCAATGGCTTCTCTGACCCATATGTGAAGATTTACTTACTGCCAGACAGGAAGAAGAAATTCCAGACAAAGGTGCTTCACACTCGCCTTGATCCTCAGGAAAAACCATGACCCAGTTAAAGAGCAGACTGGTATTTTTATTTAGACGTGAAGCTGTCAGGATTATTTCTGAATATTCTGATTTAAATGTAGCTTGTTTAAAGTATGGTAGTAGTAGTATGGTAGTGTTACTCAGATATTTGTAAAAAAATAAAACCTAAAGGATTCAACATTGAGCAAAGAGCAGAGGGTAAAAAGGGTCGGAGGTCATGAGCCTCACAACCTCAGTGAGAAAACCATTCTCCAGCTTTATTGGTGGCTTTAAGATCACCCAGTCTTCTGCCCACAGGAAGCAGGGCAGATGCTTCATAAGTGGGATGGGTCATTATTCACGTGGTTCTGCTTATGTAGGGAGAAATCTTCCACATTCAAACCAGTTTTTGTTCGTGTTTTTTAGAGTTTTAGTAACTAAAAAGTACTTGTGTTGCTTTACTGACTAAACCATCTCTGCTGCAAATGACAGTTTAGATTAAAAGTCACAAAGTGGTAAAATATTTCAAAACATTAGTTCTCGATGTGTCCCGCTCTGAGTAGCATGTTGAAGTGGCAGTGTGTAGTTTCCTGGCTCTAGGGGGCGGTACATCAGGGTAAATGTTACCCGTGGAGCAGAAAGCATGACACGTCGACGTGACTCCTCAGACTTTGATGGTCCTTCGGTTAATTCCACCGAGAGAATGCAATGCTGATTGTGGTTTTATGGCGCTGTAGTTTTCGGATTGGCTCGGGGTCCCTGCGCCTGCCGATGACATCATCACACTATGGCAGAACCACTCGGCCGACTATTTAGCATCTGTTTTTTTTTATTCTGTTCTTTCACATACATTTTGGGAAAAGTTTAGCAGTTTTGTTATTAAGTGGGCGACGGTGGCACAGGAGTTAAGTGCTCACCCTGTAATCGGAAGGTTGCAGGTTCAAGCCCCGCTCAGTCTGTCGCTGTCGTTGTGTCCTTGGGCAAGACACTTAACCCACATTGCCTGCTGGTGGTGGTCGGAGGGACCGGTGGCGCCAGTGCTCGGCAGTTTTGCCTCTGTCAGTGTGCCCCAGGGCAGCTGTGGCTACATCGTAGCTCATCACCACCAGTGTGTGAATGTGTGTGTGAATGGGTGATTGACTGGTTGTGTTGTAAAGCGCCTTGGGGGGTTCCAGGACTCTAGAAGGCGCTACATCAAATACAGGCCATTTACCATTAAAGTCGTGTTTCTTAACGTGAACGTGGTAACGTAACTTCCGTAAGTCGTACGTCCAGTCAATCATCTCGTGTGATGTCATCGACTTGCAGGACCTTGAGCTGGCATCTAATATGGCGTCCCTAAAGACACTAGACCCACACCCTATGTACTTTAGACCCTATTTTTATGGTTATGTGGTACGAAGCCGCTAATATTTTATTAATTTTCAACAACATTTCGATGGATATTTCCGGAGATTAACAGACTCTTTAACTGCGCTGTGAGACTTCTCCCTGATTCTCTAACCTGGGTTCACTCTGTTGCTGCCTTGCTGACTCATAACAACAGATGACCTGAAATAAACCATTTTGGTCATACAGAAACAAACATTTTGGGAGATTTTTTTCTAAATGTGAACATAGGCAGTAGGGATGTCCGATATTATCGGTGGATATCGGCATAAAAATATAATATAGGAAATTATCGGTATTGCTTTTAACTAAATGACACAACTCTTACATACACATATTATACATCAAACTCTTCAGCTACTCCTCCTCTCACTCAAAATATCAAAATAATATATGGATAGTTTATGAGATACTTTGTTTGTTTGTTTGGGACAGCTGGCCTAACTTTGTATTTTTCACAGGAAATACACAAGTAATATGTGATGTTAGTTACCTAAACCATTTAGTTTATCATTTTTTATCAGGGAGCGGGACCCCACATATACAGGTGGGCACATGCTTAGGCGAATATCATAAAAATGCTGTTTTGGTAATCTAATCTAATCTAATTTGGAGCACATTTTATTTAGTCCTATGTACTTTAGTCTAATAGAGGACACTGAAACTCTGCTGTGTGCTATTTTGGGGTTTGAGGACAGCTGAGTAAAAATTTCAGGACATTTCAGTATGTTCTGTACCAGGAAATGTCCTCACAGCTCTCAAAACTCTCCTCTTTTCGTCTAATTTATCCTCTGTGGAGAAGTTTAGCACGCATGCATCCACAGAAACCACAAGTGCTTTTTGAACAGTGTTGGGATAAATCTGAGAAAAACTCTGAAAAGGGTCAGATTTAGGCTCAGAACTGGGACAGAGTGAAAAGTACAAGCTCCCAGTGACAATGGAGCGGCACCAGCTAGAAAATTCTCCCTGCCGGTTTCCTCTTTGTGCATCTGCCTCCTGCATGTAACAAAAGCCCCCGTCAGCCTTTGAAAAGCACAAATGTTTCACTCATTTGCATAATGTGGCTTTGCTTTTGTTTGAAGTGTAACAGATTGTTTAATTTCAATCGCATCCTCATTAACAGTGAGTTTTTACACCTTTTGTATTTGGGGCCACTTTCATCCCTCCGGCTCATTGTCAAGTAGAAACAGACACTGACTCATCAGAAAGATGTTCTGGGCCCTTTTACAGATTTCTCAATTTGCAGCTTCTCCGTCAGATTCATGTTTGATCCAAAGCTAACAAGTAATCATCAAGTGCAGTGTCGGGAGTGGTTGGACAGTCTTATGTGTTGATTATACCCGCATATATTTACATCACACACTTTCATGGCAGATTAGTCCAGAAGTAAAACAGGAAAAATGTTAATTGGATGAAGTTTTAGACTAAATGAAACCCCAAAATACGCTTTAATGTTACAGCAGCAGCCCCGTCTCTGTCACATACTACGTTGGTCCCACCTACGAAAGAATTTCTACACAAAAATAGGAGTAAGTTAGTAAAAGACAGAACTTCTGCAAAATGGAACAGACTTTAAACTCAGTTTTGATTTATTTCATTTTTCTGGACAGATTTGATTTTCCTCCTCAAAAACTGAGAATTCACTTTTGTCCATGTGAGATGAACAAGGTCAGCCTTTGTGTTGAAGGTTAATCGCATTGCTCAAGGACAGTTTAACATCGGTCACAGCGTTGATCAAAATCCATCTCGTTCTGTGCCTTGAGGTAAAAGGTTTGTGTGATATAAACGTATTTTTTGCAGTTTGCTGGAGATTGACTTTATAAGCCGTTTTGAAGGCTTAAAAAGAGGCTGGCAGCTTTTTAGCGAAGGCCACCGTGCTTTATGTTTGAGATGGTTTTCTAACACAGTTAATTAACAGATTTCTGCAGAATTTGACAGCCTGCTGAAGAGGTCATTAACCACTGAATTGAGTGTGCTGTAGCTAAGAAACAACTAGCCTGTGTATGTGCAGTATGATAGCATTTTTATAAGTGCAAAATTCTTTTAAAAATGAACTTTTGCATTCGCAGTGCAAACAAATATATAAAGTGTATAGACAAGGTGAAGCTGTAAGCATCTTCTTCTGTAGTTGCGAAGTGAAGCCATGAGAATATTTTTTTAGTGAGGAAAATGTCCCATTCATCAAACTTGTACTGGAACCAACCACTAGGGGGGATTGTTTTTATTTTAATTTTTTTCAGCACCAACTCCTAGGTTTTATTTAAAGGCTTAGTTCACTGAGAAACCATTTCTTAAATGCTCTTTTTAAAATACGCTGAAATGTCTGAAATACATTTAACATGCAAGCTAAATGTGAAAATAGTCTTCTACCCCTATTTTCTGCATTGGCCACCAAAAGAAAATTGACAAGGAAATTCTCAGATTAGCAAAGCCAGGTAATTTCACGTCATATGGCTAAATTAGCGTTCATGGACTCACCCATCTTGACTTGTGACGGGAAAGGTTGTTGTTTATTTAGCGTCTAGGAGCGAACATAGCATATCCTAGCTAACAGAAGGTAATCGTTTGCATTATCAAGTTCACGACACAGCAGAACTCCTTCAGGCTTGTGTTATTTGTGGAGATAAAGCATCAACATTGCAGAGCAAATGGAGTCAGTGGGAGAGCCGTGTTGCTGTTATCCAATCAGAGACGAGATGTGCGAATAGGAAATGAGACTCAAAATCCTGCTGCCTGCTACACACCTCTGCTCTGGCTCACTTCTAGTCCCTGAAAAAGGAGCACAAGAGCATTTTTCCCTCAAGGTTTCCATTTATACTAGAGACCAACACAAATGAATGGAAAACGCCAATAAATTTGGTCTTTGAGCACTACAGCCTTTTCAAAATAAACCTTTCTGTATTGTTTGAACTTTATTTTGAAAATGCAGTTACAGTAAACCATTCTGCATGTTTTAGTTAGTGTCCTTTCTGCAGTGCATTTTTTCTATAGATGAATTAGCTCTTTAAGCGTTGCAGCTTTATGGTATTCAACCTCTGATTTAAACCAGGTGTGTTAAGGTAAGGACACTTCTAAAACATGAAGGCTGGTCTCCAAACACCAGGATCAGACACAAGTGGTTTATTTTATCATTTCAGCTTGTTTTTAACAAAGCTTAAAGTTTTAGTGTTTGCCTCAAACTGAAACAAAAGGCAAAGAGAGAAAACAAGCACTGAATATGGAAACAAATATCAAGGAAAAAGAATATCACAGTAATAATTCAGTGCCAAGAACTGAGTCTGTTTTCAAGGGAAAGTGTTTTTTTTTACCAGTTACAGCAAAACTCCTACCATCCAAAGTGGGCATGTTTATAAATGTATTTATTTATATGCATTTATGTCACAAACCCATGAAATACTCACACCCAGGATAAACGTTTTGTCTTTAAGTGTTTTCTTCCTGGTTGAAGAAGCACGTTTAAAGCAGCAGATTTATTATTTCAGCCCTTTAGAAAACCTTGGATCATAGGTGGAATAAAAAATCATTTAAATCAGTGACACAACTGATTATTAAAGCGTGAAACTGTGGCTTACAATGTTCATATTACTCTGTAATTATTCAGTACAGGCTGTATAAATTAGGTATTTATAAATGCGTAGGAAAAGTAAAGTTTAATCAAATCTTTTTCCATTTTAATTTCTCAGGCAAACTTTTAATATAATCAAACATGGATGCTGTATGACAAATGTTTAAATCGGTCATTGTAAAAGTCAGTGAAATTAAAATATAAGATCAACCACTTTTTACATTTTCTAGGGGATGAAATATTCATGAAATGTTTTAAAACTTATTTATTTAGTAAGTTGCCTTAATGATCTCTGCTCTTATTCCTGTTAAACATGTTCATTTTGTACACGTTCTCATCTGAAGTAATGACATCAGCTCTTGTGTTCTTCTCAGGTCCACAGAAAGACCTTAAACCCGGTGTTCAACGAGACGTTCCAGTTCGGCGTGCCGCTGAACGAGCTACATTCCAGGAAGCTGCATTTCTCTGTGTACGACTTCGACCGTTTCTCCAGACACGACCTGATTGGCCAAGTGGTGGTGGAAAACCTGCTGGACTTCAGCGAGGACAGCGGGGACAAACCTGTCTGGAGGGACATCGTTGAGGGCCATGCAGTAAGCCTTGAGGGATGCTCAGTGAAGATGTGGTTATCAGAGAGTTGTGGCGATGTTAGACCTCAGGTGTACAGATCTGACCCAGTAACTTTAACAGTGGTCAAATGAACCACAGCTTTGTAGATTGTAGAAATAAACTGGCATCAGAATGTAAAATGAAAAAATGAGCTTGTTTTAGAGACAGTTCAACAAGCATTTAAAAGATACATTCGAGACTAATGATAATAGTTTAAAATTACGAATGAGCAAAAAATATATGTGTAAACATTTTGTTGAGATTTCCAATAATTATTGTTACGACTTTTACTTTTATTATTTAACATCCCAAAAGAAAATATAAGAGAACAACACTGTACATTCACTACAATTTCTGTACAGATTTTATTCAATTTGTGTAATTTTGCCTCTGACCATAAATTATATCGTTCCTAAATTAAAAACTAACTGCAGGAGATGAACACAAAAATAATTCATCACCAAAATTCACCCGACAGAAATACCTAACTGATTTATTAAGACTGCAACATAAAATGAAAACGTTGCAGCAATAATCCCAACAGCTGCTTAATAATGCAGTAAAACGAGGCAACAACAGCGCTAGCTGACTTATGCTAGCTTACAGCCAAAGCCAACAGCTAACATAAACATAATGTAACGCATCAGCTCTGGAAAGTCATGTTGGGTAAAGAAAGCCAGAGATAATCATGGAATAAACACATTTCTCTTTCTTAGAGTGTGTCACATCTAAAATAGTCCTGGTGGAAACAGCCTATCAACAAACTCAGTTCCTTGTCTTGCCATAGTTTTGCACTGAAGCTTTTGCAGGTTTTTAGACGACTGTCATCTCAAACTGACTCAATCATTTGGACATCAGGGGTATTTATGGGATGCCCTTAACTTGTGCCTCATAACAATTCTTCATTACCGTAATTGTTTGCTTAAATGCATCACTGCGCTGTTTGTAGAAGACTCAGGATGGCCGATAATCTATTCAGTAGTCTTGAGGCATCTTTCATTTCTCATGACTTTGCTCCTAAAAGGCCAGACAGTCTTGGTTTGTCTGGCTACAACAGTCCCTGCTAATTTACCTTTTATTGCTCTTTTGGAGTATTTGCATGGACCTTGGCTGCTTTTTTGTTCCATTTTCCCATTTAATTCATTTTCTTCTGAGAGTCAGATGAATAAAAGCATGCTGTCTCTCCTCTGAGGAGCAATCTGTAAAGAAAAGAGACTGCCTGCTGTATAAATTAATTCAAAGTCTGCTCATGTGAAGAGATTACTTTGGGAGAGTCCAGATAGATTACTGGAAAGGCTCAGATGGCCACTTCCAAACTTTTTATTGGGCTGCGTCCAAGTAGATTTATATAAAATATTCATAGAAGACTATTAAGCAAATTACATCGACCAAGGCTTTAAAAAACTTTTGGCATGGGGGTTTAATTTATTAAGTTTAAAGCATTAGCATTGCAGCGTATTTCAGTGTTTCACCTCAGGATGTATTGATTAGTGAGGCTCAAAGCCACTGAGGAGTCGTCACACCACGGGGAGACCTGAGCACCAGGAGTCTATAACTCCGGCTCCACTGAGACCACCAGCAGCAGGACGATCACTGGATGGGAGAAGAGGGAGCGATAAGACATAAAAAGTCTGGGGAATTGTTTCCTCTACTTAACACTTTCCTCCATGGGCCTTTGACAGATTAGCATATGATTCATTTAGAGAGACGGCACTTTCACTCTGCTTAAACACTTCCTGTCCGTGTTCAGACTTCTGCTGTCACCCACCATCAGTCAGTGAAGCAGCTCTGTTTCAGCCCTCAGATAATCAAAGTGTTAAGCTGTCTCCTGTGTGTGTGTGTGTGTGTGTGTGTGTGCGCGCGTGCGTGCGTGCGTGCGTGCGTGTGTGTATGTGTGTGTGTGTGTGTGTGCTAGAACATCATTCTGGCTTTGTTCTGATCCCTGTTTGTAACGATCCGCAGGAGAAGGCCGATCTCGGGGAGCTTAATTTCTCGCTGTGTTACCTGCCCACTGCAGGCAGGCTCACGGCTACAATCATCAAGGCCACCAACCTCAAAGCCATGGACCTGACTGGTTTCTCAGGTAAATGAGTCACACATGCACATATTGCTTTTCTATGTATTTTTTGCCTCTATGTGCTTTTGACTGGTAGTCAGCGGTGATTGGCCCAGTGGTAGACCACATGTGTCAGACACAAGGCCCACAGGCTAGATGTGGCCCACGGAGCATTTTTATGTGGCTAGCGAGATAAATATCAAAAATATATTAAAACTGACCCGCTGGCCAATTTTACCGCAAAGACGACAACTCCCGTGATGTTCTATTTCGTCTAGTCTTAGCCCTTAAGCTAGCTGCTATTGGAAGGATGATCTCCGCATCAGCCAATCATGAAGAGCTTAAATGTACGCCCACCAATAGTGGGCCCCCTCGTGGTATATAACCGCAGTGACCCCACTGCTCACCTCCTTTTTCTCTTCATGCCAAGCTTGAGAGCTTTATTAAAGAGCAAATATTATCTCAAAAGAGCAAATTATCCGAAGACGACTTACCAGCCATGTCCAGCGACACCAGACCCTGCCCGACCTGCCAGACGGGCTCCATTTCCAGCGGCGACCTGCACGCTAAGTGTGAGGTCTGTCTCGGGGCTCACCACGCTGGCCTGGCCTTGACCCCGCAGGCCTCGTGCCTGTTCTGTGCCGCTCTGCCCGTGGCGGAGAAGATTCGCCGGGTCGAGTACTTCACTCCCGCCGCCGACGAAGAATTTCCGGTGGCTGACTCCTACCCGCTGGACAAGGCTTTGGTTTTCTTCGACGCCGGTCAGGAGCCGGCTGGCTTCAACCGGATGGATGACGTCACTGACAGCGAAAACTACGATGAGGCGGCGTCCCTCCTAGACATAACGGAGGTCGACGAGCTTCGCTCAGCGGGTCCTTCTGCCCCAGTGGCTTCTCGCTCCTCCCTGCCAGCAGTAAGAGCACTGCTCCAGGAGCTGCCCGCCATCATTTCTGCGTCAGCAGCCCGCAAGGGGCTAGCTGTGCCAGAACCGGCCCTGCCTGAAGCGGATGATTTGGCGGGAATTTTCGGGGCAACTCAGACACGCTGTCCAGACCCTGTCTGGCCGCGCCTCCCCGCTGCTATGAGCTGCTGGTCTGCCGCCTTCTCCGAGCCTGCCAAGCTCAAGGCGCCAGTCTCCACATATGCGCCCATCACCAAGGTCGAGGGGTTTTCCGACCAAGGCTGGCCGTCCGTTCCTCCACTAGAGCCGGATTTGGCCTCGCTGTTGGGCGCCAAGAACCACCTCGCTGGCCCGCGAGCTGTTCCCGCTTCAAAACATGACCAGCTGCTGACGCGGCTCACCGACCGCGCACATCAGTGTGCCTTTCAGACCGGCGCTGCAGGGAATAACATCGCCCTTCTTGCCTTCGGCGTCTCCAAGATGATGGAGGAGCTGGAAGCTCCCGAGGAGTCGAAAGCCGTCATAACTAAGACTGCTGATGCCATCCTCAATCTGTGTGCTGCTGTGCTCACCGGTTCTGCTCGCATCGCTGCCTGGCAGACCCTCATCCAGCGAGCGATCTGGCTGAAGGCCCTGCCCTCCATTCCGGAACATCTGCAAAGGGAGATGCTGGATGGCCCCATCACCACCGATGTTCTGTTTGGTCCCCATCTTAGGGGCGTCATTGAGAGGGCTCAGAAGACGGCCGAACTATCGGCTACGGTGCGAGACCTGGTCCACCCTCGGTCAGCCTCGCACTCCGGCCGTTCAGCCAGAGGATGGGACGAACGGCGCGGAAGCTTCAGACGTCCAGCTGCACCGCCCGCTCCACGGAGCCGGCCTCCCGCTTCGGCTCCACATCAGCGGGACCAGCGAGATGGCGGACAACGGTTCCGGCGGGGCCAGCAGACGCCGTCTTGGCAGTCCCAGGTGCAGGAGCCTCGCCGAAAGCAGCCACGGAAGTGACTCTTTGGGGGGAATGTGTGTGTTACTGATTGTTCTGATGTTGTTGGTTTTGAAATAAAACCCAAAAAACGTCACTCAAAGAGCTCAATCCTACAGTCCTCCGCAGAATCCTCTGCCGAGTTTTCACACATGTTCCCCACACCAAGCACTGCTGCACGCACACATGTTCCTGCAGGTAGTCATAATACACGGCCAGCCGTAAGGGTGCGCTCCATTTGCGCTCTGGCCCCAGCATCCGGCCAGGCCCAACTCGTCCCGCTCTCCCCACGCCGTTGGGTGGGGCGGTATGTCATGTCGCTGTCTTGACCACGCGCGGCGGCACAGTGCGCGGCTCCATCCGCTAGCACTCTGTCGCCCCCGTGCACAGGCCCGGCTCCCACTCGTCCTTCACTCTCGGACTCCACGCTCCGCGGTGTGGACCAGCCTGTTCCAGCTGTTTCGCACTTGCCCTTTCGAGCGCAGCCCTCCATGGGTCGCCCCCAGTTCTCTGGTACGGGCGACGGCGGTAAGGGCGCATGCACAACCCTCAGACGTTGTTCACGTGACCGCGCACACGCGTCCATTGTCGGAACGCGCGCACGAGTGGCGCCGCCTTTGCATCATGAGCAAATGGATTTCGGACACCATTCATTGCGGTCACACACTTCATTTTCAGGCCACTCCACCTCCCTTCAACGGGATCGTGGAGACGACGTTCACATCGCAAGTACAGTCTCAGGCGCTAGAGCTGGAGCTGCGGGAACTTCTGTCCAAAGACGCTATTTCCCGAGTCCCTCGCGGACAAGAACTCTCAGGTTTCTACTCCCGCTACTTCGTAGTACCGAAGAAGTCGGGAGGAATGAGGCCGATTCTCGACCTGTCCCTGTTCAACTGCTCCATAGCAGTAATGCATGTCCGCATGTTAACGATGAGACAAGTCCTGGAATATGTGCGCCCCGGGAATTGGTTCACGTCAATCGACCTGAAAGACGCATACTTCCACATACCAGTAGTTCCAAACCACCGGAAGTTTCTGCGTTTTTCGTTCAAGGGAGTTCAATATCAGTTCAATCGCCTCCCTTTCGGCTACTCGCTAGCCCCACGCACTTTCTCCAAATGTCTGGAGACCGCGCTGCAGCCACTGCGCACGGAGGGAATGAGGGTCTTATTTTACCTGGACGATCTTCTCCTGTGCGCTCGGTCCGAGGACGAGGCGTCACAGCAAACCAGGAGGTTGACAGAGCATCTGTCAACCCTAGGGTTTTCTATAAACTGGGAAAAGAGCTCCATCCTTCCATCCCAGTCGATTGTGTATCTCGGGGTGGAGTTGGACGCCCCCCTAATGAGAGCACGTTTGTCGCCTGCAAGAGCGGCAGATCTCTCCACGGTGATCTCCCGTGTTCAACCCCGCAAGATCGTGAGAGCCCGGTTAGTCATGAAACTCCTGGGCATGATGTCCGCAGCCCATTCAGTAGTGCCGCTAGGTTTGCTGCGCACGAGGCGCTTGCAACGCTGGTTCGTCCGCCTCCGGGTACACCCAATACGTCAGAAGAGACGTATGTTGAGGATTCCCCCTTCAGTGGGCGGGGACCTCGCTCACTGGGGGAACCCCTGCATCCTCTCACGCGGGGTTCCCATCGGACGTCCTGCGTCACACGCATCTGTGTTTACGGATGCGTCACTGTCGGGGTGGGGGGGCACGTGCTTGTCCCACACGGTGGCAGATCGCTGGCCCTCCCACACGCACGAGCACATAAATGTGTTGGAGCTTATGACAGTGAGGAATGTGATCAGACACTTCGCTGCCCTTCTCGAGGGCCGTCATGTCGAAGTTCACACAGACAACCGGGTAGCGGCAGCCTACATAAATCGCCAAGGGGGAGTTCGATCCCTCCCACTGTTGCGTGTCGCCACAGATTTACTGTGTTGGACACATGTCCACCTGCTGTCCATCAGAGCCATCTACATTCCGGGGGTACTGAATGTAGCGGCAGACATCCTGTCGAGAGGGGGACCCCGCGACTCCGACTGGCGTCTACATCCTGCACTGATATCACAGATCTGGATCAGGTTCGGGGAACCGTCTGTGGATCTGTTCGCGGCTCGCGAAAACGCTCAGTGTCGCCTGTGGTTTTCCCTGAGTCCCTGGGACGGACCCCCGCTCAGGGCGGACGCCTTCTCACACCAGCCCTGGCCTCGAACGCTCCTTTACGCGTTTCCACCAGTCCCTCTGATTCCCCGTCTCCTGGACCGAATTCGGTCGGAACAGCTCTCGGTGATTCTGGTGGCTCCCAGGCGCGTGTCCGCGTCATGGTTTCCGGACCTGCAAGCGCTAGTGTCCGGCTCCCCGTGGAGGCTCCCGTGGAGGGCGGACGCCCTTCTCCAGGCGGATGGGATAATCAAACATCCTCCGGAAATAGGCCAAAGGCTGTGGGTCTGGCCGCTGAGCGGTCACGCTTAGAGGCTTCTGGGCTGCCGCATGATGTGGTGGCCACGATTCAGAGTGCGCGGGCGCCCTCTACCATTGCCTCTTACGCTGCTAAATGGGCAGCTTTCCAGAACTGGTGCGCAGAACGGAATGTTCAAGCGCTCTCCTGCCAGCTGGCGGATGTTCTATCGTTTTTGCAGATACTGATGGACAGGGGCCTCGCATTCAGCACTGTTAAGACATATGCTGCAGCTATCTCATCATGTCATCAGGGTTTTGGAGATAGATCTGTTTTCAATCATCCCCTCACAAAACGTTTTCTAAAAGGTGTCAGAAGGAACAGACCTGTGTCCCGCCCGCTTTTTCCCCAATGGGATCTAACGGTGGTTCTGCACGGCTTATCTGAAGCTCCATTTGAACCCTTGGACCAGGTCTCACTCAAGTTCCTGTCACTTAAAACTGCATTGCTGCTGGCGCTAGCATCAGTTAAGAGAGTGAGTGACCTAACCGCCCTCTCAGTGGCTCCCGCATGCCTCAGGATCCGGGAGGATGGCGGGTCTGCTGTTTTATGCCCCAACCCAGCCTTTGTGCCCAAAAGCATTAATGCTTCCTTCAAATCCAGGTCAATTTCATTGGCTGGACTTTTTCCTCCTCCCCATAATTCTGAGGAGGAGGCGGCTTCTCACCTTCTCTGCCCGGTGCGCGCGCTTGCACGATATGTGTCACGCACTTCAGGGATTCGTCGCTCACAAAACCTGTTTGTGCACTACAGGGAGTCTTCCCTTGGTCAGGCGCTGTCGGCCCAGCGCCTTTCATGCTGGCTGTGTGACGCCATTTCCCTCGCTTACACATCATCAGGGCGGGATCCCCCTGAGGCACTCAGGGCTCACTCGGCCAGAGGGATTTCCTCTTCGATGGCGCTCCTCAGTGGTGTGTCAATGGAAGACATTTGTCAGGCTGCTTCATGGGCTTCACCCTGTTCCTTTACTCGTTATTATTTACGAGATGTGTCTTCAGGTTCCATCACTCGTTCAGTGCTTGGACCCCAGCAGGCTAAATGAATGCTTATGGCACCTCATTGGCCTTGCTGAGATGGATTTTATCCTCTTGTGGATGATGTTTTTTAGTGGGGGCCCCTCTCTTATCGTGCCTGCCTCAGTCTTTAGGCCTGGTCTGAGGCTGAACGTCCCCCACTAGAGGAGATTTGATTGGGTGTGTCCATTGGTTGTGTTAACCAGTGGGGCGTAAACCCATCCAGCTGCGCCTTATTCCAATAGCAGCTAGCTTAAGGGCTAAGACTAGACGAAATAGAACGTTGGTTACGTATTGTAACCCCAGATTCTATGAGTCTAGTCGCAGCCCTTAAGCCACTGGCCCCACTGGTTATGATGGGAATAAGAGCCATTGGAGGTGAGCAGTGGGGTCACTGCGGTTATATACCACGAGGGGGCCCACTATTGGTGGGCGTACATTTAAGCTCTTCATGATTGGCTGATGCGGAGATCATCCTTCCAATAGCAGCTAGCTTAAGGGCTGCGACTAGACTCATAGAATCTGGGGTTACAATACGTAACCAACGCTTTGCGGCGTTAGCGCGGAGCTTAAGCGCGCCCTCCTTTGTGTTTTTTCCAGCATCTGCTGCCGGTGTCTGCAGCTCCGCTGTCTCGGACAAACTAAACACTCCTCTCACTCAGCGCTGGGTTTACTCGGCTATTATCCGACATTGAAGCCCAGAAACTGAGATTTGAACCGCTCAGTAATGTGTTCATGACTGAAAGAAAAAGTTTTCCAACTAACTTCCAGACAGAGCTGATATAACTCCAGTGAGCAGCAGCACGCAGAAAATCATCATGACTCTGTGGCAGTGGCGGATTTAGCAATTTGGGGGCCCAAGGCAAACACAGACATGGGGCCCCTTACACTAAATTTTCGACAATCTTACCTTTAACTGGATTTGTGAAACTCCCCTCTTCTGACATGAGTTATTTTCCCTTTTTATTAGTCCTCCTCTTTTTTCCTATATTTCCCTCCCTTTGAGTGCTTTCAATATTTGCTCTGCTTTCTTTTTCCTGTCAGTGCTCCTGTGCTTTATTTTTTCCTTTTTTCCATTTTGGTCTATGTTTTCCTCCCTTTAAATATTTTCCATTGTCTTTCTGCTTCCTTTTGATGTTTACATCGAAAAACGACGTCACTTTCAGAAGTGAAAATAAAAGCTTTTATGAAGCACGCTGCTTCTTTCTCTTATTGGAGCCACAAGGATAACTCCATTTCATGCTTCATGTTTTGACTATCACTTTGAATTTGTTACAAACGCTCCAGCCTCTCTTCTTCTTCTAATTTGTGGTCTTATGGCACTTGGCAACAAACCATTTGGTGCATTACCACCACCAACTGGATTGGAGTGGAATTACTACCAATCACTTCATGTTTGTGCATCGCCATCTTAATAACCCTCTTATGACCATAATTATAACAGGGCCGCCTGGTATTTTTTAATCTTATGGCTGTAAAATTGTAATGAAAAGCGCAAAGTGTGATCCATAGCTTCTCCTTTTTTCAGAACAATCTCAGAGTTTAGTGTATGGTTTGTATTTAGAATTTATTTCTATTAAAGCCTTTAAAAAATCAGCTTCAAAGTGAAAAAAGCAAAAAAAGGATTTGATTTTTTTACATTTATTACTGAACAGGAACTTCAAAATTACTGGGCAAACTATTTGGAATGAACAATTTAAACTTTGAACTGTAATGCATCTATTCTTAAAAAAAGTGTGAACCTTGGTATCTTTTTTAGCAGTTTTTAAGACAATTTATTTTTGTAAACTTGCAGACGTTTTTATTTGATGTGGTAGACCTTGAAGCAGTTTCTCTCCAGCTGCAGGCAGAGTCCTGCACACCTCACACCGCCATGGGGTGCTTCTCTTGCACACTGTGCACTGCTATACCAAAAACTTTTGTTTTTAGCAAAAATAATTATTTATTGTAAAGAGATAAACAATGCTGGAATGAAGCTGAATCTTACAATTAGCAAATAGTTGAGGGTTGTTCAAATAAAAAATAAAAAATAAAGACAGAACAAACATTCATACCCTGGTTCACTGGAGATCTGTCCTTCTTCGTGGTCACTGTCTTCAGATATAAGCCTTCTGGCACACCTGATAGATCGTGTTGATTTTCTTTGAGGCATTTCCATAATTTCATGCCGGCTTTTTAGGCTAATTAGCTTCCCCGTTCCATTATCCGCTTTCACTGCGACGCTGAGCTCTGCTGTGCTCCGTTTCAATCAGGCTGTACAGCAGGATTTCCCCTCGTAGCTATATTCTTCATAACTCTGATTGCTTCATGCTATAGATCGTTGGAAAGCTGCTTTTATGTACTTTTAGCAACCGTTGAAATTTTTCGAATCTAATCAGCCATTCAAAAGTTATAAAATGAAGTATTTGGGATGGCAAACTCAGCCCGTCTCTGAATCTGTGTTGTATATGCACGAAGATTTGTTGCGCTCAAGACAGGGAATGCCGGTGACTACCGTAATGTATTGTATATGCACAAAATGCCCCATTTTTAATCTTTTCAGCACTTTTCAAAATTTAATGATATCTTGAACGGTTCCGGAATTATGGCAATGAGAATTGCACATGTCCATGTCCGTCTGCGGCAACAGGTTGGTAATAAGAATATTGTGGCATTAACAGAGGGGTGCTGGCGGTCAGGGCTAGGGGGGCCCCCCAACACAAGGGGGCCCCAGGCGGCCGCCGACCTATGCCTAATGGTAAAACCGCCACTGCTCTGTGGCTGCTGTAGTTTTTCTTTTTCCTCCCCGACACACAACGTGGTCAAGCTGCTCAGACATGTTCATCAGCACAAACCTATGTGAGCACATGCTGTCATCTAATGTTTTCATTATTATGATGAAGATGAACAAAACAACAGGAGTCTCCTCCTCAGCTCAGAGCTCCTCAACCCCATGATGCAGGTATCTGGCTGGAACAGGTGAGCATCACAGTAAATCAGTGGAGCAAACTGAGCTTTAAATATTTAGGTTTTATGCTCTTTTTCTTCTCCAAAACATGAAAGATAAAAGGTGAGATTTTGCATTTTCATTTAAGATAAAATAATATTTTTATTTTGTTGTTGGCCCGTGAAAAAAGATTTAACCTACAGTAAACAGGAACTGAAGAGGCTGCAGATACATGAATAGAATAGAAAATCCCTTTATTGTTCCTCTGTGGGGAAAGCTAGCTGTCACAGCAGCGATGGCACATATTACAGGAGAGAAAAAAAAGAAAAATTAATAAACAAGAAAACATAAATCCTGAATAGATTTTAAAAATGCTGAATATACCACAAGTAACGAATACCACTGATGTGTTTTATTTAAAATGTACTTGCTTGTGTGTAATTTGGTTATTCCACATTCAGTGTAAAAGCAAAAATAAGTTTGTTTCCAAATTAAAAGGTTCAAAATTGCATATATAATGAAAAAGAAAAAAGTGCTAATTTGCCGTCACTTTTTCAAAATATTTGAAGTTTGGCCGCAACTTCGTCCCAGATTTTCATTTCGTCCCAGTGTGAATTTGAGTTTGACACCACTGTGGTAGAGCATCCGCCTTGGGACTGGGAGGTTGGGGTTCAAATATGGTTGGGTCAAACCACAGACTTTAACCCTCACAGGCTCAAAATAAGTTTTGATAAAATGACAAACAACCAAGTCCTTCAGGGGTACTTCTGAGTTAAAAATGCTCATGAAATACGTATGTGGAGTAACCAGGTAGGTAGGTTTTAACGTTGCTAATCTGCAGTGCCTGCCTCCAGAGGGTTATAAATGAAACCCAATGCCTCCTTGCTTGACACTCAGCTTCAAAGAGCTAAACCACCAAATAGTTCCCGAGCGCAGCCACTGCTGCAGCTCACCACTCCCCACGGGGATGGGTCCAATGCAGAGATGTAAGTTCACCAGTGTGATGATGATTAATGGGACTTAATCGCTGCCATGAATATGATGTCGTAATTTCTTAAATAAATTGTAAGCTTCAGTGTTTCATAAGTGATCTGCAATATTTTTCTGCACGAGTTTTGCAAAACACATTTTTCATGTTACAAAGAAACTGAATCATGCATTTTACAGAGTACAACAAGTTGCGTTTATGAGGACATGAGACAAACTAAAGTCCTGAAGTGTGGGCTAATTTAGCCAGGCACTTCCCATGTTAAAGAGTTTGGGCAGGAAAATTTTTATCGTGAACACAGGACTCTCCGTGCGGACGGTGCGCACCGCAGCACAACCCATAATTATTAATACATGTTACGTTTTGTCACCAAATTTTTAACAAAGCTGAAGATGCCTGCTTGAATGTTTGATTATTGCCTCATGATATGTTTTTATTGCATCATTTAAAAGGACAGGCAGTTTTGCCTTGCTTTAACACCCCAACAGTCCGTTTTTAATTCTTGATGTGAAAACGAGCAGTTCTCCCCTCCCCACCGCTACAAACCAGCTGACCCCATTCTAAAGTTATATTTACAAGTGTAATAGCATGATCCTGAGGTCTGCATTCAATTTAAGTTATTTGTCCCTCGCCATTCAGAAAACGCTTTCTCACTGTCGACTCTTGCAAAATGTTTTCAATGTACATGATATGGGACAATTCCAGGAAAATACAAAAACAGCATTTACGGGAATTTTCTGCCCTAAATGAGAAACCTATGGCTCTGACGTGTAAACCAATGTAAAGCGTTACTGCTTCTATCCAGATATGTGACTTACGGCTCCAGGTCACCAGTCCAGAGAGGCTCATGATGCAAATGCAGTATTCTGCCCACAAGGAGCACAGAGAGCTGAGCGACCACCCTGTTCGGAATCATTTTAGCACCAACTGGCTCAAGAAAATGATTTAAAAATGTGACAAAGTTACTCAATGTACCTTTAAAATGATTATTGACAAAAGTGTTTCATCTGCAAATATGGAAGAAAAATCTGCCCAGGTTATGGAATAATTGTGGTTATGTTGTCAAAAACATGTTTCATGACATGAGTGCCTTACAAATGTTCAAGCAGAATTTTGGTTGATTTGGGGATTACTGAGGATAGTTAGAGAAGAAATCTTGAACTGTGAGAACCATTAAAAAAGTGTGAAAAATGCTGAGGAAGAAACATTCCAGGATGTGCTGGGAATATTCAGACTTTGACTAAATGTCAGGTAGATCCATAGCTTGTCCATTTAATGAACATGGCTGCACACTAGTTTCAAGCTTCTGGCAGTCAAAAATCCATCGGCGTAAACCAGCCAATCAGCATGCAGATTATTAAATTATTGACGTCCTGGCTGAGTGGGTTGGGTACACCAGTCTTTCCGTTACAAGGCTTATTTATGGGTTGTTTTGGCCTTTTATCAGGGCTCCTGGGCGCTTGTGAGCCCCAACAGTGTTTATATGTTTTATAGGGGCTTAAAGAACGGTTTGCAACTGTAGAAGGACTTGTTCTAGACCCTCTTTAAAAGACAATCTGCTGTTGTTGATGTATTTTAGGCCAAGTCTAGAGTAAGAGTTTACACAGGAGTATTGTACGATGCCGGACTGTGTGTGTGATTCCTCCTGGCTGCTGCCCCTCAGCTGCACATGTTGCATGCAGAACTAAAGTGATTTATCCAGTGCTGCTTTTCTCTCTTTGTGTTTCTAATCCATCATAGCCAGGATGGCTCGATTCTTATGGCTTTTATGTGTCACAGATGCAGATACCTGGGAACTCTTATCTCACACTCTCTGTTTCTCTCTCAGTCTCCAAGTTCTTTTTCCACTTTTTTTTTTCCTAATTCTGATCTATGTCTTCCCTTTGTTGCCCCTCCCCCATCTTTGTTTTGCTGTCTTGGCTTCAGACCCATATGTGAAGGCCTCTCTGGTATGTGATGGCCGAAGGCTAAAAAAGAGGAAGACTTCCATTAAGAAGAACACCCTGAATCCTACGTACAACGAGGCGTTGGTGTTTGACATTCCCAATGAAAACATAGAGAGCGTATCCATCGTCATTGCTGTGATGGATTATGATTGGTGAGCAAGCCGAGGTGTTATTTTATCTTTGCATGCTTCAGGCACTCTTAAGAACAAACTGATCATTACCGCCAAGGAGCTGTTTGTCAAACGTTCTGTGCATGCAGCATGATGTTGATTTTGGGCCGCCGCTTTTCGATGGTGTTGAGGATGTGTTGAACATGTTGGCGGTCCCTCTCAAGAGTCAGCCTCCTGGTGAATGATCCCTGTTTTACATAGATGGCACCTCATGAATAAGCATGATTTATGCTAATGGAGAAGGAAGATGTGCAGCCCTGCCAATATTTATCTCACCGTCGCTTGCAGCAACACTTGGCTGGTTTATGTGTTTGTGTATAAACGCGCCGCCTCCCTATTATGTTGTGCAGACACGCCATTTGGCATCTCCATAGCTGTGTGCTGTTTGTCTGCTTCCCCTTCAGTATCAAGCTTTTATCCATAGCTGTACTTCCGAGCTGCTATTCAGTATCCTTCCAAAATCCCTTTTCCCAAAGCTCAAAGTTGATAAATGAGCGTGTTTTTAGCAGCCCTGACTTTGCTCTAACCCATTTTTATAAATCCCTGTCCCTCTCTTCCTTCCATCACTGTGTGTCAGCATCGGTCATAACGAGGTTATAGGAATGTGCCGTGTAGGCAGCGAGGCTGACGGTCCCGGGAGGGAGCACTGGACGGCCATGCTAGCCAATCCACGTAAACCAATAGAGCACTGGCATCAGCTTGTTGAGGTGAGGTGCATCGGTGTGATCTTCTCCAGTGTACACATTTTTCTGTCTCATTATTCCCACGGTGCTCAGGATGATACCCAAGCTGACGCTTGTCTTACAATATGTTTCAGTCCTAGAAGCAGCATCGTAAAGATATGAACAGTATCAGGTTTTACGCTCAAGTCAAAGAAAAAAAAGAGTAAACGATGTATTACATTTAGGGTCAATATTTGGAGTTATGACATCCAAAACCCTTTAAAGGTGTGGAACACAGAAAAACCTTTTTCAGTTGTCATTTCTGATTATAATTGGTCACTTTGAGGTTTTCATGCTGGCTGAACATGACAACAGTCTCCTGAACCTGTCTCCTGCATTAGCTTCTAATAGAAAATAGACGGTAAAACTCTAGGATTAAAAAATCCTGACAGATCCACGTCACACTGTCTCTTAATATTTATGGACTTCCCCAATACGGTTGTTGTTTGTTTAGCATCCAGGAAACAGCAGGTAACGTATCGGCTAGTTGAAGCTAATCGCTAGCATTAGCAACTTTACCACACAGCAGTAGCTCCTCCATGCTTGTGTTATTTGTGGAGATAAAACATCAGCATTGTAAGTCACTGGTAGACTCACGTTGCGGTAATCAAATCTCAGGTGACATATCCAAATGCCAGGAAATAAGACTCTAAATTATGTTGTCTGAAGCTCAGCTGTGATGTAGCTCAATTCTAGTTCGGTGCACCGGTATATATTTTCCTTCCGACTTACAAGGTATTCATTCCTACTAGAGACCACTGCAAATGTATGGACTAAACAAGTGAACCACACCTTTAAATCCAGCTCAGATGAGTCACACAAAAGCACATTAGGGTCACTTCGAAGGCGAAAGAAAGAAAGAAAGAAAGAAAGAAAGAAAGAAAGAAAGAAAGAAAGAAAGAAAGAAACAAACAAACAAAGAAACAAAGAAAGAAAGAAACAAACAAACAAACAAACAAACAAAGAAACAAAGAAAGAAAGAAAGAAAGAAACAAACAAACAAAAGGAAAAGTTTTGGCAGTAAAGTTTACAGAAGGTTACTTACAGACTGGTCCAAAGTATGCTCCAACCAGCTTTATTGGTTCTGTCTTTTCTTATTACTGTAAGAGATGATTATGAGTGGCTTTACTGAGTAAACTGCAACAAAAAGACACATTTTCTTAAAGGCAAATATGATGTTCCCTCCAGCCTTGACAAATAGAGATGTATATATTTTATTATTGTTTTCTAGGAAAACTCACCCTGCAGCCTAAACAGTTTGAAAGCCAGACACGAGCCACAGTCATTTTTATTTGAAGCCCATAGAAGTCTCTATAAATTATTTACACAATGCATCATGGGTATCGCAGGTCTTTGCACCAGTTTCTGATGCCCTCTTTAAAATCTCAAATAAAACTATATTCTTTGGAAATTTTCAACATTTCTACTCTGTTCTGGACCGACTATATTTTGTTGTTTTATCTGCACAGAAAATCTGTCTCAACTCATTGTTTTTACTCGTGATGTGTAACGGACTAATTACTCAAACTACCCAGTTTATTAATGGTTCTTGTCAAAACAACCTAGGTCACAGGCGTTATTGGTTTGAGACCGTTCTGACTGAAAAACAGCTTCATCCAAAGTTAGTTTATGTAACAAAATCCTCCGGTAGCACCACTTCAGTCGTATTTAGTTTCTTATAGTTTGACACGGTTCAGGGAAATGGACACTCACATAAATGAGGCTACTTCGTTAAAGTCTAGTGTGGTGTTAACATAAACAATAGGAGCATTTTAAATGTATCTAACGGTCAACCATCACTACATATGCCTTCTCTGGGTTTTTATTTGCGAATAAAACATCAGTGTGTTGACATTTATCCATTTTTGCCTGGAATCTATGCCTGATTTGTTGGTCTTTTTGCAGTTTTACCATTTATGACTGCAGGGTTAGAGACAACGCTGAGGAAAAGACAAATGTTAAAAATTCTTCTTTTACACGTTTTGATGGCCAAAGGCCGTGGCTTAGAGTGGTCCCCTCCAACAGGAAGCTTTAATTACAGACAACATGTTCGTTATAAGCTGGGAGATTATGATTTCCCCTTTGCCGTAACTTTGGAGACAACAAAGTTAAACTAATGTCGACAAAAAAAAAAATGAATCACATTCTATCTGTTGTATCACCTTCAGAAGCCTTAGAGCGCTCTTTAATGTAAATAAAACTACAAACGGGTGGTTTTGTTATATTTAGAATGGCTAAAGTTAGAGTTGTTGCTTTTGGGATTCATTTGAAATAACAAAACTATTTTCTCTCTGACTGGTAACAAATGTAAAAATGTATAAATGATTGTCAAATTATAGGTGTTCAAAAGGTATTTTCACAGAATAAACTAAATATCAAACATGTTAATTTTGCCACAAGCTTGAAGAGAAAATCTGTTATTGTTTTGTTTTGTTTATTTATTTTCTTTCTTTGTTTTTTTTTCTCTTTCTTGCAGGAAAAAGCAATTGCAACATTTGTGTCAAAGAGTCCTGCAGCATCCTCCCCGAAGCCACATATTGTGGTGGACAGCCCCCACTCTGATTAAAACAGTGAGTCTCTTCTGACTTTATATGTCAGCTGAGGAATATTCTTTCTTCTTGGTTAGGATCTTTTTATATGAGGTCTGCACAATATCTAGAAATATTATTGTCACTGAAATATTAATATGTGAAATGTAAGGATAGCGGTAAATGACAGACCCAAACGGCATACGTATGCTCTAAATGGTCATTGCCACATCAGATGTTAGTGGCTGAAATGCAAACACACACTCACAGTGCTGTTGTCCAGGCAACAGATGAAAAAAGAGGGTGTAGATTTATTGCATTGGATATTTTCCTTGTTATGTTCATGACTGTTGTAATTGGATGATTATTCTGAAGACTTACGGTGCAAAAATGCCATGACTTCATGGGAAAGTGGACCATCCTGGACTAACGCAGATATGTCACAAAACTAACTATTTGTGCTGCATCAGCACTTGTCAGACAAATGCCAAAAGTGGTTTGTTTATGGTTTTGAGATTTAGGAGACATTTTGTTCTCAGTAATGCCTCATGTGTATGCACATGCCTGCTATGGCTTCATGCATCTGCTAAAACAGTTATTGCTTCAATTTTATCAAGCTATCTGCAGCTAGCAGGATTTCTCCAGACTCCTTTAATGGATAAATGGAAAATAGTTATTTAATAACAAAAGCAATAACCGCTTAGCCCTCTGGAGGCAGGCGTTGCAGATTAGCAACGTTAAAACCTACCTACCTGGTTACTCCACATACATATTTCATGAGCATTTTTTAACTCAGAAGTACCCCTGAAGGACTTAGTTGTTCATCCTTTTATCAAAACTTATTTTGAGCCTTAGAGGGTTAAGGGGAACCAGGCATCATGCTGAAATCAGAACCTAAAGGGATACTTTGCAACTTCTTCATTTTTTTGAATCATTTTTGAGCCAGTATGTGCTAAAAACACCTTTACATGGTAAATGAAAGGCCATCCAGCCCTTATCGCCCCCATGTGGCCAGAATATTCCAAATGCAACCTCTGAGGTGCCGGTCCGGGTTGGAAAAAAAATGTAGCTGGGTTACCTGCACATGTTGCAGTCTGCTTCCAGCATGTTTTCTGCATGTTTTAGATCATGAACACAGCTGATTTGTTTAATGTGGTGATGAATCACCCCTGTAGACACTAAGGAAGGCTGGGAGACTTTTCAGCTGTTAGATTACGGTTTTCCTTAGTGGATCCAAAATATCTTTTATTAAATGGATTGATGCAGAACTTTGCATTTTATAGAGAAATGCAGATAATTGATTTCCCTATTAATTGTTAAAGTATTAATTTCGTGTAGCAATGATGTAATCTCACCTACGGGTGGGCTTAGCGTGGGACATTCCTGATTCATTAGACTTGACATTCAGAAAGACTTCTCTTCTGGTTATTTAAGGTCACTGCTCTTAAGTAGCCCAGCTAGCGACACACCTTGACCTGTTAGCCACGCCCAGTTTCAAACTTAAAAATTACACTGATGTGTTCCAAATTCAGCCTGAACAAAGGCGTTAACCTGGAGACTTGTGTTTTGTGTCCATGTCTGTTCAGCTTTCACTTATGAACCATATTGCCACATGCCGTAGTTTAGAGGGCAGGAATGGCTTTCTTTACTGTTCCTTAAAGGGAGCTCTCCTGGGATGCTGGCCTTCCTCTATTCAGGGAAACGGTTTCAGTTAAGAGAATTAAAAAAGCTTAGAGTCAGAAACGAAATGTTATCTTGTCATTCTCGTATCGCCTGGATCCCGTATCTACCCACTAGAAATGTAGGAAATAAAACCACTGACATTATAGTTTAACATTTCTGCACTCGGGAACACTACAACGTGTTTAAATTGTGCTTCAACTAAAACATCCCCCAGTTAGAAGTTTAGTTATGCATCATTGTCAGTTTTCTCTGTGTGTCCCTGTAGCATCAACACTGACCCTGCGTGGGTATTTTTGTGTTTCTTATTAAACCCTATGTGTTAATGTGTGAACAGAGATATTCCTTCCAGACTTTAAACACAAACTCTGAGGGGAGGATGTTGGGCCTTGGACTCTAAATCCTGCACACGTCCACTTTCTGTGTGGCAGAGCCAATCCTGTCAGATTAACACAGGAAACCAGTCAAGTCCTAAAAAGCATGACCAAACTGTGAGCGCGCGATAAAGTGGAGGCAGTCAAGTTTTTAGATGCTGGAGCTCTGAGGCACCAGCATCTGTATAATCTAGATCACTTCCACTGCTGCCTGCTGTTTATATATTATCTCGTCCCCCACTGTCTCACACGTGCTTAATCTGCCTCTCCTTCCTCCTTTTCCCTCTTTCCTCAGGTCATTATCATCTCAACGGCTTCAAACTTTCCTTTTTTTCCTCTCATCTGTGAATAATTCTCTCCATCAAAGACGGAGACACGCGGAGACACTGCTAGTATCCAGCCGCTAGTGCCGTTTTGCTCCTGCTAATGAAAAACTCCAACTCTTGTGCTGTCTTTACTGAGCTGGAGAAGAAGGGGGAAAAAATCATCCATCACGAGTTATGGGTTGATCGTCAAACTGCACACGACACACACACGACTGAACCAATAGAACTGGTGTTACTGGAAATTTAGCAAGGAGACGCACACACACTTCTAACATACATAAATACACAGAGTTTGTGGAACGTGTGTAGTTTGTGTGTTCTTCAGATTAGTGTATTTCATCTAGAACTTTTATTTCTAGAAAACACGAAGAAGAGGAAGAAGAAGGAGAAAAAAGGATAAAGAAAGCCATCACAGAATGGTTATTTCAGTCAGGACCAAAGTTTCACACTCGTACAGACTACGAAGACGAAGTTGTGTGTCAGGAGTTTTCTTTGCAGCATTAGTTTACAGGAGATGCTGCGCTGTACAGGAAAAGCATCTGACCTGGTACCTAACTGGACAAAACATCTTTGGTGGATTCTCCAAGCCAACTGGACCCCTTCTTCTGGGTGTGCACCCTCTGGTTTCAGAGGAAAGACGACAGTTGGCCGTTATTGATGTCAAACGAGTGAAAAATGAGGACAGACTCACTGGTCTCAGCATGTCATGCTACCTTGAAATGTGTCCCTCTTCATCACGTTCCGTCCCAGTCCTGATGGGTCTCATTAGTATTTTTTTAATTATAATTTTACGCTCTTGTGTGTGTGGTAGAATGCACAAACATCTAATAGGAAGGAAGCGCATTCATGCCGTCCACTGAGGATGAGATGGTGTGAGCGTCTGAGGGACCTGGACAGTTAGATCCTTCTCGAAGGGCCAGACTTTTCCTGATGCAGGACTAATCAGGTTTAGTCAGACCTGTGTTTGGAATTGGACCTGCACCTGCTGGAGAGAGGATGTCTCCCGCAAGGCACCGATGTCACCACCCTGTTAGTTTTCTATCATTCCAGGACTTAAAGTTTTGGTTTACTCAAGAAAAAAAAAAGAATATCAAAACGGAGTCATTGCCATGCTTTAAATGATATTTTATTTTTTGTCTAGAAGCCTATATCATGTACCTGACAGGACTCCAGAAGGACACACACGTCCGCGTTGCTCTTATTAGTGAGTGTTTCTGTGTTTGTGGGCGTTTGTTTTGTACTTGTGTGAGTGTGTGTGTGCCTGTGAGTCACTGTGACCGTGTGTGTGCATCACACATATCTGTGCTCGCCTCCTTCTGCATCATTTTTCTGTCTTCACACCGAAATGCGGGCATCCACGAACTAAAAAAGCTTGTCTTAGAGCCAAACCTGTCTTCTGTCTCGTGTCTTTAAAGGGAGCCATTCAGTGTGTGTGCGTGGGTGTGTGTGCGTGTGTGTGTGTACTACTTGTGCCTCATTGCACTAGGTGGGAGAACACTGTCTCTCATAGACATTGGTTTTTATTGTCTATGTTGTCTCTGAATCAGCAACCCTCCTCTCCTCCTGAACCCTTTGCCTGATGTAAGTAACCGTGTTGATCGTGTACTCCTTCCACTAAATTTGTGTACTGTATGTTGGAGGGAACATCCAGATGGGACTGAAAATGACAACTGCTGGTGTGTTTTGCTTATATTTGTTAGAAGAAACTCAACGGTTAAGAAAATCAACGGTTAAGAAAAAAAACAACAACTAATAAAATAAAAACGTGTCTTTTACAGCCAATGACAAAATTAGATCCCCGGAAAGAAAGTCAGCAGGGAGGAGGCGTGGTGACAAAGCAGGCGCCTGGGATTCCTGCCCTTGCCGTGTAAAGCGATACAGACGTACAAAGCCATGCCTGTCGCTGCTAATATGACTGGAACCTCAGCTAAACAGTACTACACCTCACTACAGCTGCCGCTAGTGTTGCCACTTTCCTGTAATCCTCTCACACGCTAACACACTTTTGCACGGGAGTGTGTTTGGAGAGGGGAAGCTGGCTTCTTTCTTTGTCTCTGGATCAAACAAGCAGACACACCAGGTTACGCGCTGTATTGAGACAGATGCGGGATGATCGATCAGTTTGTGTAAATCAATTTCCCATTGATTTATTGGTCCAGAGGTCCCTTTATTCTCCTTTCCCCAGCTTTTTCCTCCCTGCTCGTGTCGACCCCGTTTAGCTCTCATGTTGTGATATATTACAAAGCTCATTCCCTTCTTCTCTTCCTCCCCCCGTCAGCAATCCCACCCTCACCTTTTTCTGTTGCGTCTGTCCGATTACCGTCTGATTACTCATTTTCTCCTTCTCTCCTCCAGCCATCCTCCCCCTTTCCCCCTCGCTCGTCCATTTCCCGCTCTACTTTCCTTTCTCCCCCAGTCCTCCTTCCAGCTCCCACATCCCTCCATCTTGTCGGCTTTCTTTTTCTTTGCAAACCCACTCCTCCCATCACCTCCCCACCCCCCTCTTGCTGTCCCCTCTTGTTCGTGCAGTCCTGAATGGTCACGGGGAAACATGTTTGCATGCTTATATTAACATGAATGATGTCAACTTGATGCAAGAAAAATTATATAAGTGATGCTTTGAGCAAAATCTGACGATGAACTTGATACTAATACTACTAATGACGACGCAAACGAGACCTAGGAGTTGTTTGTCTTTGTTGTCGCAAACAACAATGATGAATTGTTTATGCTGTGTTGCTCTCTCTCAAATTGGTATTCTCTTTTGATTTCTTTTGGATTTTTTTTTATATGTAACTTATTCAAGAAGTTTACTTTTTTATTAGTTAATGGTGAGAATTTGATGGAGGGATCCAGTCGGGGTGATTGTTTCAGTCAGGTTCGATACTTCAGGTAACAGGATGTTGGTGAATGTGTAAGTGACGGTGTGGCTGAAGCAATCATGATGGAAATAAAGGATATGTAACATCCAGTCTTGTCGTTCTGACTTGTTTTCTGACTGTGAAGGGAAGGAGGACAGGAAATGGGAGTCGTAAAACACCACAGGCAGAAGTTTCTTTTTTAATAAATGCAACATTCCAGACTTTCTCTTCTTATTTGACTCCACATGACGATGCTCTTCCTGCAGAGGTGGCCTGAATCTAACGTTTTAAGGCACCGAGCTCTCAGCCTTTCTGCTGTGCATTAAGTTGTGTGTGATTATTCAGCCACTTTGTCATAAATTCTTTATTGTGGCCGCATTTTGCCTAAATAGAGCACCGTTTCTTGTCATCTTTGCCTCCCTGTATCTGCCTCCTCCTTCCTCATCTCCATCTTTCTATATTTTCATCATTTATATTATTTGTTGAGTGGCTATCACCCCCCCCCCCCCCCCCCCCCCCCCCCTTAAGACCAAAATTCCCTCCAAGTAGCCATTCGCAGCTCCAGCGTTTCAGCAGAAAGTCGACTGAGGAGGAAGACTGCATGTGCATGGGATTGACAGAGGAGGAGGAGGAGTGGGAGAGGATTAAACAAATGAAGGAGGATGCCAGCGTGGAGGCGGAGGAGGAGAGCACAAATGGGAAAACCTAAAACAGGGAGGCGAGAGCTTCATGCAGGACGAGTGTAAGTGTGGTGTACAAGCTGAGACAGGAGGAGGAGGAGGATGGTTTGTTTCAGGTGGTCTTATAAAGGGGTGCCTGCAACATACCAACAGTGTTAACAATAAAATATGAGCTAAACACACACACACACACACACACACACATCCATGAGATGACGCGACAACTCGGCTCTAGACTGAGAGAGAAAAATGAGAGGAGGAGGGGCTCGGGGGGGGGGGGGGGGGGGGGGACTGCTGTCACCATGGCAACTTTCCCACAGTGAAAAAAAATCATTTAGTCGGAAAGACATTTCACTCAGTTCAGTGAGCTGAAAGAGGCAGAGAGGAAAGGAGGGGAGCAAAAATAGAGCTGTTAGTATCACGCCAAAGGAAATTTATCTCCCGGTCTCCAGAAGCTGACAACGAGACGTTAACTTTTACTGCTAATATGTCCGATTTCCCTAAAGATAACGACTTCTCTGCATCATTAAACGTGAATGCAGAAGCTTTTACTGACGCTTTGGTGTTACACTTGTCATAACAAAAGTGTCTGCTCGTGGACAATTCTTCATTTTTGTTGTAGCATTTATAAACAAAAGCAACGTTTCTGAGCAGACTGAAGAGAGCAAAGGCAGCCACAACATCCGCTTTGAGACATAAAGCCTAAACATGCTGGTTTTAGGAATGTAAAGCACAATCTGGTCATGATGTCAAGATAAATAACGCTGCTGAGGATGTTTCACTGTAGCTTTCTAGTTGACAGCTGTGCTTGATTAATAATTGAACCTTTCTTGATAATTAGCTAATTCCATTCACACAAATAAGAACAAACATTTCAATGTTTAAAATGGACAAAATTATATTTTAAAATTGCATTAATCCTAAAATTAAAAAAGCAACAAGAAGTTGAAAAGATAAAACTGTGGATTGACTTGATTTTAAATGTAGACGTGTCTATAAACAGCTGGTCTTTAAGAAGTCTAAATCAGGCAGTAATGCTCCCTATAACCTGTAATGGTTGTTCTACTGTTGTAAATGTTTTCTTTGCTTGTTATCCTGTTACTGTTTAAATGCTGTATAAGCATTCAAACTATACTGATCCTGTTTATTATTATTATTATTATTATTATTTATTCCATGCACTTTAACAGCTTCCACAATTTTCCAGCTATTTCAGCAAATTTGGAATCAAAACTTTCAGCTCTTCTGAAGAATGACTTTTGGTATTTCTTTTACTTTTTGAGATATTCAGCTTTTTCTGTGATTTTTCAGACCATTGGAAAATCCTTCTAACTTTCACCAAAGTCTTTCAGCTGATCGCATTTTAATGGCACACTTCAACCTGGAGACTTCAGTTTTAAAGCGGCCACAAGACGTTCAGCTATTGCTGTAGCTCCTTGTTATCTTTACCATTTCTCTAAAATCACTGTTTTAGTTTTAGGTACGATCAGGTTTATTTCAGAAATTGTCATGACACTTATAATGGAGAAGCTGTCGTCGTCGTCGTCTTCCTCCGCTTATCCGGGTCCGGGTCGCGGGGGCAGCATCCCAACTAGGGATCCTGGGTAGACCCCGGGGCCTCCTGCCGGCAGGACATGCCCGAAACACCTCCCCAGGGAGGCGTCCAAGAGGCATCCTGACCAGATGCCCAAACCACCTCAACTGGCTCCTTTTGATCCGGAGGAGCAGCGGTTCTACTCTGAGTCCCTCCCGAATGTCCGAGCTCCTCACCCTATCTCTAAGGCTGAGCCCGGCCACCCTACGGGGGAAACTCATTTCGGCCGCTTGTATCCGCGATCTCGTTCTTTCGGTCATTACCCAAAGCTCATGACCATAGGTGAGGATTGGGACGTAGATCGACCGGTAAATCGAGAGCCTGCATGGCTTTCTGGCTCAGCTCCCTCTTCACCACGACAGATCGGCTCAGCGTCCGCATCACTGCAGGCACCGAACCAATCCGCCTGTCGATCTCCCGATCCCTCCTACCCTCACTCGTGAACAAGACCCCGAGATACTTAAACTCCTCCACTTGAGGTAGGACCTCTCCCCCGACCCGGAGTTGGCAAGCCACCCTTTCCCGGTCGAGAACCATGGTCTCAGATTTGGAGGTGCTGATCCTCATCTTTTCTCCATTTCAGACAGAGTCCTGAGAGAACCGTAGATCCTAGATGAGACTTGCCCTGGTTGAAAGCTGACATATCAGCGTTTTGAGCCATAATCCACGAATCTACTCAAAAACGGTTCCTGTCGGAATAATTAGTTTGCTTAACTTTACTGAAGTGAAACAGCTCTCTTCACTCTGTGAGTGAGGAGTTCAGTTTTTCAAAATCTAACTAATGTCTTCACATTTAGAGGTACACAGAACGAAGGGACAGTATTTCCTTTAAAAGCTTTATTTTAATAAAAAAAATAATCCAATATTTATTTTGAGGGACACAACGAGGGTAGCAATGCGGGTTGCCAAACAGTCCGCTCGGCACAGCGAGGCTGGCATTGTGGAAAATAGCAGACTCTGTAAGTCAAGCAGCTGCTTCTGAGCCCAGAAGATGTCGTTATCTTTCTCAGAAGAGGAGCGATCATAAAAGATCTAAAACCAGAGTGAGTTTAGGTGAAGCCAACAAGAGAAGTACCCAAATAAAACATGTCACGTATCGGCAGCAAACCTGGTATCCTGACGGCTGGAAACCTTGTTCTAGTGTTGCAACGACAACCTCCACTCACTGCGGTAGATCAGGGGTATTCATTTCTGGTCCTCGAGGTCTGGTATCCAGCACCTGATTTCAATCAGCAGGTGAATAACGGTGTGTGGATGTGTGTGCGTGAATGGGTGAATGACTGATTGTGTTGTAAAGCGCCTTGGGGGGTTCCAGGACTCTAGAAGGCGCTATATCAAATACAAGCCATTTAACAGGTGTCTGCAGAGCCTGATGAGCAGCTGCACAGGTGATTAAAGTGTATTGAATCAGAGAAATCACTAAACATGCTAGATACCGGACCTCCAGGACCAAAATTGAATACTCCTGCAATAGAAGTTGCTTCGGTGTTAGTGTTCTACATTCCACCTTTAACTGTGGCCACACTTACTGTGTGAGAAGGCCTGTGTTCCAGATCTCCGCTTTCTTGAAAGGCTCTCCCCAAAATAGTTAAATTTTAGCTAACACGGTGGTGCAGTGGCTAGCACTGTTGCAAGAAGGTCCTGTTCAATTCCCAACCTGGAGTCGCTCTGCAAGGAGTTTGCATGTTCTCCCTGTGGAGGCATGGGTTTTCTCTGGGCTCTCCAGCTTCCCCCCACAGTCCAAAAACATGACTGTCAGGTTGATTAGTTTCTCTAAATTGCCCTTAAGCCTAATTTCTACTTCTCCGTCTGCGTCAGCGCAGAGAACGCCATCATGGGTCAGCGCGAGGCCTCTCCGACATGCTCACAGAGGGTGACAGAGCCATTCCTAAAATTTTTAACATCCGTCGAAAGTGACGGAGACCGCAAGCTTGTGAGGGGTCAGGACGACGCTTCCTGTATGGTCGTCACCAGCACAGCTGTAGCTCCGTTAAAATGCAAACAGATATTTAGCGGCAGTCCCAGAACAGATTGAAGAACACATCTCAGAAAAAGTCAGAAAATATTGACATGTTTTCATCCGTAACTAAAGGGGTACAAAACACGGAGCAAACGTAGTCGGAAACAACGGGAAATGCGGGTTTCGAGGTGGCGACCGCATGAAGAGGTGTAGGAGACTGAAGGACAAATGTGTCCATGTTATAAAGTCTCTGAAATACATAAACAAATGAGTAAATACACTATCGGGTACCGGATACATGAGTGCTATGGTGGCAGGACACCACAGAAAAGTGCTATGCCCTCTGTTGTCCTGGCGTGGAATTGCTTTGCAACGCTCCGCTACCTGAACAGAAGTTCGCATGTGAAAACCTTTCCGACACTCCGTGTGCGTCTCTCTCTGTTGCGGAGCTCACGGAGAAGTATAAATCAGGCTTTAGATGTGTGACGGTGTGAGCGTCCTGTCACAGTGTCCCGATTGATCATGTGCCCTGGCTACTTGGCCAAGGGGATGTCCCTTTGGCTGACTGGTTAGAGCGTACGACTCTCACCCGGGAGTCTGGGGATCGAATCCCGCCCGGATCCTCGTTTATCCACCTTGCCACAGATGCGTGTGTGTGTGTGTTGCCCTGCGATGGGCTGTTAACCTGTCCAGAGTGTACACTGTTAGACATTTCATTGGGTTTTTTACAGTACCTTACTGGCAACACTGTTGCCAGTAAGGTACTGTAATTTCCATTTACAGTAACTTACTGGAAACAGTGTTGCCAGTAAGTTACTGTAAATTGAAATTACAGTAGTGGTACTGCATTTGTGTTTTACAGTTCTATCACTGTTATTTTACAGTTCTATTACTACAGTATGGTCTCAGTTACTGTAAAACTGAAATACAGTACCAGTACTGGCACTGTATTTCAGTTTTACAGTAACTGAGACCATACTGTAAAATAACAGTAATAGAACTGTAAAATAACAGTTATGGTACTGTATATATTAAAATGAGGTATAGGACCACTACTGTAAAAAAAGTGTTTCTTACAGTAGTGTTGTACCATTTTTTTGTTCATACTTGTAGACTGTTTAATAATAATTAAAATTGTAATAAAATAATTTAAAAGTTTAATGAATGATCTTAAAGTTTTCCTAAATTGACTTAAACAGTTATATTAAATCAAAACAAACTTCTCTTACAAAACATAGGATTCTTTATTTCGAACACCTGAAACATAAAAAACATTAGAGGTTATCTTATGTAGAAAAAAAATCTCATTCAAAATATTAGAAATTCACCTCAAATCATTACTGGAAAAAATAAAACATTTTACAGCTTATAGAACATCAGAAACAGGCAAACTAACCTTTACTCATTAACTTTGAAGTATTACTATTATAAGACATATAGTGTATTGATTAGTTTATAGTTTGTAAACAGTAACTAACACGAGTAATTGTTCAGTACACGAACAAAGTTTCTTTGAAGGGATATTCCACCCATAAATGAACTGTAGTCTTTTGTTGTATTCCCCAGAGTTAGATCAGTAGGGAAAAATATTTTGTAACCAGCTCAGTCATCCATTTCTGGCAGTGTTAGCTTTAGCTTAGCATACACAATGTAAGTGAATGTTAACAGCTAGCATTTACTGTGACAAAAGTCATGAATATTACTCAATAATAATCCTAATTTTTCTTGGAGACCTCAATAATCATAATGACTTCAACTGACAATAATAAAGAACACAAAGGGATTACAGGAGTCTATTTATAGTTGTGCTGTCAGCTAGCGCAGAAAGGCATAAGATAATGATACTGCAGCCCAAAACTCATTGTTCTCATAATTCACGGGGTGAAATGTTGTAAATGTTATAAGAGTAAACTTTAAGACAGCAAACTAGGAGCTTTATGGTCACTGCAATATGTTACTGTGCCTTTTAACATCGACTTACAGCGATGCTGTGTTGTGATGTAGCACGAGGTCTAAACAGGCTCCTATTATTCCTTTGTGTTATTATTTTAATTTGCTGTTAATATTTATTACACTAAATGCTAGCCATTAACATTCACTTACATTGTTTATGGTAAGCTAAAGAAAACAAAATACTACCAGAACAGGGGAGCAATTGGGCTGGTTACAAAATGTTTTTCCTCACTGATTTAACAGAAAAAAATTTCAATGGATCAGCAATTGAAAGAGTAGAATACATTGCTTTTCACAATACAAAAACATTTGTTAACAATGTAACAGTGCAACATTTGCTGTTAGAAATCTGCATTGAAAAATATTACAATAACAAATTAATAAATGAATTAATAAACTAAGTAATAACAGTGCAATGGATAGTGCAATCTATGAGCATATGCTGCATCAGGAAACATACAAAACCTGCAGAACTGTAGTTCTCAAGAACAGAATGAAATAGTGCTTGTTTTTTTTACTGATTCTGATGGGTGAAGAACCTGGCCAGAATGTTGTCCCCTCGTCTGTTGCCCCAGTGGTCCTAAAAAGGATAAGGAACATTTAAATGTACAGGTGAAACTTGAAAACTTAGAATTTGGTGTAAACTGTTCAACTTAAAGGGGAAACTAATATATGAGACAGACTTATTCCAAATATTTCAGCCCTTATTTGTTATATTAGTGATGATAATGATTTACAGCTGATTATAGTTAGTATACATGCACAAATATAGACTGTATATGTCTCGTATTTACATTGTTTTAATGTATATCCAAAAAATGTATTCTGATGGTACATTGTTTTAATTTTTTTTTATCCTTCTGACGGCATGGCGGCGCGCCACGACAAAATACACATAGCGGAAACCCTGATGCATCACTCAATTTAGCGTCCGTGCAGAAACTCAGAGGAACTTTTTTCCGCTGCAAATAACGCAAATAAAAACACGATATTTTAGCAGAAAAAATTGACCAAAACGATACGCTAGTGGACCGAACTGAAACGGTTCAAAGTAATGCAAAAGTAGTGTAATGCCTTACATTTTAAAATCAGTGATATTGTAATGTAATGAATTACTTTAAAATGAGGGTAACAAGTAATAAATAATGCATTACAGTTTTGAAGTCACTTGCCAAACACTGTTTATGTATATCAGCATACCCTAAAAATACGCACCTATTCCATGTTCTTCCACTCAAACTCTGTTAGGTGGCAAAGGAAGGACAGCACTCTGGGGTTCATGGTGGCTGATTTTCTTTTGACCAACTGTCCGGTCTTGCGACTAACTCCAGTCCGTGTCGTGCATTTGCTCCCATCTTCAGGATTGATTCTCAAGAAGAATCTGCATAAAAATGAGAAAGAAAAACAACAACAAAAATATTAAGTGCAATTTTAGTTAAGATAAATGCAGTCTGGAAGAGTGATTTAACAAAATCGGGGTATGATTCCACTATTTCTGTTAATTTGCTAAAGGATTACAATATATTACATCCCTGCGAACTCAGAAGATGTAAAAAATCTGAGAACTAAAATCAGACCAGCATAGATGTTCCCAGCATATGATGTTTTGGTGCTGGTTTAGCTGGTGAACCAGTATTATATGCTAGTCTAGCATGCTGGTCCAGGATGGGATGCTGGTCTATCATTCCATGACAAGCATACCTTGCAACATATACTGGTAACCAGCAATGCTGGTTTATGCTGTTTGTTTCAGCATGGTCAGTGGTGATTTTGCTTGATTTGACAAACATTAAGTTGCAACCTTGAAATAACAGCTATACGTGCTGTGAGCAGCGTTCTGCAGCATCCTGACAGTTTTTGCTGTCTCCATGACTGTGATCCAAATAATGATGTAACAAGCTACAACAAAGATAGTTTATGAACAAGATTAATTCACCTCCTTTCTCTGAAAATTGATTCTTAGAAAGAGCGACATAGACCTGACTGAAGACCCCCCCCCCCCCCCCCCCACACACACACACACACACACTCAATATGCATGTATGATATATTACTGGTTTTTGTGATTTCTCAGTGCCTTTAAAAAAAAGATTCCTACCGTTGAATGAACTCCAGTGTTGCACATGCAGGCTCCTGGTATTCCACATTGAAAGCATAGAAGCTTGCCATCAACACAGAAAGTGCATCCGCAAAACCCAGGTCCTCATCTAAAATGTAGGCCACCTTTCCCTCGATGCTCACCATCCACTTGGTTGCCTCAAGGTATGTGGTTCCTATGAGACAAAACATATACACTTCAAAATCGAACATACCAATCTTTGCAACAACAGTGTTTCGCTAAATGCAAAATAAGACGCCTGGCCTGCATAATTAATTTATTGTAGTTTTTATATGTTATAATTATGTAAAGTATGTGAGATTTAGATATATATAGCCTATATTTGTGCACTTCCACTAACCATAATCATAGTTTGAAAATGTCAATAGATCCTCTTGTTCAAGTTCTTTAACAATATTCAGTATTTCAGTTTCATTTAAGTTATTCTGTTCCAGCTTCTCCTCCACTTTTTTAATTACTTGGCTCATTCCGGTGGAGTGGATTTGTTGAAATTCCTGAACTATGCACTGTACTGTTGTTGCTGGTAAAAGAAGTTTGGCTTGTAGTTTTAAGTAAAATAGTGCTAAGTTCTTTAGAAATGTGTCAGGGTTAGACTCTGAGTTGTTTTCATGACTTTCAAGAGGAGACAAAATATCATCATGATGGACCTGGGTGTGTTCACCGGTAACATCGTAGGTTTGTACATCTGCATTCTTTGGTTCTTCTGGCTTTGGAACAAATTGTTGCCTGTGTTTTCTTGAGATGTGTGTGGCAAAAGATGACCTCACTCTGAAATATTTTGAGCAACCCTCAAATGGACAAGTGATTTTTTTGCCATTACGTATGTGTACTCTTAAATGAATGCACAGCAAGGAAATATTATCTGCTGCAAAATCACATCCTTGAACACTACATTCACGAATGCCACCTGGCTGATAAGTCTGGATTTTTTGTGACACTGTAGATGTATGATTCCTGTGTGTGTGTGACTTAAATGCAGAAAATGTTCTAAAAATGGCAGAACATGTTTCTATGCCACATGAAAACCGGTGGTTAGCCAGATTTCTGTGACTTTTTGCATGAACAAAAAAGCTTTTGTAACTTTCACTGCCATGGCTACAAACTTTACACCTAAACATAGTTGAAGTCCTCAAACAATTACTAAAAATATAGATAAGACTTCAGTTATGTGAAGGAAAAAAACTCCGGTTAGTGTGGCGTTGTGCCCAAGCTCATCCGAGTTATTTCTTTATTTTTTCGAATTGTTTTCTACGCTACACAGAGTCAAACGTTAAGACCCCAAATTGTTTTACACAATGTCAGCTTTTACTATCGTGTGAAGAAAAAACTAAGAAAAAAAGCGATGAGAAAAATCCTCAAAGTCCCGTTCTCTTTGAAATAAAGCTCTGAAATCATAAAAGCTAACACAGAGACCCGCAGCAAAACTCCACTAAAAAGATAGCACATTGAAATGCTTAAATGAAAAGTTTACCTTGGATAGTCGGTACTTGGTGGAACTTGGTCTTTTCGCTGGAGAAATTATAAGCGCTGCAGGTGTAGTCTTTTCCGTGTATGTCCCACACTTGCTCGTGTGCCGGTGAACTGTGGTTACAATGACTGCTCTTTACGACAAAATGGCGGTTCTCCGTCTTGAAGGATTTAACAAACTAAATTATTAAATGCAAAAATGACCGTTAATAACAGCTACTTACTGTAATTTTATAATAACTGTAATTTTACAGTACTAAATTGTAAATCTGGTAACTCGGCTGATGCAATCGTTCCTTGTCAGGTGACGTAAATAACTTTACAGCTTCGTATTGATAAATTACAGTAAAAATATTGAAATAACTTTCAGTTTATAGTACCTTACTGTATTTTCATAAACTACAGTAGCAAACTGTAAACTAATTACCACGTGACTTCAAACTCCCATGGTGCAATGCAAATTACAGTTACTAACTGTAGAAATTGTTTTACAGTTTAGTACTGTAAGATATGTGGTAAATTACTGTAGAAATTACAGCCGCGTCTAACAGTGTACCCTGCCTATTTGCCCAGAGATTGCTGGAGAGAGGCACCTGCACTCATCTCAGCTGCTACGCCTGTAGGGGGCGCATCACTCCACTGAATGTCTCACACCTTACCCCATGAGTTTCTCGGGAGAGCTAAAAAAAAAAAAGGGGGAGAGAATGAACCACCACACACACCCACACACACCCACACACACACACACACACACACACGCTTTACAATCGCCTCCTCAGTCCAGAACATGCTCCCTTATGCCAGTCCACTTGGCCGCTGATTGCTGATGTGTTACAGCTGCATCTCTCCACACACCTGTCGCTGGTTGTGCGGCTCCGCTCGCCTCTCCCCCACCTGCAGCCGCGCCTTGACCAGTGCGGTGCATTCACGGTTATTTTTCAGCGTGCGGCTTTGCAGGTTGTGTGCACGCACACAGACTAGCACGGCCAAAGACAAGCACAGCGGCAAAAGAAGCCTGCCAAGCGTTTGAGTTGTGGATGGTCACAGGACTGCTGTCCGTGGTATCACATGCGCCTTTGGATGATTCGATTAATTAGATAAATTAATTAGTAAACTAAACATATAAGCCCTCACAAATTAATGAGTTTTGACCACCAGTTAGTAATGGTCACAAACGAAAACTGCAATAATCCACCTCAAAATAATTAGAAAAAGGAAAACACAAGTGTAACCCGGACCAAAATATAACATTAAGGTTTTTTCAACAATTAAATTCCTAAGCAACGAAGGTGTCTTAAAAAAGAAACTTGAAGGCGGCTGTGTTTTGTAGTAATTGTAAAACCAAGTAGTATTCTAATTGTTTACTTTTTCCTCAGAGATCATTAATTAGCCCACTATTTTATTTGTATTTATGAAAACTGCCTAATTTTTATTTTTTTTTTCCTTCGGAAACTCTGAACGCCGTCTTCAACTGTTTCCATGACGACCTCTCCATTCATAATACAGCGGACACGTTGACGTGTTGATTTTGCTGTGGAGCCAAGCACCTGGTGCTTTGTATTATTTAATTAATCTCACGACGTCTGTTGCGTAACCACGTGACTTCCGGATTCTAACGCTTTGTGACGTCAGCTTGCGGGGCGTCAGCTTTTTCCATCATCTAAGCTAGTGTAGGCTGCAAACACTCAGTTGTTCCTCAGGCTTTCATCTGAACACATCTTGGATTTCAGCTCCAGCAGAAATGAGTTTAATTTCAGATTTTGAGTCCACCTCTGTGGAAAACCAGGAAACTGAAAGGAAAAAGTCTATAAGCTCGCTTATAAAAGGGTTAATTAATGCAGCAGCTGAAAGATCTGATACGACGAACTCTTTGGACATCCAGCAAACAACGTATGACTTTTATTTTCTACTGATCTGGGAAAATGTTAAAGAAATTGATTTTTACATCGACCCAGATCATTTGCCCACATTTCAGAAGAGGATTTTCAGTACTATCTGTCAGAAACTGTCCTGTACGAGTGAAGAATGTTTCGCTTTGATGTTGTCAAAGGACCAACGCTTTCTCAAGGCAATGGTTTCCTTGATGAGAAAGCAAATTGTCAAGCTTCCCAAAACCTTTGTAGGAAATGTTTGTCAAAGGGAAAACGCTGCAGAGGACCCAAACATTTTGACAAGTGAAGATAGTTGTTCGACCGACACAAATCAGTATTCGAATAACTGCCTGACTGAGAAGCGTTGTTATAATGTTCCAACAAAAGCTTTGGTTACTTCTCAGCCAGCTAGTAAAGGATTTATGATACCTCCGCAGTTGGAAAAAAATCTCTATCAGCTAGCGGAGGAGAAATCTGTCTCTCGTCAGCTGGTTAAAGCCAAATCAACCAGGAACGATGAGTTTCAGAAGCAGTCATCATATGTGCAAAAAAAAGTGAGTGATTCTGTTATTGAGCCTGTTAAACCAGTAACACGTGACAATCCCCGTTCTTACACGTCTAAACCGATTCAAGAGATGTACAGGCCACGGCAGGAGAACTGTAAATCCGACCATGAAGGTTCATCGTCTAAATCCATCGTGGAAGACGAGCCTCAACAGCTGATCTCTTCTCCAAACAGTTCGACCGTTGATTACTCAGCGGTCAGACATGCGGAGAACTTTCAGATGAAAGCCTTACTGAATCGGCTAGTAAATCTAATGATTGAGCGGGCTTTTAGAGAATCCGTTACGATTTATTCAAACAAATTTCGGCAGACCTTACAGAAGTCAGTGTTTGAACTAGTCTGGAATGAACTTAAAGGAGAACTATTTGATATTGAACCAGAAATGGAGTCCAAATTTGTCAAGAAAGTTATCAGGGATGTCTGTAAGTTAAGTTGCTGTGGCACTGATTACTTGCTTAAGTTAATGAATCACGCAAAATCACAAACAGTTAATCACATCGTTTTCTCCATCAGAGAACGACACAAGAAGCTTCACAAAACTAATTTAGTCTCAAAGGTCTTCTCGTATGTCAAAAGTATCAAAATGTCATCAGTGAGAGGAAAAGAGACATCGCCTGCTCCATCAGTGGATGCAGGCGACAGAAGTGTTTCAGAGAATGACTGCAGCCAGCAGATATCATACGAAGAAAACGAAGAAAAAGCAGCTATTGATAAACTCATCAATAAGTTAATGTTGCTGATAGCTCACAACGCAGAGAACATTCTTTCAGCTAACGATTTTAATGAAATAGCTGAGCGTTTATCATCAATGGTCTGGGCTGAAGTGATAGGTCGTGATATTGAACCAGAAAAGGTTCCTGGTCTTTATAAATCAATTTACAACGATCTGTATGTCAAGTGGAGCAATGCAAAAAGAATCCTTCTTTTCCTTGCTTTAAACAATCGAAATATTAACGAGACAGTGGTGTTAATCATTAAACGACGCCTGCTGAAGCCAAATACCTCAAAATACATCAAAAGTTTAGCCAGTGTGTTTAGCAGTCATCGTTGAGATCATCAACAAGCTCATCTGTCAACACAAGGCACCTAAAATACCTAGAATGGGGACCTGCCCATCGTTCTCCATCGGAGAATTCGTTATCTTTAGAAATGTTATTCCACAGACGTAAAATGCGATTCAAACGGCACCCCCACAAACTTTTCATCAAAATGATAGGCTTGGCCGTGGGAGGTGTGGTATATCATAATTTTGTTTTGCTCACACCTACGTCACCCTGAGATTAGTAAAGTTATATGTTTATTTATTTATATGGCTAGATCGGAAGCGTGCACCCCACAAACGATACATGAAAACGAACTGTAGCTGCGCGTCCCAACATCACCTAAATATCAAGACTTTGGGTTAGGGTTAGATAATATATGGCCACCATTTAGTGCCAACGATAGGTCCCTTTTCAAAACTTCTTTAGGGAGTTTCTAGTTAGTTATTACTTAGATTTTATTGGAACATTTAACTTTATTCTGGCTGCTAAATGGCACAGTGGTTAGCACTGTCCCTTGCAGCAACGAGGTTCTGGATTCAGATCCCAGCCTGGGGTCTCTCTGCAAAAACGTAGCATCATGTGCACACGTGGGTTCTCTCTGGCTTCCTCCCACTGTCCACAAACATGATTGTCAGGTTAATTGGTCTTTCTAAATCATCCTTAGATAGGGTCGTGTTGTTCTTAGTTATTACTTCATTCACTGTAAATGTGGCGTTACTTGATGTGACATGTTGGCACCATAAGTGAGGTCAGCCAGAGGAATGACACAACTGTGCCGCTCTGCTGTTTCATTTATAGGGGGTTTCTCACTCAGACCTTAGGAAACACATAGCGTTAGCTTCTGGGACGTAATTTTGGGGGGGGGACGGGTGGGACATGTCCCCCCCACTTTTTCAAAAGGCAGTTTTGGTCCCCTGCACTTTTTTCCGTCCAAAAACAATGTTACGCTCCATTAAATGGATTTGGTTGAGCACTAGGACCGAAACGGAAACCGCTTTACTATTAGACCCGCCCAAAAGCTAATCTATTGGCTCTGCTGATACTTGCTAACGTATTATTGGCTGTTGCTGCTGTCACTCAAGTTGTAAACAGTCAGAACGTGCTCACATTGTTTTGCTAGTTTGGAGCCGCTAGGGAACACCGGTACTGAGTCACATCGTCAACTAGACGCTGTGTAATATCAGAGCTCAGCTCAGCTTCCATTACATAACATTTGAATAAGTGTTCATTTGTGAGTCTTTGGTAGTTAGGCACAGCCAGGAGGCAGCATGTCAAGAAAACGAAAAGTGGATAGAAGAGACTTCTTTCAAAGTCAAAATGTAAGTTGGACATGTGACACCCCTGCATTAAGCTCAGACTCACCTCCTCCTTCACAAACATACTCAAAACTAACTTTTACAAACTCATCTCCTCCACAAAACTGACTCCTCAGACACAATTTATTCGTATTATTATAATTATTATTTTTTTTATTATTACTATTATCATCATAATTATTATTACTAGTAGTAGTAGTAGAAGTGTAACTTCAAAACTTTTATCATTTAACTTTATTGTAAACTTATCTATTGCAATGCATATTTTCACATTAAAAAGCTCTGAAAAATGAACAGTATCATCATCTTCAACAGATTTTTTTAAGCTTAATGTAAAAGATGTACACTTTTCATTAGATTTATCTTATTTTTTCCATTTATTTTTTGTGTGTTGAAATGCAACAACTGTTTAAACACTTTTAAGGGAAAAAACATATTTAATATGTTTTTATACACTCAAATGTTAGGGTGATGATCATGTGTAAAACATTATTTCAGCATGTCCTCTAACACAGCAAATGAACAAACGGCCAGATCTCAGGAGGGACCGTTTATGTATAAATAATTTTTATACTTTTGACTAGGCCTGGGAATGTAACAAATTTTGCTGGACGATATTTTGTCCAACAAATTGTTGATGATAAACGATATTGTCAACATTATCTAGACCAAAATAACCACTAATATAATGTTAATATATCATAATAATGCAAGTACACCCTTTAAAATGTTATTTTTATTCATTTAGAAGTTCAGAACCAGAACTTCTAAATGAATAAAAATAACAAACAAAAATTAAATAAAAAAGGAATCTCACTCCCTGTTAGAAAATGTTGCACCAAAAACAATAAAAAAAGACCCAAAACAATAAATACAATGGCCTATCCATTGTCAACAGCCAAAACTGCACTTCAATAATGATAATAAATAAAAATAATAATAGAGTTGTACATTTTGTAACTTTGATATATATATATATATATATATATATATATATATATATACCGTATATATATATATATATATATATATATATACCGTATATATATATATATATATATATATATATATATATATATATATATATATATATATTGAGGATGGAAAAATTATTGAGATGGGCACGTGACGTGTCAAGGGGTCTTTACATAACACCCCCCACCCCAAATCCGCACAAGCCTGCTGTGTCCCCCCCACTTCTGAAATCAAAATTTCGTCCCTGGTTAGCTTGTACTGTTCAATGTTGCTGCTTTAATATTATAGTTAGGTTATACGTAAGTTAATTAGTTAATGTCAACACAACCATATTAACCCTCTGGAGGCAGGCGCTGCAGATTAGCAACGTTAAAACCTACCTACCTGGTTACTCCACATACGTATTTCATGAGCATTTTTTAACTCAGAAGTACCCCTGAAGGACTTAGTTGTTCGTCCTTTCATCAAAACGTATTTTGAGCCTGAGAGGGTTAAGTAGTGATGAGATTTATGGCTCTTTCACCAGAGCCGCTCATTAGTCAGTCGCTTACCTCAAATGGCCATTCAAATCAAAAGACTGGCTCCTTTGAACAAAGGGAAGCCAAGAGAAGCGGGGGTGGGGGCTGGGGGGGGGGGGGGGGGGGGGGGTAGGAGTAACGTGTTGCTCCGGTGTCCGTGAGGGCGCGGGTAAGCTTTGCCAACTTCCGGGGAGGTTTGTTACCGGAAGACGATTCGTTCGTGGATGTCACATCACTACTGGGTGTGCCCTTCCCCCATAACCGTTCTGTCTCGTGGAGGAGCTCATTTGTGTGCATCTGTGTGAAACACGCATAGGAAAAAAAAGAACGACAGAAAGATCGGCTCCCCTCAGCCGTGACTCGGCCCCATCGTTCATGTTTAGGAGCCGTTCAAAAGAATCGTTTCATTCGCGAACGTCACAATTCTAACGTTAATTCGTGTTAATTTGGTTGAATGTAAATACAGTAGGTTGGTTTTGGGAAGCTAAAGCCCTTTTCAGATTGACATTCTGGAATATGTGCGGACAATTCAGTCCGGTTTTTAACCAGAACTGTGTTTTCAGACACACCACTTTTGTACCTGAACTTGTCCTTTCGGCTGCCTTCACACAGCAGGGAAAAGTTCCAGATGTCTGAGGGGGAGGGAAGGCCGTACTCAGATAGTGCGGCGGGCGTACATGCGTCATTTACCCAAACAAAGCCATTCAGTCAAACATTGCCGACGAAGAGATATAATTCCTCTCACTGATCGGACTTATGTTAAGCATAATTCTGCGCACACGAAGACGCATAAGAGACCTGGATGATGAAGCTCAATGGTTAAAGGAATCACGGAAGCGGTGTGAAGCGCTCCGTCGCGCGTCTAGGAGACGGTACCGTAGGAGGCGAGCTGCCATGGTTCGCCGCATGCTACAGGACAAACAAACAAATACAGAATGAATCTTAACCAGATCTTTTATTTGAATGCATTTCTCAACTTTGTGAAGAATTGTAAAAGTATTGGACTTTTAAATGAAGTACAACGTGTTCTAGAAACATCAGCACTTCATGTATTATATTACTCACTTATTGTTCCATATTTGACTTATTGCCTAGAGGCTTGGGACATTACTTATAAAGCAAATGTTAATCCTTTGTTTCTATTCCAGAAGAAAGCTATGAGAATCATATATTAAAAAAAATAAGATGCTAGAGAACGATTGTTTATTTAATCAAAAACTTTGAAATTCATGGATTTGATTAATTTCAAAACACATAATTATGTGCAAGGCAAAAAAGATGTTACTGTCAATTAAGTTACAGAAGTTTTTTGTTCTGGTCCAAAATGGTGAAAAAATAGCAAGAAGTCTGTGTTCAAAAGAATATTTGCACGAGCAACTTTTTTTTTTAAATATATTTTTATTGAAAGAAGAAAACAACAGTACTTGCAATTACCAAAATACAATTAACCTTTCTACATTTTTCTACGTAAATAACAACAAACAAACAGAACAACAAAAAAATGGGGGGGGGGGGGCAAGACAAATAATTGCACGATTGTTTAATTGCACGAGCAACATTAAAGCAAATCAGTATATGGAGTAAAACTGTGGAAAAACTTGGATGATAACTTAGAAAAATGTTCAACTACAGATCAATTTAATAAACTTTATAAAGAAAAGATGTAAAAATCCTATGATTTGACAAGTTATTGATGGAGGATATTCTTTGATTGTGATGTCGTTTGAAAACAAAAGATGTATGCTTGGTTTGTATAAGGCCAATTCAGTGGCACAAAAAGTGGGTATACAGTGTATGAGACACAGGGGCACCAGACTATAGGGGGCACCAAAGCGATGTCTATTATGTGTCTGCATACTCCTCACAGGTCGTTGCACCCCTGGGCCATTTAGAAGGGGAAAGGTCATGTAAGATTTTTCTTCTTCCTCCCTGTTTTCACTGGGAAGATTTGTACCTGTTCATGTTTATGCATTTAGCAGACGCTTTTGTCCACAGCTACTTACAAGTGATAATCGACATGTTGCCCTTGAGGCTAACAACAACAACAACAAACAATTTCCGGCCAGTCGTAGGTGGCAGTGAGGCAGCATGATGAATCATGGAGAAGAGGGAACAAGGAGTGGACAGTAGAGATGGGGGACGGGTGCAGGGAGGGTGCTAGTTTAGAAGATCACAAGACCACAAGATGTAGATCCAACGGACATCTGGAGATAGCCAGAGAGTTGATGTACTGTAGGAGCCAAGCGAGGAAACCAGGATCGGCAGCAGGTACTCGACAATTTGGTCGGAGCAGGTGCACATCAGGATACGCTGGGTCCACAGGCAGAGGCTCAGGTGAAGGGAAGCAGAAGAGTAGCGGGGAGACGAGCCCTACCACCCGGAGAACGTTGGCGTGCGTAGGGGGTCTACTCCACCGATTACTCCAGGATTTCTGCAGCTTCCATGGCTAAGCAGGACAGGGAGGACAGCAAGGAGAAGAGAATGGGTTCGACCACCCCGGAAACAGCGAGGATTCGCCGAAACCCCCAGAAACAGAACACCTTCTGCTGGACTGGAGACAAAGCAAAATAAATGATCTTCCAGGCAGGTGTTAAAGCTCACCACAGGTCCAGGTTGGTCGGATCATTCTGTCACGATGCGGTGTGGGTGGAGGCGGACCCATGTGTGGAGGAGCTGGACCAGGAGGCAGAAATGCAGCTCAGATCAAAAATAAAACGGGTTTAATGAGTACTGGCAGGAAGGATACAGCAGGAGCAACGTAACAGGGTGGAGACACAACAATGATTCGATGAAGGACAAGTGCAAAACGGGGTATAAATACACAAGGATAATCAGCAACAAGGGGCAGGTGAGTCCAATAAACAACTAATTGGGGTAGATGAGACCAAGGCCTAGTCCACACGTAGCCGTTTTTTTTTTTAAACGAAAATCCACCCCTCCAAAAACTTGCATCCACACCACCTCGTTTTTAAAAAAAAACTCTGTCCACACATACCCGGATAAATACGTTGTTAAGGACATGCCAGACCTGTAGGCGGCAGTACTTCCCCCGTTCTTAACCTCGTCCTTCGTCTGTGGTCTTCCGCAAGGAGCAGTAATTCCACTTGCAAAAACAAACAAGCAGAAAGCGCTTGGACAACTGATAAAGCGAGCGCAGCTCTGAGGGCATCCATGCTGTCGGCTAGTGTAAACACAGGTCGCACACGTGATGTCAGCATTTTTCTGTCGCGGAAAGTGACGCTGCGGACCTTAAAACTCCGGTTTTGTCTGTCCACACGCAGACACCCAAAACGGAGAAAACGCAGATCTTCACTTTGGCCGGAGTTTTTAAAAAGATCCGTTTTTGTGAGAAAAAACTCAGTTTTCGTGTGGATGACAGGCCAAAACGTAGAAAAATATCTACGTTTTGGCAGATCCCCGGCTACGTGTGGACAGGGCCCAAGAGTCAGAGGGGTCGGAGCAGATCCTGACAATAATCTGGTCTTGGATCAGACACTAAAATGTGTTTTTAAACTAAAACAATTAATCAAATAACATGACTTTCAATTAATAACATCAAATGAAATATTTTTGCCTAATTTGTTGTTATTTTGTTAGAACTCTCATCTGAATTTTCAGAAACTTGTTGGATCATGAATCTGTTTAAAAATCTTGCTCTATAAGTGCCCTTTTTTTTTTTTAGCTTTGGGCACCCACCCCTTCATAGGTCTGTGCACGGCCCTGCTGAGACATACATGAAGTCCAGTGAAGTTTGGGTGCCCATTCTGTGCACTCTGAGGGGATTTGCAAATGTTGAAATTAGAGACACAGTGGCAGAAGAAGAAAAAATGTGTGTTTTGATTTAAATATTTTGTGTAGGTTGCGATTTAGATTGTGGGAGTAGAAAAATTCTGTGTTCAAAAGATTTGTACATATCTGACAGTTCAACGTGGGAGATGACATGTCAGGAGAAAAAAAATCTCCAAAAGTCAAAAATCTTGACCAAGTTGTATAAAATGCCACTTCAGTCATGTACAGTTCTACTTGTAAGTCTACCCGAGTTATGGAGCTCTGACGTTCCCAAGCTTTTTTTGCAGGGACCCCCATTCCTGTGTCCAAATCAAGCCTTTATACAGACATACAGAGACCTGCCTCTTACACAGAGCTACGATTGTACTATTAGGTGTGTTATCTGGATTCAAAAAATGTCATTTTTACACACACCTCACAACCTTAGCATGCAACCGTTTGGGGACCCCAGACTGGAAACCACTGGTCTACAGGAACATTTCCTAAGAGTTTTATTTCCTTGTCATTCAATAAACCCTTGATTAATTCCATGTTACAACACACAACCTACAACATTCATTAAAACCTCACATTTCATTCAGACACTTTTTAATTGTGTTAACGTCTCAACACTAAAACACCCTGGATCTTTCAAAAACAATGAATTTATCTTCCACTGGCTGAAGAAAAGAAGTGACTCACTCATCTGTGCTGAGAATAAAGCTCTGATCTAAAAGAGTCCAATTCTCAAACATCACAATAGCACCACTCTTGAAAGCAAGCTTATTTCCACAATGAATAACAACGTGTCCAAGGTTTTCCATGTCATAACTTTTATCTACTGCACAGCGCCAGGCTCAGCAGGTCTCCAGGGCCCAGTAGGGAAAGGTACCACCAGTATCCCAAATGTTCTGGGAGATTCCGGTACCCCGCTAGTGGGGGTCTAGATGTAACAGTGATTACCTGTTGTGAAGAGACCATCTGTTCCTCCCAGCTGGGTAAAATGATCAGGAGATGGATTGTTTCTACCAAAGAGCACCTGGACCTTCAGACATGATGCTCAGAGGCACGTTGTTTCTCATTCACGCCTCATTATGTCATCCTCCCGTTATATAAAAATACAGAAATGGAAGAATAAAAACAATGTCTGGCTTTTCACTGACACATCCCGAGAGCAGGCCTGCTGTAATTGCTTGGCAACTGCTTGCATGGTGTGTAGAAGTTGAAAGCGGTGAAACACAGAACGACTTCAAGCAGCAGAAACCATCCGAACTGCAAAGTAAAGGGGGGCCCACGCGTACACACGAGCAGAAAAAGCATTAATGATCCATCCGTTTGGCTCATGGACGTCACTAGGATTGAGAGATGGGGGGGCTTAGCCCCAGGAGCTTGACCTTGAACATTTTTTGACACACCAAGCAAAAACGTTGTCAATTAATTCATTATCTGAAGAACATTTAACAAAACCTATTATTTTATCACTTTCTTTTCCTTTCTTACCTTTGTGCATTTTCTCTCTTTTTATAAAAAAATAACACTTAATCAGTTCATTAGTGGGGTCTTTGTTGAAGAAAGATTTTATATAAGTCCATTAAAAATTAGATATGTTATATTTCCAAATAAAGCTATTCATTTCAGTCTACTGCACTTAACAGAGGGAAATGTTGCAGTCATTTGTTTAATTTGTTTAATTACAACTTGCTTAATTATAAATGTTACTGAAATATGACAAAGAACAAATGAATAATTGTCAAACTCTTATTCTGCCAAATGAGTGTGCAGTTGACAGTTTTAATATATGAATAACACTGCTATGATATGGAATAAAGGAGTATGTAATTAACAATTACAAGACAAAATAAATGTATATATAAAAATTAGGGCTGGGACTTGATTAAAATTTTTAATCTAATTAATTACAGGCTTTGTAATTAATTAATCTAAATTAATCGCATTTTAATCAATCAGGAAAATGTGCTCTCAAAGCAAAACTTAATTAAAATTATGAGACAGAGAATTAAACATTAGACCTAGTTATTACTGTAAAACTAAAGCTTTTAATAAAAAAAATGCATTTTAATTAATCAAATGTCACTGTGTGATATGAAACAAGACCCAAATCAACAAAAATTTATAATTACAAATAGAAAACACATGCAAAGGGTTCCTGAGCCTTTAAAAAGTCTCTCTGTCTAGATGAATGACTGAAATGAATTTGACTTTGCACCAGATTCTAATGTTTCCAGTTTCACTTGTTTGTATAATTGGGAGTTTTTTATTAGCATTTCCACTCATAATGTAGTAAAAACACATAAATAATAATCCTTCAAAATGACAGTAGAACAGGCACAAATATGATCTAGGACTTAAATGCACTAACTTTTAACACCAGAGCAGGCGTGGCATATTCTGAGAATGATCAGGAACACTAACTGGTTCCAGTTGGATGACTGGAGGATGATGGGATGATAAAAGATCATGGCGAGGAAATAATGATCTGACGAACAGGTGAGCGGACCTTCCTTACGTGGGAAGTCCTGATGTCACGTTAAGAAGGGGATGCTGCAGACCCGCAGATTCACACCTGCATCAGCGAATCTGGTGTGATCTCCAGCCTGATCACAACTTCCTCGTTCCTCACTGCCCCTGATGCACATACGCCCCTTAGCTGATGACAGCTTCAACACACCTCGCAGCTTAATGATAGTAATGCATGTGATGTTTAGACAGTGAATCGTCTCAGAAACATATAATTCCCCGACAGAATTGTTTAGAAAATCATCAGAAAAGTTTCAGAGTGTTTCTGTTTTAACTTAAACTTCTGTTTTCAACTTTAAGACACGTTGTTTGTGATTGTTTACAGAGTAGTGAGAACACCGAGCGTTCTCCCAGCGACAGCCAGGTGCCTCTCGTTTGTCTGACTACTTTCATAAACTACTGTTAGGGCACAGAATTATTCTGTCTGGTGCTTTCAGCGCTGCACAGATGTTACGTAAATGTTAAAAATATAGCTTACTGCAACTTTTGTAAAGTTTCCGGTGCCACCGGGCAGCCGAAGCAGAGACGATCTCTGAAAAATGTCCGAGACACGGACTCCGTTGTTGTCTGGAAGTTCGTTTTTTTCAAGTTCAGAAAAGAGGTGGAGGGGTTTCCTAAAACCTGCATCAGTACAAGCAAGGCAACTTCTTTCTGTTTTTATTCCGTTAGTAGCCATTAGCACTGTGCATTGTTGTGTGCGTCAGTGATATTCGGTCTACGAGGAAGTCGTGCAATGACAAAGGTTCCGCCGTGCTTGAAATGCAAGCGTGAAATTTTTTTAACGTGTCGTTTTTTCTAATTAACCATAATTAACGCGTTAAAGTCCCAGCCCTAAAAAAAGTCAAAATGATAGGGGGACTTGTGATTTTAGGGGGGCTGAAGCCCCCCTAAAACGGACCTAACGACGTCAGCGGTTTGGCTTAATTTGGTCGTGTTGATCATTTGGAATAAAAGGCTCGGTGGGGTGGGGGGTGTTACATACAGGAGGTAGCCCTGGGTATAAACTCTCCCTCACATAAATGTTACTCATGAGCTGCTGGAAGCAGCTTTGCTTTCCAGCCCCCAAACGGTGAAGCTGCTTGAGCCCACCGCTTGATTTCCTCTGCAGAATCTGGGTTAAACTGATACCAAGCATTGTATCTGTGGGAGGTTTTGAGCTTGATGAGCTCTGAAGCTGCTTTGCTGAATGCTACACTGAGCTGCTTGGCTGGCTGGCGCTGCCACAGGGGAACAGTCGCTGCTTAACCAAAGAGAAGAAGTGTGCCGATGCATTCAAAACACAAATTTAGCCGCTGGTGTGTTGCTCTGATCTGGTAACTTGCTGATTAAGGGGCTATTTATAGACGTAAGTGTGCATAACAGCTGTTTGCATCATGCAATGGTATGAAGAACACAACCTGTGAGTTTATATGAGTTTAAATGAGGCAAACTGTAAACATTCATATGGAAAATTACAAAAGGGAAGATCATAGCAGATTTTTAATAGCAGTGATGTTTAAAAAAAATGATACATCTGGCTTATAGATCGTCACGACCACTAAACTGGATGGATTCTGTTTAGTCACATTTAAATATCTAATTTATTGTTTTGGTTTTATTTAATTCTAACCATGACAAATGTCATGTAATGCATTTTTTAAAACAAGTTTCTATATATGTTGTGTCTATAGACCTTCTTCAACATGAAGACGCATGAAAGATAGTCTGTGATGATTTGACTTACAGTAGAGATCTGCTGACATCTCCTGGAGATCCAGATCAACAGCATCTGGAAACTAAAAGTTTAGTCTCAGAACTCATTTCACATGGAAGAAAGGTTATTTTTGATGGTTTCATAAAAAAAATAAAGTACAACTGATGCGCTTTATAATTCATTTGTTTCAAATAACATTAAATATTACACAATCGGTTTGGGATTTGTTTTCCTTCAGTTTTCATTAGTTCTGGTTTTGCTTCCAGTCCACAGATAATGAACAACAACAATAATGTTAATAACAATAAAGAGAAACAGAATCACTACAATTCAAATTCTGAAACAGCATTCAAACAATAACAGGATAACATGCAAAGAAAACTATTATCCATTCATCTGTTTCCAACCGCTGATCTGCAGCCGGGTCACGGGGGCAGTAGTCTGAGAGGCCCACACTTCCCACTTGGGTCAGGGAGTCCCAAGGGGTTCCCTGACCAGCCGAGAGACATAGTCCCTCCAGCGCATCCTGGGTCACCCTGGAGAGAAAACTAATTTTGGCCGCTTGTATCTGCAATCTCATTCTTTCGGTCACTACCCAAAGCTCATGACCATAGATGAGGGTAGAATGATTGACCACGGCAGACCGTTACAACGCTTGCATCACTGCAGATGCAGCACCAATCCACCTATGAATCTCCTGCTCCATCTTTCCCTCACTTGTGAACAAGACCTGAGATACTTAAACCCCTCCACTTGGGGCAGGACCTCATCCCTGATCTGGAGAAGGCGTTCTACCCTTTTCCAATTCAAGACCATGGTCTCAGATTTAGAAGAGCTGATTCTCATCCTGCCTGCTTCATACTTGACTGTGAACCACTCCAGCAAAAGCTGGTTTCTACTGTGATCACTGTCTGATGAAGCCAACAGGAGCACATCTTCTGCAAAAAGCAGAGACCTGATCCTTAGGCCACCCAAACGGATCCCCTCAACACCTCGGCCACGGCTAAAAATCCTGTCCGTAAAGTTATGAAATTAATCTGTGATAAAGGGCAGCCTTGGCAGAGCCCAACTCTCACCAGAAACAAGTTGTCATGGTCTGGGGAATACGTCTAACCCAAAACATGCAGAATCACAACAACTCACAGATGGATGGTAAAAAATAATATTCAATAACGAGAACTGAAGGAGCACTGGTAAGTCGAGAAACGGGAGCGCAGCGTCTGAGGAGGGGAGATCAGATACAGGTGAGTCCAGGGAGGTAAGTCTTAACTTGGTGGGTGCAGAGAAAAGACTTACTGGGAGATGGGGAAGTACCAGGATGAGGGAGGGCAGGTTGAGAGCCGGGATGTATCCAAGAGAGGGGTCCAGGAGAGGGAGCGTGAGGCGGGCAGGTGAGCGGGTTGGTAAGGAGGAATGGAGAACGGTGGAGAGCTGCGTCCAGAAATCCAATGAAGCACAGGTGAGTAATCCTGAGGAGTCGCAGAATCAGAGACGTTCCAAAAACCTGGATACGGGTAATCACAAAATCCAAAGTTTACAATAATCCAAGCGACTCGAGAGCACAAAAACCAAGTATCACCAGGAGGCTAGAGGCTACCAAGCTGTAGCCGGACCCGCTGATTGCCAACGAGATGCAGCTGGAAACCTCCCTCTCCTGCAACACACAGCTCAGAGTTGGAAAATGAGAGGAGTACTCACCCCGGCTCATGACTCAAGTCTCACATACAGAATGTGGACCAAGCTCTGACACTGGTCATACAGGTACCTAACAGCCCGTATCAGAGATCCTGGTACCCCATACTCCCAAAGTACCCCCCACAGGGTAGTCAAACATCTTTTCCAACCACAGAAAAAAATGGAAGTACTCTGTTTGTTCAAGTTACTTACTCCTCCCATGTAGTTCCTACATAATTGAATCACGTTTGTAAGATGAACATGATTGACTTATGTATTACTGACTTAAAAGGGTACAATGTGGTTTATACATGATTCCTTCTTGTTGGAGTAACGTTACAAAATATACGTGTTCATGATTCTGTTCGCCGATTACTGGTTGGATGGAACAGATTTCCCAGCATGCCACGCTCTGTCTAAATGTTGAAAAGTAAGATAAATCAACTGATTACAGCTCAAGTTCAATTCACATTTAAAGTAATATAAATTAAATTAAATATACATGTGCTAAAAACAGTTTTTTATGGTTTTTAAGCTGGCAGTGAGCAAAAACAATAACGATAGTGGTACACAGGTTCTATTATGCAGTTCCGAAATTATCAAAATCATGTTGCCACTTTGTTCTTGAAACTTGTCGTTTTTCTCTCATTGCAACCCGTCAACACGTGGTGTAGTGTTTATCTGTTGTAAGGCCATTGTCACATGACGTTGTCCAGCTGTGTTGTTACTTGAAGTTGTTATTTAATGTTTATTTATTTAAAGAGACATACAACTGTTGACCTATTGGGCATGTTGTGATCTGTGTGGGAACCTGGAGTACCCGGAGGAAACCCACACATGCGTGCCAATACAGTGGAACTGCCCCTGACATGACATTGCAGAGCTGCATCAACCAACAAGGCCCCAGAACATCCAGGGGTCTCATTTATCAAACATTGTGTAGAATCCTTACTAAAACCGTACTTAAGCTCAGCAAAAAAACTGTACTTACGCCAAGAAGGTTTGTGATCTATCAAACATGGAGTACGCACAGCTGCACGCAATCTCCGCTTCATAAATTGGAGACTAACGAGAAAGTTTCTCAGCTGCATTTTAGTCACATCCCGCCCTCACCACACCCACTTACTGCCATAAATAGTCAGTGCAAAGTGCCTTGTGGATCTTATGCATGTACATAAGCCGGCTGTTGCAGCGCTCCGCCAATGACGATGGCGACCGTAGATCAAGGCAGATCAAAGAAGTGCTATTTCACAGAAGCAGAAACTGAGGTACCTGTGGGTGAGGTGGAGAAATGAAAGAAAGCGCTTTTGCAAAACAAATAAGAGGAAATCCATGGAGTGGCACAGCGTTGCTGAAGCCGTCAATGTTGTGAGTTCTTCAGAGAGAAATGGGGCAGATATAAAAAAAAATGGTCCAATTGGGATTCGATCCCCAGACTCCCGGGTGAAAGTCACGCACGCTAACCAGTCAGCAAAACAGAGATCTCCCTTGCCTAAGTAGCCAGGGCACATCATCAATTGGGTCACAGTGACAGGACACACACTGTCACAGACGCATGACATTCTGTCTCAATCTGTCCCCCTGCTGATGTTCTGCATTCCGTATTCTGCGCTTCAAGCTGTGTGTGTGTGTGTTTTTGTGTGTGTGTGCGCACGCGCGTGTGTGTGTGGGTGTGCGCGCGTGTATGTGTGCGCTCGCGTGTATGTGTGTGGGGGGGTTCTTGTTCTGTGTGAAAACGAAGCAGTACAAGTGATAATGCTGCAGGATTTCATAATTGTATCCTGCTCAGCAGCAGCACTGCAGGTGCTCTCCATGTCCAACATTTGTGTAAGCCAGGTCCTTATCCAACTTAAAGTTGCTCACATTTTTCTGCTAAATTTTCTTTTATAAATCCCAAAGTTTGCATGGAAAGTTGCTTACGCAGTTTTCTGACCCCGTGTTATAAGCAAGCTTGATAAATGAGGCTCCAGAGGCTTAAAAAACTCCAGGTGGATCTCCTCTCCATTCAGATCCTTGCCACCAAGGAGCTTTTCATGTTATACACACCCATACACACACACATACACACACACACACACACACACACACACACACACACACACACACACACACACACACACACACACACATACATACACACACACATTGAGTTTACTACATTTGAAAATAATCATAAACTGGGTGTGAGAATGGTAATACGTTCATAAAATAACTTTGAGTTGTTCTGGGACTTTGATCTCACCACCATCAGTGGTCTTTCTGCAGAACTGGGCTCTTTTCTCATGAAAGAGCAGTTTCAGTCTAAAATGAAGCCACAAACAAAACTATAGTTGTGTAAACATTTTACAAAGTAATAGGTAAAATCAAAATGAAAAGGTATTACATTTAGGACACATGTTTTCTCTCCTGAAAAGAATCTGTGTGAATGAGGTTTGGTGATAATTACTTAGAACAGAAGGGGGCAGCACCGCGCTGTTCAGCCTCCTGTCTGCAGAACGAAAATGGCGAAGAAGATGTTTTTAGTGGCGGTCGAGGGTCGTGGCGTCACTTCCGTAGAAAATTACCTAAACACGGTGATGTTAGCTGCTCTGTTGTGTTTATATTTGGTTTAGGTTCGTTTTGTTTCTCATTTAAAGCCTCCGCTGGTCGCAGAACACCATCAGGTCAGTTCTTATCTGCTGCTGACCAGATTCTATGTGAAGCTTGTTGGAACTTTTGGTAAAAATCGCACTTTTCTTGCTAATGCTAATAATGATGTTCATGTTGTGTCTTCGTGATGATGAGCAGGTCTTATTCACACCTGACTCTAGCGTTCAGCTAAGATGAACAAAGTTCTAATCTGCTGTAGGATTTACGTTAAATCATAACTTTTCTTATTTCCAGAGTGGGGCTTTTCTTAACCCTGCAGTGTTTACTTTAGACACTACAGGATGTTTTATACACTTAGCCGCCTATATGTAAAAACAGCAGGCTGTCTCTTATGTGGAAATAACTATGGGATTCAAAGTCCATTTTGCAGGATGACTGTACTAAATAGAAAGCGGTTTCTCTGTTTTTTCCACCTAGACTTGATGTTAGAAGCTTCACAGATAATCCCTCATACGATTGTGCGAAATATAAGGTTATTTATAATAACTTAATACCCAACCCTTTTTCTTATCTTCTGAAATCGTCTTTCCCTTCTTCAGGTTGTTTGGTTTTCTTTTAGAAGTTTTTCCTGTACTTTTGTTGCTTTTTAGTCGTTTGTATCCAGTTTATGCTCTTGATCATAACAGTGTTTTGTCTAACATGCATGAAAAAGTAAGGAATACCATCAAGTGGAAGATGAAGAGAAGTGTCAGATCTCCAGTGGAGGAACAGTTTCTGAAAGTCATCCCTCTATAAAAATATCGAAATCCGTACATGTGGAAGGTCCCTCGGATGATCATTTACTGTATGAGAGCTGCACAGTAGCAGAAATTAAAACATGTATATAGCAGGTTATTATTGAGATTCAAGCAGATCTTTGCTTTACTGACCATATATTTGCTATGTACAGAACAGTTCTATGCCGTATCACATCTTTATAGCTCCTACCTCTTTGGGAACCACCTTGTTGGTGTTGAAATAACACTTTTTGTCTGACTGTTATTTTTGGTGTTTTTCTTAGGTAAAAACACAAAAGAAGCCGCATGTAACAGCAAGCCAAAACAGATTTAGTTTGTTTTCTATGTTCTGTTAATGTCTTGTACCGGTTCAGGGCAAACCAAATAAAAATCATTCTTCTGTTATGGTCCTATGCCGGACAGAAACGTAGCAGAAAAGAAGCCAAAGTCTTAAGAAAACAAGAAAGTTTGGCTGCTTGAAAGCAAAATATGAGGAAATGAAGTTGGACTTGGAACGTTAGCATCCCACTACTTTCCCCATTTAATTATTAAAGTGTACACATGTATGGTTCAGCTCTGTATTCTATCAAGTTGCTGGAATTTGTTTAGATTTCTTCAAAAGCCTTAATAATTTGGTTCATTCCATGATGAGATCATCTTAATGTCCAGATCAGCGTTCATGGAGCCTTCCAGTAAACCTGGTTTCAACCAGGTGGCTGATGTGGTGTTCGTCATCGAAGGAACAGCCAACCTCGGACCGTACTTTGAATCCTTAAGGAAAAACTATATACTTCCAGCAATTGAGTAAGAATTCCTTAAAGGTAAAGGCTGTTAGTCTGTGTCTGCTTTTGGTTAGTTATGGAATAATATTTTTGTTTATTTTATCCGTCATAGATATTTCAACGGAGGGCCTCCAGCAGAAACAGATTTTGGTGGAGATGTGAGTGGTATTTTTATATTGTTTTTGCTGTGAGTTTGGGAGGTATTGTTGTTCAAAAACCAAAAAGACCCTCTGTTCTCTGTTTTTATAGTATGGAGGAACCCAGTACGGCCTTGTGGTGTTTAACACGGTTGAGTGCGCTCCTGAATCCTACGTCCAGTGTCACGCACCAACTAGTTCTGCCTTTGAGTTTGTCTCATGGATCGACAAAATCCAGTAATGCTTTGGGAATAGCTGCAAAGTTCTTAATGCTTAATATCCATTTTTTAATTGAAAACATGATTGTAATTTACTTTTCTTTCTGCCAGGTTTATGGGGGGTGGAGCAGAGAGCTGCAGCCTGATTGCTGAAGGGCTCTCTGTGGCTTTGCAGCTTTTTGACGACTTTAAAAAGATGAGAGAACAAATGTAAACGAGCATTTCGATTTTGATTTGCTGAAAAGAATTTGTCATAATAGTTTGTCGTAATACTTTTCTTAGTTTAGTCAAATTAGAACTAGGATTATGAAATTTCATGTGGAACACAAAAAAAATTTCTTTAATCATTATTTCTGATTATAATTGGTCATTCTGAGTTTTTCATGCTGGCTGAACATGACAACAGTCTCCTACACCTATCTCCTGCATTAGCTTCTGATATAAAATAGACGGTGAAACTCTAGGATTGGAAAATCCACACAGATCTACATCACACTGTCACTTAATGGGCTCGACACACGGGAGGCGACAAACGACCGCGATCAGCGAAATTTGTTGCTGTCGCTTTTATTACCTGACACACGGGAGGCGGCCAGCGCCAAAGTCGTCTACGCGTTCTGTTTCATGGCGAAATCTAAACTTGCGTTGTTTTGCTTGGCTGTGTCAGGTTGGAGGGAATTAAGGTTATTTAATCTGTTCAGAGTTAATAAAGCGATAGATATGATGTTTCACAAGTTACTGTTAGAGTTATGTGAAATCTTACTTGTGATTTTACTATATAAAACATAATCAACTTCTCCTCCATGTTTGCTCGGAGGAGTTTACGGAGTATCCTGTCCGCTCTTTGGTCAGTGAATGAAACCTCCGTTGATTGGTTCTCGTCCGCGACAGCGATGAAAAGTTGAAAATGTTTCAATTTTCTTGGATCGCTTCGCTGGGTCGCCTGTGCACGACACGTGTACGAGCGCAAAATTTCACACGCACGTTTTTCGCGTTTGGCTTGGTAGGAGGGAGACCCGCGATTATCGCTTTATCGGCATGTCTCATTGAAAAAGAATGGAGGAGAGGTGATGTCTCCTCTCGTGTGCCGAGCCCATAACACTCGTGGACTCACCCATCTTGACTCACGATGGGGAATGCTGTTATTGGTTTAACGTCCAGGAAACAGCAGAGAACGTCTCAGCTAGTAGACGCTGTCACTGGGCGACATAGCGAAAATGTATCGTTATCTAAATTTCTGACTCTAATCAATATAGTTTTTCCCATGTCAATAAATTTGATAATAAAAGAAGAAAATTAAAAGATGCGTGTGGGTTGGCCATGTTCATGTCTCTTTAAGAAGCTGTACCACCTCGAGTCACATGACGACATGACTCAATGTAAGACGCGTGACAGCCCCATCTAGTGGTCCGTTTATAGTTATCGAGGTGAACTCCTCAATATACCGCGATATTGATTTTAGGCCGTATCGCCCAGCTCTAGTTGAAGCTAACCATTAGCATTAGCAACTTCACCACACAGCAGAAGCTCCTTCAGGCTTGTGTTATTTGCGGAGATGAAACATCTTTGTTGCAAGTCACTTGTAAAGTGGCGTTGCTGTTTTCTAATCTAGAGCGAGATGTCCAATATCATGAAATAAGACTCCAGCACCTGTCATTCGAAACTCAGCAACTTTTACTTCCTAGAAATGGTGCGCCGATACCCCCGATCGACTTACAAGGCTTTTCTTCCTACTAGAGACCACTGCACCTGTATTTGTTCAAGGAATAAACGACTCCTTTAAAGGTTACTCCAGAAAAATGATTAAACCAATAGGTGATGAGTTGGACTCTGCATTTTTCTTAAAACCATTTTTAACAATAAATCTGAGTGTAGTCTCAGCCTGCTATAGATGGGAATCTCAGCTCTGATCTGTGTGTTTGTTTCAGAGGTCAGACTCACAAAGTGTGTGTGCTGCTGTGTAACTCCCCCCCGTACCTGCTCCCTGCTGTGGAGAGCGTCAGCTACACTGGCTGCACCGCAGACAGCTTGGTCAAAATCATCAGAGATGTGAGTCGTCATCGGTTACTCTTCGACCTTAGCTTTGCTTAAATCTGCTTGTTGGTTTTAAGTTGTTTACGTTTGCTGTTGAGTCAGTAAAAAGAAAAACAATCACTTTAACGGGCCGTGTTTGATTGATTGTAGAGAGGAATTCACTTCTCTGTGGTTGCTCCTCGGAAACTGCCCGCTCTCAGAGCTTTGTTTGAGCGGGCATCTCCAGTGAGCGGGGCGGTTGAACCCCACCCCGACTACAGCCAGGATCCGTTCCACATGGTGCTGGTCAGAGGCATCTCGCTTCCACGTGAGAAACACTCATTTAAATCCAGAGTTCGTTACAGCAGGTAGAGCTCTGCTGTTGAACATTGTCCTATTTAGTTTTTGAACTGCTGTTTCAGGTCTTTTATTTGTGTTTACTATTGTGGAGAAAATGTTAATAAATGATGTATTAATTAGTATTTTAGAGCATATTCTCACTGAGAATGTTATGCTGATATGTTAGCTTCCATTGCCACCATTGTTATCAGCTAATGGTGCGTTCGCTTTCTCCTCGGAAATTCTAACTTCCCAGTAGGAAAAATCAAATGAAAAAGGACGGCAAAAGGAATGAAGATACACAGTAAATTTAGTTCACAGTAAAGATGTTTGCTTCAGTTTAACTATCAGCTTATAAAACTACAAGGACGATGTTAAAATACAAACTTGTATGTTATTTATCGTGATATTTATCAAATATGGTTATATATTGAGAAAAATATATATTTAATTATAAAAGAGAATTAAAATAATAAACACTCAAAAGTATCGAAAATTGGTACCGTTAAGTACCGGTATCGACTCGTAGGTACCGGGAATTAGTACCGGATCGATTCAAATGTCAAAGGTACCCATCCCTAATTCTCAGTGTGAGGACAGTATGAAGCAGGTAGAGATGTTAGGTTACACGTAGCTCCAAGCTGAGGTGATTTATTTTTGGGAGATGACACAGTGAGAGCTGAAGGCTCATCTCCAGAAACATTGAAAGTTACTCACTTAGATATTTAGCTTGGTTTATTGCTTATTTATGTCTATTTCTTTTAATCTTATATTGTTTGTAATTTTCATCTCGCTGCAGCTGATTTCTCAGAGGAGTCTTTATTTTAGGCTCCATTTGGGACAGCTTCCTTTAGACCACTAATGTGTCTGTGAGACACTGGCTGTTGAGTTTCACACTTTAATTTCTGCTTCACAGTTCTGCTGTAAATTAATTATTTTGGCAGGTTCAGCTTTCCTAAACAAGGAAATAGCGGTTATGAGGTTAATCTTAGCCATTTGGAGTGTTGAATGCTGAACAGAATTTGGCACACTAATGTTTCTCACCTGTAAATGGAGCTTTTCTGTGGTCACAGCTAACACAGGTGGAGGACCTGGACCGCTGAAGCCTGTGCTCCCCCCTCAACAGCTGAGTGTCAGCCAGCCTGTTGTTGGGCCTCCTCAGGCCCCTCCACCCATTAACACGCCCCACTCTTATCAGGTAAGGGCCACCCTGCTACCAAGCCCCCGGGGACTAAAGCTTGCCTCCTGCTTTTGGCTCGCTGTCAGAAAAGGGTTTCACATTTCTTCTGTAAAACACTCTCCAGCGCTGACTCTGGTTTTCCAATCTGTTTCCTGGCAGAATTTGACCTCCATGACTCCTGCTCATGTGGCTGCACAGAGGGCCGTCGAAGCAGCCAACAACCAGAAGAGTCGCTGTAAGTTAACAGTTGGCCTCCAGTTCCATTTTTGGTTCTTTATTAAAACACAGAGAAGGTTTCTCTTTACCTTGCTGACGGTTTCGTTTGCAGCTGCAAACATCTTCAGAGCTGACGCTGATGGTGGCGTCACTTCCTACTCCGTTTATCCGTGGGCAGCAGAGGACGTTGTCGCCCTCTGCTGCCCGCTCTCCCCCCTCCGATGATGCAGTCCCATGCGCGATCCAATGAGTAAACTCCATCGTCTCTGTTCAGGCCTCCAGGATTGTCGGGAGCAGATTACTGCTGCTATGAAGTTGAAGATTATTGCATCAGAATAAAAATACGTTTACTTTAGTCGACTAAAATAAGACTAAAGCTAAAACTAACTGGATGACTAAATTGTGACTAAAATTAAAAATTATTTTTGTCAAAAGATTTAAACTAAATTAAAATTTCTTGTCAAAATTAACACTGGTGGAGTTTAAAAAATATATATATATAAATTAGGGCTGGGACTTGATTAAAATTTTTAATCTAATTAATTACAGGCTTTGTAATTAATTAATCTCAATTAATCACATTTTAATCGTTCAGGAAAATGTGCTCTCAAAGTAAAACTTAATTAAAATTATGAGACAGAGAATCAAACATTAGACATGGTTATTACTGTAAACTAAAGCTTTTAAATAAAAAATGCATTTAAATTAATCAAATGTCACTGTGTGATATGAAACAAGACCCAAATCAACAAAAATTTATAATTACAAATAGAAAACACCTGAAAAGGGTTCCTGAGCCTTTAAAAAGTCTCTCTGTCTAGATGAATGACTGAAATGAATTTGACTTTGCACCAGATTCTAATTTTTCCAGTTTCTCTTGTTTGTATAATTGGGAGTTTTTATTAGCATTTCTACTCATAATGTAGTAAAAACACATAAATATTAATCCTTCAAAATGACAGTAGAACAGGCACAAATATGATCTAGGACTTAAATGTACTAACTTTTAACACCAGAGCAGGCATGGCATATTCTGAGAATGATCAGGAACTCTAACTGGTTCCAGTTGGATGACTGGAGGTTGATGGGATGATAAAAGATCATGGCGAGGAAATAATGATCTGACGAACAGGTGAGCGGACCTTCCTTACATGGGAAGTCCTGACGTCACGTTAAGAAGGGGATGCTGCAGACCCGCAGATTCACGCCTGCAGCAGCGAATCTGGTGTGATCTCCAGCCTGATCACAACTTCCTCGTTCCTCGCTGCCCCTGATGCACTTAAGCATCCGCCCCTTAGCTGATGACAGCTTCAACACACCTCGCTGCTTAATGATAGTAATGCATGTGATGTTTAGACAGAGACTCGTCTCAGAAACACATAATTCCCCGAAAGAATTGTTTAGAAAATCATCAGAAAAGTTTCAGAGTGTTTCTGTTTTAACTTAAACTTCTGTTTTCAACTTTAAGACACGTTGTTTGTGATTGTTTACAGAGTAGTGAGAACACGGAGCGTTCTCCCAGCGACAGCCAGGTGCCTCTCGTTTGACTACTTTCATAAACTACTGTTAGGACACAGAATTATTCTGTCTGGTGCTTTCAGCGCTGCACAGATGTTACGTAAATGTTAAAAATATAGCTTACCGCAACTTTTGTAAAGTTCCCGTTGCCACCGGGCAGCAGAGACAATCTCTGAAAAATGTCTGCGACACGGACTCCGTTGTTGTCCGGAAGTTTTTTTCACAAGTTAGGAAAAGAGGCGGGCGTGTTTCCTAAATCCTGCATCAGTCCAAGCAAGGCAACTTCTTTCTGTTTTTATTCCGTTTTAGTAGCCATTAGCACTGTGCATTGTTGTGTGCGTCAGTGATATTCAGTCTACGAGGAAGTCTTGCAATGACAAAGGTTCCGCCTTGCTTGAAATGCAAGCTGCGATTAAATGCGTTAATTTTTTTTACGCGTTATTTTTTTCTAATTAATTAATCGTAATTAACATGTTAAAGTCCCGGCCCTAATATCAATAAATAAAGTAATTCTCACATTTGTCCAAAAACTTCCACCAAATTACACAGAAAGCAACCATTGAAACATCTGGTTAATCGGTATCGCCGAAACACCACACATCCACACTTTCCTGGGTCCCCCATACATTATGCACTCATGTATTAAGCAACAGAACACCGCTGGTATGAGAGGTTCTTCACTCAAGAAGGAGAAACAGCCGGCTGCTACCACTTCAACTTTAAGATAAACTACCAGAGTCCCAAATAAAAAAAACACAATTTAAAGTCACGGACAACAAAAGATGTTTGGAGCTAGAAAACAGCAACTGGTAGAAAAAAGCTGATGATCTGAGGCACTTCGAAAGTATTTTATTAAGGTATGAGCAGACGCGCGCGACCTGCTTCAGGGCATAATCCAGGCCGAAATTGGTCAGCTCATACTTAAATAAATTGCTTTCGGAGTGCCTCAGATCATCAGCTTTTTCTTTCCATATTTACCTTTGACATTTTTATGACCCCGAAGAGCACCCGTGACACCCACGTCATTCCCACTGATGCACTCACTCCCACCTGCCGGAAAACATCAACTGGAGTTTATAAGTTTGACTCACAGTTGTAAAGCACCTTTTATAGTGAGAGGACTCCAAAGCACTTTACACTACAGTGCATCATTCACCCATTCACACACATTCACACGCTGATGATGATGAGCTACAATGTGTTGGATAATGTTGAACATGTTGTAACCCGGACACGGGAAGTGCTACCGTGCCGGAAACGAATGTGACGAGGGAGTTCGGAGAATAAAGAAAGACATGAAAATATGAGCTGGGATCAGTGTTGCCAACTTAACGACTTTATCGCTGTTCCTAACAACTTTTTGACCCTCAACGACTTTTTTTTTTTCCAAAAAAAGCACCTAGTGACAAACCTAGCGACATTTCTCAGGACCCGTTGCTACTTTGTGTAGAACTTTCTTGTAGATATTCCCTGCCGATTAGCAACATGGAAACCATTTGCACTCTGAACCGTTCTTCTGGGAGTAAGGAAAGAGAACGATAATCTGCACATGTGCACGAGGACTGACGAATCATAAACCGTTTTTGGCCGGGCCGAAGACAAAGGTACAGCTGCAGAGCTGGAGACCGCCAATTTATGTCTGCTGCTGCTGCTGCAGGCTCATGCTTCTACTAGAGACGGCGCAGGCGTCAACCTGCGATCTCTGGTTCTGCAGCCGTCAGACACTTTGGTTTTTCCTGCATTTGGCAAATAAAATCAACGGGAGTTTCAACTACCGTCCCATTTACACACGCAGCTCTGTGGCTCATCTGAATTTCCTTCAGTGACTAGGGGATGGTTATACCATGAGACACCTGCTCCCTTTTGCTCGGTGCGCCGTTATTATCACGATGGAGAGAATACACAATAGAGAAGTAGAGAAACTATGAGGTGTAAAAAAATCCCAGCTTTTTAGGAAAATGTCTTTGAGAATGAGGAGAGCAGGAGGTCTGAGGTATATCCTACAACACAACTGTTTGGATCACCACACCATATCTGTCTTGATGTCACTTTATTTATACTTTTGGAATTTATTGTACATATCAAAGCAATTTTGGCCATTTTAATCATAATAATTAATAACATTAATACATAAAATAGTTTTTTTATTTTCCTCCCTTTTAGTCCTAAAAAGACCAACTTTTTTCTAAATATTCTATATACACACATATATACATACAGATATATATACATACAGATATATATATATCTTTTAGATGCTATGGGGAAAATGAATGCCAATGTGGCGTGATGACATCATCAATATGCTAATTAGCATTTGGCATCATCTGGCAACATCTGGGTGACTTTCTGGGTCGACTTCAGCTAGTAGCTACTTTCTATCAGGGGGAGTTGGCAACACTGGTTGGGGTTGTCTTTGCCTCCCGCACCACTAAAGCCTGATTCATGCTTAATCAAAGGCACATTTGTGCCCCCGCTGCTGCAGCATCGTATCTCCTCTGTATTCATACTGGCCCGACCCTGTTGCAAAGAAATTCTCCGCCAAAACAACAGAGGGCACGCTCCTACGCAGGTGTGCATACTCTTGTAGTGATGTGTCTGCTGCCCTACTACTATTTACCATTTGCGACGCACATACACTCGCGAAAAGATGGTCGACACAGACACAGAGCAAATTCTTTTATTGAGCAGGAGCTGCTTGAGCTAGAGGAACAACAACTGTTATTAGAAAGAGCACAGCGAGAACGATGAAGGAAGAGGCGTCGGTGGAGTGTCCGTCCATTATCAACACTCGCGCTGTTTACATTTTTTAAGGGAAGCTACGTCATGCCGGAAATGACGTTGGTTTGTTTGGCTGAACAATAACGGACGTCCAGCATACAATGCGGCCATCGGATGTTTAGAATATAGAGCTCGACTCCCAACCGACGATTGCCCATACGACGTCGCATCAGGTCAGGCTGTGTGGCTTCCAAGAGAGAACAAAGAAGGGACTGTTGTACAGCAGGCAGTAACACCTAGATCATATGTCATTCAAACAGATGAGGGACACATACGGCGAAACCGCATACAGGTGAGGCCGTTATGTACAACTAAGTACAACAGTTACTAATGTAGAGCGTAGTACTGAGGAGATGCATACAAGCTGTATGCCTGTTACGCCCAGTCGGAAGATAGGGGTAGAAACAGAAGGTACACCTTATGTAACATCCTCAGGACGAGTGTCTAGGGCACCCTAGGGACACTGTTAAAGAATTAAAGTCCAGAGTAAATATAGATGATCTTGTTAAGGTGCTAGATAAATAAAGAAGTCCAGAGTAAATATAGATCCATCCATCCATCCATCCACACCCCACCCCACCCCGCTCCTCCGGGGAAATCCCAAGGCATTCCCTGGCCAGGTGAGAGACATAGTCCCTCCACCGTGTCCTGAGTCTACCTTTAGGTCTCCTCCTGGTTGGACGTGCCCGGAAAACCTCACCAGGGACGCATCCAGGAGGCATCCCGACCAGATGCCCGAGCCACCTCAACTGGCTCCTCTCGATGTGGAGGAGCAGTGGGTCTACTCCGAGCCCCTCCCAAATGACCAAGCTTCTCAGCCTATCTCTCAGGGAGAGCCCAGCCACTCTTCGGAGAAAACTCATTTCGGCCGCTTGTATCCGCGATCTCGTTCTTTCAGTCACTACCCAAGGCTCATGACCATAGGTGAGGGTAGGAACGTAGATCGACCGGTAAATCAAGAGCTTCACCTTCTGACTCAGCTCTCTCTTCACCACGACAAACTGGTACAACGCCCGCATCACTGCAGATACAGCACCAATCTGCCAATCGATCTCACGCTCCAGTTTTCCCTCACTCGTGAACAAGACCTTGAGATACATAAACTCCTCCACTTGGGGCAGGACCTCATCCCTGACCTGGAGAAGGCATTCTACCCTTTTCTGAATCAAGACCAGTGTCTCAGATTTAGAGGAGCTGATTCTCATCCCAGCTGTTTCACACTCGGCTGCGAACCGCTCCAGCGAAAGCTGAAGATCACGTTCTGATGAAGCCAACAGGACCACATCATCTGCAAAAAGCAGAGACCTGATCCTCAGGCCACCAAAACGGATGCCCTCCACACCTTGACTGCGCCTAGAAATCCTGTCCATAAAGGTTATGAACAGAATCAGTGACAAAGGGCAGCCTTGGCGGAGTCCAACTCTCACTGGGAACGAGCCCGACTTACTGCCGGCAATGCGGACCAAGCTCTGACACTGGTCATACAGGGACCTAACAGCCCGTATCAGAGGGCCTGGTACCTCATACTCCCGGAGTACCCCCCACATGGGCCCTCGAGGGACGTGGTCAAACGCCTTCTCCAAATCCATGAAGCACATGTAGACTGGTTGGGCAAATCCCCACGCACCCTCCAGGATTCCCCTAAGTGTTCTACGGCCAGGACGAAAACCACATTGCTCCTCCTGAATCTGAGGTTCAACAATCCGATGGATCCTCCTCTCCAGAACCCCTGAATAGACCTTACCAGGAAGGCTCAGGAGTGTGATCCCCCTGTAGTTGGAACACACCCTGCGGTCCCCCTTTTTAAATAAGGGAACCACCACCCCGGTCTGCAAGTCCAGCGGGACTGCCCCCGATGTCCATGCAATATTGCAGAGCCGCATCAGCCAACACAGCCCCACAACATCCAGAGCCTTAAGGAACTCCGGGCAGATCTCATCCACCCCCGGAGCCTTGCCACAGAGGAGCTTTTTAACCACCTCCGTGACCTCAGCACCAGATATTTGAGACGCCAACCCAAAGTCCCCAGACTCTGCTTCCTCACTGGAAGACATGTCGGTGGGATTGAGGAGGTCTTCGTAGTATTCTACCCACCGAGGACTCTTTCGTCAGCTTGACAGCATCCTTAACCGCCGGTGTCCACCAGCGGGTTTGGGGGTTGCCACCATGACAGGCACCGACGATCCTGCGACCACAGCTCCGGTCGGCCGCCTCAACAACGGAGGCACGGAACAGGGTCCATTCAGACACAATGTCCCCCGCCTGCCCCGGAACATTTTGGAAGTTCTGTCGGAGGTGGGAATTGAAGCGCCTTCTGACAGGAGACTCTCCCAGACATTCCCAGCAGACCCTTGCGATACGTTTGGGCCTGCCTGGTCTGACTGGCATCCTCCCCACCATCTGAGCCAACTCACCACCAGGTAGTGATCCGTTGACAGCTCTGCCCCTTTCTTCACCCGAGTGTCCAAGACATGCGGCCGCAGATCAGATGAAACAACAACAAAGTCGATCATCGAGCTATGGTCTAAGGTATTCTGGTGCCACGAGCACATATGGACACCTTTATGTCTGAACATGGTGTTCATTATGGACAATCCATGACTGGCACAGAAGTCCAATAACAAAACACCACTCGAATTCAGGGGGGCCGTTCCTCCCAACCACATCTCTCCAGGTCTCACTGCCGTTGCCCACGTGAGCGTTAAAGTCCCCCAGCAGAACGAGGGAGTCACCGGATGGAGCACTTTCCAGCACCCCCTCCAAGGTCTCCAAAAAGGGTGGGTAGTCTGAACTGTAGTTTGGTGCATAAGCACAGACCACAGTCAGAACCAGTCCCGCCACACGTAGGCAGAGGGAGGCTACCCTCTCATTCACTGGGGTAAACCCCAACGTACAGGCACCAAGATGGGGGGGCAACTAGTATGCCCACCCCTGCTTGGCGCCTCTCAGTGGGAGCAACTCCAGAATGGTAGAAAGTCCAACCCCTCTCAAGGAAACTGGTTCCAGAGCCAGAGCCATGTGTTGAGGTGAGTCCGACTATATCTAGTCGGAACCTCTCAACCTCACACACCAACTCAGGCTCCTTCCCCACCAGAGAGGTGACATTCCATGTGCCAAGAGCCAGCTTCTGTAGCCGAGGATCAGACCGCCATGGTCCTCTCCCTCGACTACCACCTGTCACACACTGCACCCGACCCCTTTGGCCCCTCCCACAAGTGGTGAGCCCATGGGAAGGGGGACCCACGTTTCCTCTTCGGGCTGTGCCCGGCCGGGCTCCATGGGTGAAAGCCCGGCCACCAGGCGCTCGCCAACGTGCCCCACCTCCAGGCCTGGCTCCAGAGGGGGCCTCCGGTGACCCACGTTCGGGCGAGGGAACATGGTTTCCATTTATATAATTCATCATAAGAGGTCTTCGGGCTGCTCTTTGTCTAATCCCTCACCTAGGGTCTGTTTGCCATGGATGACCCTACCAGAGACAGAAAACCTCAGACAACTTAGCTCCTAGGATCATTGAGACACTCAAACCCCTCCACCACGGTAAGGTGGCAGCCCAGGGAGAGAAGTAAATATAGATGTTCTTGTTAAGGTGTATGAAAGGAGGTACATATGGTGAGATTACAGGTAGGGGTGCTAACTACAGAGGGGAGGTGTTGGATAATGTGGAACATGTTGTAACCCGGACACGGGAAGTGTTACCATGCCGGAAACGGATGTGACAATGGAGTTCGGAGAATAAAGACATGAAAATATGAGCTGGGGTTGTCTTTGCCTCCCGCACCACTAAACGAAGCACGGTTAACATAACACAATGTAGCCGCGGCTGCTCTGCGGCTCACTGACACAAGTGTGCACTATCTCGTTTCCTTCGGCACAGTGGGCTCCAGGTTCAGGCAGAACCGTCTGAGGGAAGATACCCGAGGGGAGGGGTGTGCGTGTTCTGTGACCCTGTTTGTATTCAAAACCTAGCTTGTTCTGTTGTTTCACCATAACAGCTTTAATTGGTAATTGGCCAATCAGAAGTCCCAATTCTTCCCCGTTAGCCACCACACCACCACCCAGCATTCTCTCACTCAAGCAATAATGGATCTCCCTCCCATGAGAAAGTTTTTGCTTCCAGAATCAAATGTTCTAATATAAATGTAAATAAGGTTTTTCTGTCAATCATAGGGTTTTGGAGGATAATATGCATGAGTGAAAATTGGGATTGGCCCTCAGAACCAGAACTGTTTCATCTGTATATTTTATCATTCATATGCTCCCACTGGACCACCAACAATTAACTGGTGTAAAACCCAAATTTAAATTTTGTTTTAGTCATAAGGATTTTATTTATCTCTGCACCTCTTTCATATAAAGTTATTTCCAACTTTCAGTCCCTGGAATGGTTCCTCAAGGTCCTCCATTCTCGAGTCAGCCTCCTGGCTCCGTGATGAAGACCGGTCAGCCCAGCATATCAACGGTTACCACAGCAACCCAGCCAATGGTGCCACAGCCAGTTCCACCCAATCCTCAGCCACCTGTTCCATCCCCAGGACAGCCGGTGCCTAATCAGCCAACACAAACGCAGCCTCAGCCCACAGTCAACCAGCCCACAGCACCGTCAGCACCACCCATCATGGTATGTTCTGTTATAATCACCAAGACGGCTTCGTATAAATATCAATTATCTTGTTTTACTGACTTTTGGAGTTCCCCAAGGCTGGTTGATGGTGTGCTGATGCAGCTGATGACACTAATGTGCTTTCAGAACTACAGAAGGCTTGATGAATGAATAATGAAGGTGTTTTAACACAGATGGAACATTTTACTTAGAATGTTTATGAACAAAGTAGAAATCAATGATTATCCAAACATTTAGCAACTCTTAAAATATATTTTCTATAATTTTTTTTATCCATCCATTTTCTGTACCCACCGTTCCACGCAGGGTCACGGAGGGGCTGGTGCCTATCTCCAGCTGTCTCTGGGTAAATAGGCGGGGTACACCCTGGACAGGTTGCCATTCCATTGTAGGGCAATACAAAGACACACAGGACAAACAACCAAGCACACACACACCCAAGGACAATTTAGAGAAACTAATCAACCTTACAGTCATTTTCTTTAACTGAGAGGAAGCCGGAGTACCCGGAGAGAACCCACGCACAGGGGCGTGTCTAAGGAGTGGCCTAGGGTAGCGCATGCCACCCTTGGAATCTGACTGGCCACCCCAAGTACCTCTCCTCTGAATTCCCTTTAAATACTTTACATTGTCCACAAGACTTGGTATAAAAAAGCATAACCATAGGTGCCACCCATGCACAAAGAAGTGCCCCACCTGGGCCACCCCATTTTAAAGGTCTGGACACGCCACTGCCTACGCGTGCACAGGGAGAACATGCAAACTTCATTCAGAGAGACCCCAGGCTGCGATGTGAACCCAGGACCTTCTTGCTGCAAGGCAACAGCGCTAGCCACTGTGCCACTGTGCAGCCCCTAATCTTTTAAATATTTTTCAATAATTATTGATATAGCTGTTATAGCTTTTTTTTTTCTAAATCGTCCAGCCCTACTTTTCTACCCTGTTCATGTTTAGCTGTCTTGTCAGCAGGTCTCCTCAGAAAGGGAAGAACTTGAAGGCATTCCTTCACTGTTTGAGTAAAAGGACACAAAATAAATTTAAGAACATTTAAAAAAATATTTCCTAACGGAAGTGGTGCCATGGAAATTAAAAGACCACCAGAAGCAGCAGCTGTTTGCAGATGAACATATTGTCTGAAGTTTAATATTAGGATGAATTGGTAATGTGCTAGTTCTGAGTACAGGAAAAAGAAATAATTTGTCTTCTTTGTTGCTTCAATCCTACGTGAGAATGTATTTTTACCAGGAACTAGGGCTGGGTGATACATCGAAAATGTATTACTATCAAAATTTCCGATTTGAACCGAAATACATTTTCCATGTCAATACATTCGATAATAAAAAAGACAAGAATCCGCACACTTCAATCTGCGATGTGAGAGCTTTATTTGTCGAGCTTTCGGTCAGAGACCTTCATCAGGAGTTGAGAAGGTCTCTGACTGAAAGCTCGACAAATAAAGCTCTCACATCGCAGATTGAAGTGTGCGGATTCTTGTCTTTTTTTCTACTTTTGGTTCAGCACCTCACCCAGATGAGCGGTGACTCCTACTGTAATACATTGGATAATTTAAAAAAAAGATGCCTGAAGGTTGGCGATGTTCAAGCCGCTGAAGCTGCACCACTTCAAGTGACATGAGGCGTGACTCAACGTAAGACACGTGACAGCCCCATCTAGTGGAAATCTTTAGTTTTTGCACATAAATGCTGTTATTGTCCATCTATCGTTATCAAGGTGAACTCTTCAATATTTTGTGATATTGGTTTTTAGCCCATATCGCCTAGCCCTACCTGGAACTGAAAAGTACACATTTAGTACAGTTTCTGGTTGTTGTTAAGTTTTGGTTGCAAACCTGTAGAGTCCGTCTAAGCTCCTTTTCTCTTTACAGGCTGCTGTGGCTGCAGGTCAAGTCAATCCAAATTCCATTGGACAGCCTCAAGGTGTAGCCAATAAGATCGTGGCATGGACAGGCGTGTTGGAGTGGCAGGAGGTAAAGAAACAATTCACAGTTTTTTAAATTCACAGGTATTTGGTCAAAAAAGAAACGTTGCCTGGAGCACAGTTCATTTCTTTGAGCTGAGTGTAAATCTCATGATGAGCGAAAATAAAACTTTCCAGAAGGTGTGTGTGTGTGTGTGCCGTTCTATCTAGTCGAAAACCCATCATACCAACAGTCAGACGTGGCTGCTTTGCTGCTTCAGGACCACTTGCTGTAATTGATGGAACCACGGTACCTGCACTCTAGGAGAACATCCTAAAGGAGAACGTCTGACCTTTAGCAAGCGTTGATGTAGAAAAACTAGCTTCTGTGTTTGAAACTAGACCATTCTGTAAAGATGAGTGGGAGAACACTCAGTTCTCACAAACCCATGATTTCAGTCGTCTCCGGTGGTGTTATAACCTCTTAATAAGTTCAAGGGTCAGTAACGTTTTCTCACGGGGCCTTAGGTTGTTTTTGATGGCTCTGCTCCCCGAACGAATGAATTGTTGTGCAGTTACTCAGGTCTTTAGAATTTGTTTTACGATCTGAAACGTTTGAGACTTTTACATCAGTGTCAAAGTTTCAATTTTAGAAGATTCACAGTGTGGCTTTCTTACCTTCTTAAAGAAACAAACAAGTTTGTCGATTTCCATAATTAATGCTATGCTAAAAAGCTAATCGCATCCAGCTTTATATTCTCTAAACGAGTATCATCGTCTCATCTCACCCGCAGCAATTACAGAACAAACATATTTCCTGGGGGGATTTCTAGTTACTGTCTTGTTTCAGTTCTTCATGAGATTAAAATTAAATAGCTGCACAAAGTTATCCGATCATCAACACGTCCAGAATCCATCATATGATTAGTGCTAATAACCACTTGCTATTGATTACGTTATAGTATAATTAATGACACATCATTTCCTGTCCTGCTTTCATCGGTTTGACACTAGGTCAGATCAATCCCATTTACTCACCCTGGAGAGTTGATGTGAACAGCTTTTATGTGAAGCTCATGAAGACTTTGTGTGTTTGTGTTTGGAGGCCAGGCCCGGATCGATCCCCTCCATCGACCCCAGCCTCGTCCTCCCTCATCTGTTATGTCAGAGTTATTGAGTCAGTTAAATTGATTTCAATAAGAATGAGAAGCTATGGAAATCTATTGTTTTTAAAGTCAAACACAATGGCAGACTGAAATAGAGGCACACAAAAAAATGCTCCTAATCGGCAATTCCTGCTCAGGTTAACCCATTAGGCTTTCTTTTTGGTATTTGAGCAGTTAAGGGGGGAATTGTATTTACCTTTTTTATTAATATTTATGTTTTGTGAAAAATTAAAAAGACACAAAGTAAAAGCCAGCAGAGAGAAGCCAATGGGACTTGGCAGGAGTTTGCACAAAATATGGTTTTATTAATATGATGTTGGCTGGGTTTCAGTGTGGAATCTGTGTGCGTGCGTGCGTGTGTGGTGTAACTTAGTGGGGTTTACTAACACACACTCACACTCCTTTTAATTTAAGGCAGATGAATTGTTTTGTTACTCTCTACATCTCCGCTCAGTGTCCTTTCTGCTTTAGCAAGCACTTAAAATAAATTACCCATTTGTCTTCAGCACAATAAATCTGTAATTGAGTACAGTAGACCTGACTAATGTGTGATTGATTAATCATTTATCCAGTATTGATCCCCTGAAGATGAGAGCTGGCAGGCTTCCTGATGGGAGTTTTGGTAATTGCTTGTCCTGATTGGGGTCACTGACAAAAGATCGAGCAGGACAGACTACATGTCTTTTACCTCTGCGGTGCTCTCTAATTGCACTTTGGCGCTACTCTGGCTTCTAAATCCTTTTCTGAGTTCGCTGTAGAGCTTTTGATGCAGAAAGCCACTGCTCAGCCGCACACGTCTCACTGCAAAGATAAATGTATCACATCTATGACTTGCATTATGTTCTATAATTGGTTGACAATTCAATTTAAATAGTTTAGGGTTGTCTTAAAAGGGCAGTAGAATGCCAAGCCACATGTATCTTGTTGTTTTTTGTTGAATAAAGACAGCTTGGGTGATCAAATGTAGCACACCAAATACTCAGATGTGTCTTTCTATGTAAATTAGCCTTCTTGAAGGGTGAGGGTGAAGCGATTGGTTATAGAGAACGTTCCGATGACGCATAATAAGCAAGCTACTCCCACTTACATCTGCATGTACCAACCCACTTCAGTGACTGGACTATATACATGTTGGTCTTGGGAACACTAATCGCAGAACAGTGCTAGCCCTGACTACTGCAAATGCTATCCTGAGCCACTGCTAAGGCTAGGCCGGGCTGCTGCTAACTTCCTTCTGGATGGAAGGAAAACCAAAAGAAAAATTGTTGAAGCACTCACAACTCCGGATGTACTGGGACACTTACTGTCTTACGATCAATTATAAATGACCCGCACTTGTGTAGCACCTTTCAGAGTCAGCGGACTCCAAAGCGCTTTACACCACATTTTATCATTCATCCATTCACACACACATTCACACGCTAGAGGGGATGAGCTACGGTGTAGCCACAGCTGCGCTCGGGCTCACTGACAGAGTCGAAGCTGCCGAGCACATGCGCCATCAGTCCCTCCCACCACCACCAGCAGGCAAGGCGGTTTGAGTGGTTTTAAGTGTGTCTTCCCCAACGACACAACAGCAGAGTTCTCTGTCCAGAGCCAGGGTCGAACCTTCCGATTACTGCACAACCCGCTCAACGCGTTGAGCTTCTGCTGCTGTCTTGTTCATCAGCTCCACAACCTGCAGGACAGTCATTCGACCAAATTCGATCACGGCACTTTCTCACTACTAAGTCGGTGAAACTCTGCGAACTTTGCTGGCACGAAGTTGCTTCTTTCTCCCTTTGTCTACTCTTCATGTTCCATTTTTATCCCCACAGAAACCTAAAGCTTCGTCTATGGACTCAGCCACCAAACTCACACGTTCTCTACCGTGTCAAGTTCACGTCAACCAAGGAGAGAATCTGTAAGTAGCTAAAACCAACGTCTGACCTCACAGTTTCAAATTATTTATTTATTTATTTATTATTATTTATTTAACTTATGTTTTTCAGGAGGATAAACTGCTTGAGATGTAACATCTCGTTTTCGAGCAGGTCCTCCTACAACACAACCAATAACAAATAAGGTGGCAGAGTTAGAAAGTTATAACAGACTTAAAAAAAAAGAAGGAAAGTAAATAATAGTAAAATTAATGATATGTATAAATATATATATACACACGTAAATATAAACACATAAGCATGGATACATAGATACCAACACGTGTACATACGTACATACATACCTATATACAAAATTAAATTAAATAAAACTGCTGTGAGGCACTCAAAGAGAAATAAGGGCAAGAAATTACATTGTAAATAAACCTAAAGTGAAGTAATATCCCATTTGAATACAAAGTTTGGCAACGAAATACAGCATGTTAGCCAGTGAATGCACAAAATCATTATAGTAAAGATTAAACAAAGCAACTACAGCTCGGCTTTACATAAGCATAAACAGTGCGGGAAAATTGACGAATTGTTGAGATGGATCTTAATTCAGTGGGTAATTTATTCCAGTCCTGAGGAGCTTTAACACAAAAGGCGAGTCTTCCCACCTCCTTTTTAAAACGAGGAACAACAAATGATGGAAGAGTAGTTAAGCGGGTGGAATACAAGGAATCAATGGGAACCAAAAGTGTTTTTAGATAAAGTGGGAAATCAAAATAAATGCACTTAAACATAAATATCAACCAATGAAATTGTCGTCTAGCTTTTAAAGGAAGCCAACCAAGAAGATCATACATATAACAATGATGAGTGTTAAATGAACACCGCGAAATGAAACGACACAAACTGTTATAGACGACATCAAGGGACCGCAGGCTAGAAACTGTTGAGTTTTGGTATAAAATATCAGAATAATCAATGATCGGCAACAGAAGCTGAGTGACGATGCGCTTTCGTACAATAGGTTCAAAGCAATTTATTGAGTTATAAAGGATACGTAAACACCGTGTGACCTTAAGACATGTTGTGTGAATGTGAAATTTAAAAGACAGCTCTGGCTCCAGCCAAGCTCCTAAATATTTCATTTTAACAGACGGTTGAACCGGGGAGGAATCCAAAAAATAAAGATTAATGTTTTTGACAGACACTAATCAGCAACATGAGTCACACACCAGATAATTTTTCACTAAAGGCTCCGTCTATACCACTCCAGATATTAGTTTAAATAGATTTTATTTCTCTGATAATGCAAACTCTGCAATTGTCGGGTGTATCAGAGATGGACAGGAAGCTGAGTACAGAGAGCTGGTGGAGCGCTTTGTGGCATGGTGTGGAAACAATCGTCTGACCTTGAATGTGAACAAAACAAAGGAGATGATTTTAGACTTCAGAAGAAACAGGGTGGAGTCAAACACTGTTTTCATCATGGGAGAAGAAGTGGAGAAGGTTAAGGAATACAAATACCTTGGAGTTCACCTGGACAACAGACTGGACTGGAGAAAGAACAGCCAAGCTGTTTACAAGAAGGGACACAGCAGACTGCACTTCTTGAGGACGCTTAGGTCCTTCAATATCTGCAGCAAGATGCTGCAGATCTTCTACAAGTCTGTTGTTGAGAGTGTAATCTCTTCAGCCATCGTCTGTTGGGGTAGCAGCATCAGAAGCAGGGACCTGAAAAGGCTCAACAGCCTAATAAAAAGGCTGGTTCTGTTCTGGGGACGACTGTGGAACCGCTGGAGGAGATAATGCAGAGAAGGATTCTCCAGAGAATCAAGAAAATTATGGACAACCCTGAGCATCATCTTCACAAGACTGTCCGACAACGGAAGAGTGTCTTCAGTCAGAGGCTTCTTCAGTTTCGCTGCAACACTGACCGCTACTGGAGATCCTTCCTGCCAACAGCCATTGTAATATACAACAACTCTTTAATGACTTGATTATTATTATTATTATTCTGAGCTACTACAGCAATCAGTTTCCCTCTGGGATTAATAAAGTATTTTTGAATTGAATTGAAATTTTGACAGAAAATGCTGAAATACCCCTATTACACCACTAGGTGGAGAGGGTAACTGGAAAACCAACCTTAGCTTGGATAAATATTCTCCCAGCCAGGTATCTTGTGTCTTCTTAAAGGCGCCAGTAACACATTTTTAAAACATGTGCTTTTATGTCAACTTTATTCATCAAAATAAATAAAGTGGATTTAAAACCAGCCAATGATGTGTTGCCTGTGTGTAAATGTGTGTGTTTAGGAAAATATCTCATGAGCTACTGGACAGATTTGAATAAAACTCTCAGTAATTCTGCATTAAATGTATTTCTATAACTAATTGACTTTTGGAGTCAACCCAGTTCACGATGGCAGCCACAGCAGCACTCCTTCATAGACGTCTAGGCCTTTTATCCATCTTTACGAAGCACTTGAAGCTGTTATGACTTCATGTAGACGTGTTAAAATGTGGAATAAATCATTCCTAGTGAATCAGATTGTTGGTGATGAAGTAAACTGAGATTTCTGCTCAAGTGTTTGTCATTTTTGGGTGTTTTATTAGCTTCTAAATTATGCTGACAATCTCTTAATTGGTGCTTGAACTGTAGTTTTTATGACAATAATCTGTTATTTGTCTTATTTAGTGGAATTCTTCTGGGTTCCTCCCTGTTCTCCATCTTGTTTGGCTTTGTTCTTTATTCTTGCCTCAGAAAGTTCTTGGTGCCTTTAAAGTTGCATTCCTTCTTTCAGCATTTGATTAGATTGCAGGACGTATCTGCAGTCTTTTTAAATTCACATCTCTAAGGTATTTTGGTGATGACCGATCAAACTAACGTTCCTCTCATTTGAACCGTTTGTCTTCATCGTCCAAAAAGCATCTTCAATGTAAAATTCTGCCATCAGATCACGGACCCGTCTTAAACAGTTTAAATATTGTGTTTATCTGATTTATGTGAGCTGTGGCGTCACACGTGACGTTTTTCTGTCTCCTAACAGAAACACAGAGCAGTGGCCCCAGAAGCTCATCATGCAGCTGATCCCACAGCAGTTACTGGTGGGACAGCTTTGTTGTTATTTTTGTTGACGCACATTAAAGTGTTATGCTGACTCCTCTTTAGTATTAGTGTGTAATTAAACTCTTCTTTGGCTGTTTTTCCTGTAGACAACCTTAGGGCACCTTTTCAGAAACTCGCGAATGGTTCAGTTTCTCTTTAACAACAAGGACCTGGACTCGCTGCGGGGCCTGTACCGCATTATGGCCAATGGTTTTGTGAGTTTTGACTTAATGTGTGTTTCTAACATTTTTCCATGAGTGGACGCTGGCTTTAGTTTCAGCCCCTGGAACCTTGTCCTTTATTAACCCTGTAGGAGGCCTGTTGGCTTTTGAGTTTGTTACTTTTAACCCCCAAATTCCACTACCTCCGCTCCGACACGAACGCCCGAGCAAAATCGGTCCCGTTGTAGTCAATCAGAGCAATTCCACTACTGCGGCCGTGCTCCGGCAGTGCGGCGCAGTGCGCCGCCCTCTGTTCCAGCATCCGGCAAAAATAGAATCGATCCTATTTTCGCCGGTCGCCGGAGCACCTCCGCAGTCAATGGACAGAAATCACAACCGCCCAACAGGAAAAGGAGCAAGCACAACTTCCGTTTTTCACAATAAATCGATAAACAAAAGGCGTTTTTTGTTTCATATGCACAGGTTTAACAACTTTTAACAACTATCAATGGCGGCTGAAGTTTAAATGCACAAAAGTAAGCCATAAATACAGTTTCCACTATCAAAGCAGTCACCCTTTGTTGATCCAAACTCTGCTGATCTCTCAACACAAATGATGGGCAGATTAAACAGTTCATGCCGATGCTTCTCCCACACAACGGGTGTTTGGATCTAACTTCCGCGTTTATTGCTCGGACTGTATCGCAAGATCTCGAAAATCCCGCGCATGCTTGTTTGCCCACCTCAGGTCTCCGCACCGGAGCGGAGCCGTTGCAGAGCGGGTACCAAGAAAAATTGAGTTCGGAAGCGAGCGGCTGCGGAAGGCGGGGCGGACCGGAGCGGAGGTAGTGGAATTTGGGGGTTATTTTAAACATGTCATCTTTTAGGACCAAAATGGTCATTTCCGAAATGTGCGCATTACTGCTTAGGTTGGTTTGATGTGATGCTAGAAATACTAAGAATGGAGTAAGGCGTTAATAGAGTTTAGAACAGCTGAGCTCTTGCTCTGGAGATTTTGATTCACCACCCAGCGAAGGCACAATACCAATGAAGCTAATACCATTTGCATTCAGTTCATAAAGCGGGTATGTTTGATTGGGTAGAACAGCTCAGAAGTAGGTTGTGTCCCCAAGCGTGAGCCCATCACATTATTACAGCCAGGTCTCATGTTGGGAGTCTTAATCTACGCTGTGACCCTCCACAGGCGGGCTGTGTCCACTTTCCTCACACCACTTCGCCATGTGAGGTGCGAGTGCTGATGCTGCTGTACTCTTCCAAGAAGAAAATATTCATGGGCCTCATCCCCAACGACCAGAGCGGCTTCGTCAACGGCATACGGCAAGTGATCACCAACCACAAGCAGGTCCAGCAACACCGAGCGGTGAGTGGAGACGGGAGGAGGGACCGGTGGGATGACAGTGTTGTCTGATAAAACTTTACTTTGTGGTTAGTTTTTAAAGAGTATTCTGGCAGAGTTATCAAAAGACTTGTGCTGAGCTTCACCCCTGCGTGCACTCGTGCATTGTGCCACTGCTGTGATATTGATGCTTTTAATAGCATAAGAATTCCATGTAAATCCTTGTGAAGAGCGAAAGTGAACAAGAGTTTATAAAATGGCATTTCATGACACGTTGGAATAAGAAGCTGTTTAATGGTAGCCTGGCAAGCCATCCTATGTATGTGAGTATATAGTCTGGCCACGACCCAGAGCTCAGTTATGAGGTGGAACCTACGGTTGTCTACGATACTCACCGTTACCGATCAGTCAGTGGATGTCAGTCAATGGGGCAGTACACACCGGGAGAGTCTCAGCCACAGAGCTGCTTCCCTGCCGTGCTCCTCGCTGGGTTCGCAAGATCACAAAATCCCTCAAGTTCACGCCATCCGCCATTAAACCAAAGAGAAGGAAATCACGTCTGATTTAGCGCTTTGATGATGTTCTTCTCCACTGCCAGGATTAAAGCCATGACCAACACACCACTGCACTTCTGGAACGCTGCTGGGAGTAAATAAGCCGCTAGGTCACTTGTATTGACCAATCCAAGCAACTAAAACAGAAGATAAGAATACCGATCAAAAGCAGATAAAACATGAGGAATACTAAACACATTAAAACAATAAAACGAGTCACTGCCTAAAAGCCACATCACAGAAGTGGGTCTTTAAACGAGATTTAAAAACCGCCAATGATGGAGCCTGCCACAGCTTTGGGGCAGCATGCACAAATGCTCGTTCACCCGTGATTTGTATCGCTTCCGGGGAGTGCAAAGCAGCAGGAGGTCTTATCAATATAGATATGAAATTATCGCTGCGATAGTCTTTCATTTGGAAAATTATTCTGGGTTTTACTCTGAAACAGTGTGTGATTTCCTGTCTAGCCCTATATTACCGCAGAAGGTGTCATGTCCCAGAGGTGTCTCGCGGCAACAATGGAACCTGAGTACCTTTAGCGACGCGGCTTGTCGCTTCTGGGATGCAGCTGAAAATTTCTGCTTCGTAACTACTTTGAATCACCCCCATTGACTATAATGGCTTTTAATTTCAAACTGTCATGTATCGCGGCTGTTACACGCCACTGATGCTTCCAGTATGAAGTGGGGGTTAGTTCTTTCGCTCCGTTGCATCACCTCGCCCATCAACCCGACAGAGCACTGTGATTGACATAACACAATACTGCTAAGGCCAGTGGTAGGCCTGCTGTGTCTCCAAAGGAACTGGCCAGACCGACCTGCTGAGAAGCATCAGTTTGCTTTTGCTACGTTCTGTCTAGATTTCTAGGCTAGTTTTAAGTTCCCATAAGTAATACAGCGAAACAATCACAAAACCATCTAATGACTCAATCTTTAAAAAAACTAAAATTCTTAGGTCTTTTAAGGAAATAAAATATCAAGCATTTTTAGAACATAATTTCAAACATGTTTGTTTGTGTCGTTCAGCTTTTAAGAGACAGTGTGTAGTTTTTACCATTAATCTCAGGAAAAATCCATCGAAATGTCGTTGAAAGTGAATTAAATGACGCCCAGTTGTTGAAAATGTTGGCGGCTTCATAACATATAACCATAAAAATGAGGTCTAAAATACTTTGGCGCTGGTCTAAGTCTCTGGGCGACTAAACTTTCTCCATTCATAAACGTTGTTTTACACACTTAAATCTTCACACGTTGCCAGTGATGAAAGAGAGTCTGATGGGCTTGTCATTTTGCTGGAGGTTAAAAGATTTGACAAAGTATTTGTTTGAAAATTACTCTTTTTGGCCCTAATGGCCCTCTGTTGGTAAGGCCTTACTTGAACACAAAATACTGCTTGTTTACAACGATTTTAGGTATGTACTACCCCCTACCGCCAGGGAAAATACACACCATCACTTTAAACAACAGAGCGGGGTATTTATGTTTCAGACTGTTTAGGTGTGCCCCTTATGGAAGTGCAGATCTTCAGGGATGTGATCAGAACATCAGGAGACAATGCTCAGGTTGTTGTTTGTTTTTTGTCTCAGTGGCCAGGGTCGACCTGTCCTCGTCACTGAATTCTTTACAGGCTAAAAACTGCCACCTTGTTCACATGACATAAAAATTTCACTTCCTCTCCCTGCTCATCTTCTTCGCCCTAGACGAGGAGATTTAGAACGTGTTCTCTGGATTAGCCGTCTCCTCCGTCAAGCGGCTCCTGGAGAAGTGCTGCGTGACTGTTAAACAATGCAACAACCTGCCAGATGATGAGCGCCTTACTCTTTAAAAATAAAGCTTCTTGTCGACTTTACATGAGTTGGTTTACATTTCTGTTTGTGCGCTGCTCTCATCAGTGTTGATAGCGCTTGTCTACTCATCCTGTTAATGTAACGTCTTCACATAAAGTACGTCGGCCCAGTGTGTGACTCGTAAGTATGAGCACCGGGGCATTTAGAGGAGACATGAAATTTTAACCAAGACGTATTTTTTTTCTGCCTCTTGTGTATCATCGCATATTCAACACTGCATTGCTAATAAGGAAGTGCTCCTGCAGTCTTAACGTAATTAAAATTTCAATTTGGACCAGTAGGTTTCTCTGTGCAGAGCCCCAGAGTGGCATTCTTTTTGCAGTGTGTTCCTTTTTTCAGCGAGTCGGAATATTATTCTTTTGTAAGTGATGCAGGCTCTTCATCCAGGATCGTACAGGTCACTGGGTCGAAGGCAGGAGATGAATCACAGACGGCAGAGAAGGAACAAGCAGCTGTTTCATTACTTCCCTTAAAAGACACAAAGCTGCGGGTTTCACTGCTGTTGTCGGTCGCAGAGCGTGCCGCGTATTAGCACAATCCCACCATGAATTGTTCAGATTCAGTAAGATGGATGGGTGAAGGTGTTTTTCCATCACATTTCCCTCAGCCCAAAGTTAATAATTTTTACTCGGTGTGGAGATGAAACGTCCTTCATCCCCCCTTTGCGTCTCCCTCAGTGTGGAAACACACAATTCACCACAGCACCTGCAGAGCACAGGAGCTCAGGAGCAGCTCTCCTCCTCATATTCATTTAAAACTAAAGAACTGTGCCGGTAGAGTGTCAGAATCAGGACAATATTAGAATTTTAGGTTTATTTTTTTTTTATTCTCGAGTTTCCTCAGCTCATCTTTCTGCTGCCTGGTTAAAGCCGGGATACCTCCTTTCTTGTTACTGTTTCCTATTTTTAAGTGATATTTGTTTGTCGTTTCCCCCGCCTCTCCAGATTATGCTAACAAGTTTAGTCTTCAAGCTTGAGTTTGTTTAAAAAGCGTGAAATCTGAAATGGCAAACACCTCAGCAGGTGGTGCTTGAAGTTAAATCTACATTATCCTCCGTGTTTGTTTTCACTTTCCATCTGCTCGCCACAGAAGAAGGTGAAAATGCAGCCTCGCACACTTTCAGCATTGTTAGCACAGTAAACGCCAATTACATGCAGCAAATATGTGTTCTGTAAATATACTTTATGCATGCAGGAGTGTGTCAGAATGCCTCACTGTCAGGATGTGGACAGTCATGGTGGGATGGTAGGAATCCTGTTTACTAACCTAAAACAATACCTGCATATGGTTATTGTTCGAGAATGATTTCTGCTGTTCATTTTGTCTCAATATATAAACCTCTCTGTTGATTACATCTTTTTGTTTTACTTTATTTATTCTTTTTTAAATTAGTTGCAATTAAATTAGCTGGATTTAAAATTTAAATGAATATCTTCCCGTGGGCTCACCACTCGTGGGAGGGGCCAAAGGGGTTGGGTGGTAGCTGGAGGCGGGGACTTTGGCACCTCTCTGGTGGGGAAACAACCTAAGTTGGTGCGCAAGGTTGAGAGGTTCAGACTAGATATAGCCAGGCTCACGTCGACACATAGCTCTGGCTCCAGAACCAGTTTCCTAGAGAGAGCTTACACTCTACCACTCTGAGACGCACCTAGGAGGTTGTTGCCCTCCTATCTTGGTGCCTGTATGTTGGGGTTTACCCCCGTGAACGAGAGGGTAGCCTCCCTCTGCCTACGTGCCACGGAAGGTGCCTCCATTGCTAAGGCAGCCGACTGGATCTGTGGCTGCAGGGCTGTCAGTGCCTGTTGTGGCGGCTGGTGGACACCAGTGGTTAGGGATGCTGCCAAGTCCTTTTGGCCTGTGGTACTCCCGAGGCAGCTGATAGGTACTGGTGGACTGCGGCTCAGCTGGTCCTTGGGGTGGGGGGAGGGGTTAGTGATGCCATGGAGCAAGACCTCCATACAAATTCTAGTCCACCGTCCAGCACCTCAGGTGGGGCTGTGCAATCTGACGATATGAGATCTTTAAGGATTATAATGTTATGATGATCTACCAAAGCTCGGAGATCGTAGAGTCGTCCATTTGGGCCATTTTTTCTGGACGGGCACACACCATTCGTTTGTTTAGCTGAGGTGCTCGGTAGAGCTGAGGAGAATAATCTAAGAATCGATGCATTAAGATGCAGACTTAAACAATTGTGAATCTTTGAAGAAACACACCGTACTCTCTTATAGCGGCTAGCCACTAGCTTGCTCAGTCTCAGCAGTCATTACATGTGTTCTCACACATTTGCTCAATCAGGAAACCTCTGGGTCAGTGTTCTGCTTTAAACGTTGCATTTGGCTAGGGGACATTTGTCTGTGTTTTAGCGAGCCTTTTCCCTGTGGCTGCCGACCGGAGCTTTGCTTATTCTGTCTGTGTGGAGAGACAGGCCAAACCCTTCCTCCGCGTAGTCAGGAAACCGCTACGGAGATCAGCGAGACACAATAGTGAGAGTGTTGGGCTAGACCAACCTGCAGAGCAAAATCTTTAGCTACTGCTGCGGTTGGTCTGGATTTCTAGTGTAGACTCATTTCTACCACAAATATTAGAAAAGTAAATATTTAAACATGCGTCAGTAAATAATCAATACCTGAATCAACACGAGCCAACACCTGGAAACACATTTAGAAAAATGTCTCCTTTGTTTACTGGAACTGGCCTACAGGGGGCGCTTGTTTAGTTCCAGCTTTAACTCCCAGACGTTTGGTTTATATTTATGCCGTTGGGACAAACTGAGTAGATAACGGTGATTCTCTGATTAAACATAACTAATGACTGCTTCCTTTTTGTTGGTGTTTTTCATGCTAGCAGCAAATGGGTGGAGCGGGGGGTCCAATGCAGCCCAATCAGGTTCCCCCCAACCAGAATTTTCTGAACAGAGCCCCTGGTCCCATTCCTGTTTCCCATGGTAACGTCCAGCAGCAGGTAAATACGTCCTTTCTGCAGGGTTTTCCATACTAACTTTCTCCTCACACATCCTGTTGAGGACACTTTGACTGTATGCACCTGGTGACTCTTTCCTTTGCATTTCTGTTATTCTTCTCACTGTTCCATCTTGCTGCTGCCCTTCTCCTTCTATCTCCATCCAGTCTGTGGTGGTGGGCATGACACCAGTTAGTCAGGTCTCTATAATGGAGGAGCAGCAGAGGCAGAGCAACATGGTGAGAACCAAAACCTTCAAACTAGCATGTGCAGATACTGCCTTTTTTCTTGTTTCTTCACTTTTCCACTGCTATAGTTATGACAAACTCATTTCAAGGCTTCATAAGCATTTGAGACGAGTTTTTACTTTCCACTGGGTAAAATAATGCTTTGTTTTGTGTGTAATATTGTGCAAAATTCTCCTGTTATCCTTTGTGTCTTTATACTTCAAACATATGTCTGTAATCCTTTAAGGTGGTCTTGATCAGTACTTCTTCTAACTTTCTGAAGGTCTTGAAGTTTTCCTTCGGGCTTTGACTCAACTCGTTCACGATCTTCTTCTTGGGTTTGGCTGTTGGAACATTTTGTGAATTATGTGCCAAAAAATGAGAAAAGTGTAAAAAAAAAAAAAGTAAATAAATAGGTGTCTGATCCCAAAAATGAACAGTATATGAAAGTCCTCTCTGGAAAAATAAAAATATAAATCCAGTAAAGAAAAAGCAACGGGTCAACAGAAAAGCTAGAACCAAAGAACGGACTAGCGCTGGTCTGCAAATGATAAACAGCGGCACTTAAGTAAGACTCTTCTGGAGGACTCATGATGAAAACCGTTTAAATGGTTACAAAAAATGAGTCCACTTTCTTTAAAAGACAAAAAGAGGATGTGGACTGAATTGAGACTTTTGCACATCACTGTATGCAAACACAAACCTTTTGCTTTTGAACTGACAATTATGTACATTTGAACTTTATCAGCTCGTTTTGAATGTAGCTAAACCGTGCGTTTTGCTGTTAAGCTGTGTTTAAACTACAAGTGAAAGTCAAAACATTTGAATTTTGTATAAAAGTCCATTTATTTTAGTAATTCAACTAAAGCAGGGCTATTCACTTCCGGGCCTCGAGGATCGGTATCCAGCACGTTTTGGTTTTAATTCCGCTTCAACACACCTGATTTCAATTAGTAGGTGATTAACAGGCTTCTGCAGAACCTGATGAGCTGCTGCACAGGTGATTCAACCACTGAATCAAGCGTGTTGGACCAGAGAAACCACTAAAACGTGCTGGATAGTGGTCCTCGAGACTCAGAGTTGAGTAGCCCTGATCTAAAGGCTCAGGAACTTTTTGCAGATGTTTTGGATTCTTTAGCTGGTTAGAGTGACTCTTTGAACCCACAGCATTGAACCTGTTCACAATATTCTAATTATCTGAGATTCTGAATGTGGGGGTTTCATAAGCTGTAAACCATAATCATCACAATTATAGCATAAAGACGTGAAATATCTGGCTTTGGATGGAACGAGTCTGCCTCGTATATTAGTTCCAGCTTTTAGGTTGAGTTCCTAAAATGAATCAACTTTGTCACCTTATTTTATTTTTTTAGTTTTACTTATATATATACATATATATATATATATATATATATATATATATATATATGTATATATATATATATATATATATACATATATATATATATATATATATGTATATATATATATATATATATATATATATATATATATATATATGTATATATATATATATATATATATATATATATATATATATATATATATATGTATATATATATATGTATATATATATATATATATATATATATATATATATATATATATATATATACATATATATAAAAGCTTATTAAACATTTTTGGATCCAGTTATATGACATTTAACAGCTTCTCATACACGCAGTACGTTGCTCGTGGCGCTGCAGTAGGTCTTCAGGAGACGTTTCCATTCAGCTGATTAGAAACAAGCTCCTCCTACTGAAGCAGCTTGTGTTTCCTCTGCTAAGTTTGGATCAAGGCTGTTAGGTAAACACAGGTAAAGCAAACAGTGAAAGAAGAAAGTGTTGGAAAATGAAGTCGAATACACATAAAATTAACAAAAATCTTTGTTTCATAATATTTGCGAGTTAAAGTTAATGTTTTTAACGGTTTAGATGGTGGTCTGCTATAAAGACTTTATTGCAGCGTTGCTCCTTGGTAGTTGTGTGATTCGTGTCGGTATGGGATGCTAACGAGCTGCAAGATCTGATGAACTGATTGAAATGTTTTTAGATGACGATGAGAGCAGCCGGACCAGCCAATCAGCAGCCAGCGGTTAGCGGAGCTCCGCCCAATCAGGTCACTCAGAGCGGACAGCCTCCGGGTTCCATACTTCGACTTCCGAACCCCGGAGCCAATCCACAGCTTCGCAGCCTCCTCCTGAGTCAACAGCAGCCAGTAAGAACAGCTGCTGGAGTTTACTTCTTTGTTTTGAGTCATGATTTTTTTACTCTGCGCTTCTACGGGCGAAGTTAACGCTCCGCTTATGTCTCTGTGTCCTTGCAGCAGAATGCGGTGTCTCACATGCCAAACATGATGTCCCATCAAGGCTTAGGACAGCAGCTGGTCCACTCGGCACCAGGAGGGGGGGCTCAAATGCAAGGCCAGTGGAGGCAGCCGATGACAGGTCAGCAGTTCAATTAAGATTTTTCTGCTTCAGTTGCAGAAAGATTTCTTCTTCTTTTTTATAATCTTTGGTTATTTTTATCGCTCCGTTTGCTCCACATATACTTTACTGGTCGCATAATCCTAATATACTCATGAACTGTAAAAGCTGTATTAGTACTGGTTTGTTTATATACAGATTTAAACATCAAAGCAGCCAATCTAGCTGCCAGGTTGGTTTATGTCACGTAGGGTTGGGCGATACGGCCTGAAATCAATATCACGACATATTGAGCATTTCACCTCGATAACGATAAATGGACGATAACTACAGGTATGCACAGAAACTTAAGTAGTCCACTAGATGGGACTGTCACGTGTGTTACGTTGAGTCACATTTTTAAGGTGATACAGCTTCTTAAAGGGACCTGAACGTTGCCAACCCACACACATCTTTTCATTTTTTATTATCAAATGTATTGACATGGGAAGAATTTTGATAATGATACATTTTCCATTTACTGCCCATCCCTATAATGTGGTTTGGCTGATGATTAGCTACATAGTTTTATTAATAAAAATTGTTAGAACAAAGAAAATCAAAACACTATGAAAGATCTTTTCTGCTACAGTTCGGTTATATTCTGTTAAAATTATCATTTAATTATTTATTATTTTAGCATCTTTTGTAAATGGGGCAGTAGACGCATCTTCAATAAAAGAAGCCTTTAATAAATTCTTGTGTTTGTTAGGGATGGACGTTCAGGCAGCAGAGGAAATCCTCGCAGGTCAAAAGCTGGTTTAAAAATCCTTGAACATATTTAACGCACCATGTCATGAGTAAAACTCTGGGTGTTACGCGATACAAGCGGGGCTTTTGAAAGAATTGTTTGTGTTTTTCTGTGCAGGTCAGATGCTGATGTCCGGAGGTCAGAGGGGACCCGTGCCCCAGCCCGGGATGTCCCAAGTCTCCAGTGTGATAGAGGAGGAAATGCTCATGGACCTGCTCTGACCAAGCGTGGTGGACTCTGTAATATAATTTCTCGTCAGTTCCGAGCAGCAGTTCTGGGCTCATAGATCTGTTATTTCTTTTATTTTTGTTTTTGCTACAAATATTTGATATAAGTAAGAAATAAATCATGTATTTTCAGGCTTTTGAACATCAGCTCTCAGCTTGAGTTAACTAGGAACTTGAAAGTGTGTGTGTGTGTGCGTGCGTGCGTGCGTGCGTGAGTGTGTGTGTGTGTGTGTTATTTTTCTTTCATGTAAGTGGTCTAAAAGTGGGCCGCGGATCCTTTGTTCTACCAGCTGGACCGGACCATGGAGAACGGTCCATTAAGTCTCTATAAACTCAACTCATCTACAAGTTTTACATCCCAACATTAAAGTGAAAACTGCTGTTTAGTTCTCTTTTATTTAAAATGTTTGTTTTTGTCCTTTTGATCAAGGTGAAATAAAAATTTCTGTAATTTCTTTGTTTAATTATTCATCAAATTAGTTTGAGAATCAAATGATTGAATGAATCTGGATAACGGAGCAGAGACTCGGTCTGCTCTCTGCAGCGCCGTGCCGGTCTTCACGCTAAGCCTCCACGCTCCTGCTGCTTGTGCTCTAAAGGTAAGGATGGATACTGAAATAGGCACAGTAACAAAGAGTTCAGTGTCTGTTTCTGCCAAACAGTGTTAATTTTAACTACTCCCAATATGTCGAGGAACCATAGAGGGCCGTGCTGTGCCAAGTAGTTCTACCAGATGGCATCAGTTGGCTGCGTTTCCATTGGCATAATGTACGATAAGGGTGGCTGCATGTGCACGTGCTACACACTTCATATATGTGCATGCAGTCTGCTTTACGCATCCTGGTGCGCTTGATCAGACTTAAACGTGATCCTGACTCAGAGGGATGCTGAAGCTGCGGAACAATAGGAGCCAAATGCTCATGAACTTTGCTGAACCTCACAGAAAAGCGTGCATGACACACATCAGTTTGGGCTGTTACTTGAGTGTACACACAACAGGAAGTGATGTCAGACCCTGTCACCTGGGAGACAGAGACGGTTGCTAAGAGACTGTGACAGTGAGTTCTTGTTTGGGAGCTTTTTTTCGCCCTTCAGCCCTGCTTTTTCACATGGACTCACACAGACAGACACTAGTCCCTCAGAGGCCGACGCTCATCCCTCCCATCCTTTAATCACCGACCGGCCCGCAGAGCCTCGGTTTAGTCTCGCTTTTTACTTTCTCTTTTTCACCCACCACCTCCATCCATCTGGCCCTGTGGTGCCTGTCTGGACTCAGAAGCTTTAAACAGCAAAGATGTTCGTAACACGACCCAAACTGGTAAACCTCACCTCTACTTGTTATTTTATTTAGTGAGTATGTGAACAGCTTTCAAGAATTTGATTCAAAAAAATTTAAAATGCGGTCTTATTCATTTTCAGACTAAATGGATCTGCCTCGAACTGTATTGGCCTGTCTGGAATAAATAATGAATACTCTTTTCCTGGTTTGGGATTTTTAACATAAAGCAGGGATTCGGTTTTGAAAAGCTTGACCAGGATTTTAAAAAAAAACGATGAAATAACGTTTAATGGATCTGATGAATGAGTTCATGTCTGGCTGTGTTTACATCCTTCAGTGACATATCACTCTGTAAATCTGGATCTCAGGATTTTGAAACTTTTCTCTGCAGTCCTTTTCCAATTTTAGAGAAATGTGGGCCAGCCAGGCCGCCGCAGCTGTGTTCAAGTTTCTCCCCGGATGGTCGAGACAGAGAGCTGCCAGAGTTGTTCACAAATATCACATTTTTAAGATTTTCATGAAATAACCAAATAAATCTAGAGAAAAATGAGTTTATAACGCTGGGGTTTAACAATCCCAGGTCCCCCACCTTCCATTGCACCTGGTAGAGAGATCCTTCCTTATAATCCCAGAGTCCCTGTTAATCTACCATCTGCTCTAAGGCCAGTTTGTCTGTGGAGAACCTGCCAGGGGTCCACACCCCAGACTAGCAGTCCCCAGAGACACTTGGGTACTCATACTCCTTCAACGGAGAGGGAGGGTCTTCCTCTGGGTTAGGTGTGAGTCCAACTTCAGTAATTCAGATATACCAGGGTCTACATGGTGAACAGCCTTTATGTAGTGCTTTCTGCAATCCCCCAAGGCGTTTTATTGTCATTCACATTCTACGCCAAAAATGTTGGTATGCGTTGACAAATAGACCATGGTTTAACCTAGCTGAACCAAAAGGCAAAGCCTCAGTTAACCATTCTGTCTACATCCCAGCCCTCACCTGGGCTCACGACGTGGATTGTGATCAGTGGAGGTGGGGTGAGGAACTCTGAGCAGAGCCACTGCTCCTGCTGATCGGAAGGAGTCAGCTGAGGAGGTTTCAATTTGTTTATATAGCACCAAATCACGACAGTAGTCGTCTCAAGGCACTTCACACAGTAAACATTCCAATGCCCATATAAGGAACCCAACAGGTTGCATCAAGTCACTGACTAGTGTCAGAGTCTTTACAGCAATCCTCATACTAAGCAAGTGTGTAGCGACAGTGGAGAGGAAAACTCCCTTTTAACAGGAAGAAACCAGAGGATCCTGGCTCAGTATAAGCAGCCATCCTCCACGACTCACTGGGGATCGAGAAGACAGAGCACACACACACACACACACACACACACACACACACACACACACACACACTAGGTTTGAGCATCTGACTCGGACGCCTGCTGGTTGTGCCCTCTGGAGACCCTGAGGCAGACGGGAGCAGTTATGTAATCCTCTCTGGTAACACACCAGAGAGCTGCATGGGTAGAGGGACCTCTGGCTTCCCTTCTTGAACGGTTACCTCCACAACATGACCTTGGAAAAGGAATACAGGTGCTGGCCAGTAAATTAGAATATCATCAAAAGGTTGAAAATATTTCAGTAATTCCATTCAAAACGTGAAACTTGTACATTATATTCATGCAATGCACACATACCAATGTATTTCCGATGTTTATTACGTTTAATTTTGATATTTATAGGTGACAACCAATGAAAACATCAAATCTGGTATCTCAGAAAATTAGAATATTCTAAAGGCCAATGAAAAAATGTTTGTTTCTCTAATGTTGGCCAACTGAAAAGAATGAACATGAAAAGAATGTGCATGTATAGCACTCAATACTTAGTCGGGGCTCCTTTTGCCTCAATAACTGCAGTAATGCGGCGTGGCATGGACTCGATCAGTCTGTGGCACTGCTCAGGTGTTATGAGAGCCCAGGTTGCTCTGATAGTTGTCTTCAGCTCCTCTGCATTGTTGGGTCTAGCGTATTGCATCCTCCGCTTCACAATACCCCATAGATTTTCTATGGGGTTAAGGTCAGGCGAGTTTGCTGGCCAATCAAGGACAGGGATACCATGGTCCTTGAACCAGGTGCTGGTGGTTTTGGCACTGTGTGCAGGTGCCAAGTCCTGTTGAAAGGTGAAGTCTGCATCCCCATAAAGTTGGTCAGCAGCAGGAAGCATGAAGTGCTCTAAAACTTCCTGGTAGACGGCTGCATTGACCCTGGACCTCAGGAATCAGAGTGGGCCAACACCGGCAGATGACATGGCACCCCACACCATCACTGACGGTGGAAACTTTACACTGGACCTCATGCAACGTGGATTCTGTGCTTCTCCGCTCTTCCTCCAGACTCTGGGTCCTTGATTTCCAAAGGAAATGCAGAACTTGCTTTCATCAGAAAACATAACTTTGGACCACTCAGCATCAGTCCAGTCCTTTTTGTCCTTGGCCCAGGTGAGACACTTCTTGCGCTGTTTCATGTTCAAGAGTGGCTTGACACACGGAATGCGACACCTGAATCCCATGTCTTTCATGAGTCTCCTCGTGGTGGTTCTTGAAGCGCTGACTCCAGCTGCAGTCCACTCTTTGTGGATCTCCCCCACATTTTTGAATGGGTTTGTCGTCACAATTCTCTGCAGGGTGCGGTTATCCCTAGAGCTTGTACACTTTTTTCTACCACATTTTTTCCGTCCCTTCGCCTGTCTGTTAATGTGCTTGGACACAGAGCTCTGCGAACAGCCAGCTTCTTTAGCAATCACCTTTTGTGTCTTGCCCTCCTTGTGCAAGGTGTCAATGATTGTCTTTTGGACAGCTGTTAAGTCAGAAGTCTTCCCCATGATTGTGGTGCCTTCAAAACAAGACTGAGGGACCTTTTAAAGGCCTTTGCAGGTGTTTTGAGTAAATCAGCTGATTAGAGTGGCAGCAGGTGTCTTCTATATTCAGCCTTTTCAGAATATTCTAATTTTTTGAGATACCAAATTTGGAGTTTTCATTAGTTGTCACTTATGAATATCAAATTTAAATGTAATGAACATTGGAAATACATTGGTCTGTGTGCATTGCATGAATATAATGTACAAGTTTCACGTTTTGAATGGAATTACTGAAATATTTTCAACCTTTTGATGATATTCTAATTTACTGGCCAGCACCTGTAGTTGATATATTCTTACACTTTATTAAGTGTACCTTAGAATCAGAAGAGGTTGTTTTTACCACAGGGAATTTTATTCAAACACCTTGTATTGACTTAGAGACAAGAAAAGAGAAATATGGGACGTTTAAGAATATTTATTTTATAGTTATTCGAAACAATCACCAGGACTAACTCTCTAATGATGGATGAAAATGGATGTGAACTGAAGTGTTGGTGTGTGTGTGTCAGTTCAGGAGCTCCGTTCTGATGCGGGACGAGTCTGAGTGTAAGATGTTGTTTTGACTAACTAACCACGAGGGACTTCAGGAGGAAGAGACATGAAACGCCATCTATGCCGAGTCTACGTACCGTTTCGGAGACTCCCGTGTGTGATCCGGAATGCCAGGTCATGGACCCTCCTTTGGCACTGGAACTGATACCGCAGCGTCTGCAGCACGACAAACCAGTCTACGGATAGACCCCTGGTAGCAACGGCAGGTGTCGGCGTCACGTAGAGAGTTCAGCTTTTATTCTGAAGGAACCGTCGTCTTGTTGATAAAACGACAGAATTTTCCCAGCTTGACAGTTCTCAGCTTAAAGTAGAAAATGCAGCTGGCCAGTCTGCACTTCACTTAGCGATGATGGATTTGAGAGCTGGTCGAGCTCACGTTGGAACGCCGTTGAAACTTGCGGTGGAACTGAATTAAAATGGCGTTGTTCTGTTTTATTAAACCCAGTTGTTTATAATTCTTAACAAATCAGAGTGAACAGATTAAGTAAACACCCCAGAACTCTGCCAGCAACAGAAAGGAAGTTCTGATTGGAGGAAGCAATGTGTCATGTGTTTACCTTATGTGGATCAGGATGTCTAGCTCAGTTAGTCCTGTGATTCATTAAAACACATAAATCATAACATTGTGATTTCACAGATCGGTCACCTGATTATTATTGACCAACATTTGTTTTGATTAGCTTTATTAAAAATAAAGTTCTTTGATTAACTAATGAAAAGCGTTCTTCGTCCTTCTTCTGTCTTCTTTGCTAGAATGTAAACATCAGAAGCAAGCGCACGACCATGGCAACTTACGCACACTGTCACTGTGTCAAAGGGCAGCTGTTAAGGGCAGAAAATAGCATTTTCATAACGCTACATCACGAATCCTTGTTATCCACACAAAAAGCAAAAACATCAGATTAACAAAGAACTGGGTGCACTTACCCTTGAACTAACATACAGCTTTTTGCTGTAGTGCTTTGGCCTGATTTTAAAATGCTAATGATCGCGTGGCATTTTGTTATTGCCTGTTTCATCTGTTGCCACGGGGAAAGCGGCGGACCAGTTTAAAGGGGAGGGACACTAAGAGTAAAAGATGAAGATTGCACAGCCTGGTGGGGCAGAAGTGCTGCTCGGCATAATGGGGGTTTATACGCCCGGGGCCAGGGTTTGTTTTATGCCCTGCCGGAGGAAGTGTTGACAGGAGCGGGTGATGAGAGAGTGGCACAGACGCTACAATTATTATTGTTAACCTCACCGCACACAGGCTGGTGCAAATGTGAGAGTCGTGTGGTGTTTGAGTTTAGCTTGAGGACCATAAAACCCCTAAAATAGGATTTGTCTTTCAGTGTTCTGCTTGTTGGGGTCCGTTTGGTCTGAGTGTGGGCTGCAACAGATGAGTCTGGGCTGTCTTTGGTAGTGGTAGTGGCTTTGGTGATGGAGCTGCAAGGCTGGTTAACTCTGTGTGTAAAGGAGCTTCTTTGTTCTCCGTAGGTGAAAACAGATCCACGGCTTCTTTCTTGCTGGAGCGCTCACGCCTCGCGCGCTCGTCACCAAAGCACGAATGTTCAATTTGGGCTTGCACAGGTTGGAGTCCCTGCAGCCGGTGGCGTGCTGTTTTGCCATCAGATACGAATCAGGGCTCGGTGAGAAACATCAGAGGCTGCGAGGAGTTCAGTATGGAGGCAGCATGTGAGACGCTAAAGCGGTGGGAGGAGAAAGGCAGGTGGCCTGTTCTCAGCACCGCTGGCAAATCTGCTCCACTTCCTCTCACCACGACATTTCAGGAACACACGGCGATGGCAGAGGTTCCAACCTGGCACAGCAACTGGTGTCAGGGCCCGGAGACCTGAGCTCAACCCAGGGCCAAAAAGGGCCTCTGCATGTCTCTCACCCAATATGTCAGCCCTGCGTAACACAGGAGGAGGGAGGGTAGCCTCGTTCTCCAGGAAGATGCAGGAATACCTGGCTTTTTGTCTTCATATGAGGCGCATTAATCCTCACAGAGGCTTCCATCTTTATTCATTATCGACCTGTGGTGTCCACTCAATCAGTCATTTAAAAGCTGATGGAGCAAGCCGCGCACGCACTCCACAGCGAGGGAGGAGAGAGTAAAAGGGAGGTTACACTCCACACCACACAGCCCGAGTAGACACTGCAGTACAGAGAGACAAACAGGGTGGGTGGGGGAGGAAGAGGAGGACGTGTGAGAGGGGATCTTTTGAATAATGAGCTGAGGAGGGAGGAGAAAGGAAGAGAGGGGGGTGGTGAGACAACTGGAGGTGAAAAGAGAGCAACTAGATTGAGAGGTTCTAAGTAAAAGAGGGGAGAGAACAGTCAATGTGAGGAGCAAGCGATAGGAAGAGATCCAGGACGACAACACCTCCACAGACCACTGAGGTACACATATCTGAGAGAAGGGGGGGGGGGGGGGGGGAGTGGAGAGAGTGTGAGAGTTAGCGAAAGGGAGGGATATCCACTGCACTGTTGTGTGACTGGAAATTTAATAGAGCGAGGGAGGGAGGGGAGAGGAGGGGAGAGGAGAAGTGGAAGGAGCGATGCAACGCAAAAGCTATGAGCAAGAACCGCTGTCTGTTGGGTCGACGGAGGAGTGGGACAGGCTGTGGACGATGCTGGACTCGTACTGCAGAGTGAGTGTGTGTGTGTGTGTGTGGGGGGGGGGGGGGGGGGGTCATGCTGGTGATAACATATTGAGCATGAAGTGGAGGAGGGATTGGAGAAGGTCATTAGGAGTGTGTGTATGTGTGTGTGCTGTAGAGGAACAGGTTGGGCACCCTGTTGCTGCATCCAGATTCAGCACATGGGGGGAGGGGGGGCAGTAGTGAGGGGTGGGTGGAGGTGCACATGATGGTGATATTCTCTGAGTTCCTATAGACCGTTGTCAATCCAGCACTAATCACCCATCCCTGTCCACTCCCCTATCCTATCTGACACACACACACACACACACACACACACACACACACACACACACACACACACACACACACACACACACTCCGAGGTGATTGACAGCTCAATCCCATGTAGACCTCTCCCCTTAACTTGACCTTAACCTTTTAATTATCTGGTATCCCTCCCCGGAGACTCTTTGATAAACTGACATCACCTGAGATCAACCACACCTGCTTCCTGTTCCTCATTCCAATCAACCCTCTTTAACAATCCCATGTTTATGAGGGGATCTGCAATGGCAGCAGGACTCTCATGCACTGAGCTAGTGCTGTACAGGTGGGGCTGAGCTCCGTGCGTGCGTGAGTGTTGCCAAGGGAACCGACCAAGTGTTCCTTGTAACAAGCAGTAAACACCACCATCATCTGAGATTATACTGGACGGCCATACGGCTGAATGTGAGGAACAGAGGGATTAAACTTATATTTCACTTTGAAATATTTCAGCCGTTGCCTCGGGCTGTTTGTGTGAAGCGATGTGTCTCCTGATTGCAACATTACTTATTTAAATAATGTTTTTTCGGGAAGGTATTTAAATCAAAAAGAGCATATGTCAGAGACCCTGCTGCAGTGCACAACATCTCCTCCCCGTCGGACACTGGTTCCATCCACCTGAAGATCTCCGAGACTATTTTCATTATACCAGCGGTGGCAGCGCAGCTCTTGGAAAGGCTGGATCAATCAGCGAGAGGAAAGGCTGGATCGAGAGAGAGAGAGAGAGAGAGAGAGAGAGAGAGAGAGAGAGAGAGAGAGAGAGAGAGAGAGAGAGAGAGAGAGAGAGAGAGAGAGAGAGAGAGAGAGAGAGAGAGAGAGAGAGAGAGAGAGAGAGAGAGAGAGAGAGAGAGAGAGAGAGAGAGAGAGAGAGAGAGAGAGAGAGAGAGAGAGAGAGAGAGAGAGAGAGAGAGAGAGAGAGAGAGAGAGAGAGAGAGAGAGAGAGAGAGAGCAGCGTCGGCGGCGGCTCTGCAGAGGAATACGCGGTTATTTGTGGGACGATGGGAGCTCGTGTCGAACCGGAATCCGGACTTTATGGTGGAATGAAGCAGGTACGTTTTTGTGACTTCCAGATTCGTGCAAATGTTCCTGTCTGGCTCGTGTGTGCGCGCGCTCGGAGCGCTCACAAACGCATCTTCTCTGCAAGCGCATCAAATAGCTTGGAATGAGTCTCATCCATGCGCAGATCTGATGTGCCACCTGTCCTCGTGCGCTGATATCTCGGAGGCAGGTCTAAGTCATGGTCTAAACCCACAACCAGGTGGTGTCTTCATCCAGAACTTGTTGTTTCATCCAGAACCAGATGTTTAAGTGTTTTATTGGGTACTTATCAGGAGTTCGTGTAACCTTGGCGCGCGTGCTTTTGACGGAGCTATAATCTTAGACACACGCGCGCAGCTTTCACGGAAATACTCTCGTTTAATCCTAATCTCACCCGGCTACGTTGCTTCATTGGGTTTAGCTCCGCGGGCCCGCCTGGTGATGACCCCAGATTTGGAGGAAAATGCGCAGGCACCTTGCGGCTGGCGCGCGGCGGGTTTTAGAGCCAGAGCCTGGGGCCCCTCCGGCTGAGAACAAGGAGCAGATAGATTAGGGCTGATGAATAAAGATCTACTGCCCCTGTCTGCAGCACAATGATACGGTTATGGAGGGATTTAAATGCTAATGTGGAGTGTTTCCGAGCGGACGCAGACTACAGCGGGGAGATAGCTGGCAGAGCGCATGCTGTGGAGCAGCTGGATGATCTCCTGACTTCTTTGTTACAGAGAATAAGTTATTAATGGGGTGTTGGGGGCGGAATGGGGCACTGGGGCAGGATTAGACAAGGCAAAGATACTGGAGGGAGGAGGAGTGGAGCCCCTCAACCCTTTTGCTTCAACAGGATGAAAATATGAGTTTGATTAAACTCAGGGACACATTTTTGCTTTTATGATTTATTATGACTATGTCTGCTGTCTTGTTTGATTTCCCTCCAACTTTTCACACCAAACTGCAGTTTTTATCCTTAAAAGTTCAACTTCTCCTCTCTTTAAAGCGCCTGCAAACTTAAACACTCACCCATCAAGCGGATGACCATGGCACACACCATTTACAGCCCTTTCCTGGCCATCTCCTCCATTAGATCCAGCGCAGTAAAACTTTAGGAGCATATCAGGTTTTTATGTCCACTGTAAATGCATGCATGTTATGTTATGTGCCCATGAGAGTTTTATGCTGTTTTGTGATGAAGCGAGTGATTCTTTGTTGCTGAGTGATGATTATGAACAGTGCAGCGCCACCAGTCACCACAAGGCCACAGTTTCATGGGAAGCTTGTCACATAATATCACTTTTAAAGGCCGTAGCTCGGGGGCAGCGCTTCAAAATATCAAGACATGTTTCTGCAGAAAAGCCAGGACAGAAATGTCACCGGAATCTGTTGATTTTGAACTTTGCTTCTGACCTCCTCCCACTCCTCGAACCAAAGCGTTACCCAAGCTAAAATAAATCCAGAGTGAGGCAGGTTACTGAAAGGCAGCCATTTGTGAGAGTGCAGCAGCAGCAGCTCCGTGTGAAACAAACAGAAAGAAAAGCTGTCTATTCAGCATCTTTGATTTGCTTTTACGGATGATGGGACGTGGATTTCCACAAGACTCATTCATTTTGGATTTGGTAGCTGAGAATTTCTATTGAATTAGTAAAGGGCTGAAGGAAGAAGGTAACTGTTGCATTACTTAAATCAAGTCTTTTCTTCTGCTCTGAAGGTGCAAGCCGTGACATTTCTATGTTATTAAAATTAAACAGTGCCATGATTCACAAGGAAAAGCGAACTCAGATTAGTTAAAGGGACACGGGTGGAATGTTTTATTCAGCCGGTTCCCATCTCATTTGGATACTTCAAACTCTTGACTTAGAACAACAATAAAAATGTTGCTTTGCTTAAAACAACTCATCCATTTTTATTATCCAGGAGCTGAGAACAAGCAGAAGAAGGAAAATAAAGAATATCTCAAAAGCAGATTAAAGATAACAAGCTGCCAACTGGCTAATTCTTGCTGTCAACCGTTAATTCAAACACACAGTCATACATGTCGAGCAGAAATCTTCATGAGTCGCAAATTAAGCCCCGGCTGAGCAGTTTCAGTCATTTGGGGATTCAAGCCAGGCTGCTTTTTAATTTCTGAGGCACACTACTTATGCATGGCCGATGAGCTCGATGAAAAACAAGCCAGCAGGTTAACAGGGACATGGTAAATTACACCTGCACACCTGTCCCAGAAGGTAGGGTGTGACTTTGCGATCATGCTCAGCCCCCCCGCTGCGCTGGCACTGCTGGAATTTGGAGCTTTTACGGATTATTTTAGAAGAAATGTAGAAAAGTCTGCAAATCCTCCCGCAACAAACACGCGGAGGTGAGAAAGGTCTTGAAGGGTGTCCGGCGTATAAATGATTCCCCGATGCTCAATGTCAATGATTGTGCCGCTCCCAAATGAAGACACGCCGGTTTCAATCCACCAAAAGTGCAGCCTGCTTTTCTGTGTTCCCGCGCTGTAAAAGGACAAAGAACTGCATTAATTCTGAGAGACATTTATGCTGCTGCATTAGAATGCATAGCTGTTGCCCTAAATCTGTGCAAGTCCGTGTGAGGTTGTGGTTTCTGCACATGCAGTGAGCAAATTCCATTCCCTGCATAAAACTGGGAGCGAGAGGAAGACGGAGATAATAGATGACACTTGAACTGCTCTAATCAGGGCAAGCTGGTTGCTGATCTCTTCATAGAGGGAGGATGTCAGTGATTGATGGCTGCACAACTTGCTGATGTGCACAGGTTGAAGGGTGAAGAGAGAGTCACTGATCAGCCAAGAGAGGCTGAAAATTGTGGGAACAACCTCCGTATGTCCCTTAATAATGCAGCATGATGAAACTCTGAGTTCGTGCTGCCGCCGGTCACCGTGGGCCTGCGCCATGCCTGAACCTCAACGTTGATTTCTGAGGTCCAGGCTTGATCTGGGTGGCGGTGAGCAGGATGGAGCTGAGAGCAGTGACCCCTCTGCAGCAGAGACGCTAGGCTGCCCGTGACGGGGTATAATTAGCCCGGTTTGGTTTGACTGAACTCCCGTCCAAGCCTGGGCATTGGCCCTCTGGGGATCACGATGACTGTGCGTACATTAATTATGGAATAATAGCAGGAGGAATGGGAATGGTTAATGGTGTAAAAAGAATGCTATAATCCATTGAACTGACATAATGAGAAATGGTGAGATTTCCCCTGAGGAACATATTCTCATCATGACCCAAAGTGGAGAGGGACGCTTGAAAACCAAACTGAGGTGGCTGTTATGAGTTTTTACGAATGTCCTGTTGAGAACAAATGTTCAGACGAATAAAACTTGAGTGTCTGCTGTCTGTCTCTTGCATTAGCTGGAGAGGCTAAAGCATCCAGGGTGCAGTTTGCTTCAAAAAGGCCAACCAGAGAGAGCGGCGAGCCCTGATGTCTGATATTGAGTTTGGCAAAAAGAAGAGATATAATCTCTGTCTGCATCAGTAGGTGTGACTGGGTGATGAAGGCGGTCAGGGCTCAGTGACCACCCTGCTTTGCAGCTTCTGCTGGCCTGGCTGCATCTAAGAGCAGAGTCTGGAGGGAGTTTGTTTCAGGTCAGCGATGGCATAAGAGCTCAGTACAGCACTGCAGAGTCAGGCCAGGGCCTCTTCCTGGTCTGCCTCCCTGACTGGAGGCAAGGTAGTAGAGGCATACTGACGCTGCTGCTGCTGCTGATGATGATGACGATGATGACAGTATAAATATTGATGATGTAGATGGCAATAAACAGATAGTGAACAAAAGCAGTAAACACAAATTTATAACCCTGATGACCAAAGTGTGATGCTTAACACTTTCTTTTCTTGCCCTCCCAATGTTGTTGGTGTTTTATTTTCAAGTCAGCGTGATTCAGCCTGACAGAGACAGGTTTGGTTTCCACGGCACTCGAAGAGATCACAGCGAGATGCCTGGAGAGAAGCGTGGGCGCTCTGTCGCACAAGACGACACGTAATCAAATGTCCTTTTTGTATCTGCTCGGAGGTTGTTGTATTTTCAGGGGCAGCGGCGGGGGCGGCGCTGATGTCACAGTGAGATGGTGGCTCCAGGGGAGGCCGATGAGACTTGCCAGCAGTGGTGCCGGGAGGCCTCATGGAGCCACAGAGGAGGCAGTTAGTGAAGCCACATGCCATCGGTGCGATAAATCAGACGGTTTGGACGTTTTCTCTCTGCGCCGTGACAAGAACCAGTACTTTACTACATACAGTTTGTTTCCTGAGTCCCCAGACTCTTAGCCATCCATAGTGTTGACTCAGTAGGACCCGTGTATTTACTGTATATATTTTGCCCCCCTTGCACATTTCTCTGGTGGTAGGTTTGGCATAGGGTCTCAAGCTTCTTCATGTGAGCACAATAAGAATCTGTTACCTAGACCCCAGGTGAGTCCTAAATGGATGATTTAGTCAAACTGGAAAAAGTTCAAACCCTCAGCAGTGCGTTTGGAGTAACGAGAGCCCATTTTCCTCTTACCTGTGTGCCTGTGGTGACCCGTGTCTGTTGAAATGACAAGTGTTTTGTCAGTCGTCACGTATTTCTTTATTTAGAAATGTGATCATTTGAAGGTTTTGTGGGGCTAGAAGCCACGTTCGATCCCAGGGCTTTCCCATCACGCTGTGGGGTTTGGTGAATTATGACGCCCCGCTTCGGGAGCTGCAGAGCAGGGCCACGGACGCCCCGAGCCCCCGCTGACGTGACGGAGAGATGCAAGATGGTGAGTGGTTACTATGGCAGGTTACTATAGCAACCCCCAGGTCTCTGTGAGAGCTTCCATTTCGCACAGCGTGGGAGAGTGGGAGAGATAGAGAGGGTTGGAGAGAAGAACCCGCAGAGAAAGAAGGGTGGAGAAATCAGCAGAGGAGGTGAGGTGTGGAAATAAACACGCCTTAGGTGTAGGGAAAGGAAAGGAAGAGAGGAGGAGAGGGGTGCAAAGGAAGAAAAGTGATGGAGGAGTGTGAGACTAGGGGTGTGAGCAGAACGGATCCGAGGGCAGGATCACTCTGGATCAGACCTGGACTGCATCCATGCACGCGCTGGAATGTTTCAGCGCTGTTCTGCAATCAGCTCAGTACTTGCCTTCCCTCTCCCTCACCTCTCTGATTCAGTTGGCACGGTGCTCCGCTGCAGGAGACGCTGTGTCGGTCCTGGTGATAGGTCTCCATGGAGATGTCCATCAGTCAGTCCATGTTGGTGTGTGTGTGTGTGTTTTGTGGGCAAAGCCTTATCGTGTTTGTCAGTGTGAGTGTTTATCTGTCTGTGTGTTAGTCAGAGTGTCACTCATAGCGAAGGCTGGGGCAAGGCCTGAATGGATGAGGGCCGAGAGAGCGCTGCTTATCACGCATGCATGCACACGCCGCGTGTTTGCACAAAGACGAGTCTTTATACAGAAAACTCTAGTGGCAGAACTGTACACTCACAGACAGATGTACATGGATCAGAGGTGTTCTTATCCCTGCCCGATTTCACCAAACCATGTAAATGTGGACTTTTAAACACCAAGTGAGGTAAAAGCCCCATTCCAGCTCTAGTTCTCACCATCCAGGTGTTCAAGTATTGTTTCTTTGTCTTAAAAAGTAGATTTCAAAATGGAAGTTTCCTTTTTCTTATTACTTCAAACACTAATCTATAGCAATCAGAGTTTGTTGACCAGTCACCTTTACTGAGTGCAAGGATCATGCTTGGTAACAAGAGATTACAAACAGGATTAAGTTGAGCACTCATCAGAATTTTCAACCACATCAAGATTATTGCCTCAAAGTTTTGTTTCTGTGAGAAAAACTCAACCAAATGAACATTCTTTTGTATTTTTGTGCTGAGTTTAGCGATGGTAAATGGTCTGTATTTATAAAGCACCTGCTAGAGTTCTACACCCCCAAAGCACTTTACAACACACCAAGCACCCATCCTTTCACACACACACACACACACACACACACACACACACACACACACACACACACACACACACACACACACACACTCACACACACGCACGCACACACACACACACACTGATGGTGATAAGCTTTCGCCACACTGACAGGAGCATTATAACCTTCTGTTTACTTTATATTTCTCTCTATAATTTAAAAAGTACATTATTTGTACATTTATCTAGAGTATGGCATTGTATTTAGTCCCCAATCAGTGTTCATCATTTGTTGTTGCCCTCAGTGTTTCTTGTAGAGCAGGAGAGTCAACAGCTCAGCATGTGAAACGATGCACTGACGACCTTGACCTTGAGCTGCTAAGAAATACCCTTAATTATGGTTTAATTAGAAACAAGCGTGTGTCCCCCCCCCCCCCCCCCCCCCCCATCAGAACAATTGGATGTGAGCGCTGTAAGTTTGGCTTAATGTTTCATTTAAAAAGCAGCAGCGGTTAACTCTTGAGTGCTGCAGTTACTCTGCTTTGTTGGGATGCAGTGACTTCTCTGGTCCAATTAGGAAAGCAGCGAGCTGTGTCCCGGTACGTGGATGGGCTTTGAGCCAGGCTCCAGCTGTTAGATTCATACCTAACAATCACTCTGCACATCCTGGTTCTTTTGCATACACTAAATGGTGCAAATCAGTAAAACCTTTCACCAGAGCCTTTTACAAAGTGCATTAAACCTGTAACACTCATCGACCAGAATAAAGGCTGAATAAGAATTCTGTCACTGCATTTTTAATGACATCGAACCATCCTGAAAGCTCGTGATTCAAGGAGGAGTGTGAATTATTTTAACACATCAAGTTTAACATAGGCATAAGTGTAATATAATTGTTACTGTTGCACTGTTTGTTTTGACACAAAAAAATCCATCAAATAATTTCTCTTATTTAAGAAAAACCTTGTCTTTTGCATTTATTTGACTTTTATTATGGGTAACAATTGTATTAAACTGATTTTTTGTTGGATTTAATTTCCTTGCATGTATTATTTTACATCTCTGAGCAGTACTTTGGGTTGATTGGGATGTTGATTGTAGTACTTTCTTCATTGATGTAGTCATCTCAAAGCCCAGGGTGTTTTTTGTTTCTTTACCCATAAAAAATTAAGTAAGTCAGTCAATTATAAGTAAGTAAGTAAGTAAGTAAGTAAGTAAGTAAGTAAGTAAGTAAGTAAGTAAGTAAGTAAATAGGTAAGTAAGTAAGTAAGTAAGTATGTAAGTAAATAGGTTGGTCAGTCAGTTGGTAAGCAACCAAGTAAAAAAGGTGTGAATTAAATAGGTTGGTCTGTAAGTAAGTAAGTTAGCAAGTAAGTTAGTAAGTTAGTAAGTAAGTAAGTAAGTAAGTAAGTCAGTCAGTAAGTCAGTAAGTAAGTAAATAGGTTGTTCAGTCAGTTGGTAAGCAAACAAGTTAGTAAAAAAAGTGGGGAATTAAAAAGGTTGGTCGGTAAGTAAGTAAGTAAGTAAGTAAGCAAGTAAGAAGGTAATTAGGTAAGTAAGTACGTATGTAAGTAAATAGGTTGGTCAGTCAGTTGGTAAGCAAGCAAGTAAAAAAGGTGTGAATTAAATAGGTTGGTCTGTAAGTAAGTAAGTTAGCAAGTAAGTTAGTAAGTTAGTAAGTAAGTAAGTAAGTAAGTAAGTTAGTTATTAAGTAAGTAAGTAAGTAAGTAAGTAAGTAAGTCAGTAAGTCAGTAAGTAAGTAAATAGGTTGTTCAGTCAGTTGGTAAGCAAACAAGTTAGTAAAAAAAGTGGGGTATTAAAAAGGTTGGTCGGTAAGTAAGTAAGTAAGTAAGTAAGTAAGTAAGTAAGTAAGCAAGTAAGTAGGTAATTAGGTAAGTAAGTAAGTATGTAAGTAAATAGGTTGGTCAGTCAGTTGGTAAGCAAGCAAGTAAAAAAGGTGTGAATTAAATAGGTTGGTCTGTAAGTAAGTAAGTTAGCAAGTAAGTTAGTAAGTTAGTAAGTAAGTAAGTAAGTAAGTAAGTAAGTAAGTAAGTTAGTAAGTAAGTAAGTACGTAAGTAAGTAAGTAAGTAAGTAAGTCAGTCAGTCAGTAAGTCAGTAAGTAAGTAAATAGGTTGTTCAGTCAGTTGGTAAGCAAACAAGTTAGTAAAAAAAGTGGGGAATTAAAAAGGTTGGTCGGTAAGTAAGTAAGTAAGTAAGTAAGTAAGCAAGTAAGTAGGTAATTAGGTAAGTAAGTAAGTATGTAAGTAAATAGGTTGGTCAGTCAGTTGGTAAGCAAGCAAGTAAAAAAGGTGTGAATTAAATAGGTTGGTCTGTAAGTAAGTAAGTTAGTAAGTAAGTAAGTAAGTAAGTAAGTAAGTAAGTAAGTAAGTCAGTCAGTAAGTAAATAGGTAGTTCAGTCAGTTGGTAAGCAAACAAGTTAGTAAAAAAAGTGGGGAATTAAAAAGGTTGGTCGGTAATTAAGTAAGTAAGTAAGTAAGTAAGTAAGTAAGTAAGTAAGTAAGTAAATAAGCAAGTAAGTAGGTAATTAGGTAAGTAAGTAAGTATGTAAGTAAATAGGTTGGTCAGTCAGTTGGTAAGCAAGCAAGTAAGTAAGTACGTAATTAGGTAAGTAAGTAAGTAAAAATTAAAGTAAGTAAATAGGTTGGTAAATTAGTAAGTAAGTAAATAAGTAAGTAAGTAAGTAAGTAAGTATGTAAGTAATTAATTAAGTAAGTTAGTAAGTAAGTAAGTAAGTAAGTAAGTAAGTAAGTAAGTAATTAATTATGTAAGTTAGTAAGTAAGTAAGTAAATAGGTAAGTAAGTAAGTAAATAAGTAAGTAAGTAAGTTAGTTAGTAAGTAAGTAAGCAAGTAAGTAAGCAAGTAAGTTAGTAAAAAAATGGGGAATTCAATAGATTGGTCAGGAAGTAAGTACGTTAATAAGTAAGTAAGTACGTATGTAAGTAAATAGGTTGGTCAGTCAGTTGGTAAGCAAGCAAGTAAAAAAGTTGTGAATTAAATAGTTTGGTCTGTAAGTAAGTAAGTAAGTTAGTAAGTAAGTAAGTAAAGAGGTTGTTCAGTCAGTTGGTAAGCAAACAAGTTAGAAAAAAAAAGTGGGGAATTAAAAAGGTTGGTCGGTAAGTAAGTAAGTAAGTAAGTAAGTAAATAAGTAAGCAAGTAAATAAGTAAATAGGTTGGTCAGTCAGTCTGTAAGTTAGTAAGTGAGCAAGTAAGTAATCAAGTAATTAGGTAAGTAAGTAAGTATGTAAGTAAATAGGTTGGTCAGTCAGTTGGTAAGCAAGCAAGTAAGTAAGTACGTAATTAGGTAAGTAAGTAAGTAAAAATTAAAGTAAGTAAACAGGTTGGTTAATTAGTAAGTAAGTAAGTAAGTAAGTAAGTAAGTAAGTAAGTAATTAAGTAAGTAAGTAATTAAGTAAGTTAGTAAGTAAGTAAGTAAGTAAGTAAATAGGTATGTAAGTAAGTAAGTAAATAAGTAAGTAAGTAAGTTAGTTAGTAAGTAAGTAAGCAAGTAAGTAAGCAAGTAAGTTAGTAAAAAATGGGGAATTCAATAGGTTGGTCAGGAAGTAAGTACGTTAATAAGTAAGTAAGTACGTATGTAAGTAAATAGGTTGGTCAGTCAGTTGGTAGGCAAGCAAGTAAAAAAGGTGTGAATTAAATAGTTTGGTCTGTAAGTAAGTAAGTTAGTAAGTAAGTAAGTAAAGAGGTTGTTCAGTCAGTTGGTAAGCAAACAAGTTAGAAAAAAAAAGTGGGGAATTAAAAAGGTTGGTCGGTAAGTAAGTAAGTAAGTAAGTAAGTAAGTAAGTAAGTAAGTAAGTAAGTAAGTAAGTAAATAAGTAAATAGGTTGGTCAGTCAGTCTGTAAGTTAGTAAGTGAGCAAGTAAGTAAGCAAGTAATTAGGTAAGTAAGTAAGTATGTAAGTAAATAGGTTGGTCAGTCAGTTGGTAAACAAGCAAGTAAGTAAGTACGTAATTAGGTAAGTAAGTAAGTAAAAAATACAGTAAGTAAATAGGTTGGTTAATAAGTAAGTAAGTAAATAGGTTGGTCAGTCAGTCCGTAAGTTAGTAAGTGAGCAAGTAAGTTAGAAAGTAATTAGGTAAGTAAGTAAGTATGTCAGTAAATAGGTTGGTCAGTCAGTTGGTAAGCAAGCAAGTAAGTAAGTACGTAATTAGGTAAGTAAGTAAGTAAAAATTAAAGTAAGTAAATAGGTTGGTTAATAAGTAAGTAAGTAAGTAAGTAAGTTAGTAAGTAAGTAAGTAAGTAAGTAAGTAAGTAATTTAGTAAGTAAATAGGTAAGTAAGTAAGTAAGTAAGTAAGCAAGTAAGCAAGTAAGTAAGTAAGTAAGTAAGTTAGTTAGTAAGTAAGTAAGCAAGTAAGTTAGTAAAAAAAATGGGGAATTCAATAGGTTCGTCAGTAAGTAAGTAAGTTAATAAGTAAGTAAGTACGAATGTAAGTAAATAGGTTGGTCAGTCAGTTTGTAAGCAAGCAAGTAAAAAAGGTGTGAATTAAATAGGTTGGTCTGTAAGTAAGTAAGTTAGTAAGTTAGTAAGTAAGAAATTAAGTAAGTAAGTAAGTAAGTAAGTAAAGAGGTTGTTCAGTCAGTTGGTAAGCAAGCAAGTTAGTAAAAAAAGTGGGGAATTAAAAAGGTTGGTCGGTAAGTAAGTAAGTAAGTAAGTAAGTAAGTAAGTAAGTAAGTAAGTAAGCAAGCAAGCAAGCAAGTAAATAAGTAAGTAAATAGGTTGGTCAGTCAGTCTGTAAGTTAGTAAGTGAGCAAGTAAGTAAGCAAGTAATTAGGTAAGTAAGTAAGTATGTAAGTAAATAGGTTGTTCAGTCAGTTGGTAAGTAAGTAAGTGAGCAAGTAAGTAAGCAAGTAATTAAGTAAGTAAAAATCTAAGTAAATAGGTTGGTCAATCAGTTGGTAAGCAAGCAAGTATTTAAATAGATAAGTAAGTAAGTAAGTAAGCAAGTAAGTAAGCAAGTAATTAGGTAAGTAAGTAAGTATGTAAGTAAGTATGTAAGTAAATAGGTTGGTCAGTCAGTTGGTAAGCAAGTAAGTAAGTACGTAATTAGGCAAGTAAGTAAGTAAAAATTAAAGTAAGTAAATAGGTTGGTTAATAAGTAAGTAAGTAAGTAAGTAAGTAAGTAAGTAAGTAAGTAAGTAAGTAAGTAAGAAGTAAGTAAGTTAGTAAGTGAGCAAGTAAGTAAGCAAGTAATTAGGTAAGTAAGTAAGTATGTAAGTAAATAGGTTGGTCAGTCAGTTGGTAAGCAAGCAAGTAAGTAAGTACGTAATTAGGTAAGTAAGTAAGTAAAAAATAAAGTAAGTAAATAGGTTGGTTAATAAGTAAGTAAGTAAATAGGTTGGTCAGTCAGTCCGTAAATTAGTAAGTGAGGAAGTAAGTAAGAAAGTAATTAGGTAAGTAAGTAAGTATGTAAGTAAATAGGTTGGTCAGTCAGTTGGTAAGCAAGCAAGTAAGTACGTAATTAGGTAAGTAAGTAAGTAAAAATTAAAGTAAGTAAATAGGTTGGTTAATAAGTAAGGAAGTATGTTGGTCAGTCGGTCAGTAAGTAAGTAAGCAAGTAAGTAAGTAAGTAAGTAAGTAGGTATGTAAGTAAATAGGTCGGTCAGTCAGTTGGTAAGCAAGCAAGTAAGTAAGTAAAAAAGTGTGAATTAAATAGGTTGGTCAGTAAGTAAGTAAGTAAGTAAGTAAGTAAATAGGTTGGTCAGTCAGTTGATAAGCAAGCAAGTAAGTACATACGTAATTAGGTAAGTAAGTAAGTAAAAATTAAAGTAAGTAAATAGGTTGGTTAATAAGTAAGGAAGTATGTTGGTCAGTCAGTCAGTAAGTAAGTAAGTAAGTAAGTGCATAAGTAAGTAAGTAAGTAGGTATGTAAGTAAATAGGTCGGTCAGTCAGTTGGTAAGCAAGCAAGTAAGTAAGTAAGTAAGTGCGTAAGTAAGTAAGTCAGTAAGTAGGTATGTAAGTAAATAGTTCGGTCAGTCAGTTGGTAAGCAAGCAAGTAAGTTAGTAAAAAAAAGTGTGAATTAAATAGGTTGGTCAATAAGTAAGTAAGTAAGAAAATAGGTTGGTCAGTCAGTTGATAAGCAAGCAAGTAAGTACATACGTAGATAGGTAAGTAAGTAAGTAAAAATTAAAGTAAGTAAATAGGTTGGTTAATAAGTAAGTAAGTAGGTTGGTCAGTTGGTAAGTAAGTAAGTAAGTAATTAGGTAAGTAAGTAAGTATGTAAGTAAATAGGTTGGTCAGTCAGTTGATAAGCAAGCAAGTAAGTACATACGTAATTAGGTAAGCAAGTAAGAAAAAATTAAAGTAAGTAAATAGGTTGGTTAATAAGTAAGTAAGTAGGTTGGTCAGTTGGTAAGAAAGCAAGTAAGTAAGTAAGTAAATAGGTAAGTAAGTAAGTAAGTAAGTAAGTAAGTAAGTAAGTATGTAAGTAAGTAAGTAAGCAAGTAAGTTAGTAAGTAAGTAAGCAAGTAAGTTAGTAAAAAGTGGGGAATTCAATAGGTTCGTCAGTAAGTAAGTAATTAAGTAAGTAAGTAAGTAAGTAAGTAAGTAAGTAAGTAAGTAAGTAAGTAAGTAAGTAATTAAGTAAGTAAGTAAGTAAGTAAGTAAGTAAATAGGTAAGTAAGTAAGTAAGTAAGTAAGTAAGTAAGTTAAGAGGTTGGTCAGTCGGTAAGTAAGTAAGTCAGCAAGTAAGTAAGCAAGTAATTAAGTAAGTAAGTATCTAAGTAAATAGGTTGGTCAGTCAGTTGGCAAGCAAGCAAGTAAGTAAGTAAATAGGTAAGTAAGTAAGTAAGTAAGTAAATAGCTAAGTAAGTAAGTAAATAGGTTGGTCAGTCAGTCGGTAAGTAAGTAAATAGGTAAGTAAGTAAGTAAGTAAGTAAGTAAGTAAGTAAATAGCTAAATAAGTAAGTAAGTAAATAAATAGGTTGGTCAGTCAGTCGGTAAGTAAGTAAGTGAGTGTGATTGTAAAAGTTGAGTTTTAATACATCAATAACCTAAGAAGGGTCAGTAAAGTAAAACACTCATATCAGGAACCGAAAAATAAATTTGCCTTTTTTAAATGTCCCAGAAGTCATATAGAAAAATAAATCTGCTATAATGTCAAATCCACCCATCCATCCATTTTCTGAACCCGCTTTGTCCACGCGGGGTCGTGGGGTGGGGGGGTGGGGGGTGGGGTGTCAGCGGGCAATCAGGCGGGGTACACCCTGGACAGAGAGCCAGTCCATCGCAGGGCAACACAGAGACACAGGACAAACAATCATGCACACACACACACACACACACACACACACACACACACACACACACACACACACACACACACACACACACACACACACACACACACACACACACACACACACACACCCCTAAGGACAATTTGGACAGACCAATCAACCTTACAGTCATGGTTTTGGACTGTGGGAGGAAGCCGGAGTACCCGGAGAGAACCCACGCATGCACAGGAAGAACATGCAAACTCCATGCAGAAAGATCCCAGGCCGGGAAGCAAACCCAGGACCTTCTTGCTACAAGGCAACAGCTCTAACCACTGCGCCACTGCGCAGCCCATAATGTCAAATCAATTGAAAGAATCTTTTTAAGTAATGAAGTTAATTTGTGGATGTGAGGTTATTTATTCTTCATAAAGGGTTGCTTAACACAAGTTAACAGTTTTCTGTACGGTGTTTTCCTTTCCTCCCCATGCATGCGTTGTTTTGTTCCTGGTTCTCCAGTTTCCACTCACAGACCACAGAGCTGCATTTTCAGGTTAACTGGTGACCCCAGGTTAGAGTCAGGTTGTGTCTGGTTGTTAGTCCTTGTGTGATGGACTGGTGACCTGTCCAGAGTGTCCCCCACTGCTCTCCAGATGACTGCTAAAGGCACCAGCTCCCCCTACCCCTTCTCAGGAATAAGGTGTTCAGAAACTGAATGAATGAACAAACAAACAAATGTAAATGTAATGCTGTTCCAAAAGTCTGCAATCTGGATGAGTAACGTGTTCTCATATTATTTATTCTATGGCAACAACCTGAAAATGTTAACAAGGAGTGGATGGGTTAACCTGGACAAGTAGAGCATTGATAAACATGACGTCTTAGTTTTCATTTGTAAACGTCAACAATTCAAACATCTATTCCTGTGGTGACAGGGGCTCGGGAGTTTGGAGTTTGCCCTGTAACTGGTTGCCTGTTCGAACCCAAACTCTGTTCTTGTCAGTCATTGCGTCCTTGGCCAAGACACTTCACCTCCTTACCAGTTGGTGGTGATTGGAATGACCAGCGGTGCCTGTGTGCAGCAGCCTTGCCTCTGTCAGTGTGTATAGAGCTCCGGACCCCACGTGACTCTCAGTTAGTAGACGCCATATTGGCAGGCAAAAAGGGTAAACAAACACAGATCGTAAACATGAACATGAACGGGATCGGCTTGGATTTTACTTCGTCGGAGTTTACTTCACACTTTAAAACCGAAGAAATCATTTTATATAGTCAGAAATTAAATAGACTAAACATCTCCGACCCTTACCGTGCCCCTGGGATACTTTTTAAAAATGCCAGAAGCTGTCGGAGCGGACTTCTTACTGGACCTGGCCGGGGAACCCCTTGGGATTTCCCCAGAGGAGCTGGCCCAAGGGGCTGGGGAGAGGGAAGTCTGGGCCTCTCGACGCTACTTCCCCGCAACCCGACTCCAGATTAGTGGATGAAAATGGATGGACAAATAACAGATTTACACGTAAGTAGTTTAAATAGAGTGCTGTGCTGTTTGAATGTATAAACTGAACGCCAAGAGAAATCACTAGTCTGATTGTTTTCCGTGAATAAAATAAATATGTCAGGCAGGAGCGTCTCAGGATCTGTCTGAGATCTGTCTCGGTGAGACAGATAATAGCAATCCAAAGTGCTTTTTACGTGTGATCTGACAATTGATCAACCATTGCTTAGAAATTAAATACAGCTTAGCCGGTTAATTGCTGTGATCACAAAACACGTAAACAGCAGCACGCAGAACTCACGAGGAAACGTTTTACGTGATGTTTACTTGTTGTTATGAGTAATAAGACAGAAAAAGCCACGCCAAAATAAGTTTAGGAAGCCCACTAAGAATCGTAATAAAAGCATTTAAAATAAATACCATATACAGTTGAGGAAACGTTGGTTTAAGTACCTGACATGAAGTGGTCGCTGCATAAGTGAAATCCTTTACTCTCGGGGTCCCACAGCTTCATTTTAGCCCGGTCACTAGCGCGTTTCATTACAATGATCCAACGTTTGCGGCGCTCCAGATCTTGGGGAATCCTGTAGATGGCTCGTTCCTTATGTCGTCCGCGTCTGTTCTGCATCCTGGGGCACAACAGGAATCTACCATATTTCCCGTTTGATTGAGTTTTCTGACAATAACAAATAGTCCAGCTGTGGGCTTCTGCCTGCCAATATGGCGCCGTTTCGATTTGAACTGTTGCATGCCGGGAGAAGTGACGTCAACTCCCGGAGCTCTATAGGGCAGCTGTGACTACAATGTAGGTCATCACTTTGTGTGTGAATGAGTGTGCTATAAAGCGCTTTGGAGTCAGAAAAGCTCCATAAGAATGGGCAATATTGTTACTTGATATTATAATCTAAATGCTGTGTTATAATTACCGATAGACCAATATATCGACCGTAATATAATTGGGTTGATACAATTTTTTCGGCATCGGCTAATATTCTCCTTTAGCAGCCAATTAAAAAATCAGGCACACCTTTAGGCAGCTCAGCATTGCTGCTGAATTTTATGCAGAATATTCACATTCCTCAAAAGCAGTGGTTTGATAAATGCTCTAATATATATATATATATATATATACATATATATCATGTGATCCATAAATGTTTCATAAGCCAGGTGCATAAACGATGACTCCAACATACATATATATATGCTATGAAAACCGGCCTCGGTATCAGCAAACCCAAATCGGTTGATCTCTACTAGTGATGGGATTTATGGCTCTTTCATGGGAGCCGTTTATTAGTCGGTTATTTACCTCAAAGAGCCGTTCAAAAGACTGGCTCCTTTGAACGAAGTGAAGCCAACAGAGCGCGGGGTGTGTGTGTGTTGGGGGGGGATCAAAAGCAACGTCTTCTTGCGGTGTCCGTGAGGGTGCACAGGGTTGGTTAGCATTCCTCCCAAGATGTGTGTATAAACACGTGTTTCTATAGTTCCTCCTACGTCTGCCACAGCAGTGGGTGAGTTTGACCGACTTCCGGGGAGGTTTGTTAAGATGAACGGCTCTCTATAGGGACTCGGCTCTCATCATTCACTTTGAAAACCCGTTGAAAAGATTTGATTCGTTCGTGAACGTCACATCACTACTCTACTTATAAAGCTAAAAAAGTATGTTGGAGTCATCGTTTATGCACCTGGCTTATGAAACATTTATGGATCACATGATAGTGATTCTCACAGTCTGGCTTTTGATCCTGATCAACTTAGTGTGGACTGGTGTTATATTCTAAAAAGGTTCTGATTTTATCGATAAGTTGATTCTCCTATACCTTTGGTTTTTGCACATTTTAGTTATTAAAGTGTTCTTGCTTCGTAAAAACACAATGTCGGGTTTTCAAAGCTGGACGGGAGAAGTCCTTTATTTTAACTCAGTTCCATGAGCCAAATGTAGTCAGACAATTCAAGTAGTGAGGACTAAAAATGGAAAACTGTTGTCATTTATAATGACAAAAATGCCCCAGTGACTAACAAATCAGCTTTGCTCTGACATGAAAACGTTCGGAACCTAAAGCGCCTTAAGAGACATAGTGGGGGTAACAGATGTCCTGAAACAGGTGCAACACAGAAAACGGCTGTAGAAAATGTCTACAGTCTCACTTTGCTTACTTTGAAATCAGTTTAATACATTTAGTGTTGTATAAAAGACAGTTTATTTGGTCACAGTACCAAGACTGCATTTTAATGGTTCTTAATGATGTTTTTTTAGCTTGTGACCGGGGGGGATGCTGTCATTCTTTTGATGTTAGATTTGTCTGCGGCCTTTGACACGGTTGATCATGACATATTTTTTGGATCGGCTGCAACATTGGGTGGGAATTACTGGTGCAGCCCTACAATGGCTACACTCTTACTTATCCAACAGGAGTCTTTGTGTCAGTGTAGGTGAAACCTCCTCAACCTGGGCGGGACTCAAGTGGGGTGTGCCACAGGGGTCTGTACTGGGTCCGCTTCTTTTTGCCATCTACTTACTACCGTTGGGGAATCTTCTTTGGCGGTTCAGCATGCGTTTTCATTTTTATGCTGATGACTGTCAGATCTACCTCCCCCTTCAGCGGGGGGTCGATGGGTCAATATCAAAGCTTGTAGATGCCTTAGAGGATGTGTGCTCCTGGATGGATACAAACTTTTTACATCTGAATGACGCTAAGACTGAAGTAATTGTACTTGGCCCTGGCATGTCTACACGCCCATGCGATGCTGTGAATCTGGGCCCTTTAGCATCTAACATGAAGACCACCATCCGAAATTTGAGAGTGCAACTGGACTCAGCCCTTAAATTCGACCCGCAAATCAACCAGGTTGTGCGATTGTGTTTTTTTAACTTACGCCGACTAGCCAGAATTAAGCCCCTGCTGTCCAGAGTACACCTAGAGACTGTCACACATGCTTTTGTTCTTTCAAGGCTCGAGTACTGCAATGCACTGTATGCCGGCCTTAGTCAGGGTGCAGTAGCACGCTTGCAGTTAGTACAAAACTCAGCCACTGGGTTCGTGACAGGCACTAGGCGCAGGGAGCATATCACCACTGTGTTGGCATCCCTTCATTGGCTGCCTGTGCAATACAGGGCAAAATTCAAGGTCTTGGTGCTGGCATACAAGGCCTTACAAGGAACTGCTCCAGCATATCTTGGCAACCTTTTGCATAGGCATGTCCCCTCGCGAGCCCTTCGCTCAGCCGGCAGGGAGCTGTTGATCGTTCCACGCACTGAGTGCAGGTCACGGGGGGACCATGTGTTCTTGGTGTTGGCACCTGCACTTTGGAACCAGTTGCCTTTGGTGGTGCGTCAGTCACCCTCATTGGGGGGTTTTTAAGACTCGCCTTAAGACCCATTTTTTGTCAAGGCATTCCAGGATTAGCAAATTGTACCCGGTTTCGATGCCCCGGCCTCTTAATCTTTTTTAGGATTTTATTTTTTGCTTTTACTCTCCTCTTTTAATTGATTTTATGTTGGTTTTACGATTGTTTTATTTTATTCTGATGGTTTTATGTTTTTATTGTGTTGTGTTCATCGCCTTGGGCGTCTGCACTGGTCACAGAAGGGGCTTTATAAATAAATGAAATGAAAATGAAATTTGTTGAGGCACAAAAAGAAATAAAAGTAGTCAAGTTTAATTTTAAACTAGAGTTTACACGTTACTCTCAAAACTCAGAGCAGTCTCTGCAAGTTGGCCAGTATTAAAAATGAGAAAATATGCAGTGAATGCTTCTCATTCTGACCCCATGAAACTAATCTCTCAAACTCAATCAAATCGAGTCAAAGCTGAACCATCAAAGCCTGACCTTCTGACAGAAATCACTCACACACGCGCGCTTATAATGCAAGAAAGGAAAGTGGCGGCAGTGTGAAACAGAAATGCTGAAGCAAGCCCTCTTCTCTTAAACAGCTGGGAGCAACAAACACTCAGCTCAGAAACATGAGGAAAAGGTTTTGGAGCAACCACCAAATTGTGCTATTTACACTGCTCTGCAAATGGCTGAGGGACATTTTGATTAGCTCCTGGGTTTGGGTTCCCGTCTGCTAGCAGGAAAAGAGTCCATCAGCACAGCCGGCAACCTGCAAAACACACTAATTGTGCCACGGATCGGACAGTAATCACTGCATTTCATTTCAATGTCCAGAGCTGGAATGTAAAGATGTAAGAATTAAAAAGCCTTTCATCTTCGGCACGTAGTGACAAGCAGAGCGGAGCCCCTAGCCAGGGATTTGACCATGTGTGGTGGAGGTAATGTAATGCCAGTTAATGGGAGCGCTTTAGCAGGGTGATGAACACTGTGACTTTTAATCCGCAGCTCTCGGCCTCCTCTGAAGGGGAGGAGGTCCCTGCTCTTGTAAGAGCAGTTGTGAATAGATTGGGGCTTCTCTCTGCATCCTGCATCCTAATGAGAGCATCGCTCTGTCTTCGGACCGTTTGAGTGGGGGGGGCGAGGTAGGAGAGCGTGGCGAGGGGGCTGCAATAGATCCTGTTTGAAATGGAGGAGTGCTGATTAAAATGTGGGACACCAAATAATCCAGTTTTAGAAAAAGAATAATAAGGTTGTTATGATATTTTCTAAAAATACACTCCCATTGTAGCACTGCTGCAAAAGCTAAATTAAACCTCATTTTTGTAACAAAATACAAAAAGCTGTGGGAGTGTAACGTGATTGGAGGCTGCACGACCTGCCCACTAGATCACATTAGGGAGCTTCAAAAGTAAGTAGGTTAAAAATGAGAAGGAGCTTTATTCTAATTAATAGTTTATCACATAATCATAAGCTCGATTAACCCTGTGCGCGTTCAGCTGAAGAGAACAAAGTGACAGATGAGGTGATAAAACAATGTCATAGTGAGATATTAGAAAGCACAATTACAGTGACTGCAGTGATAAATAAAATTACTGACCTCCTGAAACTGAAACTAATCCAAACTGTTCTTTTTTTTGCACCAATTTGATCTTTTTGTTTGCCACGAGGGAGATGGAGCTCATCCAAGAGGTCAAAGGGGTCAAAACAGACACACACTCACACCTAAGGTCAGGGCCACTCATGCGTCTTTAGGCACTGTGGGAGAAAACGTATGCATGCATGAGAAAAACATGCAAACTTCACACAGAAAGGCCACGGCTGAGATTTACACTGAGCATCTTCTCAGTGCTTAAAAATGTCGGCTCTCACAGGATTTGGTCACACCGGCAGCAACAACGGGACCTTTTTATTTCAGTCAAATTATACATTTTTTTGTTCCATAATAATAAAAGTCGACTCTGAAACGCATACGTCAATAGTTATAGTCAGCAACAACAAAAATAATAACAAACTGAACATTATTTTTAATATATTACATCAATTTAACATAATTATAGTTGATACAGATCCCTGTAGGTGAAGCGCTAACTGTTCTGTAAAATTATACCTAATATTTAATAGAAATATTGACTTTCATAGAGCTTTTATTTAGTGTGCATTTGTAATTTTGAACAAAAGTTGTTTTATAAAAATCCGTTAACTATTATTAATAGAAATTATTGAACAAATGTATTCCTGGATGAGGACAACAGACCTACTGTATGTTTTTGTCCCCATATGAGGACACACTGTCTCTAGAGGTTTTAAACTTCCTTTTTGTCTCATAAAATATTTGTAGCAACTCTTTATTTGAATAAAATACTGACATAAGAACATACCTAAACATAGTACATTATACTGGTTAAAACACTGATTAATCTAATAATAAATAAACAATTTTTATTTAAAAAACGGTGTTATACTGACCTTAATGTCTGTAACAAATATTAGAAACCTGGCTGCATTTCTTGATGATTCATTTCCAGCAGCCCCACCAAGGCTGTCAGGAGGTCTTTGCACACAGCCCACTGTTTGAGAAGTGGTAATCTAATTAGAACCGATACGATTAGCCAGGCAGGTCAGAAAGGTTAGAGAAATCATTTGGATTTGACTTTAGAGAATTGAGGCAGACTGATAAGACTGCTATCTGTGATCAGTGTTACAGTAAAACATACAGTATCTCAGGATGCAGACGAGTGCAGTGCAGTGATGCAGATCTCTCATCCGACATGCTCCAGGCACACTCCATCTGCAAAAAAATAAAAAACACACAAAAAGAAAAGCTCTTGGAGTTTTCTACCCCTCCTCTTTTAGCTGCTTTACAACACGCCTCAGCCATCGGACAAACACCGACTCACTGCAGACACCGACCTGTTCCTGCATGAACCTCACCCGTGACAGCATGCAACATCAGTGAGCAAAAAAATCCATATTGGCTAAATTATGGTGTTTTTACCTGACTCAGGTTGTGCCGTAACACACCCCTGCTCTCAGGAGTGGGAAGCTGGGATCATCGATCCCAGTGTGGCAGATAATTCTAGCCACTGGGAGCAGAGGGACGGAGACTCCTTCTCTTGGGAGTCAGACATGAATCAGATGTAATTGAAACAACACAAAGGGTGTTTGTATGACATTAGTCACACTGCTTACAATCAGTGTTTGTGAATGTGGGCAGGTGACGTCAGGGCTCCATTCATCAGCGAGGCCGGCGCTTGTGCAGTCTCCTCTCAGGACCAGCGGTGAGACGGTTAAACCAGAGGAGGAGCATGGGGAAGGAGACCAGGGAGTTCTGTAATTTTCCCAACCTCCACTTTCACCATCATTAAATAGAGAAAACCATCTCAGTGACTCAGCTACATCTGCAAATTTAACCTGCTCTCTCTCTTTTTGTTGTTGTTTTCTATTAAATCAGGCCTTCTCTGTCCTGAAGCCGAATTCTCCCTTTTCATTTTTTTAAAAGCCTCCTGGTCTTTCATTCTGAAGTCAATTTTGCCTGGCGGTTAGTCAAACGCTTTAACTGTGTATAAGTGCTGTGAAGAGCGTGAGCTTTAAGTGTGATGGACTACCCTGGGACCAGAACGGGGCTGAGAGTGAAGGATAAAATGAGGCTAGATGAACCGACTGGACTAAAAATTAATGCTGCTTGGAAGCAGACTGTGGAAGTTCTGGATGGGATTATAATGGGATGATTAAAGTGAAACTGTCTGTGTGGCAGGATTATCATTCGACATAACTATTAAAAAATACTGAAACAAATTAGATGTGTTTCCGTTGAAATGTCTGCACTAAATTTGGTAACCTTTTGGGCCTAGGTGGCAGGATTTATTTTTGATATGTTTTCTTCATGAGCTGCTTTTCCTCCCGCCCCTTCAGTTGGGACAAAAGATAATGTAGCCTGAAAAAGGAGTGCCTGCCTGTTAAGGACACGTTTAAGAAATGGCTTTCTGTTAACCAGTCGACACCGATTAGTGCAGATTTATCCTGTACATGTGCCGTCTTCATAAACTGCTCAGAAAGGAGGTCACACTTGAAAACACTCAGATATACCTCAAATTAGGAAGATTTGAAAAAATGAATCAACGTTGAAGGACCTCGCTGCAGCCACTGATTTAACTGAAATGTGGTCTTTCATATTCTTTTCTAATAAGAAGCAGTGAGATGAGACTGATTCGTTTGGGTGCTTTGGCTTCGAATGCAGTTGACTGGAGAGATCACGTTGATTTGGGACATTTGTCTGCAGGTCAAAATACTTTTAAATACTTAGAAAACTGCCTTGTCTCCTTTGTAGTGGTGAGGCTGCTAAATGCAAACATCTAAAAGTTTGAGGTTTGGAGTTGCAGTTTTAGAGTGGACACTTATGCATTTTTGAACAATAAATAAAGTTTTATTTCAGGCTTGCTTCCCATACTATCACAACATCTGGGGCTGTATTACGATATGCTACATATGTTGATATTTTAGAATTAGTCTTTAGTCGCAGATTAAATGTCCCATGAAATAATGAATTCTAAAATAGTTTAACTGTCCTCTCGATTGCTGTTTATTTACTTTACCACTGCGTCTGTATTCCCTCCTCCAATTTGCTAAATTTTCCGGACGGAAATGGAAGTCTGCTTGTAGACTGGAAATATGGCGAGCTATGATGCATTAGAAGGACTTGGAAGAAACACAACTTGTAATAATTGAGTTTAGCTGGCTGAAATGTAGACATTACATTTCATACTTGATCGCTGCAATATATGAAGATATGAGGAACAATGTTCAGTATCAGCTATGCAGTGGGGTACATGTACTCTGCAGCCACCACTTGTGCAAGCTGTCCCACCTAAAAGGGTTAAAGAGGTCTGTAGTTTTCATAAGTACTTTTCAACTATAAAAGACAAAATGTAGAAAATATCAGGAAATCACAATGTGGGATTTTTAAAGATTTTATTTGAATAATGGTGCAGAAATAAGCATTTAGCACCTCAAACAAGCAATAATCCTGGCCTTCACAGGCCTTTTACTCCTTCCTTAATAAGCTCTTCTATCCTCCACTCATTATATATTAAAGGTACCTGCTTGATCTCGTTGGTATAAAAGACACCTGCCCATACCTATCAAACCCCAACCTCCACTATGGCCAGGACCAGAGAGCTGCTAGGACACCAGGGACTAGATTGTAAGCCTGAGATGAGGTAATCAAGTAGCTTGGTGAGAAGACATAAACTGTTGGAGCAAATATTAGAAAATGGAATAACTAAAAGAAAACTGACAATCTCCCCCGACCTGGGGATCCATGCAAAATCTCACCTTGTGGGGCGCAAATGATCTTGAGAACGGTAAGAAATCATCCCAGAGCTACAAGGGGGAAACTGGTAAATGACCTGAAGAGAACTGGGACCATTAACTAAAGTTACCATTAGGAACCCGCTACATTGTCCGGGATTAAAATGCGTGGACCGTTTCACCTTGTTCACTGACCGGCAGAGCGGGGGTGGGTGGGGGTAGATCAGTGTGAGAAAATGGAGGTGTGGAATGAGAGTGTGTGAAGGAGGTCAAATGCACGTGTCTCAATGCGTGAGAGTTGGCAGCCCTGCATGTACTGTGTGTGTGTATATTCATATATATATATGAATATATTTGTGCATGTATTTATACAGTAAAACAGTGTTGTGCCCAAATGCGTTCATTGAACGGTCGTTTGTGAATTTGTTCGTTGCCTGACGAATGTAAAGGTGAGTGTGTTCGTCCTGGCGTGCGTGAACAGGTTTATGAATGCGTTCTTTCGCCGTTTTAGCTCCAGATCTCCACAGAGTTTTTCCGGAGCTAAAGCCTAGCTAAAACATAACCATAGAGTTTATAAAAAGTAGAACCTGCAAATGCAGCCAAACATAGGCAGTAGTGGTTGGTGCAGCATCTACTATTCTATGTCTATGCTGTGTGGAGGAGTCAAAGTTCATTCAGAAAAACTGAAATGGGACTTAACTGAAAGATCATACATTTTTTAATGTTTTGCACTTTGAGTTTGCTACCTCAGCCTGCTTCTTAAGATTGTTTAATAATTTTCCATAAAAAAGCTGTTCAAACAATGCTTTCCTCATGTTATTGAGAATATACTGTAGGGTAAAAAAGAACTATGAACTAGTTTGTTTTTTGGAGCAGTGATCTTAGTTCAACATTTTTTAAATTATGAACTTTGAAATGAACCAGTTCATTTTAAAATGTATGACCTTAACTCTGAACTAGTTTGTTTTTTAAACGAACTTTCCCAACACTGCAGTAAAATGTATATAGTAAAATAATAATAGAAAATTCTAGGACAAGATTTTCTTAATATACACTGTCTGTTAATCCCAGCATGTTAGTGATGTAGCAACATTAGCCTGTATAAAAATTTCCCTACATTTGTTCAGAAGATTAAATGTCTATGTGTATTTTAACAACATAATTGCCTTACAATTGTCACATTTCTGCATCTCTTTATTTCACATATTTTCTCTACTTAATGTAATGTAATAAGATCCACCCATGTCTGCTGCTACAGCCGCTATTTCTACTAAATAATAATTATAGCATTTAATTAGATCGTTTGACTCTCTAACAGTGTCAAATCATTGGTTGTATAGAGCGCTCCAAATGGTTTTTGGTGTTAATTGGTTGGTCGTTGTCCCTTGTGGTAAAATAAATGGAGTTGCTGATCAGCAACAGGTGTTGCTAACACTACAGATGGTGTCGGTAATTGTCCAGAGGACCTGGTCATGCAAGAGCTCCTGGAATGATTTCCATCACTCCAGTTTTCTCACAGAGGCAGTAAGCTAGTTCTACAAAACCTCAGCACTGCAAAATAGTAGAGTTTGGAGGAGCATCAAAGAATATGTGGATGATGAATGGAGTGCTTTGAGGCTCCTCCTTCTGGAGATCAGTCCACCTGTTTCTGTGCTCCATCAGCTTCGTTAAGTCTATGGTATTGTCGGTCTCACTGCTTTCTCAATGAGAAATTAGTCTGGCGTGGCTATTTTACTTTACTTTATTTTTATTTATTCATGTATTGTTTTTATATTTTTTATATTTTTATTGATGTGTGTATTTTTTGTGACTGGGCGTGTAACTGGGCGCTAATTCTCGTGTCACATGGCAAATCAAATTTACCTGCGGGTATTAATAAAGTTACCTTGACCTTGACCTGCTGGTGTTTTGATCCAGCTGTTCAGATCTCAGTTTGGATCAACTCTCATCACCCCTTCCTTCATGCTTTGTGAAAATCTTCTCCTAGTGACCACTCCCACCATGACCTTTTGAAGCAATCACACTTTTGTTCCTTCAACAACATCTCTCCACTTTCCTCCCACTCTCAGTTTGACAACCTTTGGGTCAGATGATTCCTGCCATTGTGGCACTTCTCTTTCTTTGAAAATCTCTGAATTCAACTGATCCAAAGGGAAGTCTCAATTTTGCAGCTGTTTCCATTTCTGGTGTTCCTAGAATAAAGCAAGTCATCCTTCCAAGAACAGACCAGCCACCCCCTCAATGTTTGTGACAGTGATAATTAGGAGCTTTAACTCTCGGGTCTAGTCCACACGTAGCCGTTTTTTTTTAAACGAATATCCGCCCCTCCAAAAACTTGCATCCACACCACCTCGTTTAAAAAAAACTCTGTCCACACGTACCCGGATAAATACGTTGTTAAGGACATGCCAGACCTGAAGGTGGCAGTACTTCCCCCGTTCTTAACCTCGTCCTTCGTCTGTGGTCTTCCGCAAGGAGCAGTAATTCCGCTTGCAAAAACAAACAAGCAAAAAGTGCTTGGACAATTGATAAAGCGAGCGCAGCTCTGAGGGCATCCATGCTGTCGGCTAGTGTAAACACAGGTCGCACACGTGATGTCAGCATTTTTTTGTCGCGGAAAGTGACGTTGCGGACCTTAAAACTCCGGTTTTGTCTGTCCACACGCAGACACCCAAAACGGAGAAAACGCAGATCTTCACTTTGGCCGGAGTTTTTAAAAATATCTGTTTTCGTGTGAAAAAAAACTCCGTTTTCGTGTGGATGACAGGCCAAAACGTAGAACAATATCTACGTTTTGGCAGATCCCCGGCTACATGTGGACAGGGCCTCAGTGAGAGGATATATCACACTGGTTGAGCCAGACTAAAGGGTTCAAGTAGGTTTTCTGTTATATTCAGTGTTATTTAATGGTTTGTGCATGGGAATGTTCTGCAGAGCATCAAAAAATAAATAAATAAAATAAAACTCAAAGTGCCCACAAAACTTGCGTCTTTCTCCTCATATACACCGAAACTCATTTGAATGTTCTGAAAAAATAAATCCAGCTGCACCACCATCAGACACATGCAGAACACCAGTCTTCTGAGTTTTATTCAAAAACTTTCTTCATGTATAGCCGGTGTTGATTGTGTAGCATTGGGCCCTGCGTCAATCTGCATGCCACCCACAAAATACATGTGTCCACCTAAAATGTGGCTAAATTAAATTTTAGAGTAGAAAACTCATTTTTTGTCACTCAGTGGAGAAATTTTGGTGTAACAGCAGCAAAGCAGATTCACAACAGGAACTAAAAAGAATAAATAATTACAGGGCTGTACAATGAAAATAAGGTTCTTTGCAAAAACTGTAAAATATTAAAACTGAATCAACCACACCTAAAAACTAGCGTAAACCACTGTAGCAGGAGTGAGAACATGGATGGGAAAATGTGTAAATGAGATACTGACTGCAAATAAACTGCAAACTACAAAAAGTAGCAGGGATCCAAAAACGGTTTGTTGGTTTTGTTGGGAGCAGCGAGGGTTATAGAATCACACAGCAGGATTTTAGAATTGTTGGCTGATTTTGAAAGCATGACAGTCCAGACATGTGGTGGTAAAAAAAAACATGGACATTCCAGTTTTGGTCCTACAGTGTGTGGTGTGCAGCAACTGGGCTAATACACATTACAAATGAACCACTTTCACTCAGACATAAAATCCCACTATATCAAACATGACTTGAAAGTACACAAACATGGTGGTGGAGGAGTATACTGCAGTTTTCCATGATCAGAACGGCCCAACGTTCGCAGACCAGAATGCTTGCAACACACCACACATGACCACGCATGATAGGATTATCTGATAAGATTATCCTTGCAGCCATTGTGGTAATTGGCTGCATCCTTAAAGATATTAATATTTGTAATACATTTACAGTGGTCTCTAGCAGGAATGAATGCCTTCTTAGTCATTCTCTGGGAAAAGAAATCTCAGATGCCTCTGTTTGAGGAGATTGAAATCGGGATTCTGAGTTTTATTTTGTGATATTTGAACATCTCTTCTTGGATTGGCTAATGGTAACACGACTACCACTGACTCTGCTTGCTCATTATCTCCACAAATAATCATGCGTTCCAGTTGTCCTCGGAACTCGGCCTTTCCAAGCAGAAAATTACATAATGGGCTTGTTTTGCATTAGCTTCCAACTCGGAATAATGGATGCCACCAGTGTTATTGAATACTAAACCAAAATCATTATATAACCAAGTACTCTCCGCATCTAAATAATAGTGACACACACACCCTTTGACAGTTGCCACATACAACCAGAAAAACAGTACAAATCAAATGTAAAAATATAAATGCCAGAAAAAGTAAACGCCATAAACACCGGTAAATTTTGGCGGCAACATTCAACTTTCGACTGCGTAACTATTGAAGACAACAATAAACAACTTACCGGTGCTGTTAAATAGCAAAAAGAAAGAAAAAATAACATATAAATGAGAAAAAATAAAGACGATAACTACTCCCTGGTAGCACTGGGCGCAGCCATCTCTGAATCTGGGATCTCGGGATCTTCTGAAACCTACCAGCTCACAGCTTGGAATTCTGAGTTCATTGCATCATTTTCGGCTAACTTATCTAGAAAAAAACGACTTCCGAGGACAACTGGAATGCACCATAACACATGCCTGACGGACTGCTGTGTTGTAGAGTTGCTAATGCCAACAGTTGGCTTCTACTAGCTGAGACGTTCTCTGCTGTTTCCTGGAGGCTAAACCAACAACAGCCTTCCCCATTGTGAGTCAAAATGGGTGAGTCCATGAATGTTAAGTGACAGTGTGACGTAGATCTGTAGGGCCTTTCTGAACAGAGCTGTTTCCTTTCTATTTTTTTAACACAGGTAAATAGGAGCAGGAGGCAGACTGGCAGGCAAAATAACTTTAATATGAATAATGGTAGATATGGGTGACACAACAGGAAGACAAGACGAGGATCTGACAAAGACAAGCACAAACTAAGGCTTTAAATACACGAGAGTAATCAGGAATCAGGTAGATAGGATAACAAGAGGCAGGTGAGTTCAATAAAGAGGGAGGGGAGATGGAGCAGATCCGGACACATACCCCTGGCCCTTTGTCCCTTAAGGACACTTGATAGTTAACAATAACAGTAATTTAATAAAGGGACTAATTTGTTTATTAATGCTTAATAATGCATTAAGTAATGTTAATGAAGGGACCAATATTGTAAAGTTTTACCAAAATTGACATGAGTATTCTGCTGCGTGAACCATGCTGCTGCGTGTGTGTTTCCTGATAAAGTAAAACATCCCAATACAAGCTGTCATCACATATGCAGAAAAGGGCAAAAACTATATGTACATATTTGCAGTATTTTTGATTTACAGTCAAATGTTATTTAAATTTAAAATTGCATGTAATTTTTTTTTGCGACTCTAATAAAACAGGAAATGACCCAGTGTGTTAAGCAGGGCTCCAAACACACAAAACGGTCCTAAACATGAACAACCAAAGATCCTCCTCAAAGATGAGAAAGGGGGCGATTCTCTGTTGGACACTGGGATGTTTCCCCTGAGACTTCCCCCCACTGGCGATGCCTGGAGGTGCCAGATCCATCAGTTTATGACAACTAAACCCATTCTGTGTTTTTGCCCTTTGCACTGAAGCAGAACACAGAAGGGTTGGAGGAAATGAGACAGGAGGTGTCTCTGGGTTTTTACTCTTGCCCTCTTTATCACCTCATTGCACTAACTCCCTGCCTGTTGGAAGCAATTAGACTCGAAGCATTAATCCTGTTTACATACAACCTTAGCGCCACAAATTCTGCAGGATTGTTCCTGATTCACGTTTTATTGCAGTGTGTTATGCGGACTGTTATTGCAGATATTGATGCCGTTTAGACTAAAGGAGCCAGTTTCTCTGAGAATTTTATTTTCCTGAGTGTAGCAGAAGATCCAGTAAAACACTGAGCACTAAAAGTCCACTCAAAAGCGCCGGAGAACAAAAACATCTAACTGTTCTTAGGGAATATGGTCATTGAATTCTGTTCAGATTAAGAAGGTAAGGTGGTGTTATTGATCAATACGGACATGGATCTGCAAAATTCATCTTCTTCCACACAAACCAGAGTTATCTGAATTTTAATTAGATGTGAATTGATTAAGCCGATTGAGTAAATTGACTGAACCAGTAGCTGTGACACAAAGTCTCCCTGATACAGCAGCTGTGGTGAACAGCACATAAAAGTGCTATCTGCTGCTTTTTTTTCTTTACTTTTGATCATTATTTTAAATTACTTCCATGTTCCAGAAATTGAGGTGTTTGAGAGCAGATTTTACACTGCCTCAAAGCCTCGCAGGCACAACCCTGACTGTCGAGATGTCACTGCGATCAAGAAAGGTCACGGCTCTATTCCCACTGCACACAACCGACATGATGAGCTTTCCTCTCGTTTTTTTTTTCCTTGTGGCTGCGTGAGCTGCCATCTTGGTGTGTGCCAAGTCATTATTGATGGGCCTCCATGCTGATGTGCAGACAGGATACTGGAGAGAAGGAGTGTTCTCCTGTCTGCTCGACTCACTGCTTGTTTGACTTTCCCTGGGATGAGAGACTGGTTGTGTCTCATCTCCCTTCTTGTCTAAGTTATAATAATTCCAACACAACCATCTGCTGCAAACTCCAGTTAGTGTCAGGGCACTCTATTTATGATCACCAGTGGTGGAAAAGGCAACACGCCGCCCTGCTTTTGAGTTCGTCTTCAATCATCTATGATGCAAGACAGAAAAAGAGGCTGTAAAATTACCCAGCTTGATTTATCCAAAATGTGTATCACTTCCATCATGAACTGCAACAATAATCCAAAGGAAGGTAGTTTTACCTTCTTTTTACCTTTCTCGGCCCTTCAGGAGCCTTTGACAAGTCCAGAATTAAAGATTTATTGTGTGCAACCAAGCATTACATAGACACACACAACTTTATTTATTATTCTTGTCAGGTCCTAAATAAATGAAGCATTCCACACTGAATTACTTGGAAATGTATGTGGAAAAATGATGGACAGCTAGAATTTTTCATTTCATGTTGGAGGCCCCTTTAAAGTTTTAAAGGGAAACTAGGCAGTTTTGGCTTTATTTCAGCACCCCCTAGTGTCCATTTGTAGAACCAAAAGCAAAACTTATCTTCTCGCGGTGCTTTTGTCTTTTTAACACCTTAATCTAAAAGTTGGAATGTCTCCCCAGCCTTCATTAGTGTCTACAGGAGTGGTTCATCACTAAATTAAACAAATCATCTGTGTTCAAGAAGACTCACCAAGCCCCAACAGACCAGCCTGAGGTTGCAAGTGGAATGTCCTGTCCACAGGAGGCGAGTGGCTGAGTGGCCTTTCATCAACCATGTAAAAGTTCATTTTAGCACAAACTGGCTCAAGAAAATGATCAAAAAATATGAATATTTTTGCTAAATATCCCTTTAAATGTTTTACAAACACTTTTGATGTTTGGAGACTTTTTAAATATTTGTCTAAATGTCTTGGACTTTTCTTCAAGTTTTATAAGCAGTTAATTTAAAATGCTCAGAATGAACACGAAATAAAACTGACATCACTGGTATGGAATAGGGTTTGCAAGAACTAGTCGACTAGTCGACTTCACTGCTCTATAGTGACTTTTTATGCCTTTCATCGACTAGTCGCTGTCAAGCGATAATGACCCACAAGATGCAGTCCTCGGAAAAGACAGCAGGTGGCGAGCCCCTGCGCGTCGGGAGGCAACACGCTGTGCCAGAGCGTCAGTACTGACACCTGCCGTAAAACGGACATTTGACCGAATTGTGACCTTTACCCTCTTGCAATATAACCTTCCCCTCACCCCCATCCTAACCTTAACCAGCTTGTGCATGCAAAGCTCTGATTGTTGACGCGCTCCAGACATCTGCGTCCTGAGCACAGCCACAGTAACATTATCAAATCAGGTGTCGCCACCTCAAAAACAAATTTAACACGCAATCGTTCATGTCGGCTCATTTCCTTTTATGTTTTCTGTCTTTTATTTGTGCGGCATCAGGCACAAATTATGCCTGATGCTTTTCGCTGCTGTGGAGCGGAGCGCATCACCTGTTTTGTCCTCCAGTGACGCACCTCACTGATGCAGCCCTCCGCTGTTTTTGCGGTCGGTAGATCTTTTAGAACTGCAGTTCAAAGGTAATTCATAAGGTGAATATATATGAACCCAGGTAGCAGTTTTTCCTTTAGAATTGAGAGGAGATGCAGGAAGATAATAAACAGAGACAGGACAGAAAAATAGTCAAACAAAAACAAGTTTGTTTTTGTACCTGGTGGTTGCAACAACCAGACACCATTGAAGGTAATCAGAAGTGAAGAACGGAAAATGAAATAATTATTTTAATGTTTAGAGCAGCAGGAACTCTGAGAGGCTGCAGGCGCATCAGTGAGTTTGCGGCCACTGCGCAGGGGGAGAGGGCTGAAGCAGGGGAACAGTAAAGATGCAGAAACTACCGTTGTTAAGAGAGATGTGATTAACTTGGAAAATGTGGCCGCAATTTTAATTGTCAAAAACTCCAGCGAACCAACCAATCCGGGTTCCAGATGTAGTCTTTACACTTTAGGCTTTCTTGACATTTTTTGCCCATGTGTATTTTCCCTGGCGATAGCGTCAGTAAATAGCTAAATCACTGCAAACAAGCTGCATTTTTGTGACCTTACCAACGGATGGTCATTAGGGTCAAAAACCTCCAGCAAAATAACGACCACATCAGACTCCCTTTCATCACTGGCAACAAGCAAAGAGGTAAATGTGTAAAACATTTATGAATGGAGAAGGTTTTGTAACCGTCTGCTACAAATCAGTAAATGATGTTTGTCCTCATGGGCTCCCGTAGAAGGAAACATGGCGATCAATATGGCGTCGCCCAGAGCCTAGAGGGTGCTTCTCAATGTCAAGGGCCTGGCCTTGCGAGGCAATATCTTGCAAGGCCAGGCGCCTTGCTTATGAGGACACGGTCCTTCCTTGGTCAAAGAAAACAGTTAAATGGAACAAACTTGCATCACATGACCACCGCGGTCATGTGACGTCACACGACACGGGAGATAACATTATATTTTATACGTATAAGTTTTAATATAAATATACAACGAGACTTTTACTTTTTAAACTGTGTATATATTTGTTAAATTAAAAATATAAGTGAGCTACTACCCGCTAGCCACCGAAGCTGCAACTACTAAGCAACTAACCAACCTTAGATAACTTCTTTGGATCTAAAAAAACATTTTAAATCAGCTGACTTCCTTTTAAACTGGAAAATTGTTCCCGAAGCTGCTGGCTTCTGAACCGCCGTTTTTTTTTTTAAAAAAATACAGCAGTGTATTGTGGGTAATTTTTGACCAAGGCTAGGTTACAAGACACCTCCCGTGTGTCCTTGCTCAGCTAGCTAAACGGCTAACAAACGGAGAACACAGGCCTCAGTAGAACATGAACATTGGAACCGACTGGAACACGTCTTGGCGGCTCCCGATGACATATCTCCTAGGCAACCGGGGCGGGGTCAAGACCTCAAGGCAAGGTTCCTTGGCATTGAGAAACACCCCGTGTTTCCTTGCTCAGCTAGCTAAACGGCTAACAAACGGAGAACACACGCCTCGGTAGAACATGAACATTGGAACACGTCTTGGCGGTTGCTGATAACGTAACTCCTAGGCAACTGGGGCGGGGCCAAGACATCAAGGTGAGGTTCCTTGGCATTGAGAAACACCCAACTCGCTCCCATGTATTTTAGACTTGATTTTCATGATTATATGTTACGAAACCAGTATTTTTCAACACCTGGGCAACATTTAATTTATTTTCAACATTTTCATGGATATTTCCAGAGATCAGTGGTAAAAACTACACATTGTCTCTGTTAGTGGCACACAAATTAGCAAAACATGTCTGTTTTGTTTTTGCAGGAGACAGTGTTGTGCATATCCGTCCTCAAGTTTAGTTTGAAGTGATACCATGAGCTTTTCACGACACATTTCATTCTGAACAGTGTTTAAAACCAGAACTGTGAAAGAAAACTGAGTGGGAACTAAATCAAGAACCAAACCTAGCTCAGATTCAGTTTCTGATCATGCAATCTGAACTAAGCATTGTTTAATTCATTAAACTATTGCATAATCAGGTGCAACGTTTCATCTTTGCCTCATTTACTTCACAAAAATGTATGACACACAAATAAATGTGGACTTTACCCATGTTAATATTCTGGTCTTGTTGGTTTGACAAGCAGCTAATAATGTTTTCATCATATGGAATAAATCCCGTTTCCCTCCCAATAACATTTATTTTATGTTGTTTTACATTTCATGTTTGAATTTGTTGTTTCTGAGACTGAAATTAGGACTTGCCAGCTTATTAACTCGTTTCTCAGGTTCTCACTTTACTCCAGGAACAACAGAGCATGCTAAAACACAAAATAACAATCAAAACAGATCATTGAAGGGATTTTTAAAGCATTTTTCTAAACTCTGCTGTGACTAAAACAGCAAAGTTAAAATTAGAAAAATCAGATTTTAGCCAATCTGTTTTTTTGTTTTTGTTTTTTTGTACTGCGTGTGCACATCAGATTTGATTGCTTGGACAGAAAAATAATCAAACAAGCCAAAAATCTTTGGTCTGGCTGACAGAGAAAAACACATTTGAAGCCCATGAGTAGGAAGCAGATAAAGAAAGCTGCCTGAAAAACTTAGACACACTCATGCATCGTGTGTAACTTTATAGGTTTCTCTTCGCCCCACATAGACGGTGTTTTGCACACATTTACTGCATCATCTTACAGAAAAACACAACATATTCTTTTGACCTTTGCACACGTAAGCTGTAGCTGCTTGACATTTGTGCGGACCGACTAAAGTGTGCAGCGTGTAAACGTTAACGTGGCCCGCTGTCACGCTGCCTCGTGGCGTTTGGAGCGTTGATGTCATTCACGTAGGTGCAGGCCGCTTGCACGAGCGTGTGTATAGGGTGCTAATGAGGGAGGACAGAGGAGAGGAGGGCTGGATGCGGAGTTGGTGGGATACAGCTGGACAGAGTGGGAGACTGTGGTGAATAGGTAACCATGGTAACTCCATTGGCTAAGATTTGAATGCAGAGAGAGGAATGAGAGAGCAAAAGAGGGGTGGGGGGGGAGAGGAAGGAAGCTGCAGTGTGATTGTGTTCATAAGAGAACGAGTGGGGGTGAGGGGTTAATGTGCATCACGGCTGCAGGTTAATCTTTCATCACGCTACAAAGTGCAGCATTTACCCCCCCCCCCCCCCCCCGCTACTGGACACTGCCCCACTCCATACATGTAGGGGGGGTTGGAGGTCAAGGAAATACAGAGGCAAGGAAGGATTGCTGAGAAATGACGGGAAGGGCGGATGCAGGCGGGTTTTCAGAGAGGATGCGGAGTATGAGTATTCGGCGTGGTAACGTGACTCTAACGTGCTGTCAGCACCAGCTAGTCTCATTCTCGCTGATGGACTATTCACTCTCTGAGCTCTCATCTTAACCTCTGCCACCACCAGCTCTCTCTCTCTCTCTCTCTCTCTCTCTCTTTTTTTTTTGCACCTCCCTGCTCTGCTCAGATGATGTGTACCTGAAATAGCTCCGGCACTTAGACCTCGTTGGTGAGAGCAAGGAAGAGAAAAAAAAAGATGGCTGGAAATTAAAATACGTGAAAATTGTGAGAGCTGCTCCAAAAATAACACAGATTAGCTGTTTCTCTGTCGGCGTCGGCAGGCATGGCTGCACGTCGAGCTCTCGCAGGTCTGCAGTGACTGTTGCATTGGCGGCGTTGCACCGCTGCCGTCCTCTTCCTCCTCGGCAGAGATGCTGTCGTCAGTATGATTTATCGGTGTCCTTGTGTGTGTTTTAATGTCATTGAACTTCAGCGTTATTGATCAGTTTCGCCCTTCCAAGCCCACCACTTCTCCCACTCCCCCTCCTGGCATTCCCCCTCCCCCCTTACACACACACCTGTATCATTCCTCTGTTTTGTCTTTCACATCCATCCCTTCTTTTCACAAGTATCTCTGTGTTGTCCCACCCTCCCTCCATCTCTGTCTGCTTTATATTCATCTCTCCATTGAGTCCCCCCCCCCTCTTCTTTCTCTCCTTCAGAGTGAAGAATTATTAATATTAATGCCTCTTCTTTTCTCTCTTTTTACACCTTTTAATCTTTTTTCTTTCTACAACTGATCTCCTTTCTGCGTTTCCCACTATTTATACCTCTCTGGGTCTTTATCCTTTTCACTCAGCCTTCTGTCCATCTGTCTCCATCTCCATCCCTCTCTTCCAGCTCATGCCTCTTTCTCTGGCCCTCTCTCTGCAGCTGTTCAGCATTCATCTATTACTGTAGTGCTGATAATTCCCTTCTCTGCCTTCAGCCATACAGTCATCTATCAGATTAATAATCCTTCTCTTCTTCTCTTTCTCTGCACCCCATCCTATCCCACCTCACATCTCCTTTCTCCCAGTGCCAGTAGAGGACTCTTGGCATGTCAAAGTCCCATCATTACACCCGCCATCAATAATATCTTTATCCAGATTACTGGATTCCCTCTTTTCTAAGGTTATTCAGGTCCTAAATAACCTGCAGAAGGAAACGCAGGCTCCTGCAGTCTGCCTTGACCAGCCATCTAATAGTGCTAATGTAGACCGCACTATTCACCGCCATCCTCCAGCCCCCTCCGGAGCCCACAGCACTACACTCACACCAGAATGAAATTAGCATTTCAGTCCCACCTCTGTGTCCGCTGCAGAAAATGCCACAGGATCTGGTTGCTTATTGTTTTCAGGGTTCGGACCTTTCATAAGTGTGAGCGTAATTACAGCCGATAAGTGTAGCATGTCCAGACATCAATCCATCATTGTCGCATTAATTGTTATACCTTGGTATAATTAGTGTTAACAAATGAGTGTGCAGCAGAGAAGACTGGTAGCCTTTACCTCACACTAGTCTGTTATTAACGGCTCTCAGAATTAAGACCAAATGTCCCAGAAACCCCGACGCTCCCTGTCACAGAGCAGCCCCTGCTTTTGCTTTTCGTTTTTACAGAGAGGATATTGATGGAGGTTTTTCATTTTGTTCACTCCATCAATTTTTATTGCTTCTCTCTCTGTGTAAGAACAGCAGATTTCCTGTAAAATCCAACGTTGGGAAAAAATACTTTTGATTGATTTGGGGGATTGTGTTTGGCCGGTACATCATCACTTCTCTTCCACTTTTGTTATTAAATTACAGTTAATAGCAAATCTTTACCTTCAAATGTTTATTGACTGTTTTTATATTGATTGCAGAGATAAATTATTATACCGCAGCCGTTGTGGTAGTTTTCAGCTCCATGCTTTACTTTGACCACAGTTTTGCGTCAGTGTGGTTTGTTTTAGTAGCAAAGATACTTTTCGAGGTTCAGAAAAGGCTGGAGATTTGTCTCAAAATGCCTTTTTATTTAGATGCTGTGGTCACATTCAGAATTAAAAGGAAACACATGCAAGAGGTGGGAAGAATCAATGTGTTATTTGTAAGGGAAAGTTTAAAGTCTAAATAATACAATTAAAGTTTTTTTTTTCTGTGTTTTAGGGAGAACTATTTAATTGTTTGATCAATAATGATAAAAAATAACCATAAATATAAAGAAGGGGTAAAAATCATGTAATTAACATTATTATTATTATTATTGACATGGTTGCTGTTGTTATAATAATAATAATATTATAAATTATTATACCGCAGCCGTTGTGGTAGTTTTCAGCTCCATGCTTTACTTTGACCACAGTTTTGCGTCAGTGTGGTTTGTTTTAGTAGCAAAGATACTTTTCGAGGTTCAGAAAAGGCTGGAGATTTGTCTCAAAATGCCTTTTTATTTAGATGCTGTGGTCACATTCAGAATTAAAAGGAAACACATGCAAGAGGTGGGAAGAATCAATGTGTTATTTGTAAGGGAAAGTTTAAAGTCTAAATAATACAATTAAAGTTTTTTTTTTCTGTGTTTTAGGGAGAACTATTTAATTGTTTGATCAATAATGATAAAAAATAACCATAAATATAAAGAAGGGGTAAAAATCATGTAATTAACATTATTATTATTATTATTGACATGGTTGCTGTTGTTATAATAATAATAATATTATAAATTATTATACCGCAGCCGTTGTGGTAGTTTTCAGCTCCATGCTTTACTTTGACCACAGTTTTGCGTCAGTGTGGTTTGTTTTAGTAGCAAAGATACTTTTCGAGGTTCAGAAAAGGCTGGAGATTTGTCTCAAAATGCCTTTTTATTTAGATGCTGTGGTCACATTCAGAATTAAAAGGAAACACATGCAAGAGGTGGGAAGAATCAATGTGTTATTTGTAAGGGAAAGTTTAAAGTCTAAATAATACAATTAAAGTTTTTTTTTCTGTGTTTTAGGGAGAACTATTTAATTGTTTGATCAATAATGATAAAAAATAACCATAAATATAAAGAAGGGGTAAAAATCATGTAATTAACATTATTATTATTATTATTGACATGATTGCTGTTGTTATAATAATAATAATATTAATAATATTGATGATGATGATGATGATGATGATGATTTTTTTATGCATCAAAAGAATACGATAATATTGATGGTCATTTAAAAACATTTCTTGGGATTTGGTTTTATTGTTCTATCCTATAAACCCAAAGGCAGACGTGACTCTGAAAGCATTGTGCAAAGACCTAGTTTGGACGTCCTACAGACGTGGTTTGGACCGATGGACTCAATATAGACATGATCTGCACGTCCATGCGGCATTGACTGTTTGCAGGGTTCCAACTTCCTGGTGGAATGCCAAATGTCTCTCATGAATGTAGCAAACAACTTATTTTGTGCGCAGCAGTAGCTCAGGAGGTAGAGCAGGTTGTCCAGCACTTTGAGGGTTGTAGGTTTGATTCCGGCTCCCACCAGAGAATACTGCTGTTGTGTCCTTGGGCAAGACACCTAACCCACCTTGCACAATGATCATGGTCAGAGGTACTGATGGCGCCTGTGCTTGGCAGAGTCGCCTCTGTCAGTGCGCTCCAGGGCCGCTGTAGCTACAAAGTAGCTCATCACCATCAGCGTGTGAATGTGTGTGTTAATGGGTGAATGATTCACTAGCGTAAAGCTCTCGGGAGTCCTCTGACTCTAAAAAACGCAGCACAAGCGCGGGTGATTTACCATTAACATTCATTTGTAGTCACGGCAGACGTGGCTGGGCTTTACCACAGAGTTCTGGTTTGGATTAGTACTGGGTCTGGTCAAAAGGACTGGGTTACTCACACTCGTGTTTAGTTTGTCAGAAAACAGAAAACAATGTGTATCTGTAAGCGAGTCACAATCAGACCTGTATATTTATCTATTTATTGGACGATCAGTTCCACTGCACACAAACAATGACGCATCATTTCCTTCTAGACCACGTTTGGCAGCTAAAAAAGCAAAACTGGGATTTGCTCACTAAAACTTTAACAGCATGAGAAAAACAAAACATTGATTTATTGATTGAATTCCTGTAAAGATGCAATGAAACCGTGATGGAAGAGGAGAGAAGGCTCATGGATGCATGTTTTCTGACCACAGATTTGGTTCAGCCCTGCTCAGTTTAAGGACTGCTTGTCTGCTTTTATCTTGCTCTGCCCCTCTGTTTGGAGCCTTGCCATAATTCTTTGCCACTAAAGTCAAAAAGCTACAAGTCTTCGTTTTGTCTTTGCACATTTCAGCACTTAAACCTTTTACGAATTATCTGGAAGAATTAGCTTCCACCTTCCCCGAGCGTGTGGATTTGATTAGTGACAAAATATCTGCTCAGGGATTACGTGGGATTTGATACAAACAGTGGGACTGAACTTGTGATGCTAGTGACAGATTTCTTCTGACAGTCTCTCCCATGATAAGCTGCACTGTAGATGTCTACCCATTGTTTGTTTTATTCGCTGTGTGTTGGTGCAGACACAAAGTGTTCTGTTTCTAATATCTGTTCTCTCTCTCTCTTTCTTTTGTTCGTCACAGTAACTCCTGGGTTCTTCTCCCTTCACAAAACGCCGAACTCAAATCTCCTGACAACCCGGGAATAAAAGAGGAATAACATCTGTTTATCTGCATCTTTCTATGTTCAAAAAGCAAGAGGAGGAAACGCGGGGATCAACGGAGGACAAAGACATCTCTGAGGATGTGGAATTAGGAGGAACAACCCGCCACCAGAGGACCAGCAGGAACCCATCCCTCACAAATCCACCGTGTGGAGCCAGCTCACCTGTACCTTCGGATTACAGAGCAGGGTCATGTCCCAGTTGCCATGCGCATCGCCACGCTGACCTGCCTTCCCGGCCCTTCCCCCCTCCTCATTTTATTGGCCCATTTGCTGCTGCGGCTCCTCCTCGCTGGGCCGGAGTTAGTGGGAGCCGCCTCGCCCTGCCCGTCGCTCTGCACGTGCTCCAACCAGGCCAGCCGAGTCATCTGCACCAGGCAAAGCCTGGACGAGGTGCCCGAAAGCATTTCGGTCAACACGCGATACCTCAACCTGCAGGAGAACTCCATACAGGTAAATCCGGTCCCCTCAACATCCAACGGGTTCAGACATATCTCACAAACGTGCATATGATGAGTAAAAGTGTCTAGACTCAATAAAATCCATCTTTTATGAGTTTTTTTAAATCCACATTTTTATTTTAGTATGTAAAGAAATGATGATAGCCATCCTTCTTGAGCTCTGTAGATAAAGATAAAACATATCTGTGATTGGTGAGGAGCCAGTTTGAATTATTTATTTATTTTGAGAAGTCTGTGAACGCACCGTTGCCAAGTGGCAATAAAAATAGCCAACATTTTCTTTTGTTTGTGAACTCACCGTGGCTCGTCCGTCGCCTGTTCTGCCTAGCAATAACAGATTGTCCATTAGGACACTTTTCCTCCAGAATCATTATTTTGTGTTTTACCACAGCAACAAATATTCCACCGCTGCTTTTTGCAACTTAAATAAATATTATGAGGACAAATTCCAATCCGTATCAGAAGACGGAGATCTAGAAGATATTCATGCAGACGTGCGCCATGTTTGTCTCTTAGTGTACAAGAAAAGCACCAAGTTTTTATTTAAAATGTCAAAGCAGCAATAACTCAAACCTCAGCTGAACTGAGGGAATATGTTATTAAATAGCACGTTTCTACAACTCAGTGCTGCCTTTTTTGGGATGCATAACCTATTTATTTAGTGCTAGAACAGCATTTGTGGTTTTAAAACTGCAAGAGAAGATTGTTTAATCTCAGACCAAAGACAAAGACAGGGAATGTTTACATTTTTCATCTGAGTGGGTTGATTTTAACATAACTGGATCTATCCTCATGCTGCTGACGCATCCTTCTTCTATGGTTTTAAAATCGTTCCCGCATTATTTTGACTCTTTTAATGAAAAGCAGCTCATATCCTGTTGAAAATGTTCCAATGCATTCTGTTTAATGTGCTCTGCAGGACGGACGCTGCAGCAGCCTAAACTCCGTGGCGGGGACGTCTTATTACACATCATGTGATGTTAATAGAGCATAGATAGAAAATCATGCCTCATGGTTTAGTGTGTGAATTTGACAGAGATGTTGTTAACGTGGGGGGAAACAGAAAATATAGAACTAATAATGATATTTGCTGCAATTCAGCCTAAAAGATGAGATTTGGTTTGTTGTTTCCTGCAGCTCCACTTAAAATGATTAAAAATCTAAAAATGTTTTAACACCTGAAGGCATCCTAGATTCTGTGGCTTATTTTTTCCTCCACTGAGTACCCTGAGAGTAAAGCCTTGACAGCTTCCACCCCCTCTTAACATCCTCCCCCCTCCCCTGCTCTACATAAAGCGAATGCAGTGGCCTGACTCCAGGAGTTCCTGAGTGGCTTACAGACCAAACGTCTCTCAGTCAGAGGTTTTAGGGACTTTTAGCCGCGCCAACTTACAGTGTCTTTGACCTCTCGTCAAAAAAGATCCAATTGGACCCTGCAAATGCTGAAAAGAGCTGTCAGAATCATGTCAGAACTGGTGCTACGGTCGCACCAGTCCACTAGACAGGATTTTAGCCGTGCTTTAGCCTTCATTTAGCCCTAAATGCATCCAGCAAAAGTTAGACCACATTTTGTGTGGGTAGATTTGCCCTTTTTACTTCATTTATAAAATGCAATCAACTGAACAATGTAGTCTGTAAGGCATGCTATGATGTCAGACATAAATACCAGGGTTTTGATTTAAAACACTGAACTATCTGAATGTAGAAAGGATAATATTGGTATTTAAATTTCACTTCCATCACTGTAAAACAATCACTTTGTTCAGCTCAAAGTTGTGGACAATATGATGAAATTACATCATAACAAGCTTTGTGTGCAAATTTACAAGGTGTTCAAGTTTTAACAGCAGATATATCAGCTGATATGTTTACGCTCTCGGTTGCTCTGATGCTAAATGACATCAAACCACTTCTGCCTTACAGGCACACTAAGCAACCTTTTAATTCTTTAACCAGTATGTGCTACAATGACCCTCTACAAGGTGAATGAAAAGTCTGTCAGCCTCCTCCGCCTCTTGTTTGGCAGGATACCCGGTTTGCAGCTTCAGCCTCTCCGGACTGCTGCCCTGAAGTGCCACAATCCATGTTTACACCTGAGAACAGACTAGCTATTCTTGGTTAGCATTTATTGTAACGTGTTCATCGTGGTGGAGCCTCAGAAAAAAACTAAGAAAACTTTTTTCTGATGAAGCCAAAAAACTACAAAGAACGTCCGAACACAATATGAGCCAAGCAAGAGTCAACATCGGGGCTCTTCTGAATTGTGAGAGCTGAGAGAAATGATTCCTGCATGTGTTAGATCAGAACACAGCTGATTTGTTTGATTTAGTGATGAACCGCTCCTGTAGAAACTAATGAAGGCTGAGGAGACATTTAAAGCTGCTTTCCGGAGTTTTCCCCTTTCAGAAATGATGTATGATTTTTCAGAAATCCGTAAAAGTGATGATCTCATCATGTACTGTGATTAAATGCAAGCAATACGTCTTTGTTGTTATTTATTTTTTTTGCTAAGCACACCCCCTGCCCCGCAGAGCTCCATTCAATAGGGAACTGAGCGCCGACCAGAACTAACCAATAGCGTTAGACTACCGCTTATTTGCTTCAAATTTAAGGAATACCTCGGTCGATGCAGAGTTGATGAACTTTTCACGGGCAAGTGAGTCTCTAAAATATAAATATATGAAAACACAAAATGACATGAGAATAATACTCATAAAACAGCGTGTTTTAGCTCCGTTTGCCGGCTAAGAAGCACATTTATGAACAGAAATGTGAAGTCGCCATCTTGAACAAACAGAGGAATAGACTTTTGTGTGATATGCTTGTCAGCCACTATGGTGCCATCAGATAAGACAACTACTCCGGAAAGAAACTTTAGTTAGATTAAGGTGTTAAAAACACAACAAACAGGAGTTTTTCAGTTTTGTTTTTCAAAAGTGAATTAAGACAGTAGGGGGTGCTAAAAGCGAGCCAAAACGTGAAAGTTTCTATTTAAAACAGACAAAAGGGGTGTCAGTATGCAGTAGCGGTTTTAGGCACGGGCAGACAGGGCAGTTGCCCGGGGCGGCATTTTTTCATGACACAAAAGGGGCGCACAAGCGCTGAGTAAAAAAAAAAAAAAAAGGAAATCTGCGCCGCACCGAGGTTTTCTATTATCTGTCATATGACAGTGTCTGGATTGGAAACTGCAAGTTGGCGCCCCCTGCAGCTGCAGGCGCTCCTGCTGACTGAGAACGTTCACGTGCACCGTGTGTCTATGAAGAACAGGAAGGGGAGGGGTGCGGCGGGGGAATTCACCTCTGCGTCTTTCCCAAATGAAATGAGCGTGCAGGGGCTGAATCAACTGTATTAACATGGCTAAAGTCAATCACATCTTAACGTTCTTCCATATTTCATTCATAATATCATAAACACAGGCCTATCATTCTTTCAGGTTTCTCTGAATTGTGTGAAATGGCCGAATAAAAAAAGGAAAAACAAAACAATTTTGTGGTCACCCCCCCATCAAGGTCAAATAGTTTAGTCCTGACTAAAGGAAACTTATTGAGTTAAGAGCCAAACAGAAGAGATGAAAATAAAAAGGCTAAAACCACCAGGTGCCCCATTCAGGGGGAAAAAGGAAAAAAGAGGAGAAAGATAAAGGTATGTAGCTCTCATGATGCATGTTTTCAATTTTTTGAACCAGTTAACTGGGATTTTAACGGTTAAATGCGGTCAACTAATTGCTAACAGAGCTAATAGGGCTGAAATATTGAAACGAATATTGAAATGGTTCGAAAAAAGTCCTTGAATCGTTTTTTACTGATTCAAGATTTGTTAAATGCTCACTGCAGCCTGTGGCCTGCCTGAACAACAACAAACACATGTTGATCATGTTCACATAGTAATAAATAAAACAACTGTACAAGCAGAAGAAAACTCCCCAGTCACCACTAACTATCCTGTTTATTTATTGCAGATGGCTGCACTGATTATTTTTACATGATTTGTTCTGTAAAAGTTGGCATTTTTGGTAGTCTACAGTTTTTTATGTCAGTTTAAATTACAATTTCAGAGGCAATTCTAAAATATTATGGATCATGAGATCTATTGGAGATCTACCCCAACTTTTGGACTGCTCTGCCAGTCACTGTGGCTCAAGCTGAGAGGAGCTTTTCAAAACTTGATCAAGTCATACCTGAGGTCACCTATGTTTCAGGGGCGGCTCACTAACCTGGCTCTGATTAGTATCAATATACACTCAGTAGGGGAGCAGATTTCATATGATGACATTATTGATGACGTTGCATCAAGTTTAGGTTTTAATTTTAGTTTGTGTTTTCTATTCTAAGTGCAATGCTGTAGTGATTATCTTTAGTTTGTTATGTGTGAAATATTTTTGCTATTTAGAATATTTATTATCTATTATTATCTATTATGTTCATATATTCTTAATATTTAGTTATTGTTTGTTTTTGTATATTTGATTCTATATATTTTGATACAGTATATAATGTATAGTGCTTTACATTCTGACAACTTCATAGTAATTAATGTAAATATGTGCAACTTAGAAAAATGAATTTTCAATAGTCGTTCCAATAAAACATGCCTGTTTGTAGAAAACATGTGTGTGTTCGTGCAGGTGGTGTGGTGTGGTGGTGGGGGGGCGGTTGGGGGGGGGGCACTCAAAGGGGGCCTCGCCCGGGGAGTAATTCGATGTAGAACCGCCACTGTCAGTATGAGTATTTTCATCAAAAACCTGCTGACCCAGCACTATTAATGTCTACTGCCCTCTGGTGGAGGATCAACAGGTGGAAACTTCCAGTTATATTCATTTATAGCTGCTATTGCTGTTGTTATTTATTACATAACACCATGAAACAGATTATCTTATTGGCATTATAAATAGTTTTTAAAACAATTTCTTTCTTTATGTTGTTATCATTTCATATGAGAGGCTTTAAAGGGTTAACGTGATTTGTACGTTTATCAAAAACCTGCTTTACAGAGTCTTACACAGATACTCTCTCCTCTAGTGGAATATCTAAGTACTACTGCTGAAAAGTGCCATTTTTATTTCCATTTATGGTATTGTGATATTAAACATAAAGTATAAATAATAATGTAGTTGTTGTATTAAAATTTGCAAATAAAGTAACTGTCAAATTTTCTGACCTCTGGCTTTATGAGCCTCAAATCTATTAAGTAAAATGAAGTATGAATAATTTTATCCCATTTAAACCAAAATTTAAAAAGATTTGTGTCTTTTAAAGTGATAATTAAATTATAACAAAATACATTTTCTAAAATAAATGCAACAATATAAACCAAAGGATTTCACATTTATTTGTTTTAGTCATAAATGGGAATAAAGTACCTTTACTCTCCTTCCATAGAACTTTTTTTTAATCTGTGAATCTCGTCGGTTTCACAGGTTTGCCTAAGTATGCTGATGGTGATTGTTCCTCAGGCGAAGCCTTGTGAGCTTTATCCATGATGGCGTAGTTGCTGTGTGAGCACTGAGCAATGCGTGGCCTTTTGCACATGCACTACACAAAGGTCAAGTGTGTGTGTGGTGGGGACTGCCTGACGAATGCATCGCCCGGCTGGGCATGGCTTCGCAGCAGTCAGGATAAAAACGGTCAGCAGGGGTTCAATTACAGTGGAGAGGCACTTATGAAAGAGGAGGAAAATAAAATTATTCCTCTTCCTTTAGAGCACAAAGCTTTATTGTGGTTTATGAGAACAAAAAATAAAGTATCAAAAATGCAAGTTTTGAGTTAAATTTAGTTTACAGCCTAAAACACTTAATCAGTGATTCATGTGTGTGTTTTCTGGAAATCTGAGCGATGGTGTCACATCATTATTTTCTTTACTGGCTTTTTCTTCTCTGCATTTAAGAAGAAAAGACATTAATTATAATTGCTCTTCAGTTTGAAGCTTTTTGTTCACTGTGGTGGTTCAAAAATCAAACTCAACTTACTGTAATCAAAAGACTTAATTTATTTTTTTCTTAAATGAACTTTCATTTTACAGAACATTTCATAGCAACATCTGAAAGGGTTTTAATTAGATTTTTTTGGTTTTACAGAGTTTGTGTTAGCTGGACGACGGCCTACCTGAGGTTTCTAGATAAGGGAAGCTGCAGCACAGCTCACATTCTGCACAACTAACCCAAAACATCAGTAGTGATAATAAAAGATTACATGGTAAAATCAACTTGCTAGGCTTGGGCAGAACATAGAGTAGAACAAGGTCCGGTTCGGCTCAGAATTGGTTCTGGGACTCTACAAGGTGTTATATCAAATACAGGCCATTTACCAATTTTAAACGACGGGTTCCTTATCCCGGAGATTGTAGGTGAGAGAGGGACAGAGAGAGTGGTTCTCCGGCCTACTGCGGGACTGTATTTATCATTATAATACTATGTAGACTTAAAAACGCTACTTTCATAAACGGTTTGAGTTTTTCTGATGGAACAAATCGTTCAGGAATTACAGTAATTCCAACAAGCATGTAAGACGTGAGTTGGTGTTGGGGCGTTGTTTTAGTGAGTCACAAACTATCAACACCCCAGCACCCTGGACACAGTCTCTTTGACCCACTCCCATCTGGCAGGAGGCTCCGACCCATTCGGACCAGAACCTCTCTCACTATAAAACAGTCTCTTCCCCTCTGCAGTCAGACTCACGAATGTCTCCCGTTGCTTTGTTCCAGTCACATGACTCTAGTGTTGTGTTTGCACCTGAACTGACCCGCTCTGACCAGTACACTGACTTGTACATAGTAGCAAGTCATTTCAGTGTGGTTATTTTTTAATTCTAATTTTTGTTTAGCATGTATCTTTTCTTGCACCAAGCACCGCAGCAATTTCCTAATGTTGTGATTCTCGCACATATGGCAATAAACCCTTCTGATTGTGATCAGGCGGCCCACAAGACCTCCAGGTAAGGAGGTGAAATGATGCAAGGAAAACATTGTATGCTGATTGTTTGGTTATTAAAGGGATTCTTTACTTTTTTCATATTTTAAATCATTTTCTTTAGCCAGTATGTGCTAAACAAACCTTTACAGGGTTAACGAAAGGCCACCCAGCCCCTATGGGGCCAGAATATCGCACTTGCAACATCACAGTTGCTGGTGTCGGTACAGGATCTGCTCGGGGTCCTTCAACTGCTGATGACATCACATTACTGCAAATCTACTCGGCTTTCACACATACGTTTTGGAAGGACATCAGTAGTTTTGTTAATAAATTCTTGTTTGTTAACACCTAAATGTTTTCTTTATAATTGTATTTTGTTAATAAAACACCATATTATCTTTGTTTTGTAAAGAATGTGAAACTGCATAAAACCAACATCGGTCTGACAACAAACAGAACAGTTCTTATATGTGAAGCCATTTCCGTTTGTATGAATGTGGAGTTCGTCTGTATATTTCCTTACTTGTTATCTAAATACATTCCATGACTCAAAATACCATAAATCCTCTAATACAGGCCTGGGCCTGTATTTAACTCAAGCTCATCAAGCTCCAGGCCTTTATTGGAAGGAGGACCAGAATTAGAGGCAGGCCTCAATTTCTATTTGAGCAAAATGAACTAATGGTTCGCTGGAGTTTTTGACAATTAAAATTGCGCCCACATTTTCAAAGTTAAACACATTTCTTTTAACAACGGTAGTTTCTGCTTCAGCCCTCTCCCCCCTCCCCCTGCTTCAGCCCCCTCCCCCTGCGTAGCGGCCGCAAACTCACTGATGCACCTGCAGCCTCTCAGAGTTCCTGCTGCTCTAAACATTAAAATAATCATTTCATTTTCTGTTCCTCACTTCCGATTACCTTCAATGGTGTCTGTTTGTTGCAACCACCAGGTACAAAAACTAACTTGTTTTTATTTGACTATTTTTCTGTCCTGCCTCTGTTTATTATCTTCCTGCATCTCCTCTCAGTCCTATAGAAAAACTGCTGCCTGGGTTCATATATATTCACCTCATGAGTTACCTTTGAACTGCAGTTCTAAAAGATCTACCGACCGCAAAAACAGTGGAGTGCGAGCTGCTCGCCGGCCGCATCAGTTAGGTGCGTCACCGGAGGACAAGGTGATGCGCCCCGATCCACAGCAGCGAAACGCATCAGGCACAAATAAAAGACAGAAAACATAAAAGTAAATGAGCCGACATGAACGATCGCGTGTTAAATTAGTTTTTGAGGTGGCGACACCTGATTTGATAATGTTACTGTGGCCGTGCTCAGGACGCAGTTGACCCTAACCCGCGTCAACAATCAGAGCTTTGCATGCACAAACTGGTTAAGGTTAGGATGGGGGTGAGGGGAAGGTTAAATTGCAAGAGGGTAAACGTCACAATTTGGTTAAATGTCCGTTTTACGGTGGGTGTCAGTACCGACGCTCTGGCACAGCGCGTTGCCTCCCGACGCGCAGGAGCTTGTCACCTGCTGACAGCAGGCTGCTGTCTTTTCCGTGGACTGCATCTTGCCGGTCATTATCACGTGACAGCGACTAGTCGATGACAGGCATAAAAAGTCACTATAGAGCGGTGAAGTCGACTAGTGACTAGTTCATACAACCCCTACTGCTCCCCAGAGTGTTCTGCAGCATAATCAGCACGTTTTCTTTGAACTTGATATCAAATTTTCGCCTCCTCTTCGTCTCCGCACGGTTAAAGTTACCCTTGCGGTCTATCACTGGCAAATCAAAAGTGAGACGGATGACACAACTGCCCCCCGTACTTGCTTGTTACCACATTCCACCCGGCCACAATAAAATACCGGCCATTATTCACCTCCGCCGACTCCGACCAAAATATGATACCCGGCAGTTAATTAAATACAGGCTAATATTAGAGGATTTACAGTATTGCTTGTTGTCTTTCAATAAAGTTCTTATATTTTATTTTGGCCCATTTCATCAACATCAAGAGCTTTTGAGGGTCACCGTTTATCATTTGCTTACATTTTACATTTCCTTTAGAAATGCAAACATATTTTCTCCAAAAAGTGTTGATTTATGGACTACAGGACTACAACCACTAAGACTACGACCGCAAATTTGTTCTGACCAATCAAAATCATAACGTGATAAGGTAACTTCCGTAAACTTCATGTTTAGCCAATCGACTACTTTGACGTCATCGGCAGTCGAAGGACCCCGAGCTGATCCTGCACCCGATCAGATCCTGTACCGACACCGGTCCGGTCTGTTGGGACTTAGAAAAAATTGAGCTGTCCTACCTGGCCCTGCAGTCTGCTTCCAGCACATCTCCTGCATGTTTTAGATCAGGAACACAGCTGGTTTATTTAAGTTAGTGATGAATCACTCCTGTAGACACTTAGGAACACTGGGAGATGTTTCAGCTGTTAGATGTAGGTGTTAAAAAGAAAAACGCACAAGAACATAGGTTTTGGTTTTGCTTCTATAAACGGAAACTAGGGGGTGATAAAAGCAAGCAAAACTGCCCAGTATACCTTTAAATAAATACATGTGAAAGCAATTCACACTTTCAGTGTTCCTTTTGCCTTATTAGAGAACGAGAAGAACACGTTTTTAGATAGCGCCTCTCTACATAAAAATCACCAGGCACTTCGCAGGCATATGATAAATAAAAAAAAGGGTCAAGAAAGGTAATAAAAGCTTTAATAAATTAAATAATAGCTGTCAAAGTTTTGATGGTATGATGTAATTTCCTGTCAGGTTTGTAACTTTTTCTATACATTGTGAATAATTTGAAGAAAGTTGTAGAATAATCGCATATCAATATTTTGATAACATTGTTCAGCACTAGTCAGGGGACAGTTTGATGGATGGATCATTAAGTACGAAACATTCACATTTGTTGGATGAGGTATTTTCGGGACTAAACGTTCGAGAAGCGATTACAATTATTGCTAATTTTTTAAATATTTTACTGATTGCATTGGTATATGAACAGCGTCTAACACAATTAGACAAACAAAGCTCCAGAAAACCATCTCCTAAGCTGCTCTGCAGAGTTTGCAGAGGGTGCTGTATTGAGTGCACCATGTGGCCATTAGAGGAACTGCAGTCAGTAAAATGTACACTTGTGTAACATTTAAACCTATTTATAATTATTTACAAAACTATTTACCTATTTATTATTATTATTTACTATATCCTCAAAACTCAAACAACAATAAAAGCTGTATCGGGGGAAGCGTTGGAAGGAGAAACCAATGAGTCGGCAGGATAGGGGAGACCATTGGAGAACCACGGAAATTTGGCGGACAATCTCAACAAGGTATCCCAAAGTCAAAATCAGATCGTTATAATGGTAAATGGCCTGTATTTATATAGCACCTTCTAGGGTTCTACAACCCCCCAAGGTGCTTTACAATTAACCAGTCATTTACTTTTTCACACACCTATTCACATGCTGGTGACAATACCAGCTACAACGTAGCCACAGCTGCCCGTTCTGGCTGTTGTACACTGGTGCCACCGGTCCCTCCGACCACCACCAGTAGGCATGCAGGGCAAGAAGTGCCAAGAATACAACAACTACGGTAGATGGCACCCAAACCTGCAACTCTCTGGTTACAGGGTGGGCACTTAACTCCTTTGCTACCTTCGCCCTGGAAGGTTTTCCTGCTCCCCGCTCTGGTTGTCAAATGTTTTCAAAATCCTGGAGCTTTGTACCAGGCATGGTATGCAGCAATGTAGGCCATCTGTGATGCACAACTCTGGGTAGAACCAGGGGAACATGGCACCTCACAATTAGAGATCCAGTCTGGAATTATCAATCTGTAGGGTGGCCTCTGAACCTCCAAACTTAGCCAGAACGTTGAGGAGGAGTGGCCTGAGACAAATGTGGAGATGCAAGGATGAACTACTGGCACGATTCAACTTCAAATGTATCATTTCCAGCTGCTACCTTAGCTTATTCTGTGGCTCACTGAAGGAGAACACGACCTCCTCGTGAACGTGCATACATCACGGCACGCTCTCTCACAAGCGCTGCCTAAAGTAGTAGAGGCCCGAACCCCTTCAAAATAAATAGAGCTGCTACCCCTGCCTGCAGACATGGCAGTAATAGGGTCAGATTTTAAAACATGGTTTTATTTTAACTAAAATATCAGGTGATGCAGCTTTAACATCTTATATCAAAAAAGCACTGTACTGAAGACAGAAGCTGTTTGATAGGTTAGGTTCCAATTTGATTGTTTTACTACCAAGATAATCCATGGTGTAACAACTCCTTTGATCTTCTAACAAACGTTATTCCTGGACTAAAAAGAGACTAGCTTAATCACTAAATATAACTTCAGATAAAAGTTAAAAAAAAGAAAGAAAACAATATAAAATTACATGGTTAACTTGTTTGGTAATTCACTTCATTGATTGTATCCATGTAAAGTACTTAAATCACACACAGACCTTGTCCAGTAACAGTGTTGTTTTTGTTTTTCTGCAGGTCATCAAGTCAGACACTTTCAAGCAATTGAGGCACCTTGAAATCCTCCAGCTTTCCAAGAATCAGATACGGCAGATTGAGGTTGGAGCATTCAATGGCCTCCCCAACCTTAACACGCTGGAGCTCTTTGATAACCGCCTCACACTGGTGCCATCACATGCCTTTGAGTACCTCAGCAAGCTGCGAGAGCTGTGGCTGCGCAACAACCCCATTGAGACACTTCCAGGCTATGCCTTCATCCGCGTGTCCTCGTTACGGCGCTTGGACCTGGGGGAGCTCAAGAAGTTGCATTTCATCTCCGATGCAGCCTTCGCGGGCCTCATCAATCTGCGGTACCTGAACCTGGGCATGTGTGGGCTGAAAGACATTCCCAAACTTACGCCTCTTGAGCGTTTGGAGGAGCTAGAGTTATCTGGAAATCGTTTGGAGATTATTCGCCCCGGATCCTTCCAAGGATTGGTAGCTCTACGGAAGCTATGGCTGATGCACTCACAGGTGTCTGTCATAGAACGGAATGCTTTTGACGACTTAAAAAGCCTGGAGGAGCTCAATTTGTCCCATAATTCCCTGCACTCCCTGCCCCATGATCTTTTCACACCTCTCCACCAGCTGGAGAGGGTACACCTTAACCACAATCCCTGGGTTTGCAACTGTGATGTGCTTTGGCTTAGTTGGTGGTTGAAGGAGACCGTTCCCAGCAACACCACCTGCTGCGCCCGCTGTCATGCTCCTCCTGTATTGAAGGGCAAGTACATTGGAGAACTTGACCAAAGCCACTTTACCTGCTTTGCGCCTGTCATTGTGGAGCCACCTACAGATTTGAATGTCACAGAAGGTATGGCTGCTGAGCTGAAATGTCGCACCAGCACATCAACAACTTCTGTCAACTGGATCACCCCAAATGGCACATTAATGACCCACGGGTCTTACCGTGTGCGGATATCCGTCCTGCACGATGGCACGCTAAACTTCACAAATGTCACCCTGCGAGATACGGGTCAGTACACCTGCATGGTTACTAATGCTGCTGGAAATACCACTGCTACAGCTGTTCTCAATGTCACTGCTGCTGATCCCAGCAGTATCAGTTTCTTTACAACAGTTACCGTGGAAACAGAGGGGGGTGGAGGTCATGATTATGCACAGTTTCCCATTAACGAGACCTTCATTCATGTTCAGCCTGGCTCCACCCCTTCTGTCCAGTGGCGTGCAGGCCTTTCGACCACAGACTCTTCTCTGTCCACCGGCTGGTCCTCCTCCTCTTCCCATACAACTCGACCCACTTTCACTGTGCCAATCACTGTGCCATCATCACCAGGCTTCTCAGGCCTGGATGATGTGATGAAGACCACCAAGATTATCATTGGTTGCTTTGTAGCCATTACGTTTATGGCAGCGGTGATGCTGGTGGTGTTCTACAAGCTGAGGAAGCAGCACCAGCTGCACAAACATCACGGTCCTGCTCGTGCTATTGAGATCATCAATGTGGAGGATGAGCTGGGTGCTGGGGCCAGTGGTCGGGGCAGTGGGATCTCTGGAGGCTCCACTGTGACGCAAAGTGGAGGCAGTGGAATAGGTGGAGGTCAGAGCCTCAGGCTGCACCACCCAGAGATAGTCAACTTACCCAACCTGGCTCGATCGGAGCACCTTAACCACTACTACAAATCACATCACTTCAACAACAACATGATGGGCCTGGGAATGGGCACGGGCCTCAACAACAACAACAACCCCTCACCGTGCTCTCAATCACAGAACATGTCTTGCTCCCAGGTTTCAACCACCGGTGGGGTGACGCCGATATGTGGCACCCTGCCCTCCCCCATCCCCCTGCCCCAGTTGGGCCTTCACAGTTCTCTGAAAGGCCTAATGGGGAAAGGCCAGAATGAGCCGCTACTTTTTAAGAACGGCTCAAAGGAAAATGTGCAAGAGACTCAGATCTAAGTCAGTTTTGATGGTTACAGGTATGAGGTAAAAAGAAGCTTTTGATGGGAAAACCTTGTGAAGCTGAGACTGACTGTAGCCCACCATCCTTTTGGATAGATTTCACTAAAGTTGAGGCTTCACATGACCCTTGTTCTGTGGCTGATAGATAGGAAGACAAAAGAGACAGTACACTAGTACTGTGCATTTGCACATAGCTGTTGTTCAAACCACAAACATTAAAATCCCTCATTGTGCTCAACCTGCTTTGGTCTTTGCCAAAGCTGAGAATCAAGCCAAGCCTTTTCCCTTCAGAGGACAATGCACATGTTCAATGAGCCCCATGAGGTTGTATACAGATTGCTTCATATATTTCCAGATGCATTCAGTGTATATATTTGGAGGGAGACATAATATTGGCCACTGAACGTGTTGTCAGATCAGTGTTATTGGCAGAGGCAGTGAATAACAAACAGTGATTTGTGAGAGCAGTCTGTTCCTGGGGTTTCCAGGACGCACTAAAACACAGAGGAAACACATTTAGAGCAGGGCAACAGAATATTCGAGCAGCAAAACGTGTTTTTGGGGAGGGGTCTGACTCTCACCAGAGCACCCCCTCCTACCCCCGCTTCAACCTTTACCACTTTACTGGGTACTGTCTTTTTTTGAAAGAAGAAGAACGCATTATCATGGGAAAATAAGTACTGAGAGTGAACGGACGAACGAGATATAAAATGAACTGAATATACATATTATATATACGTAAATATATTTTCATCAAAGAAATAAATTATAAAAAATCTTTATCAAGCTTCGGACTGAAAATCACAACGTCTGAAGAATATATATATATTAAAAAAATAAAAACCACGTGCAGCTGTATTGCAGGCCTGCCCTCTTACAACGTTTCTGAACTGGGAACAGAACGGCCACCCTGACTGCTCTTCCTGAGGACGTGCGTGGAAGAGTGGCAGCTGTGGCGCTGAAACACAAACATGGCAACGTGTTGGGTCCGTTTATTTTGGTCTTGACTTTTTTGTAGCCACAAACAGCCGTATTCCCTCTCATTCACAGAAACAGGGTCCCTTGAGAGCTCCGCTGCGAAAACATGGAATTTGACAAAAGCTTTTCTTCTTTAGGTACACAGAGGCACCACGGCATCAATAATAATAATCACAATGGTAATAATGATAACAAGCTTAGCTGTATTTGTTGTGATTGACACTTAATGATCAGCACATGAAATGACCAGCATTCTTTCATGATAATTTACATTTTTATTGGCGTTGCTAATTCAGCATGCTCCCTAAAAGTGAACTCCCAGGTTCGGTAAATGATTTAAGAACCTTAAGATGAGATGAAAAAATAACACTCCCGTGCTATTGTTGTTGTTATTATTATTATTATTCATGTGACTATTATTATTGATACTAGTGCCTACAGATAAGTGGGAAGTATTTTTTTCATTTGTAATTGAGCCCGAGGTTGTGATCAATCCCGTTGAACTAACTAATGGCAGCGGGATGGACTCGATGTGCCACCGAACGGACTTCACAAGCATCAGCAGGAAATGACCCGGCCCTGAAAATGGCTTCCTCGCGTCCAGCCCTCATCGACTCCTCTGATGTCTGAAGTAGTCAGGGACCCTCGTGTTATCAGGCGTTAAAGGCAGGGCATGAACCTTTGATGAAGACTGCACCTTTGCAGAGGATTATTTCACAACTGTATCTCAGTGCTATCGCGCGTGAGTGGCAGGGAGCTAATGGACAACAGGCACCGCTGAGCATTTTTTAAAGGTAAGAGATGCTTGTTCTGTGAAGGAGAAGGTGGCATCCGGTTCGGTAAACCGTTGAAGGATGGATTTTTCTATAGAAAAGAGACAATTAAATGAAAAAATATAGAATCTTATAGATCTCTTTTGAAAAAAAAAACTATTAAGATGAGTGTTTTTCATTTTTGTTTTTATCTAGTTTGATTATTTTTTTTAAATCACGTGCTATCTTTATTGTAATACTGTTATTGTTATTATTATTAGCTGATTACACCTGTTATAATTATGATGAGAGATGTTCTGTTAGCAGAGGTCACTTTGAAAATTAAAAAAAACTGGCACATAAAAAGGCAGTCTGTGAAATCTGGTGGCTATTTTTATTTCCGTTTATGTTTTGATCAACTTTAATTGTAGTATCACTTCTTGTAACCCTCTGGCTCCTCCTGAGATGAGTCACAGTGAATGTGAAACCATCGGTTCTGGGTTCCTTTTATTTTTATTACTTTTTTCCTGCACAGAGGGACAGGAAAGGCCGCGCTCTGGTTTACAAGCTGGCTCACACTCGCTGTGTACTTTTGTGAATGTCATCGCCAACACAGTGCTCAGAGTGCGAATGTGCTATGTCAACGCCTCGTTGCCAAGGCAACGCGCTCAGACTAATGCGCCAAGCGGCATCACCATCAGCGCCTCACGAGGCACCCCTCTGCCCCCTGTCAGTTGCGTTCCTCTGAGGTGCCGCATCTCGAGGAGTCAGTTGCTTCAGTGGTAGCAAATCAACCTGAGCATTATAACCATGTCCTCACAGACACCCCCCCCCCCCCAACACACACACACCTCCCTTCTGCCTCCTCTACACCCCCAGCATCCTGCCATCAGGTTACCCTGGCAACTGTTGCTGCTGCGACAGCTCTTATCACAGCGTCTTGATTTGAGGTTTGAATGCTAAACAGACGAGAGCAGACAGGGTAGAACTTCAGCTGATTTGGCCCCATGATGTTCCCCATTGCATCTGTCTTTATTTTACACCAGAAACTACATTTTTCACACAGCATTTCTGCAAGCGAGTCATGCCGTTTATGTCATTTTTGTGTTTGATTTGCCTCGATCCTGAACCAAGGCTAAACCAATTAATGCGACTTAAGCCTCATTCATGCTTCTCCGTCAGCTCCGCAAGGGACGGACACGCACGGATTGACGGAAGCATTTTGCTCTCATACTTCTCCGTCTCCTGGGGAGTTTTGCAAAGCACATCCCCGGCAGGACAACAGAGGGCGTAGCGCTGTTCTGTGGTATCCTGTCATGTATCCAGTCCAAAATAGTGTGTTTATATTGTGTTTTTTGTATATGAGACACTTTTTAACATGGACAAATTTGTCTCTCATCCTCCTCCACCTCTTCATGCACTCGCCACCTCTAAACCCGTGTTTCCTGTCATTTCCGTCCACAAATAAAACGCTTGCTGCGTATAGCTAGTTATCCTCGGCTCTCTTTATGCTTTTGAGGGCGCAATGGCAGCGGTGTAGACAACAGCGGCATCCTGACCAATCACAAGCTTGCGTTCTCCGTCTCGACGGACGGATGTTTAAAAAAGTGGGCTCGACTCCGTATGTACTTGCATGCCTGCCGGTGTCGGTACAAGATCTGCTCGGGTGCAAGATCGGCTCGGGGTCCGTCGACTGCCGATGACGTCAAAGTAGTTGATTGGCTGAACATGAACCTTACGGAATTACGTAATCACGTTACGTTGTTATCACGTTACGTTGGTCCAGGCAAATCTTTCTGTTGGAAAGATGGACAACTTTTACAAAGAAATCCATCATTTCCTCTTTGAAAATACACTTTTAGCATAGAGCTGCATGTATATTAGGGCTGAACGATTAACTGCATGTGCAATTAAATTGCGATGTGACAAAAGGAGATTTTCTAATCGCAAAGGCTGCAATTTGGCAGCGAGTGGTTAGTGCAATGCTAATATACGTGGAAAAACCCATAGGAATGCTAATGCATTACACATTATGAATTAGAAACGTGCCAAATGATTACATTTGGAGTCTAATAGAAAGTAAAACTACCATCAATCAAATAAGTACAGACAGGTATTTTAGTAAAGCCAGAAAACTTTTTAACTCCAGAGTTTTGGCTAGCAGCTATGAGCGTAACTGAACTACGCATGGACAAGACGTCAAAAACTCTAAACACAAAATATTTCAATAAACGGGACACACTTCTTTCCTGCAAATACAATTTCACAGGTGTTGCTAATACCTATGATTCTTCAAGGGATGTGCTCAAAGAGGAGTTCAACATTATGAATAAAATAGTGTTTTATTTTACAAATACCATTATAAACACAAACTTACGTCTTAAGAAACATTATTTTAATAACGAAACTGCTAAATTCTTTCCAACAGTACAGATGTGTAGTGTATTTTGTCCGAGTGGGTTTGCCGTACTTTGACGTCATCGGCAGTCGAAGGACCCCGAGCCGATCTTGCACCCGAGCAGATCTTGTACCGACACCGGGGCCCTACGCAAGGACGGATAATGGCGTTGCGTGTCTCTGCACTGACGCAGACGGAGAAGCATGACTCAGGCTTTAGACTTGTGATTAACACTCATTCCCTGCATCAGCCATTAACATATCCCCCCCCCAGCACAAGGGATCCACATTCCCCCTCAAAGTTATTTCCATATTCATCTGCCTCTGTGTGTGCAAATACCAGAAATTATCATGCAGGCATGCTGGTGGGTAAGAGTACAACGTGTGTGTAGTGCCATGTTACTTATGTGTACACGACCAGCTAAAAGCATGGACCGTTGCAAAGGCTATTTACCCCTAATTCCTCAGATACCACGCAGCCTGCCTTTCACCCGTAGTTGCTCATCACTTCTGAAAGCGCCGGGTAGCCCCATAGGCACCTTTGAAGTGGCACAAACCAGAGGCCATATTGAGGCTCGGTGTTAGCGAGACTCGCAGCCACGCTGCTGCAGTGTCTGAGTCACAGAGCGGTGAACACGCTCCCCACAATCTAATGGAAATGCGGTGTTTACCGTGCAGGAAGGAGCCCACTCATTCACTCATTCAGGAAATAGGTGAAGAATCACCAGATTATGGATGTGAGAGGGAGGGAGAGAGAGAGAGAACGTGCATGTGTGTATGTTGTAGCTCTTGGGTGAAACAGCAAATGTGCCGTCGCTCAGCTGTAGGAGATGAAGGAATAGGCGTGTTTGAAGCTGCTTGGATGTTTTACTGATGTTGAGGTATTCCGGCTTACTGTTGGTGAGTTCTCAGGTGGATTTCTGCTTGTCTGGTTGTGTAAGGAGAGGAAGGAGGGGCGGTCAGACCTCCATTTTAAGTCCCCGGTTTAAACCAGCTCTGTTGGTCTCCTGCTTCAGGCTACTTTTATGATCCTCTCACTGACACTTTTAAGTAAAAATAGGATTTTTTTTCCCCTCTTAAGCGGCTCGCTTCTTTCTACTCTCTTCATTGCATATTTTGAGGAGTAAGTGGTCTTCTCAATCCAGCCAAACCCTGAACAAGCCAAAGGGACATAGGTGAAGTTGCGTATAAACTTCTTATTACTCCACTCGCAATTTATTAGCATCATTTTAAACCATAGAAGATTGACGTTTAAGTCGTTTTAATGCAATTTAAAGCTTGTCACCGTGACTGAGGTGTGACTTTTTACTCTAAATCGCACAAAATAAATCTGTGTAAGCTCTGATGTGAGAGCTCTCTCGGTTCATTCTGCAACATGCTGTGGCCAGTCCCACTTGTGCCAGTCCCAGAGGGCTGCGCTGCACACACGTTAACCTCGGCTCTACAAGCCCCGTGTGAGCTCTCCACAACTTAATTTCCTTTCCGTCACCCCCATCCTTAAAAATAGCAGCGAAGCGATCGCACGGCGTAATGCATTATTGATACATATGGTGTCAATGATGCATGTGCTGAGGCACCAGTGCTAATTTTCTCCACATTGCAGGGGCCAAGAGCATCAAACCGGTGGTGATTTATAGGCCTCGTTATTGCTATTATTTTTTACCCGGCCGTCAGGACGCTCTATGGGAGCCAAATGTTGCAGCTTGTCTTCTCACATGACGGCTGCTGTGATTTGTGCAGCAGTGTTTTCTGTGCCACTGTGTCACCGCCTCCCCCTCCCAGCAGCCCTGCGTCGCTGTGCTTCGTTGAAGCCTCGGATGTGCGACGTTTGGCAGGCAGAGGCCGCTTTTGTCACCATCACGCTGCTTTAACGCTGACTTGTTCTTTTTGCGTGCCCTGGTCATCCTGCTCAAGCACATTAGGAGAAGCTGTTTGTTTGTCCGAGTGTTTGCGTGTCATTGCTGTGAATGTGACGACTCTGAGGCTGGCTCAGACATGTAGCAGCTACACACACACACACACACACACACACACACACACGCTCTGTGACAGCGAGTGATGGTGGGATTTATTGATTGAGGAGTAACTTTCTTTACCAATTTGCAGCAGTGCAGCGGAGGTTAATGCAAACATCTCAGCTGCTACCATTGTGCTTCAGTTCACGCGTGTGTGCTTTATACCCTGTGAAGGTGTCCTTAATTTGCGAATAGCCAGGACATTAGAGCATGGCTTATTCCCCTGTTGCCTTGGAAACCAGGTCTCTGGCTACAAGATGTCCATTTTGGTCTCTTTATGAGCTTTGAGCGTCGTGGAGTCAGGGAGGGGGTCGTGATGAGTGGTGCTTCGTCCCTCTGCTGTGGGTCTGAGGGCCTCGGAGCTGCAGTCCAGACAGAAATGAGGAAGAATCCACAGTTACTGCAAGAGTGGACCTTACTGCTTATTAAAAACTTTCACGAATGCTTATGTTGGCATGTAAGAAACTTAGAAATCCACTTTTTTCCAGCTTTTACGGCATCTCTGCAGCTCCTTCCCGCTGAAAACACTTTCAGAATTCCATAGGGTGAAAAAAAAATCTTAACATGTCAACTTCTAAAGAAGTCGGGTTTCATAGATCCTGAATGTTGACATTTGGAGCTGTGCAGCACTTTTTTTATCCAAAAAACTCGAACCGTGTCACGTTTTAAAATGCAGATTTGTGTTTGGAAAACAGTCTGGCATCTTGCAGCTCCGGTTGGGATGCAGAAACATGAGCATCTGCTTGGTTTTGGGATTTTTCAGATGTCCCGAGCCAGCCTTAACTCTTAACGATGCTCTGATCTGATGGTTATGATCCTCACGCTGGTTGGATTAAAGGTTTCTGAGTTTTGCCTCATAATGATTATGGTTAATGCTGATTAGCAGCTTGGCTTGAGTTACATGGTTTGTAGTTTTTTATGTGGAAACTCAGGTCTAACTGCAGGACTTTAACCCTCCCACTGTCCTAAAGCGTTACCCCGTGAGGAAAGTTGACCATTGAGCAGGGTTGATGGTTCATCCCTTGAGGTCCACGTGGCAGGGGTGAGGAGTGAGCACCACCTCACCCCTGCCACATGGACCTCAAGGAATAAACCATCAATGGTCAACTTTCCTCGCAGGGTAACCCATTAGGACAGTGGGAGGGTTAAAGACAAAGTTGAGGAAATATTGATTCACCCACTGGGTGCTTCATTAGATACATCAGCTCAAATGCCTTGACGCAGGTAGAGAAGATGTCCAGCTGCCAATTTAAAAACTCTTATACTAAAAGGCCCAACGCACGGCAGCAGCTCAGTGCTGTAGGTCTCTACAGGTGCCGAGGAAGACTTGCTGAAGGTCTAACCCTTCATCAGAGAGAAGAAGAAAGAAGATTCAAGTGACTTTCGATGTGACATGGTTGTTTAAACCAGATAAGCTTATCTGGGTATTTAGGAACCTGCTGAGGGATTTTCACCCACAACCCTCTCTAGTTTCTACGCTACTGTCCCCCTTTGGGATGTGCTGCTTAGAATGGGCAAGGGCATAGAAAGCCTAAGTCACACCCATCTACTTCCGGACCACGGGTCCCCGGAAGAACGACAAAATGAAAGCAAGTCAACGGGGCTAAAAACGCTATTTTCTAATTCTGCTTGTTATGTGCCATGAATTTCACATATGATGTCAGTAGATTTTAAAAAACCCATTTTGATACCAATAAAGTGCTTATTTTTGAATGGAGGGAAGCACTATTTTAGGCTTTGTGTGAAAATGAGTCCAGGACTACAAATGCGGTGATGTCATCGAACCAGACACGGAGAAAAGCAGAGGGAAAAGGGTTGTGAGTTCAGCAAACTTCAAACCCTTCCTTCAGGAGAAAAGAACCACTATAACTCTGGCCATGTGGTAAGGAGCAGCTGTAGAGAAGAGGAGATTCTGTGGTGACGTCACGTGTGCGACGTACCAAGTAGTCATGCTAACAGCTAACTTTTACAAGCTGATTAATCTCAGTGCGTGGCTGACGTGGTCAAAACACCCATCATTACTTTTCATTTAACTATAAGTTCAACATATGTGTGATCCAGCGCTTAAGGCAAAGCGGATTAGAAAATAACTCTTTTAGCCCCGTTGACTTGCATTCATTTTTTCGTTCTTCCGGGGACCCGCGAGCCGACCGGAAAGAGAGGAGCCTTAGGCTCCCCATTGAATTTAAGATTCAGTCCAGTTGTTACGCCCCCTCTCTGCAGGTCTAGGATGATGAGGGGACTAACACAAGAAAATAGGTGTAAAGGTGTGTGTGAGGATAAAGGACGAGGAGGTTAGAGTAAAAACAAAAGGATTTATTAACATAAGGTGTCCGTGGGTAAACGGCATAAAATCCGGCTTAGTAATAATAAACTAAAACATAAGCAGTCTCACTGCTTATGAAAAAGGCTTTCTGCCAAAACGCAAAATATCCCCGGCTCAAAAGTCCTATGGGGATAAAAAGAAAAACACCACGAAGGTTTAACCCTTAACAAGGCATGTGAAAACACACTCAGAAGGTACCCAGGCTAATCCTGGATCCTTAGTAGAAAACCTAAACACAAATGAGCGAGGGAGAATCTCAGGCTACTCCTGGATCTCTATCAACAACCTTAAACCCAGCAGGAACGGTGTAAACAGCCTTAAACCCGACTGGTAACGGTCGCTAAAGTGTCCGTGAGCTAAAGGAGAATCTCCGGCTAATCCAGGATCTCCTCGATGTCTGCTGCGTTCCTCCTTTTAAAGAGCTGGGAGCTGCTTGATCGCTGATGAAGATCAGCTGCTGTCTCTGCTGGCGTGCCCTCTCCGAGGTCCTGAAAGGGCGCTGGAGCACTGGAGAGTGTGAGCTGGCCGCTCCTGGCGCTGTCCCTGGGGCTGGATCCCGTGCAGCGGGGACAAAAGGCTCAGGCTAGGATGAGAGGACGGACCGAGGGGACGAGGGTCGTCACACCAGTTATCCGGCAGCTTTATGTGCAGTTTAACTAGTTGGTATTTTTTAAACCAGTGAATTTCATTTCATTTGAACTAAATTTAATGTAGTGCATGAACTGGTTTAAATCTGGACCTGAAGGGAATCAGACATGCTGCTGCTTGCTGTGAACTTGTGTTTAATACATAAACACAGCTGAAATGAAGTTGAAATAACCACTGGTTCCCACCAAGGCCTGCAGCTCTGAACCACGACTCGTTGAACCCTGAAGCAGATGGACTCCAGCAGCAGAAGACCGCACCAGGGGTCTCTCCTGTCAGCTAAGAACAGGAAACTGATGCTCTAATTCACACAGGGTCACCAGAACTGGACCACAAGAGACTGGATAACATTTCCCAGTCTGATGAGTCTGGATTTCAGCTGCAACATTCAGATGGTTGGCTCAGAATCTGGCGTCACCAACATGAAAGCATGGATCCATCCTGCCTTGTATCAATACTTCAGGCTGCTGCCGGTGTCATGATGTGGTGGTAGTGATGTTCTTGTCCCACTATGGACCCAATAGTTCCACCTGAGCCTGGTTTAAACACCACAGCCTGCCTGAGTATTGTTGCTGACCATGTCCATCCCATCTTCTGGTGGCCACTTCCAGCAGGATAATGCACCATGACACAAAGGTCAGATCATCTCTTGCTCTGAAGGCAAAAGTAGAGTGAACTTAGTAAAGAGGTGGTTAAAAGCTGGTGGACTGGTGATGATCTTAGGAGGCAGAGGCCTCAGAGGACTCGAGGTCAAACCTCCCCTCGCTCACTCTGCTTTATGGATCAGAAGCTGTTCAGTCTCTAAAAGGTGAAACTGGAGCAGAAGTCCTCCCTGCCCCAGAAAACCCTCCCCAGCTGAGCTCCGGAGCAGAGCTGCAGTGAAACAAGTTTTAGAAGAAGCAGAAACAAAGAGTTGTAAACAGTCATCCATGTGAAATAAACTTTTACTGGCAGTATTGATTTTCCTTTACCCTTTTTTGTCTCCACCCCCACATTCCAACCAGTGAGGCCAGTGAGCTTTCTTCATTGGTGCTGATTTATTTATCCCGTCTGGGCCTCAATATCCTCCTCTCACACTTATTCTCTCTTCAGTCTACATGACACAGACCTCGCTGGATGTGTTCTTGCTCTGTGCGCTCGTGAATTAAAGCAGCGGCCGCTACTGAGCCGAGCTGCTGTGTTTACATGAAGGCCCCCCCCCCCCCCCCCCCAAACACACACACACACACTCTGAGCCCAGAGGAAGAAGAGTGCAAGAGAAGACTGGTCAGGCAGAAATAGAGAAGGAGGAAAGATAGACTGAGACGAGACAGGGATGACAGGAGGAATGAAGGATGACACTGAGAGACATCCTGTCACTGCATATCTTCATAAATTGTAGTCTCTCTGTGTGTGTGTGTGTGTGTGTGTGTGTGCGTGTGTGTGCGTGTGTGCGTGCGTGCGTGCGTGCGTGTGTGTGTGTGTGTGTGTGTTTGTGTGTGTGTGTGTGTGTGTGTGTGTGATATGAAGACACAGAGGAGGAAGAAGGGCTACCGTGGTGCTTATATGTCACCCAGCGCCAGAAGGGAAATTACTCCTCTCCGTCCCCAACCCAGGGGAGACAGAGAAGGAGCACGGCTGACTACTCGTGCTTCTCTGCTCCCCTCAAAAATGTAGCTGAAGTTTCCGTCACAGCCTCTCTGTCTCGGTTTTAGTTTCAGACACACACCCGTGCTCTCAGGAGTTTCACATTATCGGTCTTTTCTTCTGCGCACCTGTTTTCGTCCTCTACTCTTCTCTATCTACCTCATACTTCATGGTTAACCCCTCCTACCTCCTTCTTCTGCCACCCCCGCAGCTAGATGTCAAGTTATGATTTCCATCCACAATCCACATGAACACACACCCTCTTGTGCTCCTGCTGGCCCGCTGCACCACTGCGATCCTCTCTCAGGAAAATAGCAAACAAATCCACAACAAACCAAGGCCTCTGATATTTCCTTCCCTCTGTTCAATTAAACATGGCTTCCATCTGCTTCTTTGTTTCGCTTTGGCTTTTCTTCTGCAATACTGACTGTTGTTGTTTTTGTGATTGTTTCTTTAAGGCTGTGTTTTAACCTGTTATTACCACAGATGTGCATATTAACACAGGAGGAGCGTGTTACAGGGCTGTATATCTGTGTGTGTGTGTGTGTGTGTGTGTGTGTGTGTGTGTGTGTGTGTGTGTGTGTGTGTGTGTGTGTGTGTGTGTGTGTGTGTGTGTGTGTGTGTGTGTGTGTGTGTGTGTTTGGAGGTAAGGATTGGGGGGTGGGGTTGTTCTGCTTTAAGGTTCTGTGCCAAAACTTTTTTCAGAACATTCAATCTCTGTTCATGTGCCATAATGAGAAATTTATTAAATAAAATAATGTTTTTCATAAATTGTCAAGTGGGATTGTCTTATTGGTCTCTTAAATTTTACTTCAGGTTGTTTGTGTTTAATTGTGGTGTTTGTGTTTGTGCATGTGTGTGTGTGTGTGTGTGTGTGTGTGTGTGTGTGTGTGTGTGTGTGTGTGTGTGTGTGTGTGTGTGTGTGTGTGTGTGTGTGTGTGTGTGTGTGCACTTATGTATGTGTGTGCATGTGTGCATGCGCACATGTTTGTGTGTGTGTGTGTGTGTGTGTGTGTGCATGTGCATGCATGTGTATGTTGTATGTGGGTGTGTGAGTGTGTGTGTGTGTGTGTGCGCGCACACACATGCATGTGTGTGTGCACTTATGTATGTGTGTGCGTGCGCACATGTGTGTGTGCATGCATGCATACGTGTGTGTGTGTGTGTGTGTGTGTGTGTGCTGTAGGAACTGTGTCAGTGTGTTACACTCTGCTTTGACACTGAGGGTGGAGACCGGCTTGCAGCCATTTATGTCGATGCTTGCAGCAGGATTTGATTGTGACCCGAGCTGCTGACCTCCGCCTGCACCCTGCGTCTGCCTGTGTGAGTCTGTGTGTTCACGTGGGTGTGCATCTCTGTGTGTGTTGTTTTGTAAGATGTTGCTTAGCCTGCGGTGAACACTTAGCTTGTGCAGGCTGGGGCTTTGCCAAGAGGTCAGCTTGTGCGTGCTTCTGACTCAGGGTTACAATTGTTCACTTGCATTATGTGTGTTGTGTCGATGAAGGATAATCAAACCTGCTGAAGTTGTTGTCATTTGAACACTAATCTGAGACCTAGGTACTAAATAATACACAAAAGAAGTGTAAGCAGACCAAGCAGACTGAGGATCACAGAGACAAGATTTTCTAGATCAGATACCGAAAGTAGAGAAAGCTCCTTCTGGTTTTTTGTTTTGTTTTTTTATGTTTGTTTTCTGTCCAACTGCAAGGTTTGGCTGAGGAAGGAGGATTTTTAGAGTCTTCTCAGAACAAAGCAGAGTTCACTTGAAGGAGAACACCTCTGGCTGGTGAGGTTAAAGGTGTGGATCACTGAAAAAAAACATATTTTAAATGTTTTTCATGCAGACTGAACATAAAAATAGTCTCCTACACCTATCTCCTTTATTAGCTTCTGACAGAAAATAAACAGTGAAACTCTACGTAGACAAATCTACATCAACCTGTCACTGAACATTCATGGACCCACTGATCCTGTCTCACAATGAGGAAGCTGTTGCTGGTTTAATGTTTGGTAATCAGCAGAGAACGTCTCAGCTAGTTTAAGCTACCTGTTAGCATTAGCAACTTCACCACATGGCAGAACTCCTCCACGCTTGTGTTATTTGTGGAGATGAAACATCCACGTTGCAAGTCAGTGGTAGAGTTGCATAGCTGTAATCTAAGGCGAAATGTCCAAGTATCAGGAAACAAGACTCCAGAACCTGAAGCTCAGCTGTGATGCGGGCAACTTTTAGGTCAGAGAAATGGTGCACAGGTATATCTTTTCCCCTCCAGAACAACTTACCAGGCATGAATTATAGAGACCACTGCACATGTATTGATTAAAGGATTCAACCACTCTTTAGTGCCACTGCAATATTTAATTTAGGACAAAGACTCATTCTCAAACTATGGCCTCAGATTGGGAGGAACTCAAATCTGAGCTGTGAACCTCCTCACTGCACATTTAAGGTCTTAAGCTTGGTTTATGCTTGACGCATTCACTTTCCGCGCGGTGATGTGGCTCACGGATGGAACACGCTTCACAACTCGCAGTGTTTATGGTTCGTGCGGCTCGTCTCTGCGGTGAGCCAATATTCTCCCAAACTGTAGGGGGCAGCATGGAGCTCTACAGCATGCATCCAACACTACACCATAGTAGAAGTAGAAATTACTGTTTACAACATGGCATTCCAGCATTTTTTAACAGCGTCCTCGTCTTTTCCGACAGTGCGAGCTATTTCTCTCCAAGAATTATTAACAACATGTTGATCACGGTGATCTCTGAGAGCTGAATCATACAAATGTCTGTATTTACGAACCTCTGCCATACTAGTTCTTGCCGATCCGCCATGTTTTTCCGCATCCGACCGTCTGCGTGGTTAAAATTTCCTAGGTGTGCGTTACGGAAATTTTTGGGCCGTGCGGAGACGCGGTGGAGGGGCGTGGTTGTTAAAATGACACAATTTCGCCGCACGGAGCCGTGCGAACCTCGCGGACGCGTCAAGCATAAACCAACCTTCAGACTGAAGGAACCAACAGAATTACACGTCTGCAAAAAGCAGAGATAAAATAATTTAATTAAAGTTTTTTATTACAGACATTGCTTAGATAAATTAATTATGTGGTTTGTTCATAAAAATGTCATTTTGTTTTGATCACGCATTGGCCTTAAATCTATCCAACACACATATTACCTCATTGGTAAAGCTATTTAAAATCTCCCAAAATGTTGAGTTTTACGGCCCTGACCACCCTGTTCTCCTCAAACTGCTTTAATGTAAACTATAAGGATTCCCAAAGCTGGTAATCTCACATTTTAGCTTTTTCTGCTCTTTTCTTTTTTCAAAAAATGTGCAAATTCCATAATCAGATTATTGTAATCCAGTTACAAATTATGTTTTACTCCTCAAGGCTTTGTGTGGGTGTGTGCAAAAGCAACAGCAAAAAAGTGAAAATGCAAACAAGCCCTGTCCCATTTTGCATAATGTCTGTGCAGAGTCCACGGCGACGCACACAGATTTAAACTGCACATAAACATCATGCGGCACTAGAGTTTTAGTAGAAGGTTATCTGTAAATGCAAGTGCACTTTTTACAGAAGTGATCTGTTGGAAATGCTGATGCGACACCACCCCCGTTGCATACGTGAAACCAAGAGTGCAGTCCACAGTCTCGCTGAATAGATTATGCAAAACCTCCTTACAATTCTCATTTTCACCTCACCGACACCAGTTTCTGCATGACTCGAGGCTAGAGAGGCACGCGCATATAAGATAAGAACTGACTTCATGAAATCCAGGGCAATTTAAAAGTGGCAAAACAGTGAGGCTAAAGCAAGCAACTCAGTCAGCGGGTTCTGGGTCTCTCACAGCTCTTGTTGAGTTGAAATAGTTGTGATGGGAGGGAGAGGGAACTGGGGGGAGGGGTTAAATCTAATGGAATGACAGAGATGGAGATTTGATCAAAAACGGGGGGAAGTAAGGAGGGGAGCCCTAACGAGAAGGGCCGGGGAACTTTTCTGCCTCACTTTTTATGAGAAAACTTCTCATCAAAAGGCCGTTTCTGGCAGTAAGCTGAGATGTAAGCAACACCCCCCTCCCCCAACACACACACACACTCCCCTCGGGGTATTTTTCACGTCACTCTCGTCCTCACTGCCATTCATCTCTGGTTTTCTGCTCTGGTGTGCATGCTGCATTGGCGTCTGATGGCATGGCTACTTTATGTCTGGAGGTCAAGGCAGCCGTTAGTCCTGGATGTGAAGGTCAGAGGCAGGAATGGGTGTTTCTGTCTTCTATATTTCAGTCTCAGGTGATGAAGCGTTCATGTCGTCCTCCCTCTACCACCACTGCTGTCCCGCTCTGCACTGATACAGCTGTAAAGTGTGACCTTGGAGACAGGGGTTAATCATCCCTCCCACTGCTACCATTCTAATCCGTCTACCTCCACCTCTCTGATGCCTTGCTTCGACTCCTTGCATTTCACCTTAGCCCAACTCTACACTGTAACAGGCTCTTTATGCATTTTTTACAGTATTTCTTGTCTTTCTTTTTCCTTCGCACTGTCCTCCATCCTTTTTGTTTGTCCCGTGGAAGGACATTTGTTTTCCTGTGGGGGTAGAGGGGGATCGACATCGAGAGATGAGTTATTGATTGGGAAGCAGATTGCAGGAGTGAGCTAATGCAACTCAGAGAGAGTATGAAGACGAGATGACACGCACAACCTATGACATGTCCCGCATACGGGCAAAGCTGCTACACCAGCCACACAGGAAGAGGTATCTACGCATATATGCATAATTAACAGCTTGTGCTTTTTGTGTAAAAATATGACTGTTTACCAAATTAAGGGATGTGCAGGCGTTTGTGAGGGAACTTGTCTACTCTGTGAGGTCCTAAAATGACAATTATTGAGTTGAAATTGAACTGATTTACAGCATCTACTCTGGGAATATTCAGGCACATGTTTATCTAAGTTTTGTAAAGCTGTGCTGGCTAGGGGACGATGTAACTCAGGTCAGAGTAAAGATTTACATATGTCCCCTAATGGCCACACATGTGCAGCAAAGGCAGATACCACCATTTACATATGTTCCCTAGACAGTTGTGTGTGTGTGTGTGTGTGTGTGTGTGTGTGTGTGTGTGTGTGTGTGTGTGTGTGTGTGTGTTGTGTGTGTGTGTGTGTGTGTGTGTGTGTGTGTGTGTGTGTGTGTGTGTGTGTGTGTGTGTGTGTGTGTGTGTGTGTGTGTGTGTGCGTAAAAGACACAAGTGCACGGATAGTTGTAGCATCTAATCTGATTTTCCGTAATTTGCTGATGTTTTTCATTAAATGAAACTACAAAGGATGACCAGAGGAGTGAGTCACTGCATTAAAAAACAAAACATCTGATGTGTGCAAGAGGAGCGTCGCTAATGCTAACTCAAGTGGGTGCTTGAGAGCGAAACAGAAACTCTCGCTTTAAATGTTTGCCTTTTTAAAAATAATCTCTCCGAGCTGAGGTGTAATAACGCAGCTAGAGTTGGTCAGACGATGACTGTAAAAAATGACGACTATAAATTCTAAAACATTTTAATTTGTCACCCAAAACTCTAGAATGTAGAATTTATGGCCAACGATTGTGTCAAAACAAAATACTCCCACATATCTTTTATTTGTTATTTTTTTGCCAGTTTACTTGGTTTATGTAAAATTTCAAATGCAACAAAACACCTTTATTAGTAGGTTCAATTGGAATGTTTGCTTTGTAAAGTGTTTTGAAACTACTCTCGCTGTGATTTGACGCTACATAAATAAGCTGAGTTGAGTTGTGGTTTTATGCAAACATTATGTAAAAAATAAAACCAGACATTCCTCTCCAGATCCTTCTGGGAATCTCACGGTGTTTCCAAGTCAAAGAGGATATAAAATCCCTTCAGTGCAGAGGTCCCAGTAGGGTGTGCTCAAAAAACCACCAAAAGGATGGTAAGCAGGTGATATCTTAGTCCAATGCCCAAACCTTCTAATCTGACTTTTTGATGTAGAGGAGCTCTACTCCGAGCTCCTAGAGCTCTCCACCTCATCTTTAAATGCCCCAATGAAGAAAAAAATAAAACATTTGATTCTTTTGGGCTCTGAAATAGTCATGTTGGCCAAGCTCAACACCGGGCAAATTGTGTTTTGTGTTGTTGAGCACAAACCGCAGAAAACATCCTCGTCACACTTGTATGCATCCTAAATTCCATGTGAAACCCTCTACCACAAGTACAATCATTGACAGTTTGGTCCATGTCACTCATATGGCAGAGCAGGTATGACGGCAAACTGCAGTTTGTGTTTAGACAGAGCAGAGAATATGTTATCCCAGGAGCAGGTCAAAAAAATCAGCGACGAACACAAGATGTAATTTATATCAAGGATTCACCGAGGGACCGTATTTCATGCACAGCTATCCATGAAGAGATGTTTTTCTCCCCCGGAGAGCAAGCATATGTTCTGTCAGACACCGGCGGAAGCATCAAGTCTGCCAGCCGCCGTGTGTGACTGCGTGTGCATAAAAACGGCTCTGTGAAGAGGTGGTAAACCCGCCTCTGTGGCGAGCCGCGTCTGTAGCACGTTGACATGTGATACAGGCTCCCGTTTGGGCTCATGACCACACTTTAAGTGCAAACACAACAGGAAGAAGACAGAGTTCCAGAGTTGCATCAATGTTTTCGTCAGATTCAGAATTCCCGAATGAAGCGGAAAATGTGTGAGACCATCTAAACATGATGTAATTAAGAATGCATTACTATCCAGCAGATATGCCTTGTGGCTCAATTCTAGAAAGTTAGAAGCCTTCTTGGGATATTTGCTCATTGGAGATGATTGACAGGCGTGCAGCAGAGATAAGCATGCATCGCTACAGCTACAAGTTCTTTGTGATTAGGATAGTTACATAACAGTGCTGCATTTGGTTTTTTCTGTAGACCTAGTGTCTTCATGGGGCACCCTGATGTGCACTTGCTTTAAAAATTGCATGATCCACTTTGCTTCACATCAGCAGCAGTGATTTTAAGCAAGGAGGCTACATTTGAGTTGAATTTGTTTATTTTTTTATACGTCTCATCAGCAATCCTGAATCAGAAAGAGTCCTGACAGGCAGCAGCCACTGCAGTCCTGCAGGATCACCTGACGAAAGTGCAAACGGACATCGGACTTGATGGCGGAGCCTGCAGATGTGACACCTATGCGAAGGAGTGCACCAGCTTTATTTACTCTCTGCTTTATGAAGTCAGCCCCCTCCGTCAGGCTCTGGTGCACCTGTCTGCCCCATTGGTTCATCTGTCTCAAAGTCACCAGGCTTTTCTTTTGTTTTTTACCCCAAAGGTAAAACACTTGTGCTGATTTAAAGACTATTGGCCAAGCAAGGGCGCACCATTTCTGTTCTTTCACTGCACTCACCGGACCTGTTTACGCATGGAACGGCAGCCGTGCTGCCTAATGAGACAGCATTATTTATAGTCTGGTGTGACAGCAACGGCCTCACCATTAGACTGATAATGAGTCACTAGGATATTGATGGATGCTTGTCTATATTGGTATTCACCAAGGAACCAGCCCTGCCTGTTAAATGACCCAATAATAATAACGACAACAATGACGGCACTATGTGGAGATTGAGTTTTAAAACTGCGAGGGAAAGGACGCAGCGTAATGAGGAAGGAACAGGAGTGTTACGGCTGAGAACAAGGGAATAAATGTGAGAGGGAATGTGTGTGTGTGTGTGTGTTAGAGGTTTGGATCGGGGGGGGTTCAATGATCAGTGCTAGTAGCATTAGCATTGTTCACACATCCCCAGCCTAACCCCCTTCACCCACACACCTCTTCACCACCACTTTCCTCTTGCGCCTTCTCTGTCTGTCTTGCTGCAGCGTTGCCATGGTGACTGAGAATTGTGGGAATACCTCTGTCCTTCAAAGGGAGACAGACAGAGTCAAAGAAAAAAGCTAAAGATGGAATGAAACAAAGGGTAAGAGGAAGGATGGGGGACAGAAGATGCGGGGGCGTGAGGGGGAAGAGGAGCAGACGCCGCTCACAGGCCGAGTGAGCATCAAAACTCATTGTTCAGACCTTGGAGGAGCAGCTGAAGTCTGAAACATGGTGGTCTTCCTCACACATGAACAAATGCGTGTCATAGACCATTAAAGCATTGTCGACTCCGGTTCCCTGAAAGAGCGTTAGGGGAAAGTGTATTCAGTGAGTTAGCGGGCACTTTCTCAAACGCATGCTCTCCACGTGATTGTGAGCACACACACATTAATCAGTGGCAAGTCAGGCTCGCATGTTTTTACCTGCTCGCTGTTTTCCGATGCCATGGTTACTATGACAACACTTCCAGACTGAAATTGTGTTCGTAGTGCCTTTTGCATGTTTCCTCCACCTTGTTTACCTGAAATTCTCACCATAACCCTCTTACCTGAGCTCCTGCTGCAGCAGGATTACACAGAGAAGGGTCCTCTCCGTTTCCATTCCTCTCCCTTTCCTCCTCCCCCACTGCCGTCACCCCCTTCTCCCACATCGCTTACCTTCCTGCCAACCTGCCGCTCAGATCCTCCTCGAATTTGTTTTATTGGCAGCTAGCATTTCCATGGAAACATCTCGAAACCATGGCAACTATTTCAACCGAGCCAAACGCTTTCAGAGCGGCTGCAACTCGTCCGCTCTCTCTGCTTCTTCTCTCCGTCATGCTATTTTACCCCATCCCTTTTCTCCACTTCCATATACCTGCTCTCTTAAGTTCGAGTACAGTTTAAAGGTGTGTTTACATGTATGTGTGTGTGTGTGTGTGTGTGTGTGTGTGTGTGTGTGTTATGTCCAGCTCCGGTGCAGCTCAACATGCTGTAGCTCACCTGCCTGGGCATTGATGGGCTTGAGATGTGTGACTGCTATAGCTGACTGCCGTGTGTGTGTGTGTGTGTGTGTGTGTGTGTGTGTGTGTGTGTGTGTGTGTGTGTGTGTGTGTGTGTGTGTGTGTGTGTGTGTGTGTGTGTGTGTGTGTGTGTGTGTGTGTGTGTGTGTGTGTGTGTGTGTGTGTGTGTGTGTGTGTGTGTGTGTGTGTGTGTGTGTGTGTGTGTGTGTGTGTGTGTGTGTGTGTGTGTGTGTCCTTGTTTAAAACAACCTAACATGATTATAGACCTGGTGCCTGGACCTCCTCTTGTCCTCCTTCTCTTACCTTGAGCTCGTCCTCTGAACAGCATGTCTGCCTGTCAAACTTCTGACTCCTCCTCTGGGATGCAGCCTGATGATGTGAACTGTTGTAAGGCTGAACTGACAGGTGTCCAGTCACAGCGGTCCTCACAGGACAAACGTGACAGACACCACAGAAAACCTGACTAAAATAATCTGTTTATGTTTTGAAGCGGCTGAGATGGAATTTAACAACAAGCTGGTCCTAAAAGAAGTTAAATCAAGTGCATTCGTGAAAACAGATTGATTTTTGGTGTTACCAAGAAATAAAGGCATGTCAAAAATGAACCAACACAGCAGTTGTTTAGTTGATTTGGGTCAAATTAGAAGAAATGAGAGTTGTGGATGGGGGGTTAGGGTTGTGTGCTGTTGTGTTATTTTTTTTGGAGACAAAGTCAAATAACTGATTACAGCTAAAATTATTCAAAATAACATTTGAAGAGGTTGCGTGGTGGCACAGTTGGTGGCACAACTGCCTCACAGTGAGAAGGTCGCAGGTCACAGCTGCCACCTTTCAGTGTGCAGCATGTTTCCTGACGCTCGTGTGGGTTCTCCCCAAGAACAAAAACAGTAAGTTAAAGCTACAATAGCAAATCTGCAAAATTAAATTAAAAGCTTGCATTAAATACTTTTGTCATGCCTCTTTATGTTCCAACATAGTTCACCTACAACAACAGAACAGAACAGTGCTCAATAATACCAGAGAAGGAGAAACAGCCACGAACAATAGAAGACTTTTTACCTAGAAAACTGTGACTCTGTTTGGCACTATTTTGTTTACTATGGCAACACGCGTTTCCATGTCAGGAGGGCATTGCCAAGGGATAATAGTTGTGATTGTGTTTGAGTTTAAAGCCACCTTGTTTCTTAGATTTGCCATTGCGGATTTAATGAGCGACTCTAAATTGCCCATAGGTGTGAGTGAGTGAGTGAGTGAGTGAGTGAGTGAGTGGGTGGTTGTCTCTGTGCAGTGACTGACCGATGACCAGAGGCGGAGCTGGCCTAAATGGCGCCCTGTGCGAGATCCCCCTGTTGGTTGATGCTAAAAATAAAAAAATGTTTTAGAAAAAAAATCAAATAAAAGGAAATTAAATGCCGCCCCCTGCAGACTGCCGCCCTGCTCGGCCGCACATGTTGCACATATCAAGCTCCGCCACTGCCGATGACCTGTCCAGAGTGTCCTCCTTCACTTACCCAATGACAGCTGGACCCTATGGTCACAAGGTCTGGAGACACCAACTCCCTGGGTGTTACTCAATGTCAAGGCACCTGGAGGCCAGGCACCTTGCTTACGAGGACACTGTCCTTCCTTGGTTAAAGAAAACCGCTAAATGGAACAGACTTACATCACGTGACCGCGGTTTCCACGGCGGTCATGTAACGTCACGTGACACGGGAGATAATGTTATATTTTATACGTATAAGCAGTGGCGGCTGGTGAAAAATATTTTTGGTGGGGCTGTGCTATTTTTTATTTTCAAACAAACTTGTGCTTTCTGAGCTTTGTGCACAACTTCACTATTTCCTGAATTAAGCACAGCTCTTTTATTTCCTGTCTTACATCATTGGACAAACTGATTAATCCAGGTGTGTCTGACTATTTCCACGCTGTCTTGCAGACCAAGGTTGAAAAATACTGCATTAAATTGCACATTAAATAACACGACCATAAATGGTAAATATGCAATGCAAGAGGCAAGTAACAAAAACATTTTTGTTTAATTTCAACATTTGGGTGAACACAAAAAATTATGAGCAGGTCACTGTTACAGTAATGGTAGTAAACACTACTTAGACAAAATGCCAGAAATTTACACTGCTAAATATTTCTGGAGTGTTGTGCCAAGGTCAACTTTATACAAAGATCAAGTGGATGCATTTGTGTGTGTGTGTGTGTGTGTGTGTGTGTGTGTGTGTGTGTGTGTGTGTGTGTGTGTGTGTGTGTGTGTGCGTGTGTGTTACCTCATTTGTACAGAAATTTTGCCCTTCTGTCCTTCTGAGTGGCAAAGCTCTCGATGAGCTTTTTATTGAAGTCAGGAATGTTTGTGACAAGCTTTTTTTCCATGGAAAGCATGGCAAGAGCATTCAGCCCATCCTGTGTCATGGTGTTCCTCAAGGAAAGTCTTAATCCTCTTTAAAGTAGATCAATAAAAAAACAACAGATAAGTACATAGGAAACACTTTCATAGGAAATAATGTCATCAGTATCCTCTTACAAATGTCATATTTCCCAGTTTTTGGGACAATAAAACATTTCTGATTCTCAATTAGATGTTTTTACATTTGAGGTAAAAACATCTAATTGAGAATCAGAAATTTTTTATTGTCCCAAAAGCTGGGAAATTTGTTTGCTGTAGCAGAAGTGTAACAAGTAAAATAGAATCAGATTGATGTATGTACAAATTTACATGAAATACACATTTACGTGATTAAATATGTATAATAAGTATGCATGTTGAAATGAGTTTTTACAGTTATTGCACATTAAACATGTTATTAAACAAATGTCCCGGTTTGTGGGACAACCAAGGATTTCTGATTCTGATTGTCTTGTTCACAGAAATGTAATGTACAGCTGACCTCTGCACCCAGCTGCTGTTGTTCTCCCTGTCCAAACGTCCTCTGTTTCTTCCGTTTCCCTCGTCAAGCTGCATGGCAATGTTAGCTCTGCCTAGCATGGCTAGCTTCACCGTGTTGTTGTCCATGTGTGTTTCCAAACACAAATGTTTCATGTCCTTAACTCCTGACTCAATCCATGCCTTATCTGTCCCAGCCGTTTTGAATAACAAACACGGAAAGCAAAATAACGCATTAGCGTGATTGCATCCAGCTAGCCAAGCCTTCCTGGTGTACCAATGTCGGGAGAAGCCTCGTGTGTACAGTTTACCTCTCTCCTTGTCCTGCTGGCTTATCTTTACGTCTGGCTGATCTGGTCCAAGCTCTTTGACATTAAGTTTTTCCACCATAGTTCTCCTCTCGAACGGATACTGGAGAAGAGACCGAACTGAATTCAGTGGCTGCTGAGATCCGGTATCTCACTGGCGGCGTCCATGTTACATCTGCGTCACGACCAAAAATGACTCTGCCGAGTTCTACCGAACCAACAAAAGCCTTTGGCGGTAGCTCTATCGCCCATCATGCTTCTGAAACAACGTCGACGCTGATTGGATACATTCCCATTCCTACCGTTTGATTTTCTTGTCAGCAATTGGTCGGCGGGTTCCATGCAGTTTGGGCGATTCAAAAACAGCCTACAGCCTTTCTGTTACCTCCACCGCTCGGCAGAGAGCTTCTCATCAATATAGATATATAAATATATGATGTTTCAAAACACACAATTAACTTAGAATATGTGATTATTGTTAATTTTATTTATTTATTTTTTAAAATAAAAATTAAAAACACTGGGGAAAACTGGGAGGGTGGCGCCCTATCGCCCTCTACTGGCCGTCCGCCACTGCGTATAAGTTTCAATATAACTATATAATGAGCCTTTTACTTTTTAAGTTGTGTACATGTTTATTAAATTAAATATATAAGTATGTTACTACCAGCTAGCCACCGAAGCTGCAACTAATAAACAACTAGCCAACCATAGATAACTTCTTTGGATCTTAAAAAAAACATTTTAAATTAGCTGACTTACTTTTAAACTTGAAATTTGTCCCCGAAGTAGCTGCTGGCTTCTGATCTACCATCCTTCTGAAAATACAGCAGTGTATTCTGGGTAATTTTTGACCAAGGCTAGGCTACAAGACACCTCCCATGTATCCTTGCTCAGCTAGCTAAAAGGCTAACAAATGGAGAACGCACGCCTCGGTAGAACATGAACATTGGAACACGTCTTGGTGGTTCCTGATTACGTATCTCCTAGACAACCTGGGCGGGGCCAAGATATCAAGGCAGGTTCCTTGGCATTGAGAAACACCCACTATTATATAAAGAGAGACTTTCAACTTATATTGCAGGCAACCACCAGGGGGTGTTTTGTTTTGGTCTCAACTTAAACTTTGTTGCAAACCTTTGTTTGGCCCAACCCATCACACTAGCTTACAGATTACTCTTTTACTACTTCACGTTTGCAGACTTTTTACAGACATTGTTCATTAGTGTCATGAAATTGGAGGTTGTAGTAGGACCCAAAATGAAGGTAAATCCAGGAAGCAGACAGGTAGGATTAAAATCTAAAAGTTTATTATGAAGTAGGGCTGGGACTTGATTAAACATTTTAATCTAATTAATTACAGGCTTTGTAATTAATTAATCTAAATTAATCGCATTTTAATCGTTCAGGAAAATGTGCTCTCAAAGTAAAACTTTTAATTAAAATTATGAGAGAGAGAATCAAACATTAGACATGGTTATTACTGTAAACTAAAGCTTTTAATTAAAAAATGCATTTTAATTATTCAAATGTCACTGTGTGATATGAAACAAAACCCAAATCAACTAAAATTTATAATTACAAATAGAAAACACCTGCAAAGGATTCCTGAGCCTTTAAATAGTGTCTCTGTCTAGTTGAATGACTGAAATAAATTTAACTTTGCACCACATTCTAATTTTTCCAGTTTCACTTGTTTGTATAATTGGGAGATTTTATTAGCATTTCTGCTCATAATGTAGTAAAAACACATAAATAATAATCCTTCAAAATGACAGTAGAACAGGCACAAATATGGTCTAGGACTTAAATGTACTAACTTTTAACACCAGAGCAGGCATAGCATATTCTGAGAATGATCAGGAACACTAACTGGTTCCAGTTGGATGACTGGAGGATGATGGGATGATAAAAGATCATGGCGAAGAAATAATCATCTGACGAACAGGTGAGCGGACCTTCCTTACATGGGAAGTCCTGATGTCATGTTAAGAAGGGGATGCTGCAGACCCGCAGATTCACGCCTGCAGCAGCGGATCTGGTGTGATCTCCAGCCTGATCACAACTTCCTCGTTCCTCACTGCCCCTGATGCACTTAAGCATCCGCCCCTTAGCTGATGACAGCTTCAACACACCTCGTTGCTTAATGATAGTAATGCATGTGATGTTTAGACAGTGACTCGTCTCAAAAACACATAATTCCCCGAAAGAATTGTTTAGAAAATCATCAGAAAAGTTTCAGAGTGTTTCTGTTTTAACTTAAACTTCTGTTTTCAACTTTGACACGTTGTCTGTGATTGTTTACAGAGTATTGAGTACATGGAGCGTTCTCCCAGTGGCAGCCAGGTGCCTGTTTGTCTGACTACTTTCATAAACTACTGTTTGGGCACAGAATTATTCTGTCTGGTGCTTTCAGCGCTGCACAGATGTTACGTAAATGTTAAAAAAATATAGCTTACCGCAACTTTTGTAAAGTTTCCGGTGCCACCGGGCAGCCACAGCAGAGACGATCTCTGAAAAATGTCCGTGACACGGACTCCGCTGTTGTCTGGAAGTTTTTTTTTCCAAGTTAAAAAAGAGGCGGACGTGTTTCCTAAATCCTCCACCAGTCCAAGCAAGGCAACTTCTTTCTGTTTTTATTCCGTTTTAGTAGCCATTAGCGCTGTGCATTGTTGTGTGCGTCAGTGATATTCAGTCTACGAGAAAATCGTGCAATGACAAAGGTTTCGCCGTGCTTGAAATGCAAGCTGCGATTAAATGCGTTAATATTTTTTTACGCGTTATTTTTTTCTAATTAATTAATCGTAATTAACGCGTTAAAGTCCCGGCCCTATTATGAAGTTTTAGTGTGATGCAGAAGAAGGACTAAGCAGACAAAAACATGAGGAGCATACAGACACAAGGAACCAACAAAAAGCAATGAGCAGAGCTGGGGTTAAATAGTCTGAGGAGGTGAGTGGCGACAGGGTGTGGTGATTACTGATTACAATGATGACCAGGTGTGACTAGTTAACTGAGTAGAGAGGATAAAACACAGACTAGCTCTAACAGGATAAAATAGAACACAGTAAACTAAGAGGCAGCTAGAACTAAAAGGCTGAATGAAGTAAATGATAAGAATAATCTAAACAGAACATAACAACACAAAGAGCCACAGAGTGAGGGCGGGGCAAGCAAAAAGCTAAATTACTGGGTAATAAAACCAAACTGGGGAACACAGGGAGAACATGGATGCAGCGGGAAAAAAATGGAAAAGAACAAGGGGCTAAATGTAAACAGAAGGTAATTGGGGAATAACCATAGAAAAATAAAAAACTATAAGAAAAAAACTGCTAAGAAGCACGGGCCAAAGGTGAAGGATGCACGAGGAGCAGAAATTACAGCAGAGACATGGGAGAGGGGTATGAAAGGGAAAGGGAGGACATGGACAGGACAGGACAACTAGTTTTAGAACCATAAAAACACTATTTTATGCTGTAATTTTCCACCAAATATTCTGGATCATGAATTTCTCTTTAAATGATCATTTTTGAGTCAAATAAGTGTTTTCTTTGCCAGATAGTTGAGTTTTCTCTACTTCTGAATATGTAAACATCATTTGCCATAAGGATAAATACACAAGCAAATACATAAATCCTAAACTAGCTTTCTCACAATATAACTCAGTGTGTGTCCTCTGCAGCCTGACTGACAGCAATGGTGGCAGAGGAGTTAAGTGCCTGCCCCATAACTGGAGGGTTGCAGGTTAGAGCGCTGCTCAGTCTGTTGTGGTTGTTGTGTCTTTGAGCAAGACATGTTACACTTCTTACCTGCTGGTGGTGGTCGGAGGGACCGGGGGTGCATGTATACGGCAGCCTCACCTCTGTCCGTGTGTCCCAGGACAGCTGTGGGTACACTGAAGCTCTTCATCACTAGTGTGTGAATGTGTGTGTGAATGGATGACTGACTGGCTATGTTTAAAAGCACCTTTTGGGGGTTGTAGAACCTTTATCATGTCCCATTTATTTTACTGCAATTAAAATGTTTTTGTTTCCAATCTTATTGCAAAATCCACATTCTCAACACCATAACATGTGTGTCCTGTTTGTATTTGCCAGCTATAAAAGAAGTTTTACACACCTGAATTATCTCATTTTAAGGCGTTTGTAGAAAAACGTCTCATGATTCCTGTAAACTAGAGCTGTCTGGACAGTTTTCATTTAGATGAACAATTAAACATCAAACATGTGTTTATTTCTCTCACTTTGTCCTGTGGTTACTACAGCAACTACGAGTGCTTTCATTTTATTTTTCTTAATATAGAATGGTAACATAAAAAATTTCATAAAATCCCTCCAGGAACTTTTGTTTCTACACCTTTTGTTTAAAGAAGTGTCCTGGTTCTTATGACTACTGCTGAATTCAGTTGAGATGGGGGAAAAAATAAGAAATACAACAACAGCAGAAATATGACAAATACAAAAAGCAATATCCTAAAAGAATGATAATAATACTAAACGCAATGAAGATCAAAGCACAGTTGTAAGCACACGTCTTTTCCCCGAAGACCTCAGAATTTGCTCAATGAACAAAAAAAAAAAAAGATCAAAACATTTACAAAGCCATGAAATGAGTAAAACGTATATTCAGTTATCTGAGTCCTTTGAAAACGGCTGAGGACGAGTAAGCAAATCTAACTCAACAACGAGTTTATTCTGTAGCACAGGAGAGGAAAAAACTCCAGAAGTCTAGAGATTAGCAGCATCTCTGCCAGCTTCTTCTTCTTCTGGAGAGCGCTGTGTGTGTGTGTGTGTGTGTGTGTGTGTGTGTGTGTGTGTGTGTGTGTGTGTGTGTGTGTGTGTGTGTGTGTGTGTGTGTGTGTGTGTGTGTGTCAGACTGCAGCAAACCAGTCTGCACTGTGACAATTAGCGGAGAAGGGCCGCCGTGTTTGCAGGACTTCCAAGGAGCTGACGAAGTAAGCAAGTACGTACGGAGTTGAGCCCACTTTTTTAAACATCCTGGTCAGGACGCTGCTGTCGTCTACACCGCCGCCATTGCGCCCTCAAAAACATGAAGAGAGCCGAGGTTAACTAGCGGCAGACACAGAGAAGCTTGAAGAATACCTCGTGAAAAAACTCTAAAATATGAACGTTTAACGTGACTGGAGGTGTGAAAAGATGCGCAGCAAGCGTTTTATTTGTGGACGGAAATGACAGGAAATGTGGGTTTAGAGGTGGCGAGCGCATGAAGAGGTGGAGGAGGATGAGAGACAAATTTGTCAGTGTTAAAAAGTCTCTTATATACAAAAAACACAATATAAACACACTATCTTGGACCGGATACATACAGGATACCACAGAACAGCACAACGCCCTCTGTTGTCCTGCCGGGGAATTGCTTTGCAACACTCCCCAGGAGACGGAGAAGTATGAGAGCAAAATGCTTCCGTCAATCCGTGCGTGTCTGTCCCTTGCGGAGCTGACGGAGAAGCATGAATCAGGCTTTAGTCGAGAAGCCCAGACTTCCTTCTCCCCAGCCACTGGGGCTAGCTCCAAGTGACTGGGGAGCTGCCCCAGGGTGTCCCCTGGCTAGGCGAGAGACATAGTCCCTCCATCGTGTCCTGGGTCTCCTTTTAGGTCTAATCCTGGATGGATGCACCTAGAAAACCTCACCAGGGAGGTCTCAAGGAGGCATCCTAATCAGATGCCCAAGCCACCTTAACTGGCTCCTCTCGATTTGGAGGAGCAGCAGATCTACTCTGAGCCTCTCCCAGATGACCGAGCTTCTCACCCTATCTCTAAGGGAGAGCACAGCCACCCCAAAAATTAATTTTCTCTTTTCACCAGGACAGACCGGGCCGCCAAGCAATCTTGTGCTCCATCTTTCCCTCACTCGTGAACAAGACCCCTAGATATTTAAACTCCTCCACTTGGGGCAGGACCTCATCCCTCACCCAGAGAAGGAATTCTGCCCTTTTCAAACTCAGTAGAGGATCACCTCTCTAATGAGATTAGTGGAGCATAAAAAACCTGTTACTGGAGCATTCTCTTGCCTGGAAGTGCAACTGACAGCAAACAAGTTACTATGGGTGGTAAGGCACTTTCAAAAGATCTGAGAAACAGTCTGTGGGCAGAAAAGTATTTTTTACTTTTTAATGGTTAAAAAAAGGCTTTTTATCAATCCCAAGGAGAAATGTAATGTCTATAATAAAGAAGTGGCATACATTTGGTACTAGGACAATAGCTGGGTGACCTTTCATTAACCTGTAAAAGGTTATTTTATACTGGCTCAAGAAAATCCATCCATCCATTTTCATCCGCTTATCCCTAGTCGGGTCGCGGGGGCAGTAGCCTAAGTTGAGAAGTCCAGACTTCCCTCTCCCCAGCCACTTGGGCCAGCTCCTCCGGGGTAATCCCAAGGCATTCCCTGGCCAGGTGAGAGACATAGTCCCTCCACCGTGTCCTGGATCTACCTTTAGGTCTCCTCCCGGTTGGACGTGCCCAGAAAACCTCACCAGGGAGAAGTCCAGGAGGCATCCTGACCAGATGCCCGAGACACCTCAACTGGCTCTTTTCTGGTCGCAGTCTCCCTGGAGTTCCTGTGCTCTGGGGCAGCTCCTGGATCTCTGCGACTTGTGGCTCCCTCAGTCTCCTGCACATCTTTAAGGGGCAGAGCTGTGGCCCCTCACACTCTCTATTGGACACTCCTTTAGAGAAACCTTAAATAAACAAGTGTGTGTACACGCACAGGTGCTCACATGGTGCTCTCATAGGTATGAACTTGGGCACGTTCAACACAGGTCTTAGGCTATAGTGGGCACTTAATGCACTGTGATTGATGATCGTGTGATTGTTCAGTTAAACAATGTTGATTTTATATTTCTTCATCAAGTTGATGCAGTGATAGCTTGATCTTGTTGTATTATAATAGTATCTTATTGTTTATTTTTGTAGAACCCCCCCCCCCCCCCCCCCCACCCACCACCCACCACCTATTTTCCTTTCTCTTTCACCTCTGTCTCCGTGTCTGGTCGGAATTAAAAAGCATTCAAAAACAATAACAATAAAGTTTTAAGTATCAGGCGTGATATTAAAAGCAGACGCTTTGATGCTCCACCTGAGAGTAAATCTGTAAAGCTTGTCACCAGCATTCAGACATCAATTATGTTTGCTTCACAGCCAGGCAGGACACGGGGGGGGGGGGGGGGGGGGGGGGGGGGTGGAATCCTAATCCTTCAGCTCCCATATTCGTCCTCAGTTTTAATTTATTTTTTTCATTGTGTCTCTGAAATCTGAACAAAACATCTAAAACAGCAGTGAGGTTCAGTAAAGCGACAGCAATCCATCTGTGCGGGAAGGTTTTGATAGCAGGCTGCAAACCGATGAACTGGAACGGCGAGTCAGCTGGTGAGGAGCAGTCACCAGCATGTCAGTTTATTTTAACGTCTTTCAGTAGAATTATTTGTCTTCTTCTGGTGGATTTGGGTTGGTTTGTCCTCGTGTTAAACACGAAGCACTTCTGCAGTGGCAGCTTGGGTTTGGAACAAAATTTGAAAAAGTGAAACCAAATGAACCAGAAGCGTCTGGGGGAGGCAATCTCTCCTGGAAAATAAATGCATTTAAGAATTAGAGAAAACAGATTGTTGGAACAGAATATTTGATCAATAATTTTCAGAGTCAAACGATCAGGCTTAAAATTTCTGTTTAATTATGGTTGCACTCTTCATTTTTATATTTATCTGGCAGCTTTACTCATGGGGTGATTCGACAAATGACATAAGGGAATGTGTGTATGTGTTATTTTCTTTTTTTTACACATAAAAGTGGGTGTACAGGTGCAAATTGGTGACTCGTGGACCCAGGACACAAGACATTATGGATTGGTTGTCTTAACAGGGAGAAGACGCTGCTGCAGACGACCTGTCATTCATCCTCTGCTTTGCTCATCCCAACCAGACACACCTGTTAACATCTTTGTGATCAAAGCTGAATAAAGGAGTCTGTAGGGGTGGGTTGCTTTTATCTGGATATCAGTTTTCTGTTTAGTTAGGGTCAGTTATTGCTGTTTATTTTAAGTTTGGTTAATATTCAGATCGCTCATGTTTGTTTGCTCCCAGAAATTACCCTCAGCTTCCCTTCTAGTACTAAAATATTAATAAAAGGAAACATTTTGTAAATCAATCATTATAAATAATGGGTCATAGTCATGTTATGGTCTGGATGCCCCTAGAAAAGTCTGAACATGATTGAGATGCTTTCAGTGCTTAATGTGATGCAGAAACACCTTCAACTTTAGCTTGGTGCACATGTCTACTTTCTTCCAGATATTTGGGAATGTTTTTGTTTGCTAAACTTATAAAAAAACATTTTTAAACAATTAATAGCTGAATAAAAACTAGCGTTTCACTCATCTTTAATATAAAAGCAAAGTCTCCCTGAGCAGTAATGGCTGGTTTTAAGCAATATTTCGATCCCAGAGATTAACGTTAATCTCTGGAATCGAAATATTGTTTAAAATGGATTAAATGATACCCAGTGTTTGAAAAACATTGGCGGCTTCGTATGTCCATAAAAATCTGGTCTAAAATTCTTGGGAGCAGGTCTAAGTCTCTGGGCAATGCCCTGTTAGACCCCATGCTTCCTTCTACGGGAGACCGGGAGGACAAAACACATTTGCTGATTTGTAACAGTCACAAAACTTTGGCCATTCATAAACATTGTTTGACACATTAACTTCTTTACTTGCCAGTGATGAAAGGAAATCTCATGTGCTTGTTGTTTTGTTGGTGGTTGCTCTCCCAGGGATTTTTGACTGTAATGGCCATCCGTTGGTAAGACCTTACTCGAACACAAAAATATTGCTTGCTTGCAATATTTTAATATATATAATATATTTTAATATACCGCGAGGGAAAATACACACCCTCACTTTAAGGTCAAGGTCAAATTTAGTTCTATAGCACATGTACAGCAAATTCTGCCCAAAGTGCTGCAGACTTTAAGGCACAATGATAAAAACATGCACTAAGGTTACATCAAAGATAAAAGATTAAAGTGGCATGGAACTAAAATACCGTAAATCCTCTAATACAGGCCCGGGCCTGTATTTGACTCAAGCTCATCAAGCTCCAGGCCTTTATTGGAAGGAGGACCAGAATTAGAGGCAGGCCTCTATTTCTATTTGAGCAAAATGAACTAATGGTTCGCTGGAGTTTTTGACATTTAAAATTGCGCCCACATTTTCAAAGTTAAACACATTTCTTTTAACAACGGTAGTTTCTGCTTCAGCCCTCTCCCCCCTCCCCTTGCGCAGCGGCCGCAAACTCACTGATGCGCCTGCAGCCTCTCAGAGTTCCTGCTGCTCTAAACATTAAAATAATTATTTCATTTTCTGTTCCTCACTTCTGATGACCTTCAATGGTGTCTGTTTGTTGCAACCACCAGGTACAAAAACTAACTTGTTTTTATTTGACTATTTTTCTGTCCTGTCTGTTAATTATCTTCCTGCATCTCCTCTCAATCCTAAAGAAAAGCTGTTACCTGGGTTCATATATATTCACCTCATGAGTTACCTTTGAACTGCAGTTCTGAAAGATCCACCGACCGCAAAAACAGCGGAGTGTGCGCTGCTTGCCGGCCACGGGAGGCAACGCGCTGTGCCAGAGCGTCAGTACTGACACCCGCCGTAAAACGGACATTTAACCAAATTGTGACGTTTACCCTCTTGCAGTTTAACATTCCCCTCACCCCCATCCTAACCTTAACCAGCTTGTGCATGCAAAGCTCTGATTGTTGACGCGCTCCAGACATCTGCGTCCTGAGCACGGCCACAGTAACATTATCAAATCAGGTGTCACCACTCAAAAACTAATTTAACACATGATCGTTCATGTCGGCTCATTTCCTTTTATGTTTTTTGTTTTTTTATTCTTTTATATGCGTCTGATGCGTTTCGCTGCTGTGGATCGGGGCGCATCACCTGTCACCTGCTGACAGCAGGCTGCTGTCTTTTCCGAGGACTGCATCTTGCCGGTCATTATCAGGTGACAGCGACTAGTCGATGACAGGCATAACAAGTCACTACAGAGCGGTGAAGTCGACTAGTGACTAGTTCATACAACCCCTACTGCTCCCTAGTGTTCTGCAGCATAATCAGCATGTTCTCTTTGAACTTGATATCAAATTTTCGCCTCCTCTTCGTCTCCGCACGGTTAAAGTCACCCTCGCGGTCTATCACTGGCAAATCAAAAGAGAGACGGATGACACAACCGCCCCCCGTACTTGCTTGTTACCACATTCCACCCGACCACAATAAAAAAACGGCCATTATTCACCTCCGCCGACTCCGACACCGGCCAAAATATGAAACCCGGCAGTTAATTAAATACAGGCTAATATTAGAGGATTTACGGTATACTAAAAGTGACAAACAAGAATAAAAAGTGTTTATAAAAGCCAGTTCTCATTAGAAAGTCTTCAGCAGTGTTTTAAATGTTGCTGAACAGACCTAACATTTAACAGCAGACTGCTCAGATAAAGCTGTGTCCCCTCGGGTTTGAAGCCTTGTCCTAGGAGCCGCAGCAAGCTACAGCTCTGGCTGCATTATGAAGCACCACCAGCTCAGACAGGTAAAAAGGGGCAAGGCCGAAACAAACAATAAAAGTCAAAATTAGATCCTGTGTAAAGCAGGGAGCCAGTGCAGCGACTTTAACACAGGAGTTAAAAGCTCATTCCACTTTGTACCTGTCAGCAGACGAGACACAGCATTTTAGGCCAGTTGGAGGCGAGAGACAGACGACCACGATCCAAGTGAAAACACAAGGAGTCTCGGTTAAAGCCATCTGTGTAATGTAATACCGTATAATTGAAAATCAAGGCTATTTTCACTTTAGAGTCCTGAATAACATCTTCATGGGTTTGGTCGGCTGGGCCACAGCACAGAACAGTGCTAATGGATGTGATGAACACACAACCTCAGAGTGGATGGTTTCTGTATGAGCCGTAGTTGCCTTTTATATTAGGGCACAAATGTTGTGTAAGTTTTTAGCTCTGTTCTACGATGGAAGGACCAACACACAGTAGAGTTTATAAATGCACAGCCCCTCAGGAACACAAGGACCTGAGGATGAGGAGAGAGACGTCTTGGTTTGTCTGCTTCTCCGGTGACCTGGTCCAAGCCTGAGTGCTGGAAAATGGATGATGGCACTAAAATAAAGGAGCTCCCAAAGTGATAAAGGCATTCATGAAATAGCAGAGGCTGTGCTGTGGTTCTGGTACCACGTCGAACCACAGACTTAGTATTGTTTTTGCTGTGATTGTATGTCATCTTTGGCTAAAATCTACACAACTTCTCAGGTCTGGTTTTTTATTTCTAGCCAGCAAAACTATGACAGATTAACCTGCACCTGACCCTCGGGTATGAAGTTCCCATTCTTCACTTCCACTGGAAATGAGCCACATCTAAAAAAAAAAGCATTTGTTCTGCAGTGTACACTTTAAAAACACTGTCAGTGAAAATGTGGACATTGTGTTAATTCGAGGAGCGTAAGTGCAGTTGGGTCTCCGCGCAGAGGGACGATGCGTCGCCTGAGCGCAGGTCGTTTCTAGAAACAAATTTCCTTTTACCGAGAAACACCAATTTTCCAGTTAGCGCAGACAAAGCAGTCGTGAAGCTGTCATTGTGAAATGTGAGGGCAGCTCTCTTCTTTAAGACCTCCACCAGCCCTCTGATACATTGAGCTCATTATGTGGGTCATGAGCCCTGGGAGGGTTTAAGCCCTTTAAACAATGAGGATGATAAAACAGGGTATAACTCTCACTGGCTTTCAGCGGAGAAACCGGGAGAAACCCAAAAAAAGGGATTAAAATTAAATTATTCATGTGTGTGTGTGTGTGTGTGTGTGTGTGTGTGTGTGTGTGTGTGTGTGTGTGTGTGTGTGTGTGTAACCGTACAGTGCGTACAGTGGTCTGGATTAAAAGCAACTGCAGGTTTATTTGATGAAAACAGGTGAATTCTCCTCCTTGATGCTTGCTCATCTGTCTGGTTTGGTTTCTATACTGTAATTACCCAGATGAGACCGACTGTGAGGCTCTTTCCCTCCAGTGCTCTCTTTTTCACTCCAAGTCTGTGATTTCATGTATAATTACTTGCATAATTATAGTTCCCTCAATCCCACTGTTTCAGGAGGTCTGTTTCTGGTTTCTCTTGTCTCTGTATTTTCCCACTCTGCTGAGAAACGGACCCCTCCTTTTTGCTTTTCTCCTCGCCTGCTGGTGGGACTTGCCACTTTTGTTCGTCTGAGATAGGCCCGTTCTAATATTGGGAAAACAGCACAGCAGATACAGTGGCAGTTTACTCCTGAGCTGCCATGTTTCCTTTTTAATTATTCAGGTAAACATCAAAAACGTTAAGCGCCTTGAAGTGTGTCAAGTGTGGAATAAGAGGAACACCAAATGCTCCGTTCATTTGTTTTCTGGCGTATATTTTAGGGACTTTAAGCTGTGTGAGGGGGGAAAAGTGCACCGAATGTTGTAACCCTACACCGTCTCATGTTATAGTTTGTGAAGGCTTGTGGATGATGCCCGTAGATACGCTTATTGTGATTGCTTAGCAACTGAGCATCACTTCTGAGAGTCGAGGTGGAATATCGAGGTTACTTGCCACCTTTCTGGAGGATCCGTTTTTCCCAAAACTTCCTTGCAAAGCAGCGCATGATGCATCCTCACTGCTGCTTTCATGTGTCAGTCAGCAGAGGAGCATGCCACGCGGTGTCTCGGTTTAACTGACAAAAATATTATATCAACATCCTCACTCACTAAACACGCTTGCAGAGTCACTTATTGCTCAAACGGGTTCACATTTTTGGGCTTTGTTCTGCACTGCAGGTTCACTGTGTAGCCACTCGTGGCCTACTTTCAGGTATCTGGAGGATTTCCCTGCTGTAGCTGGCCATGCATGCCCTCAGCCTTTTCTTAACTCGTCCTTAAAAAGCTGCAGCAAAAAGGGAAAAGAGTGTGGGAGAGCTGGTGCGTTTTGGAGAGCTTCAAGTCCAAAGTTCTAGTGAGTAATGTGGATGAGCTGCCACTCAGTGCTGGTCAGCTGTGGTCTTGCCACTGTGCTGGCACCCCCTCTGCTGGAGAGACCTGATGCAGAGGTGGGACGCGTCATGCAGGTCACCTCACGGGTTTAGTCGCAACTTCTCAGTTTGTTTTATTGTCTTTATCAGTCAGGATGCCACTTGCTGCAGCTCACCGGTGAGGCTTTAATTTGGTGTGCGAGCCACGGTGGACTCTCCCAGCAGAGACGGTGCTGTGTTTGTTTTGCGGGTGTGTAAATGAGTGGTAATTCGTTTGCTCAGTAATGACGTGGGAAAGCTAATTAGGGCAGTGTTGATGGGTGCATTAATTAGTCTCTAGTGTGTGATGCTAATGAGACCCTGATTTGGAGTGTGTGTTTGTGTTCGCATGAGTGTGAGCCATGTTTCTGTAAAGGCCCACCACTATGGGTCATGCCATGAGGAACGTAACATTAGAGCATGGGGGGGCTGTAACATGAGGAGAGATTCAGTGTGTGAGAGAGAGCGTGTGTAGATGACGGATGCAGCAGGGCCATATCTGTGTGTAAGAACCTCTTTAATCCCTGTTATTCCACGATGTCTTCCATGCCTGGCTGAATATTGATCCCTCCACTGAACCATCGCAGACGGGCTCCCCGGCTCACACATCACACTTGTAACACCACGTTGAGGAAGCGGAGGTGTGTACAGCGGGTCAGTCACACTGCGGTGGTTTCAGCGCTACAGCTGCACCACAATCATAAATTCACACCGAGCCATAAAACCGCCCTGGACACACACACTCACACAGACACGCACACACATACACAAAAACAGACAACACGGGGTGTCGTAATGGATGAGAGGCTGCTTTATAAGTGTGTTCGGTGACAGGTCCACTTCACAGGTAAGACGGATCCATCTCTGTGTGGTCGCAGCAGGGGAGTCTTACTACATGCAGTAAGGATGTGACAGGGTGGCAGCTTGCTCTAAAAATTTATGGCACATTACTGATTCGTCAAGCATATGTGGAGCCTCAGCAGTGATCTATTCTGATCATATTTATTCATGACTGTCCCGTTATCCATAATCCATTACTATTCCTGTTCAACTGTGTCCTCTGCTGCTTCACTCATTTCTTCGCCTCTTCTCCTTTCTCTTGTAGGACTGTGGAGGAAAAAATAAATAAAATTATCAGGAGGGGTCAGCAAAGCATTCAAGTTAAAGCTTTACCTGACACGTTATGGGATTTAGATTTAGTGCGAGCTGCATTTTCAAGACTTTCATGAAGACCTGCGTACCTCGAACCTCCAGCTTGCACTCCACCTGATCTTCCCCGAGGTCGTTGACAGCCCTGCAGGAGTATCTGCCTCCATCGAACAGGCCTGGCTTACGGATGTTCAGAGTCAACACGCCCTGGTTGTTCTGCATCAGGAACTTGGGGTCACCTTCGATTGTTATATTGTTCTTCATCCAAATGATCTTCGGCTGAGGTGGAGTGTGATGGAGGTAAAATTGGCGGGATGGGAGGAACAGAGGCAAGAGGGGAGGAGTACGGAGGAGGCGGGAGTATAAAAACAGAGCAAGGCATGAGGGAGGGGAGTGGAGGAGGGAGGAGAGAGAGGTGAAATTGGGTCAACATTTGGGTTTAGACAAATCTTTGCTGATTTGATGAGAAATACACAAGTGCACACATCTTCCTAGGTTCAGGCAGAGAGGAAACGCCATCATCTCACGGTTCTACGCTCACACTTGATTCTCAAATCTGGTGCGCTCACTTGAAAAACACAACAGCGTGAAATCGGATGTGTAACACTGCAGTACGGCGATCAGTGGCCAGGGCGGCTAAAGGCATGCAGGTTGTTTTACTGCGGCAGCCAAAGCAACCTCCTTTAGGACAGGATTTATGCATTTGTTCCTGTCAGTTCAACAGGTTTCAAGATAAATGTGGATTGTGCAATTAGTTAGAACGTTAAATTTACCTTCATTTTTTTTAGTTCAAAACTGAAATCTGAATCAAACGTTTACATTTTTGTCAACACATCTGATTGAATGTAGAAAAGTAAGGATGCAGCTGGTCATTTGTAAAAATGTAAGACTAGAACATTATTAAATGTGAAACATAAACATCTTTAATTACACAAAAACAAATAAGTTGTTCACCTTTGGGTAGCCACGAACAGCACAGCTGATAGCTGTGTTGTATCCTGCAATCACGCTCCTGTCCAGCAGAGGAGCTATGAATTTGGGTGAATGGTTCATGCCCACCTCTTTGAAAAGTTTTGGGTTGTACATCAAACCTAAAACAAAAAAAATAATTTAACATATGAGAAACGTGTGCAGATGCATTGGAATCCAACATTTTGCACAACTTTTAAGCCAGACAATAGCTTATTTCCTCTTCTTCAATCTGTCTGTAGCATCCCGGAGGTTTCCCAGTCTCTTACGTCCGATCTCTCAAAAAGGACGAAGACGAGAGAATGTTTCAAGAGAAACACGAGTTTATTCTCCTTGACATGCTTCTCTTTCTGCATCCTCACATCTGTTCTCACATCTTTGCTCCTCACATCCTCAGTGGGCAGGCCAAAGATGTGAAGAAGTAAATACGGTGAAGAAAGCACCAAGATACAACAGCATAATGAGATGTGATGAACGTAAGAGGGGAAGAATACAGAGTGTGTTTATCTGATTCACTCATTCGTGGCTCAGGGGAAAATCTATGTATTTGCAGGAAAATATTCTGAATAAAACAGTAAATAATAAATGAATTATTGTATAGAAAGAATGAATGTTGTTCCTGTTTAAGTTTAGGAGAAGATGAGGATTTTTATTCTAATCTTCAATAGAGCCAGAGATGTTTTAAAGCCTGCTCACAGAGGCTGCAGGTGGTTTAAACTTTCTAATTTCATCCAAGTGTTTTTCTGAGTGAGGTTTTTTACACGTTCGCTGTCTGACCCGCTGCAGATGACTTCATGGAGTGGCTCTGTTCTGACTGGGTCTGCCACCTGCAGCTCTGAAGCCACACGGGGCTTCTCAGTCCTTCTGAAAGGAGACGTTGTGACTTTGACCAAGAATGACATGACTTCAGCCGTGTTTCTATTTAGCAGCACATTAAGACTTTCAGCACCAGAGTGAGTTAAAAACAGACAAAGGTTATTTATTTATTTATTTATTTATTTATTTATTTTAAATGCATTCAAGAATTCTACCGTAATGGTGGGATGCTATTTTTGGCATTGAATCGGCACAGCTTTGCAAAGCTTTTGACTAAAATTTACAACTTCCTTCAATAAACTGCTGTTCAACAATCATGCAACACCAGCATTTCAATAAAAAACCATCCCACCCATCCTCTTCCGGTTCTCCAGGGTCAGGTCACAGAGGCAGCAGCCTAAAGGTTGGTTTACGCTTGACGCGTCCGCGAGGTCCGCACGGCGAAATTGCATCATTTTAACAACCACACCCCTCCACCGCGCCTCCGCACGACCAAAACTTTCCGCACCGCGCATCTAGGAAATTTTCTAACCACGCGGACGGTCGGACACGGAAAAACATGGCGGACCGGCAAGAACTAGTATGGCAGAGGTTCGTAAATACAGACATTTGTATGATTCAGCTCTCAGAGATCATCGTGATCAACATGTTGTGAATAATTCTTGGAGAGAAATAGCTCGCACTGTCGGAAAAGGTGAGGACGCCGTTAAAAAATGCTGGAATGCCATGTTGTAAACAACAGTAATTTTTACTTCTACTATGGTGTAGTGATGGATGCATGCCGTAGAGCTCCATGCTGCCCCCTACAGTTTGGGAGAATATTGGCTCACCGCAGAGACGAGCTGCACGAACCATAAACGCTGCGAGTTGTGAAGCGCATTCCATCCACGAGCCGCATCACCAAGCGGACAGTGAATGCATCAAGCATAAACCAAGCTTAAGCTCCTCCAGGGGAATCCCAAAGCATTCCCTGGCCAGACAAGAAACATAGTCCCTCTAGCGTGTCCTGTGTCTTCCTGTAGGTTGTCTCTCAGTTGGACGTGCCTGGAAAACCTCACCAGGGAGGCGTACAGGAGGCATCCTACCTAGATGCCCAAGCCACCTCAACTGGCTCCTCTTGACGTGGAGGAGCAGCAGATCTACCCCAAGCCCCTCCCGGATCACTGAGCTTCTCACCCTATCTCTAAGCGAGTGCCCAGACACTTTGCGGAGAAACCCGTTTGGCCGCTTGTACCCACTATCTCATTCTTTGGTCACTACCCAAAGCTCGTGGTCATAGGTGAGGGTAGGAGCACAGACCGACCAGTAAATGGAGAGAATTGCAGCCAAAATAATGTCAAAATACCATTTAAATATTTTATGAATACAATAACAACACTGTGTGGAATTTTTTTCTTAATTTTAAGAGTTGAGTATTTTGTTGCTGTCCACTGGTCATCTATGAGAGACCTCTTAGGGAGAATTCTAGCCTATGTCCAGCCAAGACCAAAGTGTTCTGCTATCATCATAATATAAAAGCAAACTTAACCTCCAGGCCCCAAAAATGTCACATGAACCATCTTTAGTTGTAAACCAAATAATATGTTTACAAAGGTATCATTTTTAGATACTTATCAGAACTTTTAATATCCAATTAGTAGTTGCATTTGTTTTTCTAATTGACCTAGTGGTAATAATCTGCTGCCTAAAGTCTTCCTGAGATCTTACAGATGATTAAAGAACTGATCCACGAGTGAAACGGGTATCTACATGAACATGTTATGTTAATCCTGGTCCTATTAAATCACTAACATGTATCAAACTTTAACGTTAGGCAATTGTTTGGTGTAAAATAACTTGTCAGTAGATACATGTTGTTACGCCCCCTCTGAGGGTCTAGGAGGATGAGGGGACTAACACAAGAAAACAGGTGTAGGTGTGTAAAGGACGAGGAGGTTTGAGTAAAAACAAAAGGATTTATTAACAAAAGGTGTCCGCTGTCTGAACGGCAAAGAAGGCTTAATAATAATGGTGCAAAATAAGGTGGAAACTGAAAACATAAGCAGCAAATGGCTTATGAAAAGGCTTTCTGCCAAACTAAGATGACAACCACCTAAACGATAAATATCCCCGGCTCAGAAGTCCAACAGGGATAAAAACCACCAAAACCAGAAAACTGACCCTAGGTCAGTTAAATCCTACTAAAAAGGATAATTAAGCCCAACCCCTATGGAAAACAACCCGTAGCCAGCAACACAAACGGTTTATCCTTAGCAAGGCATGTGAAACACACTCAGAAGGAACCCAGGCTAATCCTGGATCCTTAGTAGAAAACTTTAACCAAATAAGGAGCAAAGAGCGTCGAAGAGCGAGGGAGAATCGCAGGCTAGTCCTGGATCTCCCGCAGCAACCTTAAACCCAAACAGTAACTGTGTAAACCTTGAACCCGATTGGTAACGGTAGCCAAAGTGTCCGTGAGCTAAGGAGAATCACCGGCTAATCCAGGATCTCCCCGACTGTCTGTAGTGCTCCTCTTTGAAGGAGCTGGGAGCTGCTTGATCACTGATTCAGGTCAGCTGTGATCTTCGCTGGTGTGCCTCTCTCCGAGGTCCTGAACTGGCACTGTGCGCTGGAGAGTGAGCAGGCCGCTCCTGGCGCTGTCCCTGGTGCTGGACCCTTGCAGCGGGGACAAAAGGCTCAGGGGAAGATGGGATGACGGACCGAAGGGACGAGATGCGTCACACATGTTGATCGCTGCTGTGCTTTTCTGCTGAGAAGCTCTCATCTATTGGGTGGTTTAAATTTAGACACTGTGCTATGTTACAGTGTTCTGCAGGGATTTCCTCACCTGTTTTTGTAATGACAGCAGAGTTCTTGCTGATGCCGGGATCGTTGCTGAGGCCACAGATGTTTTCGCTGAACACTCGAAAGGAATACTCGTTCCCCATGATCAGGTCGGACACGGTGCAGCTGGGCCTGCGGTTGTGCTCGTAGACCGTGAACCACTCCTGATGTCAGAGAGACAAAGAGCAGAATGACAGGTTCACAACTCAAAATGAGACCTAACACTATAATCACTACTGTTGATTTATCCAGTCCTCAGTGACTTCACTGACGTGTCATCAGATATTCGGAAGCTAATGTCATTACTGGAGAAAAATACCCCTTCTTTAATTTCTTTACACGTTATTCCCAACGATTCAGTAATCCCATAAAAACTGAGTTACTCAACTGATGATTACCGAAAAATCATTTAAAGCTCTCCAAAAATCCACAGATAAAGACCACTTCATAAGATTACTAGAAGGTTCTGCTGCTTGAAAGGAAAATTTAATGAAATGAAAGGTGGTTTAAATGCTTCTGAAGCCAGCGTGGTGATGACACGAACCCTCAGAGTGAAACCAAACAGCCAAAGACAGAAAAGTTAAATCAGCAAAATGAAAATGAATGTGGTCATTAGTTAGCAGTGCTTTGTTAGGTAACAGTTTGTGTAACCGTTTCAGTCTTTTCATCAAAACTAAAGGACAGCACTTTGCAGTAAAAACAGCTACGCCATCCATCCATTTTCGGTCGCCTATCCGGGGTTGGGTTGCGTGGGTAGTAGTCTGCGTCAAGAGGCCCAGACTTCCTTCCCCCCAGCCACTTGGGCCAGTTCCTTTGAGGGAATTCCAAGGAGCTCCCTGACCATTCGTGAGACATAGGCCTAGTCCACACGTAGCCGGGGTTTTTTGAAAACGAATATCCGCCCCTCCAAAAACTTGCATCCACACCACCGCGTTTTAAAAACAAACTCTGTCCACACGTACCCGGATAAATACGTTGTTAAGGACATGCCAGACCTGTAGGCGGCAGTACTTCCCCCGTTCTTAACCTCGTCCTTCGTCCGTGGTCTTCCGCAAGGAGCAGTAATTCCGCTTACAAAAACAAACAAGCAGAAAGCGCTTGGACAATTGATGGATCGGGTAGTGACAGAGCGCAGCTCTGAAGGCTTCCATGATGCCGGCTAGTGTAAACACAGGTCGCACACATGATGTCAGCTTTTTTTGTCGCGGAAAGTGACGTTGCGGACCTAAAAACTCCGGTTTTGTCTGTCCGCACGCAGACACCAAAAACGGAGAAAACGCAGATCTTCACTGTGGTCGGAGTTTTTAAAAAGATCCGTTTTCGTGTGAAAAAACTCCGTTTTCGTGTGGATGACAGGCCAAAACGTAGAAAAATATCTACATTTTGGCAGATCCCCGGCTAAGTGTGGACAGGGCCATAGTCTCTCCAGCATGTCCTGGGTCTTCCTTTAGGCTTTCTCCTGGTTGGACGTGCCTGGAAAACCTCAGCGGAGAGGCATCCTTACCAGATGCCCGAGCCACCTCAACTGGCTCCTCTCGATGTGGAAGAGCAGCGGGTCTACTCTGAGCCCCTCCCAGATGACTGAGCCTCTCACCCTATCTCTAAGGGAGAGCCCAGCCACTCTGCGGAGAAAACTCATTTCGGCCACTTGTATCCGTGATCTCGTTCTTTCGGTCACTACCCAAAGCCTGTGACCATAGGTGAGGGTAGGAACGAAGATCGATGGGTAAATCGAGAACTTTGCCTTCTGGCTCAGCTCTCTCTTCACCACGACAGACCGGTACAACGCCTGGATCACTGCAGCAGCACCAATCTGCCTATTGATCTCACGCTCCAGTTTTCCCTCACTCGTGAACAAGACCCAGAGATACTTAAACTCCTCCACTTGGGGCAGTACCTCATCCCTGACCCGGAGATTCTCATCCCAGCTGCTTCACACTCGGCTGCAAACTGCTCCAATGAGAGTCAGAGATCACGTTCTGATGAAGCCAAAAAGACCACATCATCTGCAAAAAAGCAGAGACTCAATCCTCAGGCCACCAGGACAGATCACCTCAACACCTTGGCTGCACCCAGAAATCCTGTCCATAAAAGTTACTTTAAAGTACTACTGATCTTAAAATATTCTAATACATAGAGCACTTACTCATTTTTTATGGATTAGAGTCTCACAAAACACAACAGCAGGTCTGATCACGTATAAACAAAAGAGTCACTTTCCACTTCCTGTTCTCAAGTCCCGTGTGATGTTGTGACTATCGCACGACGTTCCAAGAAGTGAGTCGGCGGCGCAGCGATTCCTGTGTGACCCCATATTGAAACCCCTCTACAGAGCTGTGATTGGCCAGCCAGAATACTGCTAGGGGTTGCGGAGGTTCCAATGGAGCGTTCCTAGACCAAACTTTGCAAAGCAAGAATTTGGTCTAGTTCACTAGGCTAACATAAATATAAAGGACAAAAATAGAAAAAGGCAGGAAGCCAGGACAACGTGAGATCCATCAAACTAAAGCCATTACATACAAAAAAAATGAAAACTGTTAAAATGATTTCCTTGGAAGTTCTAGTGTTATGAACACAAGCTGTAGCTGGCCACGCCCACCCACCCCCCACTCAGGACGCTATAAGCTGAGAAGCTCCAATATCCTCCAGCAGCACCTCTCCCGCATGGGAGAGGGGGCTCCATGCTAATATCCCTTTTTGAAATGACTTGTTTTAGGCACATAATTCTTAAAACCAAGCACCAAGACAGAAAATAGATGGATGGGTAATTTTCAAGTTTGAAGTGCTTATATAAGCAGTCGAGACCCACATGGCAGCACAAAAGGAAGCAAAAGGTCAGTTTTGTATAATATTTCCCCTTGAAGTAAAAAAGGTAAGTAAAGCACGTTGTACGTAAGTGAATAGGTTGACCGAGACTGAGTGTTTCTGTATTTTCAAGATGAAGCTCTGGAATGGTAAATTATCTGCATTTGTTTAGCATCCTTTTAGGGTTCTGCAACCTTCCAAGGTGCTTCACAACACAATCAGACATCCACTAATGCACGCACACATTCACACGCTGGTGATGAGGAGTTACATCATAGCCACAGCTACCCTGGGGTGCGCTGACGGAAGCAAGACTGCCGAACACAGGTGCCACCGGTCCCTCCAACCACCACCAGCAGGCAAGGTGAGTTGTCTCTTGCCCAAGGACACAACAGCAGCATCCTCTGGTGGGAGCTGGGATTGAACCTACAAACGTCTGATTACTGGGCAACCCGCTCTACCTCCAGAGCTACTACTGTCCCAACTAAATAACATTTGAAAAGAAGTTGCATAAACCTACGCCCCTGAGTGCACCTGTTGATTTACCTGACCTTTCAAACCCCGCCCACCACATACCGTTGACTTCTTGTCACATTTCTGGATGGTGTAGCCTATAATTTCACAGTTGCCATCGTCTTTGGGAGGCTTCCACTCCAGCGAAGCATTGAAACCCCAGACGTCTGTGACGTGCACGTTGATGGGCGGACCTGGTCTTTCTGCAAGTGTCATGAAAGGAGATGGAGTTGGGATGGAGCTGGTGGATTCTGGGTAAACTTACATAAGTCGGTGGAAATGCTCTGCTCATGCAGAGCTGCGATAACTATTTCTTTCCAGGTTAACATTCAAGGAAAGAGGAAGCTAGTGGAAAACAGCTCTGTTGTAGGGAAATCCCTTCTAAAGAAGGAGATAAAAATTTGCATCAGAAGACATTTGACAGAATAGACAGATTAGAGAGATTGACAGATTAGCAGAGCAAAAGACAAAGGATCCAGGGAATACAGCAATGGCTGAATACATCACTAGGAAGTGGCGCCGCGCTGACAAAGCAACAGCATGTTTAGCATCATAAAGAAGAAGAACACAGTCTGTTTATCATTCATAGTTGTGTGGTCTGCAGGAAAACTGCACACCACGAATGAGAGTTTGTCATCTCTTACAGGGAGCAGCACAACTGCTGTTTTATTCCCGGTGCTCAAACAGCATGGTGACGGATCAGCGGAGGGAGGGGGCGCCATCAGAGCCTCTCATTAGCTCAACCTTCTCAGCAGGGTAAGTGACAGAGTAGCCCTTAAAATCCAAAAGTAATCCAAGTCTACATGCAAATAATCTCAGTGAAGCCCCGCCAAATAATCCACCCAGAACCCCGGCCCGTGGAGACAAGCCCTGAGACAAGGAAGGCGCTGGAGGCAGCGTGGAAGCCGGGATTAAACGAAGGAGAGGAATGAGCTCTTTGATGATTTGCTACTTTGAGTCACAGATTTCCTGGGATCATGAAATGAGGAATTATCGTCAAATTTCAAAAAGAAATCTTGGCACGTCTCAAAGATTTGGGCTCAAATCATCATCCCTTCAAAACAGGTCATTAATCATGCACCTTGTGAAGTTTGCACATGTGGGATATTTTAATGAGACAACATGCGACTTTCAGAGGGGCTGAGAGGCCAGTTTGTGCCGCCGAAGCTGAAATGGATGAAGTCATATTTTTCTGGTGGTGTTTAGGAAAGAAAACCAACAACTTAACAAAAACGTGTTCTCCCTAGTGGAAATGGAGACAACAAAAGTGAAAATAAAATAAAAATAGAACCTTTTGCTACATTCAGTGAGGAAGACAAAGATTATCGGTTGTGTTTAGTTCAAACTTTTCTTTACATAAGACTTTATTTTACTAATATTAAACCATTTAGCCCCCAAAATAGATTAATACTTAATTATTTCATGCTTTTTAAACAAATAAATAACTGAAAATATATGTTTGGAGTTTCCTAAAACTTAGTTTCCTTAATTGTTTGTCATCATTAATCTGATTTCATCACAACTTTATGAAATCAGTCCCTTAGTTTCATTAAAAGCTCTAAAACAGACGATAAAATGTTCTAAATAATTTTTAAGATTTCTTAACAAGAACTCTGAGACATCTTTTGAGTTCCAGTCCCACAGGCACAAAAATTATTTGTTGTTTCACTTTTTACTTTAGCTGGATATTTATTGAGTTTTTTTCTGCCAGGAAATGAGAAACGTACCAACGACCTGGATGTGAATGTCTGCACATTCAGACATGTCCTCAACCTGAACAGACAGGGTGAACTTCCCAGAGTGTCTTCTCTCTGCAGAGCGGATGAAGAGGATGGTGTCCACCTCACTGGTGCGGGTCCCCACACTTTTGTCCTCCATGAGAACGTTGTCTTTAAACCAGGTGACAACAGGCCGAGGCTTGCCCTGCATGTACCGCGACGGAAGGAAGAGACAAAACACACGGGACAGAGAAAATGTGCTGATTTATTACCCCTTTCAAAGTACTCTTGATCACCACTTCTGCGGTTCTGAAGGTCTTTGGGCATTTGTTAAATTTTTTTAACTGCAACAGTCAAAGAAAATGAGTTTTATAAAGATGCAAAATAATGCAAATACATCAGGTGTGAAATATTCAACAGTGGAATAGTCGGGTTGAATGTATCTTCATGTTAAACGTAACAGATATCTCACTGGAGTGCAAACAGCTGCAGGACTGAAATGTCCAGCTCTTATATAAGACGACAGCAGTGTTGACGCTCTTTTTAAAAAATGAACTCATCGTGCAGCTCGCTCTCTCTCTCTCTCTCTCTCTCTCTCTCTCTCTCTCTCTCTCTCTCTCTCTCTCTCTCAGAGAAAGGTTTTAATCCTGCTCTTCATAATCAAGCAGGGCTATGGCCTTACTTTATTTTTGCCTATTTTAATTCACAACAAGGGGGTTCCCTTCACTACTCATGCCTCTGTTTTCTTTTTTTAACCAGTGTCATCATTTACAAGTTGTCAGATGCTGTAGTTCTCCCGGCAGCCTTTAAGCATCCACTCTCTCTGTTGTGAGCAATATTTATTTGCATTCCAGCAAAAGAAGAAAAAAAAGATCTGTCAGAATGTTTCCACTGGGGGATTTTTAGTTTGTGGCTGTCTCGGTATTCAAAGCACACAGAGAAAATTAATCTGGATGTGCTGCGCCAACATGAGCAGAAAAGGAAAACATTTTTTAAATGGGATCTCTCTTTTGTTTTCTGGTCACTTGAACTTTAAATGCATTGCTTGAAACCCTCTGCAGTAATTTGTTTTCTGTAGTACTCTACATGCTCCTGTGGATTTTTGATAACTGGCATAATTAACCACTACAAGGTCGGAGTGAGCAGCTCTACAGAAGAACTGAGTTCTCTCTGTAATCTGTACGTGAATAAACAATAATCACACATTTCATCATAAATAAAAGGCCAAACTAACCTGGAAGGGGATGACCAAGTTCACCTTCTCTCCCACTAGTTTGATGAGCTTGGATCTCAGGTTGCGAGGCAGACGGATCTTTGGGTTCTCTGGATGGTGGACGAATAAAGATGCATCACATGTGTGAAGGTGTGGGTTGATGTGGCAGAGTATAAATAAAAATACATACACTCCTGGGACACTTTATTAGGTATACTTGGTTAATTGCTCTGTGACACAAATACTTAATCAGCCAGTCACATGGGAACAGCTCAATGCATCATGATTTGCTGAAGTTCAAAATGAACATTAGAATGAAGAATAAAAGAAGATTTAGGTGATTTTGAATGTGGTATGGTTGGTCAGAGTTTTTTCAGAATACACCAATTTACAGGGATTTGCACCCACAGCCATCTCAGAGAATGGTGCGAAAAAGAGAAAATATCCAGTGAGCAGCTGTGTGAAGGAAAATGCTTTGTAGATTGAGAGGGAACGGACAGACTGGTTTTAATAATCAGTGGTTATTAGACTGGTTCATCTACATCATCTCTAACTGGTTTCTAGAACAAGACCACGAGTTCACTGAACTCCAACAACCCCCACAGTCACCAGATCTGGGTCCAGTCTAGAACCTTTGTGATGTGGTGGAACAGGAGATTGTCATCATGGATGTGACTGTATGATGGTGGTCGATATGAACCAGAAACTCTGACAAACGTTTCCAACACCTTGTTTTTTGGGGGAGTTTTTTCCGTGTCCTGTCTGGCTGTGAAGCAAACAGAATTAATGTCTGAATGCTGGTGACAAGCCTTAAGGCTTTCCAACACCTTGTTGAGTGTATGACACGAAGGAATGAAGGCAGTACAATGGAGTATCCCTAGTGAAGTGGCCCTTGAGTGTGTACACAGTAAAAGGTTGTTTGGTAATGGTAAATGGCCTCTATTAATATAGCGCCTTTTAAAGTCCTAGAACCCCCAAGGCACTTTTACAGCACAACAGCCATGCACCCATTCACACACACACATTCACACACTGGTGGTGATGAGCTACATGTAACCACAGCTGCCCTGGGACGCACTGACGAAAGCAAAGCTGTCAAACTGGCGTCATCTGTCTCTCCAACAGCAGGCAAGGTGGGTTAAGTGTCTTGCCTAAGGGCACAACAACTGCAATAGACTGAGTGGGGTGCACACCTGAAACACTCCAGTTACCGGGTGGGCAATTAACTCCTCTGCCGCCATCGCCCCAATAAATGAGCGGTCTGTTCTGTTTGCAACAACTCGAATCAATATCATGATGGGTTGAGACAGTTTTGAAGGCAAAAAGGCGCTATCAAGGCATGCCTAATAAAGTGGCCCGTAAGAGTTAAAAAAAATAACTGCAGTTATTGACTGTGTGTGTGCTCTCTCTTAATAAAAACTTATACTAAAATTCATTTAGACCCAAATAAGTTCCTTAACTGAGCATTATTTCTTCCACTAAAGTTTAGCCAAAAGTAAGATTTAAACATTTGACTTCAAGCCTTTGTGGGTAAAGTTCGTCTCTGACCCACGATATCCCTGATGGTGATGGCCTGAGACAGAGTGGCGGGAGGGCTGCGTCCTGCAATGTTGATGGCAGTCACTCTGAAGAGCATCTTCTCCCCCACTGGGAGACCTTTGACCCTGTAATCATTCTCCTCCACCAATTCCTTGTTAGCCTGCACCCACTGGTCATCTAGGATAGGAGAACAGACAATGATCTCTGGATTTAATCACTAACTGCAACAATCATTGTCCTTGCACAAACCTACCATCATGTCTTTTTGTATAGAGCTCCGGGAGTTGATCTCACATCTCCCAGCATGCAACAGTTCAAATCGAAACGGCGCCATATTGGCAGGTAGAAGCCGGCAGCTGGACTATTTGTTATTGTCAGAAAACTCAATCAAACGGGAAATATGGTAGATTCCTGTTGTGCCCCAGGATGCAGAACAGACGTGGACGACATAAGGAATGAGCCATCTACAGGATTCCCCAAGATCCGGAGCGCCGCAAACGTTGGATCATTGTAATAAAACGCACTAGTGACCGGGCTAAAATGAAGCTGTGGGATCCCGAGAGTAAAGGTTTTCACTTATGCAGCGACCGCTTCATATCAGGTACTTAAACCAACGTTTCCTCAACTGTATATGGTGTTTATTTTAAATGCTTTTATTACGATTCTTAGTGGGCTTCCTAAACTTATTTTGGCGTGGCTTTTTCTGTCTTATTACTCACAACAACAAGTAAACATCACGTAAAACGTTGCCTCGTGAGTTCTGCGTGCTGCTGTTTACGTGTCTTATGATCACAGCAATTAACCGGCTAAGCTGTATTTAATTTTTAAGCAACGGTTGATCAATTGTGAGATCACACATAAAAAGCACTTTGGATTGCTATTATCTGTCTCACCGAGACAGATCTCAGACAGATCCTGAGACGCTCCTGCCTGACATATTTATTTTATTCACGGAAAAAAATCAAACTAGTGATTTCTCTTGGTGTTCAGTTTATACATTCAAGCAGCACAGCACTCTATTTAAATTACTTACGTGTAAATCTGTTATTTGTCCATCCATCCATCCATTTTCAGCCGCGTATCCGGAGTCAGGTTGCGGGGGAAGTAGCGTCAAGAGGCCCAGACTCCCCTCTCCCCAGCCGCCTGAGCCAGCTCCTCCGGGTAAATCCCAAGGCGTTCCCCGGCCAGGTCCGGTAAGAAGTCCGCTCCGACAACTTCTGGCATTTTTAAAAAGTATCCCAGGGGCACGGTAAGGGTCGGAGATGTTTAGTCTATTTAATTTCTGACTATATAAAACGATTTCTTCGGTTTTAAAGTGTGAAGTAAACTCCGACGAATTAAAATCCAAGCCGATCCCGTTCATGTTCATGTTTACGATCTGTGTTTGTTTAGCTTCTTTTACCTGCCAATATGGCGTCTACTAACTGAGAGTCACGTGGGGTCCCGAGCTCTATAGTAGGTTTTTCTTTACCTCCTTCTTTGCAATACTCAATGATGTAACCATCAATGCCGCCCGCCCCGATTCTTTCTGGTGGTCGCCACTTGAGTGCACAGGTAGTGTCTGTCACATCTTCCACCACGAGACGAGTGGGCTCGCTTGTGGGGGCTGAGAGAGACAAGAGCTAATTAATACCTTAATACCCAGCGTAAATGGGATGGGAAGGCAGGTGAAGCTGCATCAAAATGACTATAGTGTGAAAAGCCTCTGTTAATTAACCCTTCTGCTAATGACATGTGGCAACGCACCAATGGGCATGAAGGGCTTTGAGTCGCTGCTGGGCTGAGAGACGCCGATGCTGTTGACTGCAAACACTCTCATCTCATAAAGCACACCTTCAATCATCTTCTTAGCCTCGTATGTGTTGGACTCGTAAACATCAAAGTTCAGTTTTGTCCACCTAGCTGTACCAACCTTCTTCCTCTCCATCAGATACCCTGCAGGAAGCAGTAAATTCATCTCACTCTTCTTTGGAATAAAACAAAACACAAACAGCATAGTAAACAGAGTAGACTCTGAACTGCTGTTTCCCCCCGGGAGGAAAACATCAGACGTGAACATTAGTTGATGCCTGTTTCGGCGGTACCTTTAATGGGAACGCCGCCGTCAAACGAGGGAGGATCCCATGTGATCGTGGCAGAGTCCTCGCCGACTGATGTGCATTTGACATTCTCTGGAGAGTTGGGCACATCTGGAGAGTCGGGTTACAGTCGGAAATGAAAAGCGAGGAAAGATGAAACGGAGAGAGGAATAGGAGGAGGTGTGAGGGAGCCAGCAGATTGGATCCAAAGAGTCAGCACAACGTAACTGAGTTCTGTTTGAATACACAACTTGTGGTGGTTGCAAACATTCAATTACACCTCAGATTAGGCAGTTTAATCTATGTCTGAATAGAGAAGAAAGAAAAGACCACAGACCTACGACCTTGATATAGATTTCAGCCTTGTCCTCGCCTACAGGGTTAGTCACAGTGATGGTATAGAAACCCTCGTCTTCCATCTCCGCCCCCTCTATCACAAAGCTGCTCAGGGTCTGCTCCTTCTCCACACGAACCCGTCCCTCAGCCTCAGATATAACCTGACGTAAAGGAGAAGAGATAGCAGAAGTGGATTTCAAAAGAATCCACAATAACAGGTGATTCAGCTCTCCCACTCTGCAGTTTCGTTTTTCCTTTGTGCTGATCAGTGACTAACGTCTGGATTCTCTCACTGACGCACAAATATGGACAGTATCTGACGCGTGTTTGCGAGTGTGAGAGGTGACAGATGACAAGCTCCTCACCTGGTCTCCCTTGGTCCAGCATGTGACGGGAGCCGGCTCTCCTGTGATCTCAACGTCAACGCGAAGCTTGTTTCCAGCCACCACCGTGATGGTGTTCTGGTTGCCACAACCGCTGGTGTCAATGTGGATCTTAGGAGGCTCTTTCATGTGATCAAAGAGGAAAAGTGGAGAAGGAAGAGATCGTTTAGGTTTGAACTTTCGTTTTTGATTCGCAGCATCTGAATGGTGTTTACTTTCTTTTGTTGTGTTTGTGTAAGTGTTTGGAGTTTGAAACATCAAATACTGAGTGTGTTTGAACATTGGTACTTTTTTTATAGAAGCCTAACAAAAAGCATGTTAGTTGTCTATATCCATCCATCCATTGTCTGAACCCGCTTGTCCATGTAGGGTCACGGGGGGGGGGGGGGGGGGGGGGGGGGTGTATCTTCAGCGGCCAATGGGCAATCAGGAGGGGTACACACTGGCCAGAGTGCCAGTCCATCACAGGGCAACACAGAGGCACACAGAACAAACAATCATGCACACACACACACACACACACACACACACACACACACACACACACACACACACACACCTAAGGACAACTTAGACAGACCAATTAACCTAACAGTCAAGTTTTTGGACTGTGGGAGGAAGCTGGAGTACCCGGAGAGAACCCAAGCATGCACAGGGAGAACATGCAGAAAGATCCCAGGCTGGCAAGCGAAGCCAGGACCTTCTTGCTGCAAGGCAACAGCTCTAACCACTGCGCAGCCTAAGTTGTCTACATGAATGTTTTACTAGTAGAGCTATGGGAGGCATGTTTGTGTTGTTGAAAAGAATGAAAATATTGTAAATAAAAAGTATTTCATTATAGAAATACATTTTGTAGGTTAATAAACACTATTAAAACTGTAAGAAAAATAGAATTGGAACTTATGTACTGCAGTATTTAAATCTCCCACAGGAGCAGAAGGTTGAGGAATGTACTAATCATGTTGAAGTGACAGAGGTCTGAGAAACGCTGGGTATAGAAAGTATTCAGACCCGTAATTTTTTTCACTCTGTTATATTGCAGCTATTTACAAAAATCAATCAAATTAATATTTTCCTCATTGTTTAACACAGTACCCCATATTTATATATCCAGAGATTCTCAATTGGGTTTTAGTCAATGTCACGTTGAGAGAGCAGGAGGATTGGACCCAAAATGCAGAACACCAGAACTACTCAGGCAGGAGCGGTTGCATAAATAAAATTCCTTTTATTTAGGATGATGAGCAAAATCCAAAAGTGCAGGACTCTAAGCCTAAAATCTAAAACACTGAATGACCAAAAACAAAAGCTCACTTATGAGCAAGAACCTGGAGTTTCTGGAGGGGAACAAAACAACGCTGACAAAGACAATGGACCAACCAACACTGGGAGACAAGACGGGGTTATATACACACATGGACTGGGTGATTAGGGAATTGTGCACAAGACAGACTAATAAACTGAGAGGAGGAGCAGAACGGGGCAGGGGAGGAAACCAGACCTAAATGGGGAAGGAAACAAAATGAACTAAAGGGCGATACAACCTAGATAATCTAAACATACAGAAAACTAAAGAAAGGTGAAAGGTTAAACCTGAAACTAGAAACAATCTGGGTTAGAAATAGGAACTTAAAGAGATCAGAACCAAAAGAAGAGGAGATATAATACAGGGGATCTTAATACTGAAAATGGGTGAACTAAATAAGTAGTGAGTGCCTAGGGGGAACACGAGGGAAACCTGGAGGGGGCTGGGGACCACAGGGACACAGAACATGACAGCCAAGGCCATTCAAGAACAGTCACAGAGGTCATTGTCATGTTGGAAAGTAAACCGTCGGCCCAGTCTGAGGTCCTATGACCCGCACTTGTATAGCGCCTCTCAGAGTAAGGACTCCAAAGCGCTTTACACTACAGTGTATCATTCACCCATGCACACACATTCACACACTGGTGGTGATGAGCTACAATGTAGCCACAGCTGCCCTGGGGCGCACTGACAGAGGCGAGGCTGCCGAGCACAGGCGCCACCGGTCCCTCCGACCACCATCAGCAGGCAAGGGGGTTCAGTATCTTGCCCAAGGACACAACAACAGTGACAAACTGAGTGGGGCTCGAACCTGTAACCTTCTGATTACAGGGCAAGCACTTAACTCCTGTGCCACCGTCACCCTGCGCATGATTCAGGATGACAACAGGATAACTTGCAATAATTGCACAGTGGACATTTCATCAAGGGAGGAAGCATTATGAATATACAAAAGCCTTTGGGCACAAAATAAGCGATAACGTAGAGTTAATGACGTGTTTTGACTCGCTCCAGACTAGCAAATTTCAACGCATCAGCAGCGGTGACGTTCGCAGGTCCTCTCCTGTTAATACTGCAGGTAACTAATCAACTAACACTGCCTATCATGTTAGCGTCATTAGCCTTATATACACACCTTTACACTAGCAGACTCCAGGGACAAAGGTCTGACCTGTAGTGAGATTTTTGCCACTCTACTAGCAACACTGCACAAAAAGATGACTTTGTCTTCACAGGGAGCATAATTGAGAACATTTGGAGAGATATTTCCAACCAATGCAGGTACAACTGATTATTTATCATACAGAAACTGACGGTTATTGCAGGAGCCATGCACAGTTAGTTTTTGCCACCTGTTTAACTACTGTGGAATTGATAAGGAACTGGATCGATAGACAGAATTGACAATGCCATTGTTATTGATAATAACGTATCAGTTCTCGCCCCTAATTGTGAGCTGTAAGGTCTTAGACAGGTGTGTGGCTTTCCTAATCAAGTCCAGTCAGTATAATCAAACACAGCTGGACTCTAATGAAGGTGTAGGACCATCTCAAGGATCATCAGACAAACGAGTGTCACAGCAAGGGGTCTGAATACTTAAGACCATGTGACGTTTCAGTTTGTCTTTTTTTAATAAATCTGTGGAAATTTTTTCAAAGTTTGTGTTTTCCTGTCATTATGGGCTGTTGTGTGCATATTAATTAGGAAACAAATGTCATGTACCTGGGCAGAGGTGAGTCACATCACCTCCTCTCATCAGAATTGAGTTTATTCTCCACAGGTGAGGAGCAGAGGGAGCGGCAGCTGCAGGAGATTTCCCAATCAGGGACGCGGGTTCAAAAGGAGGATGGAGACGCCTCACTGTGCCGGATGATTGCACCAGCTTGGGTAGCACCAGCCACTTGTTCTTGTTCAAGTTTGTTCATGTTAAGACTCGTTTTTGCCTCTTGGATTTATGACCTCGGACGGTGTTTTGGATTACGGTTTTGGATTACCCCTTACGTCTGGTATTTGTTTTCCCTTCCCCTCAGGATTCTCTCACCACCTGCTCCACCCTTGCTGCCTACGAACTCTGGATCTCATACACCACGTCCCATCCTCCTCCGGTGTTCCTATTTGGATTCCCTCTGCTACCTCACCCCTCCCGGAGCGCTCACCCTCTGCCCAGCGCTCACCCCGGCTTCCCCTCCTCTCTCGTTCGTCCCGAACGCTACATGGACAAGAGCTACACCGCTCACTCTCACAGGACTTCCCTGTGCTGTTTCTCTTGCCGTTTATGTAATAAAGAACTTTACTTTACCCATTCTGCCCCACGAGTAATGACTCTGCATGTCTTGGGTTAGGCACTTACCTCGAGTCATGACAGCAAATCAATGTAACTTATTTTAGCAATTGGCTGCAATTTAACAAAGAGTGAATCCTAGGCCTGCCCACTCCAGGCGCTTGGTTTCAGTCACATGACCCTGTGTTATGTTTGAACCAGAACTGGTCCGCTTTTATATAGCAATCGGTGTATGTGTGTGTGTATGTATATATGCACTGTCTTGTGTATATAGTAGCTGTTTCTCTGATTATTGCTACTTTATGGTATTATTCTATCATGATTATATTAATACTTCCTATATTAGCTTTTCTCTTATTTTTATTTTTCTTTCTTGCATTAAGTACCGCAGCAATTTCCTAACTTTTGTGATTTCTCACACATATGGCAATAACACCCTTCTGATTCTGAAACATCGATGGGGGAACTGAATACTTTTCGTACCCACTGTAGAAGCGTCATCGTGTGCGCTGAGCCTTGTTTTGGAACACTAAACCTGTTAATCACATGTCAGTGATGCTAAATAATCAGAAATGTAAATTAAACAGTTACCTTCAATGGGAACATATTCAATCTTTATCTCTGAGGAGAAAAACAAACAAATCAGTCTAATTCAATGTCGTGATGTTCTGAGTGCACAGTGCTTTGTGTGTCTGAGTGTTCTTACCAAGGAAGTTGAGTTTTGCAGAGAGGGTGAGTGCATAGCCATCTGGGACAAAAGTATAATCTCCAGCATCTGAAGCGACAACCTCATCAATCGTCAGTTTATGGTTCCTGCAGACATGAACTCAGATGTCACTGATGAAACCACACTTGCTATGACAATTCTGAAAGTAACAGTAGCCCTGGTAACAAGAGACAATATTGCAAGGTAAGAAACAACTGTCGCCTTGTTTGACCACAGTCATCTTGTATAATCTCCTCTGACGGTGAGATTATCAAGAGAAACCCTGAACCCTGGAGATGTGTGTGTTGTTATTGAGTATGTTGTGTGTTTAGAGGTTAGAGGCTTGCAGATTGCAGCCCATCTGAAAAATAGGTCAAATGACTAAGAAAACCCTCTGGTAATAGTTTGCCAAGCCTTTTGGCTGAGAGAGCTTCTGCAAATCTGTGTGTGTGTGTGTGTGTACGCGCGCGTGTGCGTGTGTGTGCACATGTGTGTGTGTGTGTGTGTGTGTGTGTGTGTGTGTGTGTGTGCATGCATGTGTGCGTTTGTGTGTGTGCGTGCATGCATGCATGCATGCAAGTGTGCATTTGTGTGTGTGTGTGTGTGTGTGTGTGTGTGTGTGTGTGCGTGCGTGCGTGCGTGTGTGTCTGTGTTTAAGTGTGCGTGCGTGCGTGTGTGTCTGTGTTTAAGTGTATAAAACTGCTAGCGAAGCATGGATGAGTTCAAACAACCACTTTTCTAAACCCAAATCATCACCAACATCAGTCTGCATGCATGTGTGCATTTGTGTGTGCGTGCGTGCATGCATGCATGTGTGCGTGTGTGCGTGCGTGCATGCATGCATGCATGCATGTGTGCGTTTGTGTGTGTGCGTGCATGCATGAAAGCATGTGTACGTGTGTGTGTGTGTGTGTGTGTGTGTGCATGCATGAATGCATGTGTACATTTGTGTGTGTGCATTTGTGTGTGTGTGTGTGTGTGTGTGTGTGTGTGTGTGTGTGTGTGTGTGTGTGTGTGTGTGTGTGTGTGTGTGTGTGTGTGTGTGTGTGTGTGTGTGTGCGCGCGTTTGTATGTGTGCGTGCGTGCGTGTCTGTGTTTAAGTGTATAAAACTGCTAGCGAAGCATGGATGAGTTCAAACAACCACTTTTCTAAACCCAAATCATCACCAACATCAGTCTGGTCTGGTGTTCTGTTGATACCTTCCGATGTGTGATATTCTGATCCGTTCGCTGGCCTGGACTTCAACTCCATCCTTGAACCATTTCCCAGTCACATTCTCATCAGACACCTCACACTTAAACACAGCCTGCTCAGATGCTTTCACTGTCAGGTCTGCAATGCTCTGCAGAATCTCAAGTTCCTTATCTAGAGTGCAAGAAACAATAATAATTAAGGTTCACAAAATAAATGTTGTAACATTTACTAATAAAGCTAACCAACTGTTGGGTTTACCATAAAGGCAAAATATGTTGTGTTTTTTGTTTCTTCTTGCAACTTCCACCCCAATTTGGCCCATGTTTAGTTATAATGAATTGTGTCCTTTTAATAAAAACTGAATATATTAGTTTTATAAAATATATCAAATGTAGTCATTGATTGAGACTCATTTCCAATGTTGCATAAAAGTTTGGGAATCATTACCAGTATTTTTTATAACAAAAGAGACAAAGTGGCACTAAAACCTTCTTACAGTTTCAGACCTGCATTTATCTCGGCTAAAGTGATCGCAGATTCAACCGTCTGGTTCGTTCTCTGTAATCTTATCAGTTAACCAAGAGGACAGACAGACGTTCCCTCGCGCTATAATCAATTACAAGCAGCAACTCAGAAGGCTGGATGGCTGAAGTCAGTTATCAGTGTTGAAGGTGTAACAGAAAATCAGCATGACGAATAGTGTGAACCACTGATACAAGGGATTAATGTAGGGATCTTAATTATGACATAAGTAATGAGGAATTTGCTGCTTTTCATGCTTGTCAGAACGCAAAACATTAACACGTTCTGACTGGATTTTTTCTTTAACTGGAGGGAATCTGAATTCTGCAACAATAAACTTTAAATAGCAGCCTCTCCGGCTGTTGGATTTCACTGTGGCAGCTTGATTTCTATTTTATTCTTCAGATCACTTTCCAGTACTCTTAGGGTGCATTTAAAGTATAACATTGACATAATCTCCACATGCTTTTGATTCTTGCTTTGTTTACTCCCCAGCATATTTTTATGATAAAGCTGGTCCTGATGAAAGTGGGTCATTCCTAAGGGCAAAGTACCTTCAACCTCTAGCTCTGCCTGCGACTCTCCTCCGTTAGTGAAAGCGTAGTACGTTCCAATGTCCTCTTTAGTTGCTTCATTTATGATCAAAATGTGTCTCCTCCCATCCTTTTTGAACCTGTACCTCGATCCTGCCGTGTCTCTATTCAGCTCGACTCCGTCTTTCATCCTGCGGAGATAAACACACTCGTCAGAGCCCTAAGTCAAACCTGTAATTCACCGGGAAGTGGCTCTCTTTTAAACTTAACCAAATCAACATGCTGCACACATGACCCAGTCTAAAAGGTGTCATGTTCTGACTTTACACTGTTCATGCTTTCAGAAATTCTTCCCTAAAGGCACATGAGCAGTACAGTTGATGCGCATTGATCAGCAGCCAGGTTATGTTTAAAGATTATTGATGAGACCAGTAATTATCACAGATCAGTTAGGGGGAATGTAAATAACTTTATTCCCACACAGCCTCCGTTACAGTGCAGAGCCGGACTTTATGACCGTGTCATTCTAAAAGTTCAAGAGCTCTAATGTGCTGATTATAAATAAATTACAAATAAAAGGCAGAATGTCAGACAACAAATAAACAGACTTACCGTTTTGTCTAATTAATCTTCTATTGTTTTTATGCTTTTTGTGCAGCTATGAAATCGAGTTTTGAATCTGTAACATTTTTTATTTTCCTTTCTCTAGAACTGGATCAATGTAGTTTGTGCAAAAGTAAATGTAAGAAGCAGTGTGTGTAAATAAACAAAATGTTTATTCTTGTTTTCTTTTTTATATTTACCCGAACAGTTGATGTAAAAATCAGAGCGTATGCAGTGATTTTAACACTTGATTCAGTACTGTGGACGGATTTTTCCTCATTTGTATTCTACATAAAACATATTGTTGTAAACAAGATCTCTGACAGAGATTTTAGTTCTTGTAAGACAAACAAGTACTGGTTAATCATCCCTGAGGAATCTGAGAGAAGTTTTACGGACAATAAGTGTAAGAGGATTTCTGCATTCACAATAAGCACAAACATCAATCAGTCCAGATAAACTAAAGGAAAAGAACCAGAGTTTAAAATTGCATGAGTGTTGTCCACGTCCAAGCAGGTCAAATTAAGTGTTTAAATAAAGTAACATGAAACATAATCTTTGCACATTTGTTGAATAAAGGAATGTTTCCGGCCACCCAAAGTTCAGACAGGGATTCGTTTCTTGCAGGTTTTCATTTTTCATTTTTAAAGAAATTCAAAAACTGTTTTTTTTTAAGAGTTGCGTTTGAAACAGGCGTGACCTCAGAAATGTGGAAGACCAGTATTTTTATATTCAGATCTTTGGGTTTGCTCACCATTTAACGTTTGCTCCTTCCTCTGACACTTCCACTTCAAACTCCACCTTCTCACCCACAACAGTGTGAACGTCCTCCAGCTGCTTGGTGATGGTGACTGGGGGCTCTGAGGACAAATCGACAGCCCCCAGTTATTTATGCAAGATGTGAAGAGGCTGAAGCCGGATCCATCACTTAACCATAATCTTTGCATCTGTCCTGTTAAGACTCAACACTTACATATTTGTGTTTGTTTTTGTTTTATGTAAAAGTACAAATCTGGGAAGAAAAAAAAACTGAAAATGACATTTAAACTTGAATAACATCACAATATGCTCCTGGCCCCAAACACATCTGTCTTGTAGAGGTGGGAAGGTATCTGGGGTCTCCTGAGGAGGTGGAAGTCGCATTGTGTAACCACATGGCGTGATGCTTGATGCTCTGCCAGCCTCGGCTATTTGTCATCGTCAGCATCCAGTCCCCCTCCAGACATTTCTATTCTCTCAGCTGGTGAGGCCACAGACTGTCTGAGCCACAGTTAGTGTGCAACCAAAACATGAACAATTTTTACTGCAGGCATCACAAAAGTTTCACTAAATGTGTCTTCAGCTCAAGTTCTCATTTGCCCTCAAAAAAACTGAACCAAAGTATATTTCCCTCTAGGATACAGACAGAGACAGCCAGGAAGGACGGGAACATTTTAGTGGTACAGTGATGTGGTCAGAACTCTGTTCAGGCTTTGTGTTCATTAGGTTTGCTGTTTTAGTCCACAGCTTTTTCAGTCCATCCCTAAAACAATGTATTCATGACAAAGAAATGGACTTGATAGAATGGTAAACATGCATCAACGTCTTAATATAATACCCTGCAAACCAGTCTCAGGGAACAGGTTATTAGCTAGCTCATTGTCTTTGAGCTCCTCGATTTGTTGGATGGAAACTAGATACTAGTTAACATCAGAGGTTATCACAGAAACAATGTGCATTTTTACCACGAATCTCTGGGAATATCCATCAAAATGAATAAAACAATGCCCCGTTGTAAAATATTGGTGGCTTCATGACATGCAACCATAAAAATTGGGACTAAAGTACATAGGGTGCTGGTCACAGCGATATGGTGTAAAACTACCATGAAATGTGTGTACTGCCCCCTAAAGCCAAGAAACTACACACTAACTTTAGTATTTTATGTGTAAGTCCAAGTCAAATATCAGACCTTCATGGAGTTAGTCCACTTCAGATTTAGTGGGGGCAGAAACATACTAATGTGGGAGGGGGTGGGAAAAAGGGGTGAAATAGAGACGTTTTCCAGCCGAATCAGGTGACTTGACAAGTATGCTGTGGTGTGCAGCAACACAGCATAAAATACACGCAAGGGCACGCCCTGCTCAAATGGGAAATCTCCCAAGATTGAGCATGACTTCGGAGTAAACAAACATGGCGGTGGAGGAGTGTGCTGCACGTAGGGTTGCAGGGATTAACCAGTGTGACTATTAACCCTGCTAACCCCCGTAAAGACATCTCTGATATCACCCATAAAAAATAATGTTTCGATATATTAGATGTATTCCCACACAAGACACTTCAGCCGCTTTCTAGGTGGACATGCAACAGTCCTGGTTCTGCTGGACGTGCGCGTTCTTTTGTCAGTGCAGGTCACGCTATTTTCTTTTTGTTTTTCATAGGTGGTGTTGGAGACATCTTTACAGAGAATTAACTGGGGTTAATAGTCAAACTGTTTAATCCCTGCAACCCCTACTTGCTTTAGCTCACTTTCTGACTGGCTATTCAACAGCCAGCTCGTTCATTTGGCCCCAAAAATCAGACGATCCAACATGTTTCAAGTGAGAAATAGGGATTCATGATTGGAGCAGTCCTGATGGCACTTCCAAGCTAATCGGGGCAGTTATAACATACACCACACACAGTAGGATTATCTGATAGGATTATCTTTAGAACAGTTACAATAACTGTGCACAACTTTAAAAATGTTGGAAGGAGTGGGGCTGGTCACAAATCAGCACGACTATCCTGCTGTGTGACGTGGGTTTAAGATGCAAGTCCAAGTCTCAGGTCATTAAGAACTTGAGCTGGTCTTTATTGTGCAAGTCTGAATCAAGTCTCAAGTTTCTGAGGTGCTGTCCCAAGACAAAAGTTTATTTTTGCAACCTTAGTGCAAACAGAGAACGACTAGAGTCCACGTCGTGTCAAACTCGACTTTTCATGTCTGACTGCCAAACTAATAAAATAAAACATGTTTACATTGTTTGTGACCAATGAATTGTTTCCAAGAAATTTCACAAACAGAAGAACCAGTTCTATTTCTATGAAAGCCTTTGAGTTGAGTAGGTAAACAAACATGTAAGCAAACATTAAATATAGATCCTTTCCTAAAGAAAACATACCAGACTCTGATGAACACATTAATACACGCACTACAGTAAACAAAGCATGAAACTGCCACTCACCAGGCAGCCGTTTAAAATGAGTGAGCAGACAACAAAAGGCTGCATGTGTGACATAAAGCACTGAGGTAAACAAATGACAACACAGACACATAAAGCAAGCACAGCTGACAAGCCTCTCCACACACAAGCGACTGCATTAGCTCAACAGAGCAGAAAAACTTCTCCCGTCTCAGAGACGAGTCCCTCCACAAACAGTGACTCATCTACCTTTGACAAAAACCTCCGTGAAGCACTTCTCCTCCTCGACCTGACACTCGTAGGCTGCGTCATCCGACAGGCTGCACTTGTTGATAGTGAGTGACCGCTTGTTGCCCACGCTCTCAAACACATACCTGCAATGATGATGGGGGAGATCACACAAAGAGGATAAAGGAAGACAGAGTACTGAATGACTGCCTTCAACAAATCAGGGACAATTAGATGCTGCAGAGTTTGATGACAACAGAATGACTCAGTTCTCAACAATAAACACATTCTTCTACAGACCTTCACAGCTTTGTACACACACACACACACACACACACACACATGCGCGCGCATTCAGATTACTGTAAAACTGTTGTGTCAAACATCAGAGGGCTACAGGATCTTCTCCTGTAATAAGGGAGAGAAAAAATATCACCATGGTTACAAGCTGCCTGCTCGCATCATCAGATAACTCTGAGTCAGTTTCTGCTGTAGTAAATATAACTTTAATAAATAGTTAACAAGTTGTGTCTTGAAGGTCAAAAAATATATATAAGTTTTGCTTATTTAAATGTTTCAAATAATAAATGGTCTGTACTTATAAGGCAACTTTTAGGGTTCTCTAATGTGCTTTAAAACACAACAACTCACACACCCACGCACACACCCACCCACCCACCCACACACACACACACACACAAACACACACACACAGAAAGAGAGAGAGAATCAGTCAAACATGCCAACATATAAAACATGTGCTTCAGTATCCCAGTAGGATTCAAATCATTGACATATAAATATTGGACAATGGGTTTCTACAGGCTCCAATAACACATTTTTGAAGAAAAATGGGAGGTGGCCACCACCGCCATTTTGATTTTGTCACAGGTTCCGTCAAGCCCAGACAATTCCACAAAAGGGAAGAGAGGTGGAGCTGTAAGGTAGGATCAACTGACGACACCCGGTTGAACTAGCTACAAGCTAACCTGAAGCTAACCCAAAGCTAACGCGGAGGTGGGAGCTAAGCTAACGGAGGTAGCGACCTAGTTAACCGGAGTTAACTGTGCACAACACCAGAGCTTCTGAGTCAGAGGTACGCCGGGCTGACCGCTGGGTAAAACTGGGTGGAACACAGAGGTCTCCCGAGAGCTCCACAAGCCGGCAGCCGCACAGCAGACAGAAGCCGTGATCAGACAGAGATGGGTCCAAAAAAGAATACACAAACGGCACAACTAATGGTCTATGTTGAGAGACTGAAACTGACCGAACAGTTTCCAAGCCAGACCGAGGCTCAGACTGAGGCCTTTCCACGGAGCTAGCTCTGTGGTCACGTGGGTCTGATGCTCATTAATTATTCAGACTTTTAGGCTTTTAATACACTTAAACAAAAGAGTGAGAAAAAATTCACCCCCCTCAGAGTTGTCATGAGTGTAAACTAGATCATTTAAACAAAAAACATGTTTTGGTACCAGGCTGTAAACATGTTTATTTCTGCTGTGAAATTGGTATTTTTAACATGGGAGTCAATGAGGATTTGCTCGCTTCTGACACCAGCCCCCAGCGGACGAGGGTGGAACTGCAATTTATTTCACTTTCGCATTGGACTCAATTTCTGTCCCGCATTGTGGGAGCTTGATTCAAACACACACACACACACACACACACACACACACACACACACACACACACACACACACACACACTTTTTTTTTGTTTGTTTTGTGAAGCGCCTCGTGATTTTTATCTTGAGAGGTGCTATAAAGATATTTTCTTCTTCTTCTTCTTCTTCTTCTTCTTCTTCTTCTTCTTCTTCTTCTTCTTCTTCTTCTTCTTCTTCACACAAACACATTGGTGGTGATGAGCTACACGTTGCCAACGCTGCCTTGGGCTGCACTGAAAGAGGCGAGGCTGCCAAGCACAGGCACCACTGGAGAGATAGTTGAGGTGTCTTGCCCAAGGACAAAACAACTGCAACAGATGAGGCTCAGACTTTTGATCTCTTGTTTAACATGATGTAAAGAGGACCAGGTTGGATCAAGGGATCTTGTAATCCCAGTCTTTCTGGAGCTTCATGGCTGCAGCACACAGCCTGTAAAAGCCTCAAGGGAGGCTCAGTTAAAGCCAAAATAACTCCTGTTCCCTACTCATGCTCTTGATCACGACAGGAAAAGGGGCTTCCTCACTTTCCACGAACAGTGTGAAGATCTCAAAATAGCAGATGGTGGTACGACATTGAAGAAATACCACTTGCAACAGCTGCACCCTCTTCAATAAAACACCAAAAGACGCCTTTGAAGGAGGAAGGGAAAAGAACACAGCAGAAGGTGACACAGATGCTGAATAAGGCCCAGTGGACAAAACGGGCGGAAAACTAACATGCATACTGAGTGTTTACTGTAAACCATGTCCCAAAGTCCGATAAAATCAACATTTTACAAAGATATCGTTGAACAAATGCACAAAAAAAGTGTTGCTCTCTGGGTTGGGGATGAGTTTCTGTCTCAGGTGGAGGAGTTCAAGTGTCTTGTCTACAAGTGATGGTGGAATGAAGCAGGACATGGACCAAAATCCTGAATCCAAAGTCAGAAAAGATCTTCCTCCAGAGGGGCTGGGCTCAGCTTGAAACAGGAGCCCAGAACAGAAGCACCGCTCTGCATCAAAAAAGGGTCAGCTGAGGTGGCCCAGGCATCCAACTAAAATGATGCTTCTTTCTGATTATTTCATAAAATACAATGATGTGAATTTCTTCTCAGTAACACATTTCATTTGTACCAAATGAAAAACACAGAAATAAATATTTGTGAATTTTTTTGCCAAAAATTGAAATACCTCAACATTTAATGCTTTAGATTTGGGAAGTAACCATCTGGTTTTCATTGGTGTCAACAAGGAGGAAGAAGGTAGACATGGGTAGTTTGTCTGGGATTTGCCATCATGCTCAGGGCCACCCGACAACTCTCTTCACAGGAAGGATTCAATTTTATAATGTGACAGGGTGAGTGCCACTGTATCCCGATTGATCATGCTACTTGGCCAAGGGGATTGGCTGACTGGTTAGTGTGCATGACTCTCACCCGGGAGTCTGGGGATCGAATCTGGCCCGGGCCCTTTTTTCTCCACCTTGCCACAGTAATATAAAAACAGACTCCCTCAACAAACATCAACACTATTTATGCACACACACACACACACACACACACACACACACACACACACACACACACACACACACACACACACACACACACACAGATAACCCAACAGCTCACTTGGCCGATGGTTTGATTTCTTGTCCGTTTTTGAGCCACTTGACTGTAGCCGTGGGATCCGCCAGCTCCACGCTGAGGTGGATCGTCTTGCCCTTGTCTGCAGAGTAGGCTGCGTCCAGCTTCTTCAGGAAAGCTGACAAGAAAGTATAATGTTATTATAGTTCTACGACCATTTTAACAGCCATTTAATCCACCTGACGCAGGCGTATGCTAACACACATTCCACCTGTCGGCCAAACTTTACTCGTCTCCTGAGGCCTTTAAATGTTAACCAGTTTTTACAGCCTTGTGCATTAAAGAGGTCTCGTTTCCTCCCTGCTGCCTCACTCCTTGTTCTCAGTCTGCTTTTGCCTTGTAAAATCTCCCCTGACTCTGCTCCTACCGTCACTCTTTTTGGACTCCGCCTTCATCTTCTTCAGCCTCGTCAGCATGCCCCTCAGGTCCGTGATGCCATACTGAAAAGCAATCTTCTCGTAGTCGCAGGGTTTGGCTGCCTTTAGGATTTCCCACACATCCACTTCTTCCTTTGGTCCCTCCAATTTCTTCTTATTCCTAAATAGAAGAGTCAGAGCTCACAGAAAACCCAGCCTGACACAGATGAAATGACGAGATGCACCTCTGGAAGTGATCTTACCTTTTTTTGAGAAGCACACTGAAGTCTAACTCACCAGCATCCTCATCTGCATCACCGCTGGAGGAGACAGAGACATGTCTGGTTCACTGAGATGCATTCAGTCTGCTTTACTGTATTTATCATTAAAATAAAAGATGAAGAAAGCAGCATGAAATAATTCTACATTAAACGTCACAAGCTACATATAAACACATATAATGAATTATTGACTTAAAGCTTACCCTTATTCCATCTTGTGCTCAAAATAAAAAAAATAGGACAATAGCAAACATACTATAGAGCAGAACCATTAAAAAGAGTACAAGATATCATCAGTTTACCTGGCAGAGAGAAATAATGATGATCAAATAACAAATAGTCATCACACGTGACAGAAATCAGCAAAAGGCTCGAGGAGTGAAGACGACATAGAAACAAGAGGAAGGCAACAAATAAACATGGGCAAATAAACAAATATTATTTTATTATTTTATGTAACTTTCCACTGCCAGGAGAGTCTTTTTAATTATTTCATGTTCAGGAGAGGATTTTAGAAATGTAAAACTGTTTAAAACTCTGTAGTATAACCGAGAAACCATTTACCATATTTTCTGGACTATAAGCTGCTACTTTTTTCCCACGCTTTGAACCGTGCGGCTTATAATGAGGTGCGGCTTTATTGAAGATTTTCCTTCACCTGCCAGGGGGTGCTTTAGCAGAAAGTGAAACAGGTAGAAGTGTCACGATGGTCGACTGGGTACGGGAGTTGATCTTGGTAAGGATGTTTGATGTCTGGATTATTTGGTAGAGAACTCAGATCATGGGTTTCAATGAAACGATGACTGAGTGAAGAGCCGGTGCGGCGTCTTCCATATATAGGCTTGGCTGTGACTGGGAGAATGCCGGGAGTTCCCGCAAGGAGTATGCTGGGAAATGTGGTCCAAGATGGAGGCCGGTTAGCTGGGAGAGCCCGGTCCGGGGGCTTGGGTTCTGACAGGACCCCCCCGGTCCAGGGACGGCTCCAGAAGTCCCAGGGCGACCACGGCGATCCCAGAAGTCAGAGATAAGGGCAGGGTCCAAGATGGAGCGGGCCGGCTCCCAGGAGCGTTCCTCGGGGCCGTAGTCCGCCCAATCGACCAGATACTGCCAGCCCCGCCCCCTGCGGCGAGCGTCCAGGATGCGCCGGACGGTGTAGATGGGCTCACCGTCGAGGAAGCGGGCAAACGGAGGTGCGGGAGCCAGAGGCGGAAGGAGGGAGGATTCCACGTAGGGCTTGAGCCAGGAGATATGGAAGGTGAGATGGATGCGGAGACTCGCAGGCAGCTGCAGCCGATACGTGACCGGGTTGATTACCCTTTGCACGGGGTAAGGCCCAAGGAACCGGGGAGTGAGCTTCCTGGACCCGGCACGGACACGGAGGTCTGCCGTGGACACCCAGACCTTATCCCCTGGAGCATAGGAGGGACCAGGACGGTGTCGGCGGAGGTGTTGGTGAGAGTAACGGGCGTTAGCTTGGGTTATGGGGGCCCGCGCCTTGATCCAGGCGTTCCTGCAGCGCCTCACCAGGGATTGAGCGGCCGGCACCGCAACTTCGGGTTCCTGGTGGGCAAAGACTGGGGGCTGGTAGCCATAGCAGACTTCGAACGGGGGCATCAGAGTGGCCGAGGAGGTGTGGAGATTGTGGGATAACTCAGCCCAGAGGAGGTACTTAGGCCACTTCGAGGGTTGGGCCGAGACAAAGCAGCGGAGGTACTGACCCAGTTGTTGGTTTGCCCACTCCATTTGGCCGTTGGTCTGCGGGTGATAGCCCGAAGATAGGCTGACTGACGCTCACAACAGATGACAAAAAGCCCTCCAGAACCGGGCCGTGAACTGGGGACCACGGTCTGAGACCACGTCGACAGGAAACCCATGGAGACGCACCACATTCTCCAGGAACAACTCAGCTGTGCATCGGGCCGAGGGGAGGCCCGGAGGGACGATGAAGTGAACAGCCTTAGAAAACTGGTCAGTAACCGTCATGATGGTATTAAGGTCGTTGACTGGTGGGAGTCCTGTGACGAAGTCCAAACCCACATGGGACCAGGGGCAGCTGGGTACCGGAAGAGGTCTGAGGGTACCAACCGAGGCCTGGTTGGATGTCTTGGAGCGGGCGCAGACGTCACAGGCGCTCGTATAGTCCTTTACATCCCTCTCCATACGTGGCCACCAGAGAGCTCGTTTGAGGAACCTAAGAGATCGTGAGAAGCCCGCGTGGCCAGACAGCCGTGATGAGTGGGCCCAGGACAATGCCTCGCTGCGACAGGCCGTGGGGACGTAGAGCCGACCCGCGGGGGGTCTCTGGAGGTGCGGGATCGTCTCGGAGGGCGTTTTGGATAGACTCCTCCAGTGGCCACCTCAGGTGGGCCAAGAAACGGTGCTTGGGGAGGATAGGTGTCGGTTCGGGCGTGGGCGTTGGATGTGTGAACTGGCGGGAAAGGGCGTCCACCTTCTGGTTCTTTGTCCCTGGGCGGTAGGCGAGATGGAACTCATAGGGCTCGAAGAAGAGGGCCCAGCGGGCCTGGCGAGGATTGAGCTGCTTGGCTGATCTGATGTGAGTCAGGTTCTGGTGGTCCGTCCAGATGGTGAATGGCTGAGTGGTGCCCAGAAGCCACTATCTCCATTCCTCCAATGCCCATTTTATGGCCAGCAGCTCGCGATCCCCTACGCCGTACTTCTGCTGGGTGGTGGAAAACTTCCTGGAGAAGTAGGCGCAGGGATGAAGCCTGTCGTCGGGCCCGGCTTGGGACAAGATGGCACCGGCGCCGACATCTGAGGCGTCGACCTCGACCACAAAGGGGACTGCATGATCCGGATGGCGGAGGATAGGAGCCGACGTGACATGGGCGACTAGGTATTGGAAGGCCCGAACGGTATCTGGAGTCAGCCGGAACGGTTGGCCGGGAGGGCTTGGTCGGGTGAGAGAAGTGAGAGGTGCCACAATGGTGCTTAAGTCCTTAATAAAACGGCAGTAAAAGTTGTAGAAACCCAGAAAACTCTGCAGTTGTTTCAGGCTTGTTGGGAGGGGCCAGTCTCTCACCGCCTGGACTTTCCGAGGGTCCATGGTTAGTCCTTTATCCGAAATCATGTAGCCCAGGAAAGATGCGCACCGCTGGTGGAAGGAGCACTTCTCGGGCTTACAGAACAGGTTATTGTGCAGGAGCCGGGTTAGAACCGCACGAACATGGTGGAGGTGTTCGGCCTTGGACTTGGAGTAGATCAGGATGTTGTCCAGGTAGGCAAACACCCACCGTCCCAACATGTCGCGGAGGACATAGTTTATGAGGCGTTGAAAAACGGCGGGGCTATTGCACAGCCCGAAGGGCATGACCTGATACTCCCAATGACCGGTGGGTGTGATGAACGCGGTCTTCCACTCATCTCCAGCTTTAATACGGACCAGATTGTAGGCGCTCCGGAGGTCCAGTTTGGTGAAGATCCGTGCCTGGGAGATGGCGTCCAGGGCAGACGTGAGGAGCGGCAGAGGATGACGGTCTTTGACTGTGATCTTGTTCAGACCTCGGTAATTGATACAGGGGCGGAGATCACCCTCCTTTTTCCTGACAAAGAAGAAGCCTGCGGCACCCGGGGAGGAGGAAGGTCGGATGAAACCCTGCTGGAGGGCCTGGTCGATATAATCCTCCATGGCTCTGGACTCGGTGGGAGAGAGAGAAAAAAGGCGCCCCCGGGGTGGACTGGTTTCTGGTTGCAGCTTGATTTCCATGTCGTACGAGCAGTGAGGAGGCAGTGTGGTGGCGCACCGCTTGTCGAACACCACAGCCAGGTCCCGGTAGGGCAGTGGCAGATTGGGCGGTGTTGGGCCAGGGTCACTGTCCGGGCGGTCTGGCATGGATGGAGGAGGAGAGAGGTGGGCCTGGCACTGGGTACCCCATTCCAAAAGGCGGCCCTGGGACCAGGAAATCCGGGGGTCGTGGAGACGGAGCCAGGGAAATCCCTGGATTAGAGGAGAGGAGGGAGCACATATGATCAGGAACTGGAGGGTCTCTCGGTGGCCTTGGACGATCATCTGGAGTGGCTGGGTTCGGATTTGGACTGGATAGGGTTGGAGGGGCCTACCGTCCACCGAGGTCACTGGCACAACTCTCTCCAAGGGGGTCATGGGGATCCGTAGGCGCTTAGCCAGATCCATGTCCATAAAATTGTCAGCGGCCCCCGAGTCCACCAGCACGTGAATCTGGAGTGAGGTCTCACCATGAAGGAGGGTGACATGAAGAAGGAGTCGATTTAAAGAGGCAGGGGCTGAAGGTGACCCAGGCTGAGCGACCCCGGTACTCAGTGGGTTCCTTCGTTTCCCAAACGTAATGGACAGTTCAGGCGTCTGTGGTGGGAGGAGCCACAATAGGCACAGAGACCCTCGCGCCACCGTCGCTGTCTCTCCTCTGGAGGAAGGTGGCCTAATTGCATGGGCTCATCAGTAGAAGCGGGTCCGGGAGCAGGCGTGGGGGAACGAGGAAGAGGTCCAAGCGCCCTGAATGGGCGAGTGAAGGGCTTGGGCCGAACCAGAACCTGCTGATCGATGTGCAGCACCAGATCGACCACTTCATCCAGGGTCTGGGGCAGTTCCTTTCCCGCCATCTCGTCACGGATGTAGGCCGCCAGTCCCTCCATAAAGACGGCTCGGAGGGCAGAGTCATCCCACCGCAGCTTGGCGGGGATGGTGCGGAACTCCGACGCATCAGCGCACACCGCGAGACAGAGGTGAAAGAGAAAGGAAGAGACCGGGGGGGGGGTCCACAAAGATAAACTATCAATGATGAACCAGAGTCTTCTTCTAGACCTGCAGAAAAGGGACACAGAACAATACAATCTTCTTCCGGCTCTTGGAGAGTACAGACGCTTTTTTTTTCACCTCTCCTCCCTCCTCATCCCAAGGCTCTTTGTCTGTCTTGAGATGGAGGGAGCTCCAAGTGTCAGAGATCCAGAAGCTGCCCCAGAGCACAGGGACCCCAAGGAGGCCACGACCAGAAATGCCCCTGCCCCCCTCAAGAGGCGCAAAGGATCGCCCCGGGGGGGAGGGGGGAGGGGGGGGGGCTGGGGGGGGCACAACCAGCAGCCGGCAGAGTCCCGGGAGATATCAGCTGCAAGCCCACAGGCCCGCCCGCAGCCTCCCATTCCCCAGCCGGCCAAGCCCAGGACCCAGGAAGTCCCAGGAAAAGGGAGGAGTCAAAGGCCCCACCTGGCATATGCAGTCATACACGGACACAGTCACACACTCCCTCCCTCATGCTCACACATACACATACAACCAAAGACTTACAAAAATGCACACCGGACACCCACTCATGCTCCCCTTACACACCCTATTCACTCTGGTCCCGGTACTGCTGCACATGGGGTACAACCATTACCAGTTCCCAGAGTTTGATCATTTCTGCTGGGGTGCTGATGAGCAGGCTCCCCCACCCAACGCTGAGCAAAGCAACCCACCACTCCAGACCCCAACCAGATGGCCAGATCTCCCTCCTAGCCTCCAGCCCCAGGAAGCCAAGTGACAACAGAGGTGTGCTAAGACCCCTAGTCTCCCTCCGCCTGCTTCAAAGTAGTGTTAGTGCGTGTTGATGAGGTGTTTTCTATGGCTCTGGTGAGCGGGCAGTGTGGGCATCGTCTGGCCTATGCCAGCTGATGCCACCACACTACCCCACTTCCCCCCACAGCCCTCAGTGTCTAAGTGCAGTTTAAAAGTGGAAGTTGGCACCGGCACTCAGGATGAGGCTGAAAAATCCCCCTGCCAAATGCCGTTGAATGTGCTCACTCCCAAGGCCCTAAGTGTGTGCTTGAGTGGAATGTTGTTGGCGGAAGTGTTTGAAGTTCAAATAAAATTGGGGGGCAGGTTGCCACAGGAATGCGTAAATAGGATCCATGCCCGCACCCTCTGTCTTGTCCACCCCCCAAGGCCCTATGTGCATGATTGTGTGATGATGTGAGGAAGCAGGAGGAGAAAAATGTGTGGGGATGGGGAGGAATGGCTGGTTGGACTTAAGCCCTCCAGGGAACCAACTTCCCCACTGGCCCCAATAGGCATCTCTGTTGACAAAATGCCACCCAGGGCATGGAGACTCCAGCCCATCTTGCCAGGTCCCAAAGCAGCAGCATCACAGATACTCACGGATTCCGAGGGCACTAACCCAGCCCCACCCCAGCAGAATATCTACTCCCATCCCTGCATTTGCACAACTTCCAGAATATATGAAATAGGACATCCAGGTAAGGTTGGGTCCTCCTCCTCCTGGACATCCCCCTCCCCTGTGATGGAACAGCAGAGGAGCCAAGATCTACCCGAGGACCCTGACCCCCAAGGCCCCGCCCAGATCCCCACATGGGGCCGGCCACCCCCACACCCCTAGCCCCCACCCAGACCCAGTCTGGGGCAATGCAGCTGCCAGGCAGCGACCCATGGCCACTGCCAAAACCCCCAAGGGGCCCCACTCACAACCGCCAGTAGTCCACCCCCGAGGCAACCCAAGCACCTCCAGAGGACGCAGCAAAGCCCCCCCCCCCCCCCCCCCCCTCCATCCAGTCCCAGACACCCCCCAGTGAACCTACCTCCAGGGAATGTCTGGATAATCCAAACTCAGACCCTCCACCCCATCACCCACATCATCCCACAGGACAATATCAATGATCTCCCATCCTCGCTATGTGATGGAACCGATCAAAGGTGTCCAGAGAGATTGATTTGAAGTGGAAGCAGAGGCTGTATCAAGTGTAATATGATCTAACAAATGATATATATACTGGTTGATGGATGGCTCATCATTTTGTTATTTTGCAAAATATCAGGATTATTCCAGATAGGTGTGCGTCTGCATGGTATTATTGAAGACTAGTGAAGTCACTTTTAGATACTCCCACCATGCTGTCAGAGAAGTAATGATACTAATACTTTTGAAGCCTTCATGTTTTCTTATGCTTGAGATGATAAATGGTAAGCCTGACAGCTCTATCGCATTGCAAAGTGTCTGTTCTATATCTAACCAGGACTCATCTAGTGGGTTATTTTGCAACCATCTTGGTATATTGCAGCCCGTTGGCTAAGAAATAATAATAAAAGTTGGGTAGATCCAGTCCTCCTCTGTCTTTGGTCTTCTGAAGCGTTTTTAAGCTAATTCGTGGAGGTTTATCCTGCCAAAGGAATTTAATGATTGAGGAGTCCAGAGATCTAAACCAGTCAGCTGGTGGCTTGTTTGGGATCATTGAAAATAAGTAATTTATTCTTGGTAAGACCATCATTTTAATTGTAGCAACCCTCCACATGAGTGATATCGGTAAGGATTTTCATCTTGCAAGATCATCTTCCACTTTCTTTAAAAGTGGGATGTAGTTTAGTTTGGTTAGATCTGCCAACTTGGGAGAGACATTAATTCCCAAGTATGTGATATTCCCTGACTCTAATTGTGTATTAAGCAATTTGATAAAAGAGAAATTAATTGGTAGAACTGTGGATTTTAACCAATTTATAGAGTAATCTGAAACTCTTGAAAAATAGTTTATTGGATCTATTGAATGGGAGAGAGAGGATTGAGAATTTCGGAGAAAGAGTAAAACATCATCTGCATAAAGACTGATCTTATGTTCTATTTTCTTACATTTAATGCCTTTAATACCTGTTGTTTGCCTAATTGCAGCTGCTAGTGGTTTGATAAAGATAGCAAACAGTGAGGGGGAGAGTGGGCATCCCTACCTGGTCCCCCTCTGAAGACAGAAGCTTGCTGATATTTGGTCATTTGTCCTGAAACGTGCTGTTGGTGAACTGTATAATGTTTGTAGCCAGTTTATGAAAAAGTTCCCAAAACCAAATTTATGTAAAGTTGCAAATAAGAACTTCCAGTTAACTCTATCAAAAGCCTTTTCTGCATCTAGAGATAATATACTAGTTTCCATAAGAGAAATCTATCAAATTAAGTAATCTACGTGAGTTTGTGGATGACTGTCTACCCTTAATGAAACCAGTTTGGTCAGGGTGTATTATGAAGGGGTTACCTTCTCTAATCTTTTTGCCAGGGCTTTGCAAATTATTTTGAGATCAACATTAATAAGAGAAATTGGGCTATAGCTGGTAGAAAATGCAGGGTCTTTGCCTGGTTTTAATAAAAGACTAATATTGGCTGAATTCATGTTTGGCTGTAATCTGCCACTTTCTTAGATTTCCCTCGCCGTTCTGAAGAATGTTGGAGCCAGAATGATCCAGAATTCTTTGTAGAACTCTGCTGGAAACCCGTCTGGACCTGGAGCTTTCCTATTAGGCATGGATTTAAGGGCTTCCTGGAGCTCAGCTGATGTTAGTGGTGAGTCCAGGATTGTAGCTTAGCTGTCTGATAATTTAGAAAGTGTTATCCTGACCAAGAACTCATTGATCTTGTTATCTGATGAGTTTATCTGTGGTGAGTACAAAGTTTGGTAAAAGTCTCTGAAAGTGTTGTTTATTCTTTCAGGATCATAAACTATATTCCCGGTTGAGTCTTCAACAGCAGATATGGTAGTTTTCTCTTTATTTATTTTTAACTGGTTAAGTAAAAATTTACCTAATTTATTACTATGTTCAAAGTTTTCTATTCATAGTCTTTGTGCTAAAAATTGTGTCTTTTTGACAATAATTCCATGAAGTTGTAATTTAGCTTTACATAATTTGTTCAGTAACTCTTCTTCTGTGGATGCCTCTAAAGACTTCATGATTTCTTCTAACTCCTGAATACATTTGTTTTCTGTTTTTTTTTTTTTCTTATGTGATGGGAAAGAGATTATTTTACCTCTAATCACTGCCTTTCCTGCCTCCCAGAGAACAGATGCTGATGTTCCAGGCAGGTCATTATGTTCTATAAAGCCCACTTCTTTTTGAAAAATTCTATTAAACCTTCATCTTTACCTTCTATCTCTGAACTATTTCTGTTGAGAGTTTTAATGTTTAAAATCTGTTAGATTGTTACTGACAGCAGCTACATTTAAGTTTCACTTTCTGTTCTGACTGAATGCTGCTGCAGCTTGGAGGTGTAGTTCTCAGTCATCCTGGACATGATCATCCTGAGAGTTTTAGCTGAAAACAGCTGGACGTTTCTGGATATGTTGGTGACATTTAGCCTCTCATCCCAGAGGCTTCTTCCAGACTTTGTTTGTAGTCAGAAACCAACACACTGGTTGTGCTGCAAGTCTTTTTCTTTTTTTCCACAAAACATGTTTTTATCAAAATGAAGGTGATGCTGTTGTTCCTAGAATTAAAATTCATGTTGAAGTTAAGATTATTTCATCACGTAGGACCTGTGGCTAGCTAGCTCATTTAAAACGTAATGTCTTGAAAGAATCGGAATCAGGAATCGATAGGAACCGGAATCGAAACGAGGAATGTTTATTATGCAAAGTGCCTTGGGATGACGCTTGTCGTGATTTGGCGCTATATAAATAAACTTGAATTGATTTGAAATTGAACTGAATCGGAATCGTTCAAAATCAAACAATGCCCAACCCTATCTCTTGCTGAGCTATAATGACTCATTTCATGTCCGCAGCAACAGAAGTGAATGATGACTGACCAGCAAGTTGGTCGCCAGATGGAAATTAGAAAAAAATAAAAGAATTGTGCAAAAATGAAGTAAAGCTATCCAAAGAGTTCTGAAAAGCAAAAGAAGCAAGATGAGAGTGAAGAGTCTGTAGCAACACATCTAAAGCTACAGATTGTTTACGGTGCTGCAGAGCAATAGTTTGGCAACGCTCCATTGGTGGTTCTTGGTCATGGGGCGGGTTCTACCGTTCACTTTCAAATGATCTCCGCATGCAACTGGACAATGAACAACAGGACTTACTCATCGCATAAGGCGTTGGTCAACAAGGCAGTCCGCTGTTGAAGAAGACATCTTTCTGCTCCTGATTCTAATAAAGCCCAAGTCCAAAGAATCCAAAACGCATGTAAAAGCCATTTCAAACGAGCTATCGCCATCTTGTTCCACTCCGTTGCATCATCCTGCCCACCAAACCAATTGAGCGAATTTGGATAAAGGAGAAATTGTGGAAGCATGAAAAATGGAATAAAGAGGCAGGAGGGGAAACATGGAGTGGACTGGGAGCACAGGATGCGACATATTTATGTCTATATATAAAAAATACTGTTAGTTTCAGTTTTATTCGGTTTTGTTTTATTTTCTGATGACCTGAAATGACTACCCCTTAAAATAAAACAAATTTACACTTAATGTTTTGTGGTGATAATGTGACGCAATCGTGTCCTTTTAAAAAAAAAAGTTTGGGCGATGGGGGCATAAAGGATGTATGGGGGAGGTTTCTGTGATGCCGCAGACTTTCGTTTATCCTGGACTTAACTTGATTTTATTACGAATGAAGCTGCAATCCTTTTTTGCATTACTTTTTATAAGTCATTTTTAATAAGTCGCTCCTAAAGGTGTCTGTCCCCATCAATCCCTTTGCAGTCTCTGATGATCTGAGCTTCAGCTCCAAGAGACACTCGTGGAGCGCTGTAGCGCTCCAGTTTGCCTTCTCAGCTGAGTTTGTTCAAAAAGCTAAACTTACAGCCTGTGTTTACTTTCAATTTTTCTATATATTTGCTAGCCGCAGCTCAGCATTAACGCCCCACATCATCATGACGCCTCCCTCTGTTGTGCCATGGCACAATAGCCATTTATAAGACACACCATTACGGCAATAATAATACCAAGGGCAGAATGAATGCCGCAAAATTTGCACAACGTCATGCCAGCATGGTGCATTTATAAGACACACCGTTGCAGCAATATTACGCTGATTTGCCAGCATGGTGTGTCTTGTAAAAAGGGCTTATGTGAGGATTGAAAAATGTTCAGAACAAGAGGGACCCCTGCCTTTCCCTTGAGCCCCCCAAACTGCTGAATCAACCACAGTTGCTCCTGTTTTACAATCAAAAAAGCATCTCACAGAGCAAGTCGGGGAGCTACTGCTCCATGTCAAAGTCCAGTATTACCCTTCACATACGCAGGTATGAAAGGATGGGAAAATGTCACATACTGTTGACTCATCAGTCACTCAACTGGACTGGACTGGACAAGTACTATCCGTAACACGCATCGATAAGCATCTACACAGTTCAGTGCTCGTTGTTTTCCACTGTGAGTGATTTTGGCAGATCTTTTACAGCAGAGTGTGTTTTCCTTGAATGGTCGAGGTTCATTTAACTCATCTGAGGCCAAGATAAATGCCCATAAATTCAGCCATATCCTGGGCGATCATGCTCATTCTATGGATGAGGAGTTCATCCAAGGATAGCATTCATCCTCTTTTTCCTTGCTGTCCTGATGGGAGTAAATTCTCTCAGGGCAATATTGCCCTCATTCACATGGTACACACAACAAATGGCTGGATGAGCATTAATGCTGTTAGCTGCTTCAGCCTAGTTTAGCACTTTTAAGACATTCTGGAGCCCTTTGACAGGCAACTACCATCATTAGACATGGGATGATGGAAGTAGGGCAAATATTTGAATAGAGATATTATCCAGAATAAAATCAAAAGTTCATTCACATGAGGACATCTCCCCAATAGTTCCCTCTTAAAACGAGAGTAAGGTCATCACTGAGAAGGATTTGTACAATAAAGCACAAAGTCCAGTGGAAAACTTGAAAATCCAGTCTTGTGAGAATGCGTTGTGACAGATGAATAAATAAATGATAGAGATGTATTTTAACTTTGAAGGCTAAACTCTTTGAAGCATTTCTCTTTGAAAAAGCTATTCTGAGGATGTTTGTAATTTATGTTTCTTCCCTGATTTAGTTCACATGTCATTATCAATCCTAATATTTGGAGAGTTATATATATATATTTCAACAAACACATTGAAAAATACTCTGAAACAAGATTCAACAAACTGTCTGCTAATGATGTCAAAGGCTGTAATCTTTGGTGTGAAGTTTTTAGCTCAGCATGAGCCGACTAGCACACTCTGCTGACGGTGTGGCTTCACTCTGCGCATTGTCTTTGCTCTTTCCTAATGAACTCACAGTGTGTGTGTGTGTGTGTGTGTGTGTGTGTGTGTGTGTGTGTGTGTGTGTGTGTGTGTGTGTGTGTGTGTGTGTGTGTGTGTGTGTGTGTGTGTGTGTGTGTGTGTGTGCTTTCCCCTGTAACACATGCAGAACTGCGACCTGGGAACTTTGGCTGTCGACACACAACTCAAAGTGTCACAGCACCAGTGGCCACTGGCGTGTCCAGATCTTTTTCAATTCAATTCAATTTATTTATATAGCGCCAAATCACGACAAGAGTCATCTCAAGGCACTTCACATAATAAACATTCCAATTCAGGTCAGTTCATTAAGCCAATCAGAAAAAATGTTTCCTATACAAGGAACCCAGCTAATTGCATCAAGTCACTGACTAGTGTCAGTGACTTTACAGCAATCCTCATACTAAGCAAGCATGTAGCGACAGTGGAGAGGAAAACTCCCTTTTAACAGGAAGAAACCTCCAGAGGATCCTGGCTCAGTATAAGCAGCCATCCACCACGACTCACTGGGGATCGAGAAGACAGAGCACACACACACACACACACACACACACACACACACACACACACACACACACACACACACACACCAAGCAATGTGTCCATGGTTACACCGTGATTGCTTAGTAAATATTCTATTTGGCGAGAGATAAACTTTATTGTATTCAGAATACAAATCCAGGCTCTGTCACGCTTGATTGTTGTAATTAAAATTTGTAGGTGGGGAAGGTCAGAAAAGGATCCGATCAATTTGTTTTTCCCTCATTTACAGTGACGGAGATAAAGGCACAGTGCGCCTGGCTCCGGTGTTAATCGAATTAAATTATATCTCTTTGCAACAATTTTCACAAGAAAACAGAACAGTTAAAAGCAGGGCTTGTGTTGACCGGACGGATCATGTATTTGACCGTTTATTTTGACGGAGAAAGAATAGAAAGAATTACCCCGACGCATGCAGACGAACTGACATTTTATTCATTATGCACATTGAAGATGTAGCTAAATCACTCAAGAAAAGATTCCCATCTGAACATCTGAGCTGGACACTGCTCAGCGCAGCTCACTGTCAGCGCGTACATAAGGTGCACAGCGAGCTGAAGATGTGGAGAGGGGCTTGGAGCGCGTCGCAGAACCAGAGCGCATGCGGGAAGATTCCTCCCACTGATACGAGCGTTTTCCAAACCCTGTCTCTCAGAGAGACTTGTCACTTAGAAAATGTTCCCTGATTATGAAACTTTGGCTGAATAGTGATTGTTCCTGTCTCCAATGTGGCGTCGCATCCAGGAGCCGTCTGAGGAGAATCCCAGAATCTCACATCCTCTTCAGCTCAGAATGCGCCTACGATAATGCACAAGCGTGACTCATCAACCCGGTCTCATAGTAAGACTAGGATAGAACTGTTCAGGTTTACGCAGACAATCTTTACATTTAGAATTGGCCTACAGATGTAAAATTAATGCAGTAAAATATAAAGCATTTTATTTAAATATCCATTCATTATTTTACAAGCACAGAGAGCCACATCAGATGGATGGAAGAGCCGCATGCGGCTCCAGAGCCGCGGGTTGTCGACCCCTGGCATAGGTGGAACCTATGGTTATGCTTTTTTTTTTTTTTCCCAAGCCTTTTGTGTACAATGAAAAGCCTACCGTATGACCTTCTGGTCGTGGTGGGGGTTTGCTTACTTTATCCAAGTCCTTTCTCCCTCTGAAACCACTCTCTGGTTTTGAGACTCTCTCCAGTTTTGAGCTGTCAGTGTTTGAATTAGACTGCTGCCCACCTGTACTCTGTGCTCTCTGTTATCATCCACCTACATATAACTCAGTCTTTCTAAATGAATTTTCAGACTTTTTAGCTGAAATCCTCCCAAAATATGAAAGAGGGATTGTCCTTGGTGATTTTAAAATTCATATCTGCTGTCCCACAAAGCCCTTGGTAAAGGAGTTTTTGGACATTTTAGATTCGTTTGATCTACAGCAACTGGTCAAAGATCCTACCCATGAACGCTCCCATACGCTGGACTTAGTTTTATCTTTTGGACTCTGTGTTTCTGATTTATTTGTAGATCATGTGTGTATCTCTGATCATTTTCCAATCATTTTTAATATCTCAAACCTAGCATCTCTCCCTACAAGACATCAGGCTAAACGTTATGCTCGGTATATTGCTCCCTCGTCCTCTGTTATGCTGTCATCTAGCCTGGAGGCTGGCCTATTAACATCTTTCTCCTCATCTACATCTGTGGGAGTAGATGGTTTGGTGGACTCCTTCAATATGGCTTGTTCTGTTACCCTTGACACTGTTGCACCGCTTAAACTCAGGCAAAAAAAAGACCATCTCTGATCCCTGGTTAAACGACAACACTCGTGCTCTCAGACGCCAGTGTAGGACACTTGAATGTAGATGGAAAAAGGACAAGTTACAAATTTCCCTCCAAATGCTGAAAGACCCCCTGGCAGCTTACCAAAAAGCTGTCAGATCAGATAAAAATAATTATTTTGCCAACATCATTGAGAGGCATTGTGGTGATCAACGCAAGCTTTTCAGTACAATTAACTCTGTTCTTTCACTAAAGGAATCCACCGCCCCCTCCACACCAACTATAGCACTATGCACTGATTTTCAGAATTTTTTTCTGGAAAAAATCTGTACTATTAGACATAATCTGTTGGGACCTGTTACCCAGAAAGAGTCACTCTGTTCTCCTCCGTTCTCTGATTTTGATCATGTCTCCCTTCAAGATCTTGATAAATTAATTAGGTCTATGAAACCCTCAGGTTCCCCACTGGATGTTTTCCCCCAATGTTGCTACTTGGGGTTCTACCAGTAGTGGGTCCTTTTATTCTGAATATTTTAAATTACAGTTTGTCATCTGGAGTGTTTCCAGAATCCTTTAAGAAGGCGGTCGTCCAACCGCTATTGAAAAAACCTGGCCTGGATCAAAATGATTATGCAAGTTTCCGTCCAATCTCCAAGCTTCCTTTTTTATCTAAGGCTATTGAAAAAGTGGTACATGCTCAACTCTCACACCAATTACTGGAACATTCACTACTTGACCATTTTCAGTCTGCTTTTAGGCAAAATCATAGAACTGAGTCTGCACATATTCGTGTGTTAAATGACATTCTGACAGAAACTGATGCTGGTTCCTTTGTTCTGTTACTACATCTAGACCTATCAGCGGCATTCGATACAGTTGACCATAACATTCTGCTAACCAGGCTGGAATCTTTTGTTGGAGTCACAGGGACCGCGCTAAACTGGTTTCACTCTTTATCTGTCTGATAGAAGTTTCAGCATTCACATAGGCGATTGCTCTTCTCCTTTTGTCCTGCTCCCCTGGGGAGTTCCCCAGGGCTCTATTCTAGATCCACTCCTCTTTTATATATATATTCTTCCACTGGAAACATCATTGCTAAACGGGGCTTACATTATCACATTTAAGCTGATGACTGTCAAATTTATATGCTTTAAATCAGTCAAGTTCCATTACTCAGCTCTCAGAATGTCTCTCAGAAATTCAAACATGGCTAGCTTCCAATTTCCTGAAGTTCAATGAAAATAAGACCGAGGCCATTCTTTTCAAACCAAAACATAATCTGCATACTTCTGCTGCCTTTGATCTCTCCCCCCTCAACCTTAATTCCTGTGTGACCAGCCTTGGGGTTAAACTGGATGTGGACTTGTCAATGAGTGCACGTGTTAATGCCACTGTTCGATCCTGCTACTTCCAACTTCGTCGCCTTACCCGACTAAAGCCCATTCTTATGAGGCCGCACTTAGAATCTGTTATTCATGCATTTATCACTTCCAGACTTGACTTTTCCAACTCAGTTCTTATCGGTGCAAATGTAGCTGTCCTAAATCGTCTGCAGAAAGTCCAGAATGCCACAGCAAGATTTCTTTCCAGTACAAATAGACGCTGTCATATCACTCCCATTCTGGCTGATCTATACTGGATTCCTGTGCACTTTCGAATACAATACAAAGTTCTAACTTTTGCCTACAAAGCCCTGAATGGTCTAGCCCCCTTATACTTGTCAGAGCTGCTCACCCCCTACACACACACACACACACACACACACACACACATATATATATATATATATATATATATATATATATATATATATATATATATATATACATGTAGGGTGTGAGCAGCTATATATATATATATATATATATATACTGTATATATACATATATATGTGTGTGTGTGTGTGTGTGTGTGTGTGTGTGTGTGTGTGTGTGTGTGTGTGTGTGTGTGTGTGTGTGTGTGTGTGTGTGTGTGTGTGTGTGTGTCGGCCTTAATAATCGGCTTTAGATATCGGCCATCTGCAACGAAGTTCTTTAAAAATCGGTATCTGCCTTAAAAAAACGTATTGGTCGGCCTCTAGTTCCAACCCTCACCTATGGTCACAAGCTTTGGGTAGTGACCGAAAGAACGAGATCACGGATACAAGTTGCCGAAATGAGTTTTCTCTGCAGGGTGGCTGGGCTCTCCTTTAGGGATAGGGTGAGAAGTTCGGTCATCCGGGAGGGGCTCAGAGAAGATCCGGTGCTCCTCCACGTTGAGAGGAGCCAGTTGAGGTGGCTAGAGCATTTGATTAGGATGCCTCCTGGACGTCTCCCTGGTGAGGTTTTCGGTGCACGTCCAACCAGGAGGAGGCCTAAAGAGAGACCCAGGACACGCTGGAGGGACTAGGTCTCTCAGCTGGCCAGAGAACTTCTTAGGATTCCCCTGGAGGAGCTGGCCCATGTGGCTGAGGAGAAGAACGTCTGGGCCTCTTGACTTTGGCTGCTGCCCCCACAACCTGACCCCGGATATGTGGAAGAAAATGAATGGATGGAATAACAAAACATTGAAACATTTAAAGTGTTTGAAAACATTTTTGATACAGTCAGAGAGATAGATATAGAGAACTAATGCATCTTCTGTCTCATGAGAAATAAGATCCTCCATACTTACCCTCTGGGGGCAAGCCTGCATGACCTCCAGACAACCATACATTATCTCTCCAACAACCCAGTCAGCTCTTAATGAACATCTCACATTTTATTTATCACACCAGCCTCCCTCCTGCTCTCTATCGCACCCTCAGATCACCACACTGCAAATGAGCATGCTGACATCCCATCTAAAGCACAATACCAAGGTGTTGTTTTGCATGTTGACTTTCTCATCTTACCTGTACCTTTCTGCTCGAGCTCTAACGAAGGAAGGGAATTATATCTTCAAACACAGAATACAAATATGGTGCTCCACGTGTCAGCGCCGAGGAAGGTGTCGGCTGACTTACAACCACACAGCACACACGCTTAAAAGGTGTAGCTATGGGATGAGCTAAATGCAAAATCAGACTTCACACAGGCAGAAGCTGAGACAGAAATAGACAGCAAGAGAAACCGTTACATTTTTAAAAAGTCTCCTCACAGGCTGTTGCTGAAACGTGTGACGGACTGCATGAGATGCTAACCATGAGGGACTGCAGGTGATGCAAAACAGCCAAGCAGAAGAGAAGCGCTGAGACGTGACAGAAAGAGAGAGAAGGTGAACAGACTGACTGGAACAGAGTCTGTTGCCAGCGAAAGGGATTGACACACACACGGGCAGAGACACTCGTGGAGACTGACAGATGCCCAGAGGCAGCGTTCCACTGAGGAACACAGAGGGAGACACGCTGACAGGTGACATGTTGAGTCGACACTCGCCGACACTGACACTCACGATCTCTTAAAAGCCTCCAAGATGTTGTCCTGCTGGTCCTCTTGTGCAGCTGAAACCAGATAGAAGATGGGAGGCTGGTGAGTGCCCAGCTAGGTTAATTCATTAAACAGTGGGCTGAAACGCCAGTGGAATAATGGACTGATGACCTCTCTGGGCCACTAAATGATGGGACCTAATGTGTATCACACAGAGTTATTGGCTGTCGCAGTCGCTTATATAGTAGTGGGGGACATGCTGAATGGAAGATGACAATAATGTGATTAAGTGTCTGCGTCCAGACCTACCCTGCACGGAGACTTCAAACGTGCAGCTGTAGCTCTTGTCTTTGGAGGTGACCTCGCAGCGGTAGCCACCTGCGTCTGCATCCACCACTTTGATGAGGCTCATCTCATAGGTGTAGATCTGATGGAGAGACAAGATGATATGCTAAGAACACACGAAATTAAACCAATGTCCACACACGTACAGGCATGCCGTATGTGCTCACAAGCACACACTCAGTGTGCCATGGGTTAGAGCGCTGGTTTCATACAGAGTTACTCAGTTGTGGTTTGGGGGAGCTTTTGACTATTTAAACTGTGGGCTGAATTTCAATGTGAGCAAGTTCATAAACACTTTTTCAGCTTCATATTCTGGCCCATCTTTGCATACGTTTACACCTGAGTCTGGGCTTAGTTCTGCAGGATTTCATTTGATTGAGAGGTCACTTGGTTTACATTTTCATGGACTTCTCCCTGACATTCGCCATTCTAACAATTGCTTCCTATTCCAGTAAGATAGCCCGTCTTGTACAAGCTGCAAAACGCAACAATACGACAGGCAATGGTGTCTCAGGGGTTAGGAGTTTGCCCTGTAACTGGTGGGTTGCAGACAGAAGTGGACTGGCATATCTGGCATTCTGAGACACCAGGAGTAGGAGGTGGCGGGTGAAACTCACGGGCAACTCTCCGTGATGCCGGCTGTCGGAGCAGGGGGTGACCAGAGCGGCCCAACTTGGGCAAGGGCCCACCGGGAAGTGCAACATGGCCAATCACGGCACTTGGTCGGTTTGGTGGGCCAATCACAGTGCTCTGTTTGTTGGTGGGCCAATGACAGCCCTCTGTCAGATTGATGAGTGGGATGTTACGGTGACTGAGTAAAAAAACTAAGATGGCGACAGCTTGTTTGAAACAGCTTTGGCATCAACTTTGGACTATTTAGACTTGTGTTTTTCCTTGAGTCAAGAGCAGCTATAGGTACTTAATTTAGAAAACGCATCATTTGTGTCTTCTTCAACAATACATTCATTCATTCATTCAAACTTTATTTCAGACAAGGGATACTGTATGTCCATAACAAGAATAAAATAAAAGTAAAAACACATTCTAATTACAAACCATATAGGCTGTTGTTCCAATGTTTAAAAAGGACTGAGGAGTACCTCGTGTCACTGTAACTTAAAGATGACAGTGCTCTAACAACAGCGTTAGCTGACAAACTCAGTCGGCAGATGGATTTATACATGAAGAGCCTCAGAAGCGCATGAAAAGTAGGGATGTTCCTCACAACAAACATATGACTTGCAGAGGTCCATCTAGGGAGCTTCGTGAGGATTCTAAAAGCATCCTGATAAGCCACTTGAAGCTTCTTCATTACTACCTCACTATAGTTGCACCACAAGTGGGCTGTATAGAGAGGAGTACAAAAGGAACGAAAGAGGGACACTTTAACAGGATCTGAGCACATACCAAAGTTACGTGCCAGCATGTACAGCTTACCGCATTGCCTCTTAATGTCCTCGTCATCACAGAGGTCACTTCTGAAAATGTGCCCCAAATATTTTACTTTGCTTACCACTTCGAGGACCTGATTTGTTAAGTTAAAAGATGGAAAATTAAGCTTCAGGTCCCCTTTAGTAGCAGCAATCATAACCACACTCTTTTTAGGGTTAAACAGGATGTCAAATTGCTCACCATACTTAGCACATGCCCTGAGCAGCTGCTGCAGGCCTGCGCTATAGGGAGACATGAGGACTAGGTCATCTGCATATATTAAATGATTTACCAGTCGGTCACCCACCAAGCATCCGGTCTTACTATCATTCAGAGTAACAGAGAACTCGTCAAGGTACAGGTTAAATAGGACAGGAGACAGAATCCCGCCTTGTCCGACTCCATTCGATACGGAGAAAGGATCCGACACTTCTGTCCCCCACTTTACCTGCATCAGTTGATGAGAGTACCAGAAGTGCAAAATCCTAACTAGGTGTGAAGGGACCCCTCTGTTTTGTAGCTTGATGAATAATTTCTGATGATTGACTCTGTCAAAGGCCTTAGAGGCGTCTAAAAAACACATAAAAACAGAAGTATTATGCCTCATGTATTTGCTTACAGTTTCTTTTAAAGCATAAATACACAAGTCAGTACTAAGTTTACCTTTAAAACCAAACTGATTCTCTGTCGTAGTTATAAAATTCTGCAGTCTTTCCAGCAAAATATGCTCAAACACCTTGGACAACACACTTGCCATAGCAATAGGCTTGTAGTTATCAATACAGGAGATTTTTCCAGTTTTCTCTTTGACTATAGGGACTAAGAGAACAGATAACATATGGTCAGGCAAGATTCCATGCTTCAAAAAGCCGGTAAAGCACAATGGAAGTAACACCTGAGCTCTACAGCTAGCGTACTTCATGTGCTCTGCTGATAGTTGATCCGGGCCGCAAGCTTTGTTTAAAGACATTTTCTCTATAGCGAGACTGACTTCATCAGCTCTGACAATCATACCATGATTGTAGTCAATGTTGCCAAGATTGAACCTTTCACTATTTACACAGTTAAAAATTCTGCTAAAGTGATTCCTCCAGGCTTCTACAATATTCTTATCTCCTGATACCCCATTTATAGATGCGGGTAGCAGCTGCTTACTGATACAGGAGCGTTTTAACTCCTTCCAGAACTCCGAAACATCATTATTCTTTAGTTTGTTCGCTAAGGAGTTTGCCCGCATTGTTTGCTCATTTCTTTTAATATAGCGAACAGTATTCTTGAACTTAACGTTCGCGGCTTTCTTAGACTCCAATATTGAACCAGATTTTGGTTTACCAGCAGCTGCCCAGGCTTTATAGGCTGCTCTGGACTCCGCATGTAACGCATAAGCGTGCTCACTCCATCCTGGAAGCGGTTTAAATTTTGTTGCTCCTTTTTGGCAGAGGAACTCGCTGGCAATAATCAAGCTGTCCACAATATTTTGATACAAATTGCATAAGTGCAGCCTGTGCTTCATATGTTCACAGTTAACATCTTTACACTGTAACGTTTCTTTGTGGACACTAACAGATCTCAGACTACAATCTGATAGTAGGTAATATTTCCTAATATCCTCGACTGACACTTTAGTCCAAGTAAGCTTCTGTGTGTGTGTGTGTGTGTGTGTGTGGGTGTGGGGGGGGGGACTCTGGTGTTGGAGCAGCACAGGCAAAGATTCACAGTTTACCACTATGGAAACAGGGAAGTGATCAGTTGTTGCCAGGGAGTATAAGATTTCCACCCTGGATATGCATTCATGTGCATCCTCAGTGCATATACAGTGATCAAGCCAGGAAGTTGAGTGCCACGCCTCACTGACATACGTGTGGCAGTATATCTTTGCTAGTTAAAACCAAGTTATTATTTACACAAAACTGAATCAGATGTTGCCCAAAGGTGGAGCGAGTGTCTGAAATATCAGCATTCGTATCACCAATGATAAAAACACAATTAAACTCACACTGACTGATAAATGAGCTTAAAAAACCAAGTTTTGCCAGATATTCATCTTCATTCTGCTGACTCTCATATGGCATATAAATATTTAAGATCATGAATACCTTGTCATCCATAACAATCTTTACTGCTATGCACCAGTCCACATTTAGCCTGACAACAGAAATAAAAGGATCATAATCCTTGTGCCATAGGATGGCCACGCCTCCAGGTATCCTTCCTTGAATAATTCCAGATGACAGATCAGTAGTGGACTCCCCAGCACCAAAAAAATTGCAGTGAAAAGAGTAACCGATCCAGGTTCTGTTTGGGCAGCATTGTCTCTTGCAGACATAAAATGTCAACATCTTCCAAAAGTTTATCGACAACAATACGACGTGCCCTATCCCCAGCCCCGTTACCAAGGCGCAGGCCACGGGACTTATATCACACAATTCTCATGCTTTACTGGATGCTTCCTGAGTAAGTGGCTCCCCACTGGGCCCACCCGCAGCCCCATCTGCAGCCACAGCTCTGCGCTTCTCATAGAAACGCCTCACGAAGGTTCCTTCAGGCCACAGTTGAGGATCATACAGTTCAGATACCTCCTCACATTCGGCCGAAACTTTAAAGGAACTACATCGGACTGTTGACTGACATCCATAGTGTTGAGTATGTCATGTTGTTTGTTGTCCAATAGCATGCAGAAACTGTTTAAAAGACAACTGTAGATACCGCCCCACAACTGAGCTCTGTCTATGGATCGTGGCCATCCTATATTTGCCTGCAAGGCTATCAGAAAGGCGGTATACAAGCGCAGGTCATTTATCATTCGTCATCATTTGCTTATTCCCTGCAGTCATAAAAAAGGATGAGTAGCTTACACAAAGTCCAGACCGAGAGCATGTGAACTGTTGTGAGTGGAATTCCCCAAGTGAGATCATGTTTGAAAGTCAAACAAGAAAAAAGATAACCGAGTAGGAACTGGAAGCAAAAACCAAAGAGAGATGACTGAAATCCATCCTCACAGAGATACAAACCTCAACTGGGTGATGGAAAAAAGGTCTCAGAGATAATTACTAGCGAAATTGGGCCCAGCTGACCACTTATTCCAGTGAAGTCAGACAGTACAAAATCCAGGCAGCTTCTCACAGCTGTGGGAAGTGAACATTTTGACTTAATGATGGTCTTTAAGGTAAGTTCAGAGGATTTTCAGACTCATTAAATATCATCCTCTTAGAGATATTTTATCAGCACTTCATCCACCTGTTAACACTTTTTATGTTAACACTCAAAAGTCCAACCCACTTCCTCTCTCAAAAGTCAAACAGACTGTTCCTTGGGCCTCATCATCTGGAACAGCTTGCTCTTACTCTGACAGCTTCAAAAACTGCTGTTTTGTTTGCAAATTTCTCAGAAAACGCAACATATTTAGCGAGATATTCAGTACCATATTTCTCTAAGTCCTGAATTTCCTTCATCTCACTTCATGTTATCTAACTCAACCGTCCAGAATAATGTTTGCTGCTTTCGATCTTGCCATCTAATTATGCAGGAGTCGCAGTGCACCGATGCCAAAGGACGCCTCTCGGGTGTCTCAGAAAAGCCACGAACTTTGATAAAATGGCAGTATGATGTGATGTGAATGACAACTGGTTGTTGGGCTCTATCAGTGCCACAAATTATCAGCAAACTACATTCAGAGCACACCTTTGCAAGTTTAAATCTGGATTCAAAGATACGGGATTATCCCCAGGGCCTCGCTAACTTCATAAAAGTTCAAATAAACAGAAAAGTAGACATGTACCTTGGTGTTTCTGTCATAAGACTCTTTAAACTGGATGTGTTTCCCAGCTTTGCTTGCCAGATCGAGCCACTTCCCCTTCAGCCACTTCAAAGCCGGCTTCCTGCTCAGCTGAGAAGAATCAACTTTGGCCACAAATGTAACATCCTTCCCTGCAAAAAACAAAGAGAGAATAAGTAGTTAATGAACAGTACTTCTGCCCAAACTGGCCAGATTTTTCACAACATTTGTAACTCAGAGCTTTAATGACGGATCACCTTTTGTAGCTGTAACGCTCTCTGGCTTCTGCACAAACAGACTGGACATCTCAGAATCTCCGCCTGGTTCTGTGAGTCACATAGGACAAATTAAAAACAAAGGAACATCATCCTACAGTCACAACGGCGAAGGAACAGATGACAGCAACAGGTGACAAAGGGACCAAGCAAACCACCAAAGTGTCTTCTTCAAAGCAGTTCTCTCATTTGGGAAAAATCTGTAAGGCTAATTTAGGAGAGAAGAAATGTCAGACCGTTAAATAGCCCACGCTGAGCTCATGGTTTCTTTTCCCATTAAATGTTATCATTCCCTACTGGGATTACAGGAACATTTCATAACACCTGTAAAGAAATTAGACTTCATATCTGCAAACATCTGCCACCTGACCCTATATCAGCTGCTTCTCTGTTAGCTACCTGTTTCTGTTTAAAGCTAAGTGATGTAACATTCATAAAGCGTTCACCCGCCCACCATGGTGTGTCACGGGCAAGCAAACATACTCATTTATCTTACAATGGACAGGCAACTCTGCACCACAGGAGGGGAAAGAAAGAGGGCACACATCTGGGTTTACAGAAATGTGTAGAACTCTGGTGTTTAGCATTAAATAAATAAATAACTATGAAATATGTATCTGAATAAATAAATATTAGATCATTGTTAATCTGACAATGAAAGAATAAAATAACATGTAAATGTGAAAATCTAAGCTCAATATTATGAAATTATATTATGTTTAATATTATGATATGAAACATTATTTTAGAGGAAATTTTCCCCAACAATGCAAATTATATATATATATATATATATATATATATATATATATATGTGTGTGTGTGTGTGTGTGTGTGTGTGTGTGTGTGTGTGTGTGTGTGTGTGTGTGTGTGTGTGTGTGTGTGTGTATATATATATATATATACATACACATATATAATATTATAATTAAGCACAGGAAGTTGGCTCCCTGGTTTCATTCTCATTTACGAACTTTAAAACAAAACTCTAGAAAATTGGAGAGAACATGGTGCTCTACACACCAGGAGGAGTCCTACTTATCCTGGAAAAATTGTCTTGCTCTTTATAAAACTAAGCTTCGACAAGCTAGAACTGCTTATTTTTCGTTGCTAATTGAGGAGAATAAGAATGATCCTAAATTTATTTTCAGTACAGTTGCCAAACTTACACAGAATCATAGCTCTGAACCATCTATTCCAATGGTTCCCAAACTTGTTTAGCCGCGCACCCCCTTCTCCGTCCATGTCGACACACCCCCCAGCCCCACATCAGGGCATGGCTATATGATAATTTAGTTTTTCATCTGATAACATGTCAGTGATGTCTGAGGGGCTTTTACAAACACTGTATAACTAATACTCCTGGAGAGGGTATGAATTACACAGAGGCTTCTGGGGAGCCCAGTTATGAGGGGGTGGGTGGGGTCATTTTGCCTTGGCCCCCAAAATGCCTTGAAAAAGTCCTGGGTGTGTGACTGAGTTTTGAAGGTGATCTGAATTGTATCAGATGTATAAATATGACATGTGAGTAACTTATTGTTTTATGCAGGTAAAACGTGTAGTGGAGATAAATCTACCTACATTTTACTTTTCAACACTTTGTTTTGTTTTCTTGTTTTTATTTAACTATTTTCCTGTCCTGTCTGTCTCTGATCTTCCTGCATCTCCTCTAAACTCTCCAGAAAAACAGATGCCTGGATTCTTACTTTTTCACCTCATCAGTTACTTTTGAGCAGATCAAAGGGATCTCCTGACCACAAAGCAGAGAGGCGTGTCGATGCTGCATCAGTGAGGTGAAATCACTGCAGCACAGGTGATGAGCTCCGCAGTGGCAGAGCGCTTCAGGTACAAATAAGACAGAAAATAGAGAACATGCGCGGACATGAACGATAGTGTGCTAATTATAGATTTTTGGTTGCGCCACTTTGAGAATGGACCGTGAGCTGGAAGCAGTTTCCTGGATCGCTGCGCAACAATGCAGCTCTGTGCCGCTCGCTGTGCTCTCTGCTCAGAAGAGTCCATAAATGATGTAATATAGGTAGAAAACTTTTTTCCAGCTCCCCTGGATGTGTAGGATATCCAGCTCCCCCATAATTCGATCCCTGCTCCTGGATGAAAAGCCGGACATTTTCATCAATACAAGAACCCCCAGTCCGGACGCCCCGGACAGAGAAACCCGGACGTGCGGTCACCCTAGTTTAATATAAAGCGGGAGATTACAGATAGGCCTACAGTATTTTGCTCATGCCCTTGCTGCCCTGGGCCCTTTAGAGTTGCAATTGCCCAGTTGCCCATATGGTTAATCCGGTCATGGAGACAGGGTGTTTTTTACAATCTGCCAGAATGACTCACCACTTTCAGATTTCTCCAACATGTTAAAAATGATCAAATACGGAACATATCTTGCTATTGACAGCGTCCGCAGGTCAGAGTGCTGAAGCTCGGAGCGCATCATTATTATGAAGCTAGGGCACATGGAGGGGACACACACACAAGCAAAATATACTCGTTTTCAATTGCCTTTATTGGGCCCACTTATTTTTCTTAGGCCCACCTACAAATGAGTTTTTGGCTACGCTAATGGTGACTTTTGACAGACTTCTCTGAGCTCCGCAGCCATTACACTTTTCACCTCGCGCACCCCCTAGCGGCAGCTCCCGCACCCCTGGGGGGGGCACCACACTTAGGGAATCCCTGATCTATTCCCTTAGCCCTCAGCAGCAACGACTTTATGGGATTTTTCATGAGTAAAATTAATTCTATTAGAAACAACATTATTAGCATCCTCCCTAATAAGATATCTTCTTCCTCAGTAAGTGAGGCAGCATCAGAGGTAACTGTAGAACCTCATCTGTGTTTGAACGGTTTTGACCCACTTGGGCTTTCAGACTCGCTCTTTAAGAAACCTTCTCTGGATCCAGATGACCTAAATGAATTATAGACCAATATCTAACCTTCCATTTTTATCCAAAGTCCTGGAGAAAATAGTGGCCATCCAAGTATGTGAGCATTTAAACATGAATGATCTGTTTGAGGAATTTCAGTCTGGTTTTAGAGAGTATCACAGCACTGAAACTGCATTAGTGAAAGTTACAAATCATATTCTCATGACCTCAGATAAGAATCTGAGGCCATGGTTCTAGGCTTGTTAGATCTCAGTGCTGCTTTTGACACAGTAGATCACAATGTTCTTTTAGAAAGGCTTGAACATGTTGTAGGGATCAAAGGAACAGTGCTAGGCTGGTTTAAATCCTACCTGTCAGATAGATATCATTTTGTAAAAGTACATGACAAATCTTCTTCATACTCCAGGGTTACTTGTGGTGTACCACAGGGTTCAGTGCTTGGACCAATTCTTTTTACTATATATATGCTTCCAATTCGTAATGTCATTAGACAGCATGGGATAAACTTCCACTGTTATGCTGACGATACTCAGTTATGTATATATCCATTAACCCTGATGAACCTAATTGGTTAGTGTTGAGGGTCTGCCCTCATGAGAAAATTACTATGCAGTAATTTCTCCAAAAGACTGTGCCAAAAACGCCCTGGAGCATGAATAAATAAGGCATATTGAGATCAGCGCCAAACAGAGACTTCATTTCCCATGATTCTCTGCAGCCGGAAGCAACGTGATGACGTCACCAAAGTGACGCCGAACCCCGGAACCTACACAGCTTCCTCCCGACCGCTGGAAATCTATAAGAGCCGGAGCGCGGAGGAAAACTTTCTCTTTTGTCCCAGTTTCATCTGGTGTTGAAAAGACTTCTGCTACGGCTCCGGACGCACAAGCGGAGGCCTGATGGCTGAAAGGCTACGGAAAACGTCATTTGACGATCGAGCAACGAGGGACGCTTGGAGTTCGTTCAGCCAAGAGTTTTCTTTTTTCTCTTTCACTTTTTCTCCCGCTTCTCTTAATAGTCCGAATAAGCGATCAACCGCGCGACCGCTTCAAAATTAACAGACGGTTTTTCTCTATCTTCCGTACCAAAACACGCCATCGGACCATCTTAAAAGTAAGCCGTTTTGTTTTTGTCATTGGTTAATATCTAGGTTTTATGCTGTGGCCAGGCTGACAAACTATTAGATATTTTCATTTGCCTTCGATTGATCTTTTATTGTGTTTATTGATCTTTGTGAAGTGGTTTGAAGTGTTTTTGATTGAGTTACTGTGAAAAGCTAAGCCCACTGTGTGTCTGTACTTGAGAAGACAAGCTAAGCTCACACACACACACCCACACACAAACACCCACGAGATCCTCTGTGGTCAGCCAGACAAAGGGTCACCATTTTGGTTTTCAAACTACATCCATTTTGATACCCCACCTATCAGATTGTCACGTCACATTATTATTTCATAATTACTTGTTATTTGTTTGATAAAATAAGTTTGTTGATGTTGATTGCCTAAACACTTTGGGAGAAGCTGAAGTGGGTATATTAGTTAATAAATGTTATTGCCAATTAAGCATTTGTCTCAAGTGAGTTTGTTTGTGTTGATATAAAATACAATTGCGGCTCGTTAAGGATTTTACGGACCTTAGACAGATTGATAGAGGTGTGGATTCATTTTTCCCCTGTAAATAGGGGATGGTGCCCCGAGGATATTCCCGGATGTCCTAATTACGTAATAAATCGGTAAATATTTCCATATTTATGAATTTATTGATGAATCCAAAAAAGTAAGTAAAGCTTACAAATTATTTGTTGGCTAATAATCACAACATTAGTTAGATTACAGGCTTGTCTTGAAGTCATAAAAAATAGGATGACTCAAAACTTTCTGCCTTTAAATCAAGACAAGACTGAAGTTCTCATCTTCTGTTAATTGGCTCAAATAAAACCCACACTTGAGTCCACTCCCAATCCCAATAAGCACTTTTCCATTTCTGAAATAATGAATGCAAATTTTAAGGCATTTCTGCTGAGTTGAATACTTCGGGGTTAACTACATTTTCTTCACAGACTGGTCTGTTTTTACCACAATCTGACCCAAACTGTGAAGAAAAACTAGAAAAACACTAGCACATGGGACCGCCCGTTAAAGAGAGTCGGTAAGGCCCTGTGTGAGCATCCATTGGACAAAACCAGCTGCTGACAGAATGGATCAGGGTCATATAAGGTCATGCATCTCCATAAATTCAGAGAGCCACACTGTCGGCGCCTCTTTGCCCCCCTGCTTTTATGGGCTCAGTTAATTTGATCTTTTAATCAAAAGTACCCCTGAGGACAGATCCAAGTTCAGATGTTCGGGATGATTTAAAGGGTTTCACTTAGAATGCTAAGTAGGAAAAGCTGATCTCGGAATGGAACCCAGGGGACACTTTTGAATGTTTACACTCAGACTCTTACACTGGATACTTACTGCACTGGATGGCGTTTCTCTGTGAAATTAACTCCAGATACTGTCGCTGGCATCAAAAACTGGGGATTTAAATTTGGACAAAAGCCTGCAGGGACTTTATAGACTATATATAGTCAAGAGCAGTTCATGAGACACCTAAACATCCTGGAATTATGCTTTACACTTTCCAAATAAATTCTTGTAGATGCAGTTTCATTCTAAGTTAAAAACTATTAATAATTGTTTCAAAATGCATTGATTTCGCATAAACAAATCAGTTTTCAACATTAAATCCCCAAAAGTTTGCAGAAACAGAGAACGTCTGGTTTGGGGTTGCAGAGATCTGAAGATGGAGCCTAAACACGCAACATCTGAATTTACTTTTTACACTTTTTATCACTCGTGAATGTGTGTTGATAGTGAAATATCTCATGAAATTTAAGCGACCCAAAAGGAACCATAAGATGTACGGCAAAGGCATCCACCGTGAATCTAACCCATGAAGGGTCACCACAGTCAGGTAATCCTGGAAAACCAACAGAAATGGGTCATTTTTACAGATTTTAAGATGAGATTTGGTGTTAGCTGAAGGTATTGACATGTACTGTAAATGCACCTTAAAACTTAAATGTTGGGGTGTTTCTTTGTTAGCTTTTTTAACAAAACATATATGTAAAACTGGATGACTGGATGTACAATAACGGATTCACATTTAATTAACTTGATTCAAGATAGCTGCAAATCAAAGAAAATGGCTAAATCTTTGTGAATAAGCAGATATTGAGCTGCTTCACACAGTAATCTACTTGCTTGCATTAATGAAGCTCACTACTCTATAGGTTTCATCAGTTTCCTCATTTTAACAAAAATGTCATTTATATGATATATAGACCTCATTTTAACTACTTTCTGTTTTATGACTTGACTCAAACATCAATCCTCAAAAAAAGATGAAAAGAGTTTAACTTTACTTCAGTAGGATTTTGTTTTTCTGGTTGCTTTGTCTTTGGTTTCTATTTGCATTGGCTTAAATATGTTAGCATTCATGTAAAATTTGACTACTTTGTGTTTATGTGTCAGTTCTACGTTCTACGTAATGCTGCTTCCTGATTTGTGTCATAAAGATCTGCTACCTTTGCATATTTCATTGGGTTTGGTTCATTCCGTTCATCATCATCATTCCTGCCAGAAGGCAGGTTCCTGTGCTTTCTTTACTGTCGGATCATTCTGTGCACAATTAATTATTGTTCTTGTTTGTTAGTTTACCAAACCGGCACAAAATCGGAAGCAAAAATAAAAAGTAGAGTGTATTGTTTAAATCGTTTTATGTCCTTTCTTTACCATGAGCTTAGCTAACACGACACATTTCATCAGAGGTCATTAGTGATGATGGAGAAGAAAATAGTTAAAATCATTCCTACAATACATCCCTGCTCTCCTCACTGGAGAGAGAGAGAGAGAGAGAGAGAGAGAGAGAGAGAGAGAGAGAGAGAGAGTGTGTGTGTGTGTGTGTGTGTGTGTGTGTGTGTGTGTGTGTGTGTGTGTGTGTGTGTGTGTGTGTGTGTGTGTGTGTGTGTGTGTGTGTGTGTGTGTGTGTGTGTGTGTGTGTGTGTGAATGAAGGTGCTGTGAAGCACAGATGAGATCAAAGACAATGTACTGTTTAATCCCATTTACTGAGACAACCAGAATACCTTCAGTCAGGCTGCAGCATTCACACACACACACACACACACACACACACACACACACACACACATTCATAATGAGCAAATCAAAACAAGTTGGACGCTTGTTAATGAAGACTGAGCGCAGGTAGAGCACATGAACAGGACCGAATGAGGCAGAAATAACGAGTTGTAAGCGTTTTTCTCTGAACACACACAGAAACTAACGAGTAAGTTGTAAGCCCTACAAGCCCACCTCTGTGGATTATCAGTATTATCCAGCTTCATTCTAGTACCAAGTAAATAAAATTTTAGACTTTTACATCATTACATCATTTCTAAATATTCCAAGATCACTGGACTCGAAGGAGGAACACCATTTAAATGTTGCTTCTGCTTCACCAGAGCTAATGACGTTTACCAAAAAAATGCATACCACCTAAAGAACGGTGGTCTTAGATTGGTTTTAATTTCTTATCTTACAGAGCCTCATATTGTTTCAGATCCGCCTTTTAAACCCCCCAGTCATCACAATTTATCAATATCCTCTCCTGACTGGGGGCTACTTGAGCTGAACATCTTCAGATAAAACATGGCAACGCTGCCAGCTGCAGCCACAACCCATCACCTGTAGCATGACCCAAGCTCACCGACCCAGTGGCTCTTATCATCCGAAGCCAACGCTGATATTACATCATAAGTGTTGAAGTCACGTTCTTTGATCTACGCTGCGCTGGCAGCAGAACCTATATCGGTCCAGATATGAGGGGGAGCAATTCTGAAAACATGATGGACACGATTGAGGTTATGGAAGAGCACACTATCTGTGCAACTATTTTATGAATGTCATTTAGAAAAACATCTTTCCAGCTTTGATTTGGCCAGACGTCCCCTCCGAAGACTGAGACTAAGCAGAAATGAGCTGTGGGGTTTGTTTGAATTGATGTTCTATTTTATCATTGTTTAATCACTCTGCATGAGCTGCAGTAATTGTATAGAGATAATTCATCTTGAAATGGCTGCGCACGCACACACACACACACACACACACACACACACACACATACAGATGCAGAGAAACATCTTTCTTCCTCTTGCTCCAAACGTTGCACCATTAAATCCACCAAAGTGAACAAACTGTGCAAATTCAACACTCATGAGTCTACATGTTCAATAAAGACTCACAAGAGACTTATTATTTATTAACCATGATGTGCTTCTGGCAGAGGAAATCGCTTTAAACACAAAATGTTACAGCTCATTACATGTTTTCCATCTGATGCATGCACTTGTGCAAACATTAACTGCAGCTTTCATGTGTATAGTAGCTGTTCTGCTGTGGGCCGATCCACCTACACGGCACCATTTCACACTTTTGGCTAAACACATTATCCACAGCCATGAATTACATTTGAAAGGTTGCTATATTTTTAGGAAACCGTGGAGCTAAATTGAGAGTAATAATCATCTGTTCTCAATCTGTCTCCTGTTTCTTAAAACGGCATCATTTTGAAATCTGCAGCATGTTGAGAAGCATGCTGACACTCAGAGACAACTGATCTCAGCAGGTAGGAAATCAGACACAACATCCAGGCTCACAAAATGTAAGTTTGGTGGTTTAATCCTGACAATAAGGGATGCAGGATCATCAAAGCTGCTTTGTGTTTTCCTGCCGCTCCGGGGAATTCTACACAGAGGGAGAGCTGTTCTATTGAATTAAACTACTAGAAAATGAAATTGGGCTGATCTTCATTTAGATTAAATATTGATTTATGGATCATAAATTATTGAAGACTTTATGCAGCTGTACAGTAATGTCATATTTTTATCTGCATACACATCTCAGACTCTTGCCTGATATCTAAAGACTCTTATAGCTGCATTAAAATTAACTGAATAATTTAATGAGTGCCAATTAAATGTTGAGTTTGGTAAGTTCACAGTGGTATTGATTTGTAAAAGATTCAATTTATCATGTATTTTATTTGATAATACTAGGGACTCGGTTTATGTGAGGTCCAGGGGCCTTATTTATCAAGCTTGCTTACGCACAAAACGGGGTCGGAAAACTGCGTAAGCAACTTTCCACACAAACTTTGGGATTTATGAAAGAAAACTCAGCAGAAAAATGTGCGCAACTTTAAGTTGGATAAGGACCTGGCTTACACACATGTTGGACATGGAGAGCACCTGCAGTGCTGCTGCTGAGAAGATAAAATTATGAAATCCTGCAGCATTATCACTTGTACTGCTTCGTTTTCACACAGAACAAGACCCCCCACACTCACACACATGCGCGCACACACACACATCCGCGCACACTCACACACACACACGCACACACACGCACGCGCGCGCACACACACACACATCCGCGCACACTCACACACATGCACACTCACACACACGCACACACACATGCGCAGACACACACCCACACGCACGCACACTCACACACACACACACACACGCAGACACACACACACGCACACTCACACACACCCACACACATGCGCACACACTCACACACATGCACACTGACACACACGCACACACACACACGCGCAGACACACACCCACACGCACGCACACTCACACACACACACACACACACACACACACACACACACACACACGCAGACACACACACACGCACACTTACACACACCCACACACATGCGCACACACTCACACACACACACTCACGCACACTCACACACACACACACGCATGCACGCACACACACACATACACACACACATACACACACACACACACACACAGCCTGAAGCGCAGAATATGGAATGCAGAATATCAGCAAGGGGACAGATTGAGACAGAATGTCATGCGTCTGTGACAGTGTGTGTGTGTCCTGTCACTGTGACCCGATTGATGATGCGCCCTGGCTACTTGGACAAAGGAGATCTCTGTTTGGCTGACTGGTTAGCGTGCGTAAATGTCACCTGGGAGTCTGGGGATCGAATCCCGATTCGACCATTTTTTATATCTGCCACAGATCTCTATGAAGAACTCACAACATTGACGGCTTCAGCAACGCTGTGCCACTCCGTGGATTTTCCCTTATTTGTTTTGCAAAAGCGCTTCCTTTCATTTCTCCACCTCGCCCACAGGTACCTCAATTTCTGCTTCTGTGAAATTGCGCTTCCTTGATCTGCCTTGATCTACAGTCGCCATCGTAATTGGCGGAGCGCTGCAACAGCCAGCTTATGTATATGCATGAGATCCACAAGGCACTTTGCATTACTTCACGTTTACATTACTTATTCTCTTGAATTTATAAATATGAACCAAAAGAAGATGGGTGGGATTGGTTGCCATTTGAGGCTCAACATAAAGTACCATTGTTCCAGAAATTCCAGGAATTTCATCCAACTAAGAAGATGGGGCAACCTTTTTGCCTTTTAGGTCTTCCATAGAAACATACTTAACCCTCTTAGGCTCAAAATAAGTTTTGATAAAAGGACGAACAACTAAGTCCTTCAGGGGTACTTCTGAGTTAAAAAATGCTCATGAAATACGTATGTGGAGTAACCAGGTAGGCCTGCCTCCAGAGGGTCCAGAGGAAGCTCTTACTACCCTTAGCCACATAGTTTGCATTATTTCTGGTTTCTACTTCCACCGCAATAAATGACATAACAATGTCCAAAACAGCTAAATGTCAAATTCCAAGTCACTGGTGATTATTATGTTAAAGAGGAAACACTCTGACTCCTGTAATAATGGTTCCTAAAACATAATACCTAAAAATACCAAACATGTTCATGATGTGCTATGAACTAAGTCCCTAAAGGGATTTCAGCAGTTTAATTCTCGGCATTTTCAACACCCTCCAGAATGAGCCATTTCAGGTTTCAGGAAAACAAGCTGGAGCTGAGAAGCTCTGATATCTGGGAGGGGCTGAGCAGCAGCTCGCTCTTGCACGTGAAAGGTGTTTTTATTCTACTTTCCTTGTTTCTGTTATCACAAATGGGAACTTTTTGATTAGGCTGACAGAAAACAGATGGGCAGGATTTGTTTTTTGTTTTTTTCACATTTGGAGTGTTTAGAGATGCAGTACAGATCCACATGGCAGCACAAGAATGCTGCAAAAAGGTGATATTTCCTCTTTAAATTACAAAATTAAGGCAAAAATGTAATGAAATTTCAATTTTTGGTTTATAATTAACTCTGGTATGAAATCTAGTTGGAAAGATTGGTCAGCTTAAATAAATATGTGATTAAATCACTTCCCTGAACTTGATTCTACCTACTTGTTTACAAGATAAACACATTTTGGTTTCTGCCTTTTATTAGGTCTCCAGCTGTTTTCTGCACGATTAAACATCCTTATGAGAAACTTTTACAATGACAGTTGAAGGACAAAAGTGATAGATTAATTTACATTCACCCTGTGCATTATCAGAATAAAGCACGGCATGACTAAAATAGTTCTCTAAGTTCATATATGCACACGTACAAGCAGAGGCTTACCCATAAATTAAATACATTGTGCTTTGCTCCTGGTTTTTAACAGCTGGTTTAAATTAGGATGCTGCAAATGAATATTTAGTGAGGATAAAAGACTAAGGAAGAACAAACGGCAACAGTCTAACTCAAAGACACGTTGGAGATCATGCAGGTCCACACTCAGCCCCATCACCATAGAAGTTGCTTCTGTGTTGGACTTGCTCGGTCAGTCTTACCCTCATCCTCGGCTGGTTCCTCTGGAGGGTTAGGGGGAAGCGGAAATAAGAATGATGAAAAGAATAATGAGGGTGTCTGGTGTGGGGCTTTTTTCCTTTCTTTTGTTAAAATGATACAAATTAGAAAATGCATCAGAAACTAAGCTGTTTGTCTCATAGATGTTAATATGGTCATAATTTGGCTTTGGTTGGCTGCCTTTAAAAGCTAGGCGACAATTTCATTGGTTGATGTTTTTGTTTAAGTGCATTTATTTTGATTTTCCACTTTGTCTGAAAACCCTTTTGGTTCCCATTGATTCCTTGTATTCTACCCGTTTAGCTACTTTTCCATCATTTGTTATTCCTCGTTTTAAAAAGGAGGTGGGTAGACTCGCCTTTTGTGTTGAAGCTCCTCAGGACTGGAATAAATCACCCACTGATTTAAAATCTATCTCATCAATTCGCCAATTTTCCCGCCCTGTTTATGCTTATGTAAAGCCGAGCTGTAGTTGCATTGTTTAATCTTCGTTATTATGATTTTGTGCATTCACTGGCTAACACGCTGTATTTTGTTGCCAATCTTTGTATTCAATTGGGATATTACTTCACTTTAGGTTTAAATACGATGTAATTTTTTGCCCTTATTTCTCTTCGAGTGCCTCACAGCAGTTTTATTTAATTTAATTGTGTATATAGGTATGTATGTACGTATGTACATGTGTGGGAATCTATGTATCCATGCGTATGTGTATATATTTGTGTGTGCATACTCATATATTTACGTGTGTACATATATATTTATACATATCGTTATTTTTACTACTGTTATTTATTTACTTTCCTTCTTTTCTCTTTTTTAAGTCTGTTATAACTTTCTAACTCTGCCACCGTATTTGTTATCGGTTGTGTTGTAGGAGGACCTGCTCGAAAACGAGATGTTACATCTCAAGCAGTTTATCCTCCTGAAAAACATAAGTTAAATAAATAAATAAATAATGTTGATGAATATCATCAGAAACCACACGAACCAGAGCTGAAATGAGGTGTTATAAAGACACTTACCAGCAGGGGCTGCTGCAACCTTATCGCCTTTGGCTTCTGCAATTAAACAACAATTATGCAAATTAATTTGCACATCCTCATTATTTCATATCGCATAGCTCCAGCAGCACAGTGCTTGCACAGTTACAGATTTAAAAAGCTGGGACTCAGTAAACTACCAACAACCCCGCATCTTGTGATCGGTTCCTCAAGAGACACAAACAATTATTAACATTAATAACCATGAATGCACATATCTCAGGGCAGCTGTTTGTCAGAGCAGGGTAACTTGGGTCAAAAATCTTCATGAATTAAAATGACTGAGCTGTACAAATAAATTATTGTTTGAAATGATTAGTTTAATTTGTGTGAGATAAATACACATTTATGAGACTGCACACAGAAGACTCCCGTCAGGCACGCTGCCTGGTGCACCTCTTCCTGGTTTCTGCAGGGACCGCCTCTGGCTAAAGGGAACACTGCAGTTTTAACAAGGGAAATAGTGCAAATGGGTCAAGTTTACACAGACAGTCAGGCTGTGATGCATATGAGTGAGTTTTTCAGCGATCGTGAGCTTTAAATTGTCTGAACGAAGCAGCCCGAAGACAAATGTGCATTTAATAGGTTAAGAACATCAAAGATCCAGGATTCCAAATCTAGGTCACTTTGGGAGCTGGAGGCTGTCTGAGGAGATACCAGATTAGGCAGAAATATGTCTGCCAGACCAGCGAAAGCATGCAGATGCACGCTAATAATTTTATTTTGGCTGGGTATTTTCACAGGTCTGTGCTCTCACTGGGATACGTTTAACTTCTTTCTGAAGCTAAAGCGGCTCAGAGGGACAGAAATGGACGTGGACAGTCGACTTGCCTGCTCTCCACTCCAACAAACTCAAGCCACAACTGGAACTGTGGCGCCCCAGGGGTCTACTCAACGGTGAGTCTAAGATATCAGAGCTGGGCCCTCTTCTCACGGACCACGCCGGTGCGCTGGTGTCTGGCATGCTGGTGAGGAGGCAGTGCTTCTATTTTGGAAAGTTTGTTTTTTCAAGCCTCAATCTCTTAATGCCCCTGTCAGCAGTTCGATCCTGCAGCAGATCTGTGACTCGTGGAGCAGTAAAACCTTTTTTAAGGTTCCTGCTGAGCCATCGTTTCCATCTCTTACTGTACATGAGAAGAAGATCGGCTCTGCATTTCTGATACAGTTTTTTAGGGATGTTGACTGCTGGCGGGATTTGATCTCCTCAACATGACTGAGCAGACGACAGACAGGATTTGTTTTTGAGCAAACAGTCTTCACCCCACGAGACAACGGGGATGTTAAATACATGTCATGAAATCACCATGGAAACGAACTACCATTGCTTTTAGATGTTTTATTAATACCATTCCACAAAAGACATCTAAAACACAAAAGTGCCTGCTACCCAGTTGTCCCGCTGGTGTCTCTCAGCACCAAAGTTAACTGTCTGACTGGAAGATGACACATTAAAGCTCCTGCATTAATAAAACTCTTAGTTATACTACAAAATTTCTGCTCAAACATTAGTTTTATGTGCTTGATTGAACTTTCTCACATTTTCATTTTATTCATGTTTTAAACCATTGTGGAAAGGTGTGAGGACAATTTGATCTCACTAAGCAGATCCTCTCTTTCCCTGTCACAAATGCTTTAATGACACTAATGAAACCAGGAGAAGAAGGAGAAATGATGTTTCCGTTGTCGTAAAACTTTTCAGAGCCGTTATGTGCAGCGGGCCACACTTTAAATAAGATTTCTGATTTTAATTTCAGTCCACGTGGAGTCACGTTAGGAAAGAAGATACTGGTGTTTAGAAACTAAACTAAATCAAATCTAATTTTATTTTCAAAGCACTTCTACAAATCTTAGCAGCAGCCCAAAGAGCTGAACATCACATCAGAAAATGTCACAATAAAAACATTTAAAAAGTTAAAAACATTCTCAGATAAAAGTCCTAAAGGATAAAAAAGTATAAACAAAATGCATCAGGTAATATCATGATCCAGCGAAGATGATTGAGTCTTCAGGTGATTCTTCAACAGCTGAGGCATCGGGGCCCATTCATCGGCTAAGCCCAAAATACTGGTATATTGACCACAGTCGATTTAAAGTCAGGCACATCTGTGGGCAGCCTGGTACTGAGATGAAATTTCATTTAAATGTTCATTGTTAACATTAGCTTAAAGCTGCAACTGTAAATCAGCTAAACAAGCTAGCGCCATGTATGTCAGCTTCATCAGACCAGACTGGCACTCTGAAGTTGCAAATGTGGTTTTCCGGCCACAGAGGGTGGTGTGAGTCTGAGTGACATTTTATTAACTCTGTAAAGGGTTGTTTTAGCACATACTGGCTCAAAAAATGATTTAAAGATGTGAAAAAGTTGCATAGTATCCCTTTAAAGCTCTATGTTAGAAAACAAGTTAAAGTCCCATTAGTTGTCACACACAATGATGTGTGCGCGAAATTTGTTCTCCGCATTTGACCCAGCCCCTGGGGGAGCGGTGAGCTGCAGACACAGCCGCACTCGGGAACTATTTAGTGGTTTTACCCCCCAATCCAACCCCCTAATGCTGAGTGTCAAGCAGGGCGGCATGACCCGACCAGGAATCGAACCCTGAGTCTTAAAGCAAGTGTTGCTTGTTTTGCAGATTTATTATTGTAGCTTTAATAAATGCTCTGAAACATTATTGTCATATAGGGATTTCTTTTAATTTACCTGTTTTGTATTCAATACTTGGTCATTTTATTGATATGTTTGATTAACTTTGGTTACATGTTTAATTTTAATTCTGAGCAGAGCACAAAGTACAATTCAACAGTTGGTTAAATTCAGAATCCAAAAACTGATTAGGGTCAGAAATGCTGTGCATCTGCTGTTGTTATCAGTGACATTTTTTCATGCAGATAAGATCAAACACATCTAAAAATAGATCTAATCTGCGGCACATTTTATTGGCCATTGGCTGACCATGACCTCCGCGTACGGGCATTGGTATCGGCAATAGAAAAACCCATATTGGTCTATCTCTACTGGTGAGTTCTTCCTGAGTCAAACAAATTCAGAGGTTAGAACAAAAACTGTAAATAACGAGGAGCCAAAAACATCGAGTTGAAAGACTGGCAACAAAATGACTGAACTGTTACTAAAATCCTACACACGTTTTTAGACGTTGTCTGATAAGAGTTGCCCAAAGTCTGTTCGACGGCAGGCTTTCTTTAGTCCTCCGGATGATTCAACAATGGTAGAACATTGGCCCTTTGAAGCAGATAGTCTAAAACATATAGATCAATTAAAAACGCTTCAAAATAGAAGATTTTAAATATTTGCCACTTATTAGCCATTATTTTTGTTTTTACTTTCTTTCATGATAAACAGAACCACCAAACCCTCAAGGACGTTTACTAAAATCTGACTTGTGAGCATCAATCATGAAACTTGGCTGAATAAAGAAAATCCAGGGAATGTGATGCTTTTCTTTTACTGACGATGGGTATTTTCCCTGGCGACAGGGGGCAGTACATACCTAAATCATTGCAAGCAAGTAGTATTTTTGTGTTTGAGTAGGACCTTACCAACGGAAGGCCATTAGGGTCAAAAATCCCTGAGAGCACAACCTCCAGCAAGATGACAAACACATCAGACTCCCTTTCATCAGTGGTAATGAGTGAAGAGGTAAACGTGTAAAACAACGTTTATGAATGCCAAATTCTTGTAACTGCTTGTCACAAATCACAAATCAGTAAATGTGTTTTGTCCTCACGGGCTCCCGTAGGAGGAAATATGGCATCTAAAATAGCGTCGCCCATAGACTTAGACCTGCTCCCGAGTATTTTAGACCAGATTTTTATGATTTTGTTACAAAGCCACCAACATTTTTCAACAATTCAGCATCATTTTATTAATTTTCAACAACATTTTGATGGAAATTTCTAGAGAATAAACAGTAAAAACTACACATTGTCTCTTTAAGGAAACATAGCCCCTTTTTATAACTCTGATCTAGAAAGATCTACAGATCATGGCCAATGCACTGTTCAGAAAGTAGGGGTAGAATCACTATTACATCTTTACTTTTTGTTTGTTTTCATCTTTGTCTCTGCAAATTTGCCTGTGTTAACTGACCACTGGAGGGTCAACATCATGGTAAAACGTTGTATTAAAACCCCAGATCCTCCCACCAAACGGCTGAGTGCCGTCTAACAGCACACAGGTTCTGTTGGGGGACTCAGACCAATCAGTATGTGTTTTCCTTCGTTACTTCCTGCAGCATTCTTTGTGCAGGAAATTGAGTTTCTGCCAAATAAATTTTAGACTGTCAAGGTCACAGCTACCTTCTCCATGCATGATTACACAGAGATTTTATACATGTTATCAGGATCACCCTTCATATCTAATTTATAAGGTGTTCTCTGCTCGCCATCGCCTGTTTGCTCCCATTTAGGTAGCCTACTGTGAGGATGAGTAAAATGAACTCTGCCTATTTCTGCTTTTAATAAAGTGCATTTCGTTGTATTTACTTAATAAACTTGGTTTTGGTAAGATTGGTAATGTGCTTGAGCAATTGTAATGTAATACAGTTAATTTCTGTTTCTACACAGAACCATTGAGCTATGTCAACACAACATTGTTGAATAAATTCAAAGAGTTTTGTCCCTCTGCTGATAATGCAATGCCCAACGTGATGAGCTGCCTGCCCGAACAAAGGCCAATGTGCATGTTCACTATCCATGGGCGAGGTGCATTGTGGGTAGCCGGTTTTCAGTTGATTATTTCTGTTTTGGTGAGTTTTCATGTGTTTAGTTGGGGGGTTTACTACTAGGGTTGGGTTTTGTTGGATGTTAGTTGTTAGGTGTTATTGTCTGGGATAAAATTAAAGACCTGAGGGGGAAAACTAATGTTAAAATCTCACATCTGAATGTTAATGGGAGTCTTATTAATGACCCGGCTGAAATTGCTGAAGCATTCAGTAAGCACTTTGCTTCCTCCCCTCTCCCTGCCTCTGCAGAACATCAAGGGTCTTACACCTTGCCTCACTGTTGCTCCAGTGGATTTTCTTTTTCTGAAATTCGTTCTGAGGAAGTGCGTAAAGTTATACTGTCTCTCTCTAGTGGGAATGCTGCAGGTCCAGATGGCATTGAGAGTCGCTTTGTTAGGATAGCTGCTGATGTTCTAGCCTTACCATTATCTATTCTTTTTAATCATTCAATTAACTCATGTTCTGTTCCAAAAGCTTGGAAATGTACTAAAATAATACCACTGCATAAAGGAAATGATACATCTGAACCTAATAACTATAGACCCATTGCTATAATTAATACAGTTGTTAAAGTATTTGAAAAACTGGTTTTTATCCAACTATCTAAATACTTAGAGGATAACAACCTACTATCACAGTACCAATCGGGGTTCAGAAAAAACTTCTCGACAACTACTGCACTGCTCAAATTTTCTAATGACATCTATTCTGGTTTTGACAATAATTTATTTGGTGGTGCGATTTTTCTTGATTTAACAAAAGCCTTTGACCTCGTCAATCACTATCTACTTTTAGATAAATTATATGCTTTTGGTCTGTCAAGGCCGTCTCTACTGTGGTTTAGTTCTTTTCTTCATCATCGTTCTCAATTTGTTTCCTTTAATGGTTCTGAATCAAACATGCGTGGTGTCATCAGAGGTGTTCCCCAAGGCTCCTCACTTGGGCCATTATTATTTTCAATTTTTATTAATGATTTACCACAGTGCTGCAGATCCTGTTCTGTTCAGTTATATGCAGATGACACAGTCTTATACTGTTCTAAGTCGAGTAAATCCGAATTACAAGAAGCTATTCAGCCTAATTTTGACAAGGTGCAGCTCTGGCTAACGCAGAACAAACTTCTTTTAAATAAATCTAAGACTTACTCCATGCTGTTTCACAGAAGTAGAACTCTATCTGACAGTGACAGGACTCTTAATCTTTATTTTTTGGATTCCTCCCCGGTTCAACCGTCTGTTAAAATGAAATATTTAGGAGTTTGGCTAGAGCCAGAGCTGTCTTTTAAATTTCACATTCACACAACATGTCTTAAGGTCACACGGTGTTTACGTATCCTTTATAACTCAATAAATTGCTTTGAACCTATTGTTCGAAAGTGCATCGTCACTCAGCTTCTGTTACCGATCATTGATTATTCTGATATTTTATACCAAAACTCAACAGTTTCTAGCCTGCGGTCTCTTGATGTCGTCTATAACAGTTTGTGTCGTTTTATTTTGCGGTGTTCATTTAACACTCATCATTGTTATATGTATGATCTTCTTGGTTGGCTTCCTTTAAAAGCTAGACGACAATTTCATTGGTTGATATTTATGTTTAAGTGCATTTATTTTGATTTTCCACTTTATCTAAAAACACTTTTGGTTCCCATTGATTCCTTGTATTCAACCCGCTTAACTACTCTTCCATCATTTGTTGTTCCTCGTTTTAAAAAGGAGGTGGGTAGACTCGCCTTTTGTGTTAAAGCTCCTCAGGACTGGAATAAATTACCCGCTGAATTAAGATCCATCTCAACAATTCGTAAATTTTCCCGCACTGTTTATGCTTATGTAAAGCCAAGCTGTAGTTGCTTTGTTTAATCTTTACTATGATGATTTTGTGCATTCAATGGCTAACATGCTGTATTTCGTTGCCAAACTTTGTATTCAATTGGGATACTACTTCACTTTAGGTTTATTTACAATGTAATTTCTTGCCCTTATTTCTCTTTGAGTGCCTCACAGCAGTTTTATTTAATTTAATTTGGTATATAGGTATGTATGTACGTATGTACACTTGTTGGTATCTATGTATCCTTGCTTATGTGTTTATATTTACGTGTGTATATATATACATTTATACATATCGTTGATTTTACTATTATTTACTTTCCCCTTTTTTTTTTTTATTTCTGTTACAACTTTCTAACTCTGCCACCTTATTTGTTATTGGTTGTGTTGTAGGAGGACCTGCTCGAAAACGAGATGTTACATCTCAAGCAGTTTATCCTCCTGAAAAAAACATAAGTTAAATAAATAAATAAATAAATAAATTTTTGGTTGGTGTTAATTTAGCACCGTGAGTAAGGGTTCCATTCCGAGTAATGGGACCATAGTGCCATTCAGCTGTTTCATAGAGTAGTCAGTGACTTCCTCAGGTGTGCTGCACTACGGCTGAAATTTCAGCACCACACGTACAAAAAGGACGTAACCCTGTGGTGATTTACTGCTCTGGGTTTTGATTGAAGAGACGACAACAAATAAGACCCTTTTTCTCCAAATTACGATGTGTTACACAAAGCATTTGTATCTATTTTCTTCCCATTTTTTGGCCCACAGCTCTACCTCAGCATCCTGACAAGTGAGGGGCTTTTAACGGACCTACAAGTTAAGCCAATTGGACGGTTTGGAGACGGTATAATTTAAATTAATTCATGTTTTTCACAAACTGAGAATCTTACTGTATTGTTGAGAGGGTTAAGGACCTTAAAGAGTTAAACTGGAGATTTGTGCTTTAAAATGTGACACCAGGTTGTTGCTGTGAGAGCAGCTTTGGTGATTAATGTAGCATGTTAGCTAGTTGCAGTGCAGTTTAATGAGAGGAAAGCAGCAGGTGTGACCACAGTGTGCAAGTGGAAGAGCTTGACATGCCACGCGTGATTATATAAAGTTTCTGGGATTCACTAATGGCCTCTAAACACCTCATGTTTCATGACTGTAGCACACTTAGATTTATTTCCTGAGCAAATTAATCTTGGAGCAGATTTGAAGACGTGAAAATGAGCTGTTTGTGTCTGCTTTTCAATTGATTCTGAGTCTGGCATTCATTTCTGCAGCCGTGTTTGAGGAAAATCCCAGGAAGCAGCAAAGCCAGTATTCCTGCTGAGTTCCTGTCAGAATTCCAGTCTCACTGTTCCTGCCAGGAGTTTATCCCATCGCTCTCCACTTTGCTCATGCCCTACATCCCTAACATCTTCTCTTCAGCTCATTGGGGATTTGAGGACTTATTTTGGGCTTTGAAAAGCTCAGTCAGACTCTCCATTGTGTAAACAGTTCTCTCAGTTACTCTGTAAAACAGAAGTTAGAAATACCAGCAGAAATGAGTCAGGCAGCACACCATCCTACAACAGAATTTGGACATACTTAAAAAAATATTCTGCATTTCTTTAAAATATATTTAAAGAGAACGTCACCCCAAATCAACTTTTTTTCTGATAAACTACATAAATGTGAGACAGAGGGGACATGTTTCAGAGAAAACTAAGTGGCTAATGGGTTTTAAATTAACACTCATCTATGACTTTTATTTGCTTGTTTAGATGTTGTTTTTTATTATTGTTACAGCACTTTTCTCTAAAGAGACCAAGCGGAAATAACTAAATAAAGCACAATAAAAGTCCAGGCTTTATTATGTTGTACACTCAAGTGTGTACCTAATAAACTAAATAAACCCCCTAAATCATTCAGCATGGTGAATTTTTACTGTTTCCTAATGCACATAAATAAAAGTGAATCACAATTCAGTCATTGAAGGTTCAGTGTGTAAGAATTGAGTAATAGTGACATCCTGTGGTCAACTTTGGTTACTGCAATCACTTTCTCTTTCGTGTTGCCAGTTAAGCCGGGCGTACACTGTGCGACTTTTTCACTTTTTTGAGCCGATTTTCCACTCGTGTGAGAATCCTCAAGATCGGTGCGAGTTTTGCGCTGAGAGTCGTGTAGTAGACAGGGGCTTACGAGAGGCAATTAACATCACGTGACCAACTACTGATCAGCAATCGTGAGTTTGCACGGACTTCTGGAGTGTTTGATATTTTGCTCATTCCTCATGAGGGGTGAAGCGGTGCTGCGAGCGGCTGCGACCCAAAAAGTACCAGAACCGCTGACGGCGCACGCGCAATCATGCATCAACACCGCTCACCTGCAATTTCCCCAATAACACACGTTGTTCGTTTTTATTTCTAAACATTTTTTTTACGCAGTGACAAGGATTGTCAAGAAAGCGTGTTTGTCGTGTTCATGTCAAATTAAACTGATCACAAAACACAGATTTACTTTCTTTATTTCGTTTTCCTCATCCAACCCCCATAAATCCCTGTGTGTCCTCCTGCTGCACTCTCGAAGGACAACAGGCAAGACGAGACAAAAAAGTCTGACATGTTGAGTAAAAACTGCTATTTTTAGCATATTTTTAGGGCCGACGTGTTGCTACCAGACGTACAGTGTGAGCAGTCAGGTCGCATCCGAGAACTGGGTCGTACAGTGTGAGCACATGGCTCGTGAGATCTGCCCTGCGAGGAAGTCGTACAGTTTGAGCTAAAGCTGAACGCTGCGAGTGAAAAAGTCGCACAGTGTACGCCCGGCTTTAGGGATGGGAAAATAAAGTTTGTATATGTTTCAACAAACAGGAAATAGTGTTTTTACAATTATGAGCTACTTTTAAAAACGATTGTGGAGAAAAATTAGGGCAACATTAGAATCACAAATATATATATTATAATATATAATATAATTTCCAGTATTACATTGTAATGCCAATATCATCTGATAAGATCAGACATGTAGATTTTATGAGCACAACATTAGAAACTTTCTTTGATAATTTATGTTTAATGTTTAATCTCGAGTATAGAAGTTTAAAGACAATAATGCCACAGACTTAGAATAAAAACACCTACAAACTTCCTGAATTAAACATGTATTTCACTTGCAAATTGTAAACTTTAAATTCCTCTTAATCCCATTAAAACTGCATCTCCCCTATGGGCTTAAATGCTTTTAATTGGCTGATGCTTCCCTTTTCAATATGGCTGCGCTCTTTGATGCGTCACAGCACCGAGTCGAGACGATTGATGCAGAGTTTAAAGATTTATGTTTGTTTTAAATCTGCACTGCTGCTAAAGTATCCTTGTCTGGTTGGCAAGTCAATTCTTAAAAGATCTTGTGAAAATTCTGATTTAGTGACTCAGGATGGAGACACACGTTCTGTACAAGAATCTGTTAAATAACCCGAAGGTTGAGGTAACTGGTGTAGCGGGTGGTTTTCCTCCCAGCGGCCCCAGCAGCCACCAGTAGAGCCAGACTCTAGCTCTGATGTAAACCGTAAATAAAACAGGATCTGCTTTTATCCAACATTCATGCTCAGGTTGGACAGAGTGAGCAAATCTGCAGCATCTAAATTAGTGAGTTCTCTTTCTTAATATTCGTTTCGATGTCTCACTATGGGATACGCCCCTCCGCGGATTCCTCAGAAGCACTTATCTCAATACGCCAATCCTGATTGGCCAGTGACCGTGACGTACGCGTCCCCCTGCTACTATAAGTAGCAAGCGTCCCAACGCACGCACTATTCAATCACCTCTTCTCGCTTCGGTGGTCGCTTATCTCTGAGGTAAGTTAGCTCAACTGTTCACAGACGGAGCCAGCTAATATTTTCTCCGTCGCCGAACGTTAACTTACCGTCCTTCTGTCCTGACCTTCACCATAGGTTCGGGGCATAACGAGCAGCTTCACACTCCAGTGCACCTGTTCGTTCTCTGCTAACACACCAGTTAGCCCACATGGAAGCCGCTCCTCCCACCAGAGGAGTCGATGGCGCAGGAGCTCGCCTCTGTACCTGTGGGAACAAAATCTCGAGCAAAGACCCGCACAAGGTCTGCTCGAGCTGCCTCGGGCTGGAACACGCCCAGCTGGCATTGGAAGTCCCCGGGTCATGTGAGAACTGTGCCTGCTTCACTCTGAAGAGCCTTCGCCGGCGGCTAGCGCGCCAAGCTAGCCTGTCGGGGAAGGACCCTTGCCTGCCGGCCCCTGGGCCACCGCCTGGGGACGCCAGCGAACATGCCCTCCCGGAGCCGGAACCGCGTGCTGGACTCAGCTGGGGCTCACAGCTCGAACTGGCCGGTCCGAGCCACCCCGTCGAGGACGTGTTGGAGTTGGACTACGGAGACGACGAAGACACCTCGGAACTCCTCATTTCAGAGGAGGACTAGGATGGCGACGTTTTTCTCCCCATCGCTCAGGCCTCCATGCCTAGCTTTCCGTCCTCTCCCAGGGATGGAGCGGCTTCTCCGGCCGCCCACCTGGACATGCAGTCAGTCTGCCAACGCGCTGCGACCAGGCTCAACATCCCTTGGCCCACCGTGGTCACTGAGGCTGTCAGGTCCCGCTACGAGGGTAAGAAGCTGCCTCAGGCCACAAGGGCGGCAAAGCCCCTCCTTCCCGCCTTCCCGGAGCTTCTCCAAGAAGTGAGGTCCTCCTGGGACAAACACCCTTTCAGCTCAAGGTCTCCTGTCCAAGGAGCCTCCTCGCTGGACTTCGAGGGGATGGAGAGGGCTGGCATGCTTCGCATGCCGCCGATGGAACCGCTGGTTGCAGCCCACCTGCACCCACGACTCTCGGCAACTTCCTCCAGGCCTCCCGCTCTCCCTGCAAAGGCGGACCGCTTCCAGTCGGCGCTGAACGAGAGGGCGTACAAGGCTGCCGCCATCTCGGTCCGAGCTTTGAATGTCTCCTCCATGCTCTCAGCGTACCAAGCCGAGCTCTGTGAGGACATGAATACGAAGCCGGACCCGGAGGTGTGGGAGGAAATCACCGTACTGACCGACATCTGCCTGCGGGTGCAGCGCTGCGCGGTCCAGGCTACGGCGAAAGCTATGGGCATGATGGTGCTTCAGGAACGTGCACGATGGCTGAACCTCACCAACCTCTCTGACAGAGAGAAGGAGGACATTTTGGACATGCCAATCGTGCCTGAAGGCATTTTCGGCTCTGCCCTGGCATCGATGCAACAACGGTGTGAGGCCAAAAAGAAAGAGTATGAAGCCCTTCATCTCTGCCTTCCCCGTAAGCCTTCACCGGCACTGCCGGCTCGGCCGAACCTTCCTCAGGCAATACCCCGAGCCCAGCCTCAGTTCCGGATCCCAAAGCGCCCGAAGCTTCAAGCTGTCCAACCAGCTCCCTCGGGCTCAGCTCCTCGACCAGTGTGGCCTCAGCGATCCGGCAACCAAGCTGCTCCGCCACCGGGACAACCCACCCGACCCGGCGGTCAGCAGGTGAGGAAGAAGAAGAGGGCAACCTGACGGAGTTCTTTCCCTCCCGACGCTGCAGCTGGCAGTTCCCCGTTCGCCAGCTCCTCCTGTTCGACGTTGCCATGGTGCTTTCCTGGTGTCCCAAGCGGGAGGCTCGATCTTCCACCCTCATCCAGAACGGCTGGCCCTGTGGGCCTGGCCCCTGAGGGGTGCGGGCTAGTGTCAGCAGAGCTGCCCCAGGCGGTCATTCGAACCATTCAGAATGCTAGGGCCCCCTCCACTAGGTCCCTATATGACTGTAAATGGAGGGTGTTTGAAGCCTGGTGTCAGGGTAGGGAGGTCTCACCCCTCCAATGCCCGGTGAACGTCATTCTGTCTTTCCTGCAAGACTTGTTGGATGGGAAGAAGGCTTTCTCCACCATTAAAGTGTACCTAGCAGCCATTTCCGCCCGACACTTGGGTTTTGGGAAGAAATTGGCAGGTCAACACCCCCTGGTGTGTAGCTTCATGAAGGGCGCGCGCAGGCTTCTCCCTGTGTCTCGACCCCTGGTGCCCTCATGGGATCTGTCCTTGGTGCTGTCGGCCCTCTCCGGGCCTCCATTTGAGCCTATGGACGGCCTGGACCTTACGATCCTGTCTCTTAAGGTGGTGCTACTCCTGGCTTTGGTATCTGCAAAGCGAGTTAGTGACTTACAGGCTCTCTCTGTGCACCCATCCTGCACCCAGTTTGCACCGGGTGACATGAAGGTGTCCTTGAAGCCCAACCCTGCCTTTGTGCCTAAGGTGGTGGGCTCCTTTTCCCCTATTATCCTCACAGCTTTCTACCCACCACCCTTCTCCTCTCCTGAGGAGGAGCGGTGGCACAAGCTGTGTCCGATTCGCGCGCTCAAGGAGTATGTGAATCGGACGAAGAACCTTCGCAGGGGGGACCAGCTTTTTGTGTCATGGGGTGGGCCTCGTAAGGGGAAACCCGTCACAAAGCAGCGGCTTTCCCACTGGATTGTGGAGGCTATTTCTATGGCTTACTCCTGTCAGGGCATTCAGGCACCTGTTGGGCTCAGGGCCCATTCTACTAGGAGCCTGTCTGCTTCTTGGGCCCTTTTTCGGGGGCTGTCAATCCAGGAGATTTGTGCTGCAGCAAGTTGGGCTTCTCCACTTGCATTTGCACGCTTCTATAAGCTTGATGTTTCGGTCCCTGCAATGACTCACACAATTCTGAGTGTGGGGTCTTTGGCGGGCCAAGGCGTATCCCTGTAGGTTGGTGATTGCTGGATAAGCTGTCTGGCAATACAGGAGTCTCCATATCCCATAGTGAGACATCGAAACGAATGTTAAGAAAGAGAACTTTAGGTTACTGTCGTAACCCCGGTTCTCTGAGTAACATGAGTGAGATGTCTCACCAGACAACCCTTCTTGCTGGGCGAAGCGAGAAGAGGTGTTTATCTTGAATAGTGCGTGCGTTGGGACGCTTGCTACTTATAGTAGCAGGGGGACGCGTACGTCACGGTCACTGGCCAATCAGGATTGGCGTATTGAGATAAATGCTTCTGAGGAATCCGCGGAGGGGCGTATCCCATAGTGAGACATCTCACTCATGTTACTCAGAGAACCGGGGTTACGACAGTAACCTAAAGTTTTGCTGCTACAGCTACTCTCTCAGATCAAAGCTGTTGAAGTGAAATTTCACAGAAAAGGAGTCGTGTCTAGTCCAGCTGTTAGACAATGATTTTATCCACCAGTGACCTGTTTCTCCTTTAGCTCAGGTTTTTACATATTCTCTTGGGTTTCTCCCTCACAGATCTGTCCGTCGTGCTGTGAGAGCCCAAAGCCATCTGTTAACATCAAACCATCGGTGACCTTTGAACCCTTAGTGCTAATGACAAAGCCGATGATTTCTTCAGTGAGGATCCATCTACGTTCTCGTTGCTGTCCACGCTTCGCTGAGGCTCCTCTCTGGCCTAAATAACTTAACTCTGCTGTCTGCTTCCTTCTCTTCCAGGTATCTCTTAAATGGATAACGTCTCTTCCTTTCCACTTAATGCAAATCCTCACTCTCAGCAGTTTTCACGTCGCCATTTCTTTGTCCTACTTTAATCAGATCCCATGCTCCCCTGAAGAAAGAACTGGGCTAAATCAAGAGTTAACAGGAAAGAACAGTGAGGCCGATCAGGTCAAGATCAAGAAGCTGCAGGTTTCTATTTTTTTGTGAAGGAGATGGAATGTAAGTTAACTAATGTGAGAGTTTGCTTTTTATTTCATTTATATTCACAGTTTATTTAATATTATTTAGATTGGTTGTAGCGGTATAAACTTTCCCTCACAGGCTCCCTCAGTGGGGAAACGAAACCTTCACCCCTGCCATATTTTAGGGATCGTAATGTGTCTCCAGCAGCAGACATGCAGTAATAATCCTGGAGTGGAGATGTGATTTAGTCTTGTTTAGCAAAGAGGAGCAGCTGGGATTTGTTTCCCACCACTGGTACCAAAATATGAATGCATATACATATAAATCTTTAGGAGACCATAAGAGTTTAAAGGTGATGTAATGTATTTGGCAAGTTGCACATAATTTGTTTACAGTTTTGCACTTAAAAGTAGCGTGTATTCAGGGGCGCCTCCAGAAATTGTTGATAAGGGTGGCCAGGCAGGGCCAAAGAAAGTTTGGGGTGGCACACCAAATTGGTCCTTGTGGTAACTCTGGGAGAGTTCAGCCTGTGACGATGCATTGCGTTGCTCCTTTATTCGTTTTTATTTAAAAAGCAGTTTGTATCCAAAACATTTAACTCAAATTTTACGAACACAAATATTTCAGAAAAATACATTTCAGTTATTTCAAATGTTATTTCAAATTTACTTAAAATTTTTTTGTTTAATTCACAAAATTTATGGGAATAAAACCTTTTTTTTAATGGTGAGAAGCAAAAACATGTGGGGGTGGGGGGTGGGGGGGTTCTGATTATTTCTTTACTCATTAATTGTATCATTTTTCTGGTGTTTTACATTTAATCCCTTGAATAAATGAGATTAATTTATCATTTGAGTGAACATTAACATAATTTATTAACGCTGGCTTTTCCTGGGGGGGCAGCAATTTTCTAGCCATTGTGTGGATTATTAAATGATATCATCCTGCTGTCATTTAATGTTCTTTATTTTTAACAAAATTCTCTTCAAAGATGTTTTGTTTCCTCCAGTGGTGAGTTAACAGCCCCACGGACCTTTTGAAGAAATCCTGTTTTTTAGCTTTGAGGAGAATGGCCTGTATTTGTATAGCATCTTCTATATACAACCCCCCCAAGGTGCTTCACAACACAATCAGACCTTTCCCCATGCGCGCACACACTCACATGCTGGTGATGTGATTCTCATTGTTCTCCAGCTATAGGACCAGGACCGGTAGATTTAGAAAAAGCTTTTATCCTCCAACCATCAACATGCTGAGCTGGTCAGTCGAGTCAAAAGCTTGGTTTATGCTTGACGCATTTACTTTCCACTTGGTGATGCGGCTCGCGGATGGAACGCACTTCACAACTTGCAGCGTTTAAGGTTGGTTTATGCTTGACGCGTCCGCGAGGTTCGCACGGCTCAGCACGGCGAAATTGCGTCATTTTAACAACCACGCCCCTCCACCGCGCCTCCGCACGACCCAAAATTTCCACACCGTGCACCTAGGAATTTTTCTAACCACGCGGACGGTCGGACGTGGAAAAACATGGTGGACCGGCAAGAACTAGTATGGCAGAGGTTCGTAAATACAGACATTTGTATGATTCAGCTCTCAGAGATCACCGTGATCAACATGTTGTTAATAATTCTTGGAGAGAAATAGCTCGCACTGTCGGAAAAGACGAGGACGCTGTTAAAAATGCTGGAATGCCATGTTGTAAACAACAGTAATTTTACTTATACTGTGGCGTAGCGTTGGATGCATGCCGTAGAGCTCCATGCTGCCCCCTACAGTTTGGGAGAATATTGGCTCACCGCAGAGACAAGCCGCATGAACCATGAACGCTGCATGTTGTGAAGCGCGTTCCATCCACGAGCCGCATCACAAAGCGGAAAGTGAATGCGTCAAGCATAAACCAAGCTTTATGGTTCATGCGGCTTGTCTCTGCGGTGAGCCAATATTCTCCCAAACTGTAGGGGGCAGCATGGAGCTCTACGGCATGCATCCAACACTACACCACAGTAGAAGTAAAAATTACTGTTGTTTACAACATGGCATTCCAGCATTTTTTAACAGCGTCCTCGTCTTTTCCGACAGTGCGAGCTATTTCTGACCAAGATGATACAGCTGAAGAGCAGGTTGTGTCATTTCTGAAAAGTAAAGACATTTCAATTGATAACATAAACATTGAGGCATGCCATTCATTACCTTTCAAGAAAAATCAGGATAAATCTGTGATACCAGCTATTATGATACGCTTTAATAGTAGGAAGCACAAAGTGGATCTGCTCAAACAGGGGAGGAAATTAAAGGGAACAAATGTGTACTTGAATGAAAATCTGACGAAGAAAAATGCAGACATTGCTCGTAGAGCGAGACAAATGAAAAAGCAGGGATACGTAGAGTCTACCTGGACTATGAATTGTAAGGTGTTCATCAAACAGAAAGGTGCTCCGGAAAATAGTCGTGGGTTCTGGATCAGAGATATCAAGCAACTGGAAAATATTAAGTGATATGGTTACAGTTATGTTGGTCATTCTTTAATTTAGTTTTTTACTTAGTTTGTGGGTGTTGTTGTTTTATTTACTTAAATTTTTTTTCTATATGTAAATTATTTTTTCTTCATGGGTGATTTTGAACAGGACATTGATCCAGAACAAAATTTCCATAGTAGCACACATTCATTAAGTGGTTATTTTACTGACCAACAGTTTAATGCAACTATTAAATATGAGCAAGGCTTATCTATCATTCATTTTAATAGCAGAAGTCTTTATGCTCATTTTCAGAATATTAAAGATTATATTGATAATTTTGTGAGGCCGTTTAACATCATTGCAATATCAGAAACATGGATAGATTCAGAGCACGGTGAGGATTTTTTCTTGCAAGGTTACAATTTCCATTGTATCAATAGGAATGGAAAGGGTGGAGGGGTGGCGTTTTTCATTGATCAATCCCTTTCATATAAATTTACTGAAAACTTGTCTATGGTTATTGATGAAGTTATGGAATGTATATCCATTGAAGTGAGTATTAAGCAAACAAAAAACATAGTGATTCATTGTGTATACAGGAAACCAGGAAGTGACATTGACACATTTATTGTTACAATGGAAAGTATTTTAATGTTAAACAAAAGTAAGATAACATATGTGTGTGGAGACTTTAATATAGATCTACTGAAAGCTACAGCACATAAGAAAACTGATGAATTTCTTGAGTTAATGTACAGTATGAGCATGGTTCCCCTCATTGCGAAACCAAGTAGAATAACTGCTGATAGTGCCACTCTTATTGATAATATATTTACTAATAATGTAGAAAGTATTATACATAGTGGACTATTGATAACAGGCCTAACAGATCATCTCCCTGTATTTGCTATCCACGACTGCCATCCAAAGAAAGTAAAACCAGCTAAAACTTTAATGTATAAAAGGAGAAGAAAGGAAGAAGATTTACAAAATTTAAAAACGGAACTACGTAGTGTTAACTGGAGTAATATATATAGTGAACATGATGTGAGTATTGCGTATAGCTTATTTCTGGATATTTACAAAAGTATATATGATAAGCATTGTCCGATGATAAGACATAGTTGTAGAAATCGAACCGTCACCTTATCGTGGTGGAGGAGTTTGAGTGCCCTAATGATCCTAGGAGCTATGTTGTCTGGGGCACTTAGTGCCCCTGGTAGGGTCTCCAATGACAAATTGGTCTTAGGTGAAGGGTGAGACAAAGAACGGTTCGAAGGATCTTTCATGGCGGTTAAAACGAAGAGTCGGAGTACCCGGCCCGGAGGGTTACCGGGGTCCCACCCTGGAGCCAGGCCTGGGGTTGGGGCCCATGAGCGAGCACCTGGTGGCCGGACTTTCGCCCATGGGGCCCGGCCGGGCCCAGCCCGAACCGGATACATGGGCTCGTCCAACTGTGGACCCACCACCCGCAGGAGGAACATGAAGGGTCCGGTGCAATGCGAATCGGGTGGCAGACCAAGGCGGGAGCCTTGGCGGTCCAATCCCCGGACAAGAAAACTAGTTTTTGGGACATGGAACGTCACCTCGCTGGCGGGGAAGGAGCCGGAGCTTGTGGCAGAGGTTGAGCGGTACCGGCTAGATATAGTCGGACTCACCTCGACACATTGCATTGGCTCTGGAACCCGAGACCTGGAGAGGGGTTGGACACTCTACTTTGCTGGAGTTGCTCCGGGTGAGAGGCGGAGGGCTGGGGTTGGCTTTTTGTTAGCCCCGAGACTCTCTGCCTGTGTGTTGGGGTTTACCCCGGGGTACAAGAGGGTAGCTTCCTTGCGCCTTCGGGTCGGGGAACGGGTCCTGACTGTTGTTTGTGCTTATGGGCCAAATATCAGTTCAGAGTACCCACCCTTTTTGGAGTCCCTGGGACGAGTGCTAGATAGTGCTCCATCAGGGGACTCCATTGTCCTGCTGGGGGACTTCAATGCTCGCGTGGGCAATGACAGCTTGACCTGGAGGGGTGTGATTGGGAGGAACGGCCCACCTAATCTGAACTCGAGCGGTGTTTTGTTATTGGACTTCTGTGCAAGCCGCAGTTTGGCCATAACGAACACCATGTTCGAACATAAGGATGCCCACCGGTACACTTGGTACCAGGGCAGCCTAGGTCACAGGTCGATGATAGATTTTGTAGTCGTATCATCTGACCTGCGGCCGTATGTTTTGGACACCCGAGTGAAGAGAGGGGCGGAGCTGTCAACTGATCACCACCTGGTGGTGAGTTGGATCAGATGGCAAGGGAACATGCCGCGTAGACCTGGCAGACCCAAACGCATAGTGAGGGTCTGCTGAGAACGCCTGGCAGAAGAACCTGTCAAGACGGTCTTCAACTCCCACCTCCGGCAGAGCTTTGACCACGTCCGGAGAGCAGTGGGGGACATTGAGTCCGAGTGGGCCTTGTTCCACTCTGCGATTGTCGAGGCGGCTGTTGCTAGCTGTGGTCGTAAGGTGGCCGGTGCCAGTCGTGGTGGCAACCCCCGTACCCGCTGGTGGACACCAGAGGTTCGGGGAGCCGTCAGGCTGAAGAAGGAGGCCTACAGGGCGTGGCTGGTCTGTGGGTCTCCGGAGGCAGCAGACAGGTACCGGATAGCCAAGCGGGGTGCAGCAGTGGCAGTTGCCGAGGCAAAATCTCGGGCGTGGGAGGAGTTTGGTGAGGCCATGGAGAAAGACTATCGATCGGCTCCAAAGAGGTTCTGGCAAACTGTCCGGCGCCTCAGGAGAGGAAGGCAGCAACTCGCTCACACTGTTTACAGTGGTGATGGGGGGCTGCTGACGTCAACTGAGGCTATAGTCGGACGGTGGAAGGAATACTTTGAGGAGCTCCTCAATCCCACCAATGCGCATTCCGAGGAGGAACCAGAGCTGGGAGGCCTGGGGATGGACTGTCCGATCTCGGGGGCAGAAGTTGCTGAGGTAGTCAAACAACTACACAGCGGCGGAGCCCCGGGGGCGGATGAGGTTCGTCCTGGGTATCTCAAGGCTATGGATGTTGTAGGGCTGTCATGGTTGACACGTCTCTACAACATTGCGTGGTCATCGGGGGCAGTTCCTAGGGAGTGGCAGACCGGGGTGGTGGTCCCCATCTTTAAGAAGGGTGACCTGAGGGAGTGTTCCACCTATAGGGGGATCACACTCCTCAGCCTCCCTGGAAAGGCCTACGCCAAGGTACTGGAGAGGAGGGTCCGATCGATAGTTGAATCTCAGATAGAGGAGGAGCAATGTGGTTTTCGTCCTGGCCGTGGAACTGTGGACCAGCTCTATACCCTTGCAAGGGTGATGGAGGGGGCATGGGAGTTTGCCCAACCAATCCACATGTGCTTTGTGGATTTGGAGAAGGCTTATGACCGTGTCCCCAGGGGCACCCTGTGGGGGACGCTCCAGGAGTATGGGGTGGGTGGCTTTCTGTTAAGGGCCATTCAGTCCCTTTACCAGAGGAGCGTGAGTTTGGTCCGCATAGCCGGTAGTAAGTCGGACCTGTTCCCAGTGAGGGTTGGACTCCGCCAGGGCTGCCCTTTGTCACCGGTTCTGTTCATCACTTTTATGGACAGAATTTCTAGACGCAGCCGTGGTGTGGAGTGTGTCGAGTTTGGTGGCAGGAGAATCTCGTCTCTGCTTTTTGCGGATGATGTGGTCCTCCTAGCTTCATCCAGCTCCGACCTTCAGCTCTTGCTGGGTAGGTTCGCGGCCGAATGTGAAGCGGCTGGGATGAGGATCAGCACCTCCAAATCTGAGACCATGGTTCTCGACCAGAAAAGGGTGGCTTGCCACCTCCGGGTCGGGGGAGAGGTCCTACCTCAAGTGGAGGAGTTTAAGTATCTCGGGGTCTTGTTCACGAGTGAGGGTAGGAGGGATCGGGAGATCGACAGGCGGATTGGTTCGGCGTCTGCAGTGATGCGGACGCTGAGCCGATCTGTCGTGGGGAAGAGGGAGCTGAGCCAGAAAGCCAGGCTCTCGATTTACCGGTCGATCTACGTCCCAATCCTCACCTATGGTCATGAGCTTTGGGTAATGACCGAAAGAACGAGATCGCGGATACAAGCGGCCGAAATGAGTTTCCTCCGTAGGGTGGCCGGGCTCAGCCTTAGAGATAGGGTGAGGAGCTCGGACATTCGGGAGGGACTCGGAGTAGAACCGCTGCTCCTCCGGATCGAAAGGAGCCAGTTGAGGTGGTTTGGGCATCTGGTCAGGATGCCTCCTGGACGCCTCCCCGGGGAGGTGTTTCGGGCATGTCCTGCCGGCAGAAGGCCCCCGGGTCGACCCAGGACACGTTGGAGAGGTTACATCTCCAATCTGGTCCGGGAATGCCTTGGGGTCCTGCCGGAGGAGCTGGTGGACAAGGCCGGGGAGAGGACGGCCTGGAGCTCCCTAATTGGGATGCTGCCCCCGCGACCCGGACCTGGATAAGCGGAGGAAGACGAAGACGAAGATATTTAGAGAAGCCGTGGATGACAAAGGGGATCCAAAATGCTTGTAAAAAAAAAGAACACATTATATAAGCTATTTATATCACACAGAACTAAAGAAGCGGAGCAAAAATATAAAACATATAAAAATTAATTAATTAATATAATGAGGATGTGTAAAAGGAATTATTATAGTAATTTGATTGAAAGGAATAAAAGTAACATCAAAGGAATATGGAACGTGTTAAATACAATAATCAAGAAGCGTTGTGACGGTCTAAACCATCCAGATTATTTTGTCAGTAATAACAGAGATATTTATGATAGACAGTTGACAGTAGAACACTTCAATGAATTTTTTGTTGGGGTTGGTCCAAAGTTGGCTGACAAAATAAATAGTGATGTGGACTCTGAATCCAATGGTTATGGTGACGGAGACATTGTGGCGGATTCATTATTACTTGAAGAAGTGACTCAAAAGGATATTCTTAAAATTGTCAGAGCATGTAAAAGAAAATTTTCATTAGATGGAGATGACATAGATATGTTTTTAGTTAAACAAACTATTGATTGTATTGTCGAACCACTCACGTATATATGTAATTTATCATTTAAAACAGGAATATTCCCAAATAAAATGAAGGTGGCTAAGGTGGTTCCTCTTTACAAGTCTGGCAATAGGCATCAATTTACAAACTACAGACCGGTCTCCTTGTTACCTCAGTTTTCAAAGATATTGGAAAAAATTTACAATGATAAACTGGAAAAATTTGTAGAAAAAAATGGCATTTTATTAGACAGTCAGTATGGTTTCAGATCAGGTAGATCTACTGCACAAGCTCTAATGGAATTGGTTGAAGACATATCCACATCGCTTGATCAGAAAAAATATGTTCTGGGAATTTTTATTGATTTGAAGAAAGCCTTTGATACAGTCGATCACAAAATGCTTTTATCAAAAATGGAGAAGTATGGTATAAGGGAGACAGCTCTCAATTGGCTAAAAAGTTATTTGAGTAACAGAGCTCAGTAGGTCCAGTTGGGCTATCACAAGTCTAGCTGTCTCGAAGTTCACTGTGGAGTTCCGCAAGGGTCGGTACTTGGCCCAAAGTTATTTCTGTTATATATAAATGATATTTACACAACTTCAAAATTATTTAAATTTATTATGTTTGCTGATGATACAAATATTTTGTGTTCAGCAGAAGATATACAGCAACTTATACTAAAGGTCCAGAATGAATTGAGTGAGCTTAAGAATTGGTTTGATAAAAACAAACTGTCATTAAATGTCAGCAAAACAAAGTTTATGTTATTTGGAAATAAAAGAAGTAGTAAAGAAATCTATTTGACTGTTAATGAAATAGCCATTGAAAGAGTGTATGAAATTAAGTTTTTGGGGATATTGATTGATCATAAGCTCTGTTGGAAGCCATACATACAATATGTATGTTCTAAATTAGCCAGAAGCATTGGGATAATAAATAAAACAAGATATTCTCTACCACAGAAAGCACTACACACACTTTATTGTACTATGATTCTACCATACTTATCATATTGTGTCGAAGTATGGGGCAATACTTATAAATCTAATTTATTAAAGATTTGTGTTCTCCAAAAAAGAGTGGTAAGGATAATTATAAATTCTGGATATAGAGATCATACAACTCCATTATTCTATAATTCCAGATTACTCAAATTTTTTGACTTAATTCAATTTAAAACTGTCCTTGTACCGTATAGGGCCATGATGGGTGTACTGCCGTGTAATTTGCAAAGGATGTTTAAAACTCATGAAGAGGGTTATGAATTGAGAGGCGTTAAAAACTTCATTTTTCCATTATACCGAACAACTATGAAAAGTATGTGTGTATCTGTATGTGGTATCAAACTGTGGAACAAACTTGATGTGACTTTAAAATTATGTAAAAACATTAGATCATTTAAAATGTTGTATAAACAACTTATAATTGACTCATACATAAATAGCAAGTGATAAAAATGGTAATTGGCTTCAAATGGAATATTTTGTTTTTGTTGTTTATTGGTTTTGTTTTCTTTTTCTGTAGATTCATGTGAACAATTGTTTTGTAACTGTCTTTTTATGTAGCAACTAGCAAGGTGAAGATAGAACGACCTGCATAAAGAAAAGTTTTTTTCTTTCAAATTTGTTAATGTGAGCAAATGTGATTTATTAACTGAATTGGGGCTGGACTAGATAAGCTTTTGCTTCTTCCAGTTCCCTCTCAAATAGTTTTATGTTATTGTATGTTTTGTATTGTTTCATTCAACAGCATATGTTTATCGTGTTCCTCATTTAAAAAAAAAAAATTTGTATGCACCAGGAATATGGGGGAGTGCATATGCAATTTCATGTTTTCGATGGTTTGAGATAAATAAATAAATAAATAAAAATAATAATAAAAAATAAATTTCTCTCCAAGAATTATTAACATGTTGATCACAGTGATCTTTGAGAGCTGAATCATACAAATGTCTGTATTTACGAACCTCTGCCATACTAGTTCTTGCCGGTCCGCCATGTTTTTCCGCGTCCGACCGTCCGCATGGCAAAAATTTCCAAGGTGCGCGTTGCGGAAAGTTTGGGCCGTGCGGAGGCGCGGTGGAGGCGCGTAGTTGTTAAAATGACGCAATTTTGCCATGCGGAGCCGCGCGAACCTCGCAAACGCGCCAAGCATAAATCAAGCTTTAAGCAACTCTATTCTGTGTCAACACCATCTAATGAAAAGCAACATGTAGCTTACATGAATGAGGAACAGTGTTTGGGTTTTTATCATGTCATTTATGCAGTGAGATGCAAATGTTTGGGCAGCCTTGTTAATTAAGTACAATTTATTTATATGGCACTCATCACAGAAAGAGAATTAAACAGTGCTTCACAGAGATTGAAACAGTAAAATAAATATAAAATAAGTTAAAATTAGTAAACTAAGTCATGAAGTTATCAAATAATCATAAATGTCATAAAACAAATTAAAGATGATTATAAATTGTCTTTAATCTTCATGATTTTGCTGTGTAAAATGTTTTTTAGTTAAATATTTCATATAGGAGACACACAGTGATGTTTGAGAAGCGAAACAAAGTTCATAGGATTTACAGAAAGTGTGCAATAATTGTTTAAATTACGCAGGTGCATAAACGTGGGCACTGTTGTCATTTTATCTATTCAAAAACCTTTAGAACTGATTATTGGAATTGAGAATTGTTTCGGTAGCTCGGTGACCCTTGACCTCCATACACAGTTATGAGAAAGAGTATTTAAGGGGGCCAATTGTAAGTTTCCTCAATGGAAATTATCTGAAGAGTAGCAACATTTTCTATACATGTAGGGTCATAACCCAACATCATTTAATAACGATGTAAAACAAAGAATTAAGTTAATTATAATGTGAGGTGGTAATTATTGACTATTTCATTTGTATTTCATTCATTTTAGTAGTTTATAGGTTTAGATTATATGATATTGTAAGCAAAAATGATCGTGTTTTTATTCCTTTCAGACGATTACTTTCTTAGTACCAGGGACCTGCAGACTTTTTCCTCTCCTGTTTTTGCAGCAGATTTGAAACAAATAACAATTCAGAGAAACCAGCTGATTAACATTGCAGTGTGCTCATGCTGTCTGCCTCTCTCGTTCTCTCCTGCTGACTTTCCTTTGAAGGGTAACCTCTGTGGAATCTGCTGTGTTAATCTCTTTTGACATTTCCCGTCTTCCTCTGCTGCGCACGTCTTCTGCTTGTTCAGGCAGTTAAGCCGAAGGAGTCGGACCAAACCAAACATTTGAATCTCGCTAAATCTTCCATTTTCATCAGTCAGCAGAACAGACCCAGCAAAGGCACAAATTCCTTTATGTGCATTTGTCCGGACGTTTGTTTTGATGCTTGATTCTGAATCACTTTCGCCTTAACTTCAGAGAAGGCTTCGTCCAAAACCCTCTGCAGGAGAAGAAAGCTTTTAATTAGGCCCGAGCAGCGAAGCGCTGCGAAGGCCTATTGTATCTGCTCCGTTTCTTTTTTTAGGCCCGAGCAGCGAAAGCGCTGCGAAGGCCTCTTGTTTTTGCTCTGTTTATTATTTTTCTTTATTATTATTTTTTGTTATTCTCGTGCCCCTTTGAACGGCTTTTTGGGGACCTTAGCATACCCCAAAACTCACAATATTTTGCAAACTTGTCAGGCCTGGTGAAAAATTTGATATTTTAAAGGTCCCAAAAAAATCGCACAGAAAATGACTGAACAGCGCCCCCTAGAAAGTGAAAAAACCCCCTCTCCATAAAGCTTAGTTTATCGTACAGTTATGAAATTTGGTACACTTGTAGTACTCAATAGTCCGCACAGAAAAGTCTCTTGCAAGCATGGTCAATATCAAACAGGAAGTCGGCCATTTTGGGTTGAAATGGCGATTTTTTGCCGTTTTTGCCGTTTTTAGGGTCCGTTGCTGATTGGATTGCTCGATCATTTTTCGCACGATCGTCTCAAAAATTGTGTAAAATTGCTAAGAAGGGATGGGCGAACAAAATGAGATGAGAATTCTGAGTTTTCGTATATGTTGAAGGGGCGGGGCCAGGCCTCGAAGTTTGACTACTCGCCAAAAATATTTAAATTGCTATAACTTCATAACTGAATAGAATAGAGTTACCAAACTTTCTGTGGTCATTCGTCATCCACCCACAAAGTTAATTGAATGGTCAGATGATGACATCACACAAGCCCCGCCCCCTCAGGACCAAAAAGATCAAGTTTTACTGTGAAAGGTCCCAAATTGCCCCATTTCACTTAATCACCACAAATTTGTAGCTGGTAACTCAAGACAAGTGGGGGTTGCTTGGCGTCACTTTATGGGAGTTTTCGGCAGAGGGCGGGGCTGTGGCGGCGCGGCGAATTCAGGCGTACCGCCGTGGCCTTACGTTTGCCTCCCATTTCGTCATTTCCAAAGATATCGTCACGAAACTTCTTGTGAGTGATCCTAGTCCGGCCCCCCAAAAGATCTAATGTGAACATCTGGTGGGCGTGGCCTATTTTCTGAAATAGCGCCCCCTAGGACCATTAAAACTGTCAGCCCCAAGCCATGCTTTGACTGAGGATTACGAAATTTGGTACACTAATGTGGTGTCTCAGGACCTACAAAAAAGTCTCTTGGAGCCAGTGCAAAGTCGCACAGGAAGTCGGCCATTTTGGTCCAAGTGCGCGATTTAGTGGTTTTCACACACGTTGTTTGGAGAGTGATACTCCGTTGCCCTTTTCACCAATCACTTTCAAACTTCTGCTATATAGTCTTAAGACATAGAGGAAAAAATTCAACCGTCGGATTTTAAATAAGTATAAAGGTGTGGGCGTGGCTAAGCCTCAAACTTTGACCTTTCGCCACGCCACTCTTTTTTTCACAGCTCCTTATTGGACTCCTTTTACCCAATCACCAGGAATCTCTGGTAAATAGCAGCAGGCAAGTTGAGGTCACTTGGTCTCCAGTACTGGAAGGTTTTGAAAAAAGGCGGGGCTTTGGGAGCATGGCGAAATTCGCCATCACGCCATGGAAATACGTTTGCCTCTCATTTCTTCATTTATCGTGATATCACCTCGACCATTGTTGTGAGTGATCCTAGTCTGACCCCCAATAGAAAAGGTCAGCTTAAGTTTGTGGGCGTGGCCTATTTTCTGTATTAGCGCCCCCTAGGACCATTAAAACTGTCAGCCCCAAGCCATGCTTTGACTGAGGATTACGAAATTTGGTACACTAATGTGGTGTCTCAGGACCTACAAAAAAGTCTCTTGGAGCCAAGTGCAAAGTCGCACAGGAAGTCGGCCATTTTGGTCCAAGTGCGCGATTTAGTGGTTTTCACACACGTTGTTTGGAGAGTGATGCTCCGTCGCCCTTTTCACCAATCGCCTTCGAGCTTCTGCTTTATACTCTTAAGACATAGAGGAAAAAATTCAACCGTCGGATTTTAAATAAGTATAAAGGTGTGGGCGTGGCTAAGCCTCAAACTTTGACCTTTCGCCACGCCACTCTTTTTTTCACAGCTCCCTATTGGACTCCTTTTACCCAATCACCTGGAATCTCTGGTAAATAGCAGCTGACAAGTTGAGGTCACTTGGTCTACAGTACTGGCAGGTTTTGAAAAAAGGCGGGGCTTTGGGAGCATGGCGAAATTCGCCATCACGCCATGGCAATACGTTTGCCTCTCATTTCTTCAATTATCGTGACATCGCCACAAAATGTCTGGTGAGTGATCCTAGTCTGACCCCCAATAGAAATGGGCATCTGAGATTTGTGGGCGTGGCCTATATTCTGAAATAGCGCCCCCTAGGACCATTAAAACTGTCAGCCCCAAGACAAGGTTTGACTGAGGATTACGAAAATTGGTACACTCATGTAGGGTCTCTGGCCCTACAAAAAAGTCTCTTGGAGCCAAGCGCAATTTCGCACAGGAGGTCGGCCATTTTGGTCCAAGTACTCGATTTAGTGGTTTTCGCACACGTTGTTTGGACATTGATGGGCTGTTGCCCTTTACACCGATCACCTTCAAACTTATGCTATGTACTTTTAAGTCAAAGGGGAAAAAATTCAACCGTCGGATTTTAAATAAGTATAAAGGTGTGGGCGTGGCTAAGCCTCAAACTTTGACCTTTCGCCATGACATTACTTGACTTAATAACTCCCATGTGCATGATCAGATCTAATTCAAACTTTGTCTGTGTGATCACTGACCACATCTCAAGACAACGACAATGTGGACAGCTGACATCACCTAAGCCCCGCCCCCTGACAACAGGAAGTCTATTGTTTTATGGTGAAATGCCCATATTTGTCCCCTCTAATTTAATGAAAATGACACTCAGGTCATACAGTGTCTTCATGATGTTTTAAAGACCATTCAGATCTGATAGCTTTCCAGAAAGGGAGGGGCTTTGATGCCATGGTGAATGCTGGCGTGACGCCATGACCTTACATTTGACTGTAACTTCCACAAACGGCCTCCGATTTGCCCGAAACTGAATATGGCAATGAACAATCATGCCCTTTAGCCAATGAGGCACAAACGGTTGGTGAATGTTAGATAATGTCACCAAAGCTGACCTCAATGGGACTTTTCTGTAGTTGGTCACAGCGCCACCTAGATAACGTTATCCTTCGATAACTTTAAAAAACATGGTCAGAATAGCATTAAAGTTGGTCACTGTCATCACACCACCAGTGTGGTAAAGATAGAGGATTCCCTAGTGGTGAGACATAAAATATAATGGTGGGCTCAAAGGGGATGCTGAGTCAGGGTGAGTTGCGGACAAGGTGGCCGTTAGCAGTTTCTGGTGTTGGGGTGGTCGACGTTTGTGTTCTGCGGACGTGCCCTGGTGCCCCGGGCTGCCGGCCAGGCCGGAGCGGCGCGGAGCTGCGAGGGCCGAACGACGCTGCTTGCAGCTTTAATTAGGCCCGAGCAGTGAAGCTGCGAAGGCCTATTGTATCTGCTCCGTTTATTATTATTATTTATTATTATTATTATTATTTTTTTTTTTCTTCCGCGTCTTTGGGTGGCCTTTAGGGGGTCTTAGCATATCCAAAAACTCACCAAATTCTGGCCCAATATAGAAAGTGCGTGAAATTTACGTATTTCAGTGGCAATGTGAAAGTTCATAAAAAAGTGGCTGAACAGCGCCCTCTAGAAAGTGAAAAATACCCCTCTCCATTAAGCTTAATTTATCGTACAGTTATGAAATTTGGTTTACTTGTAGTACTCAACAGTCCGCACAGAAAAGTCTCTTGCAACCATGGTCAATATCAAACAGGAAGTCGGCCATTTTGGGTTGAAATGGCGATTTTTAGACGTTTTGGCCATTTCTAGGGTCTATATTTGGTTGAACAGTTTGGTCATTTTTCGCACGATCGTCTCAAAAATAGTGTGCTATCGAACAGAAGCGATGGACAATTAAAATGAGACAATAAAATTGACTTTTCGTAAATAATGAAGGGGCGGGGCCAGGCCTCAAAGTTCGAGCACTCGCCAAAAAAATTCCAATTGCTATAATTTCATAAATGAAAGAATTACAGTTAAAGTAACTTTCTATAGACAATCGGCATCGCCCCCCGAAGACAAATGAATGTTCGATTGATGATGTCACATAAGCCCCGCCCCCTCAGGACTTAAAAGGTCAAGTTTTACTGGGAAATTTTCAAAAAATCGCCCTTTCAAATAATCATCCCAAATTTGTAGCAGGTAACTGAAGACAAGTTGGGGTTTCTTGGCGTCACTTTATGGGAGTTTTCTGCAGAAGGCGGGGCTGTGGCGGCGCGGCGAAGTCAGGCGTACCGACGTGGCCTTACGTTTGCCTCCCATTTCGTCATTTCTAGAGATATCGCCACGACACTTCTTGGGAGTGATCCTAGTCCGGCCCCCAAAAGAATCTGATGTGAACATCTGGTGGGCGTGGCCTATTTTCTGAAATAGCGCCCCCTAGGACCATTAAAACTGTCAGCCCCAAGCCATGCTTTGACTGAGGAGTACGAGATTTGGTACACTAATGTGGTGTCTCAGGACCTACAAAAAAGTCTCTTGGAGCCAAGTGCAAAGTCGCACAGGAAGTCGGCCATTTTGGTCCAAGTACTCGATTTAGTGGTTTTCGCACACGTAGTTTGGAGAGTGATGCTCCATCACCCTTTTCACCAATCACCTTCAAACATCTGCTATACACTCTTAAGACATAGAAGAAAAAATTCAACCATCGGATTTTAAATAAGTATAAAGGTGTGGGCTTGGCTAAGCCTCAAACTTTGACTTGTCGCCACGCCACTCTTTTTTTCACAGCTCCCTATTGGACTCCTTTTACTCAATCACCAGCAATCACTGGCAAATAGCAGCAGACAAGTTGAGGTCACTTGGTCTATAGTACTGGCAGGTTTCGAATAAAGGCGGGGCTTTGGGAGTATGGCGAAGTTTGCCATCATGCCATGGAAATACGTTTGTCTCTCATTTCTTCAATCATGTGACATCGCCACACAATTTCTAATGAGTGATCCTACTCTGACCCCTAATAGAAATGGACAGCTGAAGTTTGTGGGCGTGGCCTATTTTCTGAAATAACGCCCCCTAGGACCATTAAAACTGTCAGCCCCAAGCCATGCTTTCACTGAGGAACACGAAATTTGGCACACTAATGTGGTGTCTCAGGACCTACAAAAAAGTCTCTTGGAGCAAAGTGCAAAGTCGCACAGGAAGTCGGCCATTTTGGTCCAAGTACTCGATTTAGTGGTTTTCGCACACGTTGTTTGGAGAGTGTTGCACCATCGCCCTTTTCACCAATCGCCTTCAAACTTCTGCTACATACTCTTAAGACAAAGGGGGAAAAATTCAACCATCGGATTTCAAATAAGTATAAAGGTATGGGCGTGGCTAAGCCTCAAACTTTGACCTTTCGCCATTACATTCCTTGACTTAACAACTCCCATGTGCATGATCAGATCTATATCAAACTGTGTCTGTGTGATCATTGACCACATCTCAAGACAATGACAATGTGGACAGCTGACATCACCTAAGCCCCGCCCCCTGACTACAGGAAGTCGATTTTTTCATGGTGAAATGCCCATATTTGTCCCCTCTAATTTAGTGTACATGACACTAAGGTCATGCACTGTCTTCATGATGTTGTAATGACAATTCAGATCTGCTAGCTTTTCAGGAAGGGAGGGGATTTGATACAATGGCGAATTCTGGCGTGACGCTGTGACCTTACGTTTGACTGTAACTTCCACAAACAGCCTCCGATTTGCCCGAGACTGAACATCACATCACCAGTGTGGTAAAGATAGAGTATCTCCTAGTGGTGAGACGTGTAATGGTGGGCTCAGAGGGGATGCTGAGTCAGGGTGAGGTGTGGACGAGGAGGCCGTTCACGGTTTCTGGTGTCGGGGTGGTTGACTTTCTGTTCTGCCAGACGTGCCCTGGTGCCCCCGGCTGCCGGACAGGATGGAGAAGCGCGGAGCTGGGTTTGGAGAGGGTCGGGGATGGAGCGGAGGGGGTGCGGAAGGAGGGCGAGCAGCTTCGCTGCGAGGGCCGAACGACGCTGCTTGCAGCTTTAATTATTATTACGCTTTCTTTTTTCTTCCGCGTCTTTGGGTGGCCTTTAGGGGGTCTTAGCATATCCAAAAAGTCACCAAATTCTGGCCCAATATAGAAAGTGCGTGAAATTTACGTATTTCACTGGCGATGTGAAAGTTGATAAAAAAGTGGCTCGACAGCGCCCCCTAAAGAGTGAAAAATACCCCTCTCCATAAAGCTTAGTTTATCGTACAGTTATGAAATTTGGTATACTGGTACTACTCAACAGTCCGCACAAAAAAGCCTCTTGCAACCATGGTCAATATAAAACAGGAAGTCGGCCATTTTGGGTTGAAATGGCGATTTTTAGCCGTTTTGGCCATTTCTAGGGTCTATATTTGGTTGAACAGTTTCGTCATTTTTCGTACCATAGTCTCAAAAATAGTGTGCCATCGAACAGAAGCGATGGACGCTTCAAATGAGAAAATAAAATTGACTTTTCGTAAATACTGAAGGGGCGGGGCCAGGCCTCAAAGTTCGAGCACTCGCCAAAAAAATTCAAATTGCTATAATTTCACAAATGAAAGAATTACAGTTAAAGTAACTTTCTATGGATAATCGTCATCGCCCCCCGAAGACAAATGAATGGTCGCTGGATGATGTCACACAAGCCCCGCCCCCTCAGGACTTAAAACGTCAAGTTTTACTGGGAAATTTTCCAAAATTCGCCCTGTCGAATAATCAGCCCGAATTTGTAGCAGGTAACTGAAGAGAAGTTGGCGTTGCTTGACGTCACTTTATGGGTGTTTTCTGCAGAAGGCGGGGCTGTGGCGACGCGGCGAAGTCAGGCGTACCGCCGTGACCATACATGTGCCTCCCATGTCGTCATTTCTATAGATACAGTCACGAAACGTCTTGTGAGTGATCCTAGTCCGGCCCCCCAAAAGATCTCATGTGAACATCAAATGGGCGTGGCCTATTTTCTGAAATAGCGCCCCCTAGGTCCATTAAAACTGTCAGCCCCAAGCCATGCTTTGACTGAGGAGTACGAAATTTGGTACACTAATGTGGGGTCTCAGGACCTACAAAAAAGTCTCTTTGAGCCAAGTGCAAAGTCGCACAGGAAGTCGGCCATTTTGGTCCAATTACTCGATTTAGTGGTTTTCACACACGTTATTAGGAGAATGATGTCTCGTCGTCCTTTCCACCTATCACCTTCAAACTCCTGCTATATAATCTTAAGACATAGAGGAAAAAATTCAACCGTCGGATTTTATACAAGTATAAAGGTGTGGGCGTGGCTAAGCCTCAAACTTTGACCTTTCGCCATTACATTACTTGACTTAACAACTCCCATGTGCATGATCAGATCTATATCAAACTCCGTCTGTGTGATCATTGACCACATCTCAAGACAATGACAATGTGGACAGCTGACATCACCTATGCCCCGCCCCCTGACTACAGGAAGTCTATTTTTAATGGTGAAATGCCCATATTTGTCCCCTCTACTTTAGTCAACATGACACTAAGGTCATGCACTGTCTTCATGATGTTGTAATGACCATTCAGATCTGATAGCTTTTCAGAAAGGGAAGGGCTTTGATGCCACGGCGAATTCTGGCGTGACGCCGTGACCTTACGTTTGACTGTAACTTCCACTAACAACCTCCGATCTGCCCGAGACTGAACATGGCAATCAACAATCATGCCCTTTATTCAACGAGGCACACACCGTTGGTGAAAGTTGTGTAATGTCACCACAGCGCCCCCTACACACCATTAAAACTGTAATAACTCCTACAGACGAGGTCGTAACTGCACCAAACTTGCTATGTGTACTCACACAATGGCACCCACCACAGTCCTGTGGTAAGTTGTTGATATTGCTTTAGCTCCGCCCCCTGACAGATATTAGGCCCTTAATAACACATGCATGATGCAATTCACACCAAACTGCACACAAATGACTGTCATCAACCTACAAACTTCTTCATGGAATAATTCTTAAATTTGGGACAGCGCCCCCTAGATACAAAAAACCTTTGTAACTTCTGCAAAAAAGTTCCAAACTACATCAAACATTGTGGGAGTCATCACACATCTGCAATCAACACATGTATGTGATCACTTGTTCAATTCACTTTAACTCCACCCACTTACAGCTTTTTGTCTCTAGATGACCCATGCAACGTTTGATTGATTCCAAATTAACAGAAAACCATCTTTGATGACCAAAGATGACCTCTATGGCATTTACTTGTAAATGGTCACAACGCCCCCTAGATGGGTTCAAACTTTATTAACTTCTAAAGTCAAAGTCAGAATGGCATTATACTTGGCTTGTGACATCACGTGACTGCACCAAACACATTGATGTGGTTGTTGATTCAAATCCCTGTAGCTCCGCCCCTTTCAGCTCACTGGCTTTAGATAACACACACAACGTCCGTTTGATGCCAAAATAACAGAAAACTGTCCTTGTCAACCAAAGCTGACCTCAATGGGATTTTTCTGTAATTGATGACAGCGCCCCCTAGATAACTTTAACTTTCGAAAACTTTAATAAATATGGGCAAAAAAGCACTAAAGTTGGTCTGTGTCATCACACCAACAGTGTGCTAAAGATAAAGTATGCCCTAGTGGTGAGACATGTAATATAATGGTAGGCTCGGAGGGGATGCTGATTCAGGGTGAGGTGTGGATGAGGTGACTGTTAGCTTTTCTTGGTGTCAGGGTGGTGGACGTTTCAGTCCGTGGACGTGCCCTGGTGCCCCGTGCTGCCGGCCAGGACGGAGCGGCGGGGAGTTGGGTTTGGAGAGCATCGGGGATGGAGCGGAGGGGGTGCGGAAGGAGGGTGAGCATCTTCGCTGCGAGGGCCGAACGACGCTGCTTGCAGCTTTAATTTTCTTTCTTTCTTCTTTTTTTTTCTTTTTTTTTCTTCCGCGTCTTTGGACGGCCTTTAGGGGGTCTTAGCATATCCAAAAACTCACCAAATTCTGGCCCAATATAGAAAGTGCGTGAAATTTACGTATTTCACTGGCAATGTGAAAGTTGGTATAAAAGTGTTTCAACAGCGCCCCCTGGAAAATTAAAAATACCCCTCCGCATTGACCTTTTTTCATAGTAGAGTGATAAAATTTGGTACACCTGTAGAATTCAACAATACGCACAGAAAAGCCTCTTGCACCCATGGTCAATATCAAACAGGAAGTTGGCCATTTTGGACTAAAGTGGCCATTTTTACCCCATTTTGGCCATTTCTAGGCTCTATATTTGGTTAAACAGTTTGGTCATTTTTCGCACGATTGTCTCAAAAATAATGTGCGATCGAACAGAAGCGATGGACGAATCAAATGAGAAAATAAAACTGACTTTTCGTAAATACTGAAGAGGCGGGGCCAGGCCTCAAAGTTCGAGCACTCGCCAAAAAAATTCAAATTGCTATAATTTCATAAATGAAAGAATTACAGTTAAAGTAATTTTCTATGGACAATCGTCATCGCCCCCCGAAGACAAATGAATGGTTGATTGATGATGTCACATAAGCCCCGCCCCCTCACGCCTTAAAAGGTCAAGTTTTACTGGGAAATTGTCCAAAATTCGCCCTTTCAACTAATCACCCCATATTTCTAGCAGGAAACTGAAGACAAGTTGGGGTTGCTTGGCGTCACTTTATGGGAGTTTTCTCCAGAAGGCGGGGCTGTGGCGGCGCGGCGAAGTCAGGCGTACCGACGTGGCCTTACGTTTGCCTACCATTTCGTCATTTCTAGAGATATCGCCACAAAACCTCTTGTGAGTGATCCTAGTCCAGCCTCCAAAAAAATTTGATGTGAACATCCGGTGGGCGTGGCCTATTTTCTGAAATAGCGCCCCCTAGGACCATTAAAACTGTCAGCCCCAAGCCATGCTTTGACTGAGGATTTCGAAATTTGGTACACTAATGTGGTGTCTCAGGACCTACAAAAAAGTCTCTTGGAGCCAAGTGCAAAGTTGCACAGGAAGTCAGCCATTTTGGTCCAAGTACTCGATTTACTGGTTTTCGCACACGTTGTTTGGAGAGTGATGCTCCATCGCCCTTTTCACCAATCGCCTTCAAGCTTCTGCTATATACTCTTAAGACATAAAGGAAAATTTTCAACCGTCGGATTTTAAATAAGTATAAAGGTGTGGGCGTGGCTAAGCCTCAAACTTTGACCTGTCGCCACGCCACTCTTTTTTTCACAGCTCCCTATTGGATTCCTTTTACCCAATCAACAGCAATCTCTGGCAAATAGCAGCTGACAAGTTGAGGTCACTTGGTCTGCAGTACTGGCAGGTTTCGAAAAAAGGCAGGGCTTTGGGAGCATGGCGAAATTTGCCATCACGCCATGGCAATACGTTTGCCTCTCATTTCTTCAATTATCGTAACATCGCCACAAAATGTCTGGTGAGTGATCTGAGTCTGACCCCCAATAGAACTGGACAGCTGAAGTTTGTGGGCGTGGCCTATTTTCTGAAATAGCGCCCCCTAGGACCATTAAAACTGTCAGCCCCAAGCCAAGCTTTGACTGAGGATCACGAAATTTGGTACACTAATGTAGTGTCTCAGGACCTACAAAAAAGTCTCTTGGAGCCAAGTGCAAAGTCGCACAGGAGGTCGGCCATTTTGGTCCAAGTACTTGATTTAGTGGTTTTCGCACATGTTGTTTGGACCTTGATGCCCCGTCGCCCTTTTCACCGATCACCTTCAAACATCTGCTATGTGCTCTTAAGACAAAGGGGAAAAAATTCAACCGTCGGATTTTAAATAAGTATCAAGGTGTGGGCGTGGCTAAGCCTCAAACTTTGACCTTTCGCCATTACATTACTTGACTTAACTCCCATGTGCATGATCAGATCGTATATCAAACGTTGTCTGTGTGATCACTGACCACATCTGAAGACAATGATAATGTGGACAGCTGACATCACCTATGCCCCGCCCCCTGACTATTGGAAGTCTAGTTTTATGGTGAAATGCCCATATTTGTCCCCTCTAATTTAGTCAACATGACACTAAGGTCATGCACTGTCTTCATGATGTTGTAATGACCATTCAGATCTGCTAGCTTTTCAGAAAGGGAGGGGCTTTGATGCCATGGCGAATTCTGGCATGACGCCGTGACCTTACAATTCAATTTAATGGTGAGCTCAGAGGGGATGCTGAGTCAGGGTGAGGTGCGGACTAGGAGGCCATTTGCGGTTTCTGGTGTCGGGGTGGTTGACGTTTCTGTTCTGCCAGACGTGCCCTGGTGCCCCGGGCTGCCGGCCAGGCCGGAGCGGCGCGGAGCTGCGAGGGCCGAACGACGCTGCTTGCAGCTTTAATTGGTTTTCCTTTTGTTGGAGCTTGATGCTGAAGGGCTGCAGAGCAGATCAACTCGCTAAAGCATGTCTACTACTGTAAACTATGGCAACAGCAGATGTGTTAGCTGTCTGCTGCAGATGTCAGAACCAGTGCAGCCTCCTCTCTGGATCAGCACAACAATTAGTATTAACATATTCCCACAGCTCATGCTTTGTGATCACATTCTTCTGCCTTTTACACAGCAGCCCAGTCCTACCAGTACATGTGTGACAGCTGGGCAAGTGAATCTGTAAATTCATGTAAGCCTGTTAGTCCACCGAGCAGCAACCTTCTCCAGCAGAAATCAAACAATTTCAGAAACAGAGAATATTAAAACCTGTCTGGGTTATTCTGCAGTTCATAATGATCTCTACTTTTCTCTTTTTCTAATGTGAGACACTTTTAGCGTAATTGTTTAGGCTTCAGTTTATATTAAACAAAAATGTGAAAATGCATCTGAAAGTGGAAACGGGAAAAAATACATATCAAGCTTGTAAAATATAAACACACACTTGCACAAATCCTAATATAATCCACTCATGGACATTATTTTTACTTTTAATCAGCGTTCAATTATTTTGACTTAAAAACTTTTAAAAGCAGGGTTCAAATTGCAGGGAGGGCTAAAGGGGGCCCGGCTCCCCTGAAAGGGTGATGAGCTGCAGTTGAATAAATAATAAAGAGATCCTGTGTCCACCTGTATTACGTTATGTATATGCACTCTCAGCGTACCAGGGCTTCTTTTGAGTGGAGAGGATGAAGAGCTGCAGAACGCTGAAAGCTGCATCCTGCACACGGTCACAGTAACATTCTCAAAATGGTGCCACCAAAAGCATATAATTAACACACGATCACTCATGTTCTCTGGTACTTTCAGTCTTTTATTCATGCCTGATGCGCTCCTCTGCTGCAGAGCTCAACACTCGTGCTCCGTGACCTCACCTCACTGCCATGGCTGCGCTTGCGCAGCACACACTATGCTGTTTTTGTGGTGGTAGATCCCTTTGATCTGCTTAGTTAAAAAGTAACTCATGAGGTGAAAAAGTAGGAAGAAAGGAGGATTGAGAGGAAAGGCAGGAAGATGAGAGACAGACAGGACAGGAAAATAAGTCTAATAAAAAACTAGAAATCTAAACAAAGTGTTTGAAAAGGAAAAGGAAGGCAGATTTATCCCATTACACGTTTTTACCTGTATAAAGAAATACACAAGTAATACTTATATATCTGATACAATTGAGATCCCTTTCAAATCTCAGAGCCACATCCAGGGCCGTCGCTGTTTTATTTTTATTTGTTTCTGCTTAGTCTGTGGGCGAAAATTACACAAATTATAACTGAAACATTTTCTTAAGTCATTGTGTTTGATTGTAGGTGTGTGCATGCGTTTGTGTGTTTATTGTTTCATTGTTTTATTTGGATCCCCATAAGCTTCCACGGCAATGGTTGCTAATCGTCCTGGGGTCCATTTTCAAAACACATTTAACAATATATTTGATTAAAACATCATAAATTATTACCTCCTCCTTGAACCGTCACCTTATCGTGGTGGAGGAGTTTGAGTGCCCTAATGATCCTAGGAGCTATGTTGTCTGAGGCACTTTGTGCCCCTGGTAGGGTCTCCCATGATGAATTGGTCTTAGGTGAAGGGTGAGACAAAGAACGGATCAGAAGATCTTTCATGGACGTAAAAACAAAGAGTCGGAGTACCCGGCCCGGAAGGTTACCGGGGTCCCACCCTGGAGCCAGGCCTGGGGTTGGGGCCCGTGAGCAAGCGCCTGGTGGCCGGGCTTTAGCCCATGGGGCCCGGCCGGGCCCAGCCCGAACCGGATACATGGGCTCATCCAACTGTGGACCCACCACCCGCAGGAGGAACATGAAGGGTCCGGTGCAGTGTGGATTGGGTGGCAGACCGAGGCGGGAGCCTTGGCGGTCCGATGCCCGGACAAGGAAACTTGTTTTTGGGACATGGAACGTCACCTCGCTGGTGGGGAAGGAGCAGGAGCTTGTGGCAGAGTTTGAGCGGTACCGGCTATATAGTCGGACTCACCTCGACACATAGCATTGGCTCTGGAACCCAAGTCCTTGAGAGGGGTTGGACACTCTCCTTTGCTGGAGTTGCTCCGGGTGAGAGGCGGAGAGCTGGGGTTGACTTTTTGTTAGCCCCAAGACTCTCTGCCTGTGTGTTGGGGTTTACCCCGGGGGACGAGAGGGTAGCTTCCCTGCGCCTTCGGGTCGGGGAACGGGTCCTACTGTTGTTTGCGGTTATGGGCCAAATATCAGTTCAGATTACCCACCCTTTTTGGAGTCCCTGGGACAAGTGCTAGATAGTGCTCCATCAGGGGACTCCATTGTGCTCACGTGGGCAATGACAGCATGACCTGGAGGGGTGTGATTGGGAGGAACGGCCTGCCTGATCTGAACTCGAGTGGTCGACCCAGGACACGTTGGAGAGGTTACATCTCCAATCTGGTCCGGGAATGCCTTGGGGTCCTGCCGGAGGAGCTGGTGGAGGTGGCTGGGGAGAGGACTGTCTGGAGCTCCCTAGTTGGGATGCTGCTCCCGCGACCCGGACCCGGATAAGCGGAGGAAGACGACGACGGCGATAAATTATTACATTAGGGTTGTAAAAGCTGGCCTACCAATACCCTCAACTAGATCCCCCTTAACTATCAGTGCTGTCTAAAAATACATGTATTCTTGTACTGCCACAACTGTGAGAACAAAACAATAACTTTTAATACAATAGCCTTTTTTATGGTCTTCTTTAAAGTGCTCTGATTTAGGATTTCCCTTACACCACCTGGGAGTGGATTCCACTCGACTGTCCCTCTATACAGAATGGTTTTCTTCATAAAATTACTTCTAGGTCTTAGAAATATAACCACGTTATTGCTTACCAGGTGTGTTACGTGCTCATGGAAATAATAATAATAATAACAATAATGCACTGAACTTATATAGCGCTTTTCAAGACCCCCAAAGACGCTTTCACACACTCTCACATTCACACACTGCTAGTGATGGTAAGCTGCTTGTAGCCACAGCCGCCCTGGGGAGGTCTGACAGAGGCGAGGTTGCCATTTGGCACCGTCGGCCCCTCTGACCACCACTAACACAGGCAAGTTGGGTGAAGTGTCTTGCCCAAGGACACAACAGCAGGATACCCCTGGCGGGAGCTGGAGTCGAGCCCATGACCCTCCGATCATGAGGCAACCCGCTCTACCACCTGAGCTGCTGCTGCCCCTAATAATAATGAGTAACATTAATATGTAATATTCTTTCTTTCAAATGATGGTGAGTAATATTAGTCATAACTTTTGGCATAAACATCAGAAGGCTATATTTTATTTTTGCCTCCACAGTTAAAGCCGCTTTCCGGAGTTTACCCCTTTCTGAAATTATGTATGATTTATCAGAAATCCGTAAAAGTGATTATCTTATCACGTACTGTGATGTAATTTAAGAAATACGACTTTTTTTCGGCCCCGCAAAGCTCCGTAAAATAGGAAACTGATCGCCGATCAGAACAAACCAGTAGCGTTAGACCACCGCTTACTTGCTTCAAATTTAAGGAATACCTCAGCTGATGCAGAGCTGATGAACTTTTCACGGACAGGTCTCTAAAATATAAATATATGAGAACACAACATGACATGAGAATAATACTTGTAAAACTTGTAAAGTCGCCATCTTAAAAAAAAAACAGAGCAACAGAGTTTTTGTGTGATATGCGTGTCAGCCACTAGTTGGTGCCATCGGATGAGAGAAATACTCCGGAAAGAAGCTTTAACCACGACAACTTGAGATGCATCTCGTGCACATTGGTTCAAAGAGGACAGTTCAAAACTACTCTGGCTGCTCTGTTCTGAGCTATTTGCAGTTTTCTTAGATGTTTCTGGGCTGCGCTGGACCAAACTACTGTACTGTACTGTAAATGAGATAAACAACATTTTTCAATACAGTGGTTGTACAATATGGAGAGCTCTTTCTCGACACAAAGATTCCACGGCCCGTCATACTGACTGTGGTCAATGTGATCCGACCAGGATAATAAGTTGTCTATTCTAATGCCCAACCGTTTCAGTTTGGTGACCTGCTCCACCTTGGTATCCTCAAATTGCTGATTTAGTGAGGTAGTCTTTGGTAACATGTGGCTGCTGCAAATTGTCATACAATTAGATTTGGAAATGTTTAATACCAATTTATTCTTCTTCACCCAGTCCACTACTGTGTTTACCTCTTGCTGTAAACGCTCATTCAGTTCAGGTATTATCTGTGCGGCAGTAAAGAGAGTGACGTCATCAGCATACATTACCACACTAGTGTTTTCAACAGCATATGGAAGATCATTTATATATGTTGAAAATAAAAGTGGGCCCAAACACCTACTTTGTGACAGACCACATGATATTGCAATACTATCAGACAGGCTGCCATTGCAAAGAACCCGCTGAGACCTATCTGAGAGATAACTATCCATCCAGACCATAGACTGTACATATACTGGACAATTCGATTCCATAGGCTTCAATAACACGTTATCTGTCCATAATGGGAGGTGTCCACCACCGCCATTTTGACCGTGTCACAGGTTCCGTCCAGCCCAGACAATTCCATAAAAGGGAAGAGAGGAGGCGCTGAGGGTGTGGCTGTAAGGCTGGGCTCGAGTGACGACACCCAGGCGAACTAGCTACGAGCTAACCTGAAGCTAACCCTGGCTAACCCAAAGCTAAAGCGGAGGTGGGAGCCGAGCTAACGGATGTAGCCACCTAGCTTCAACCCAACCGGAGCTAACTGGAACACCCATCGACCTGAACCTTACACGGAGTTTAGGTGGAGGTTTTCTGCGCCTGTTCGTGAGAAGTACCAGTATTAAAAAAGTTTTAAATCGGTAAGTTTATAATTTATTTCCGTAATGAAAACATTTTGCTTTGAGCAAGTTTTCAGTACAGTTTTTTTCGGCGCTATCACTCCTGAGTCGCACCAGCCATTAAATGTATCATGAATAAGAGAAAATATATTTAAGTCGTATTTTGGGGGGACATTTTATTATCTTTCTTACAAAATCTGAGACCAAGCGTTTCACATAGCAACACAAGCACCGGTAACCATAACAGAATGAACAACAGCCATTAGAGGAGAGGATGGCGGTGTTTCAAACCCTCCCGGCCGGCGAGGACAGCTCATTCCTGGGCTGGAGCCGGCCCTCAGCACCCCGCCACAGGCTCTAACAGATGCTGGCGGTGTTTGAAACCCTCCCAGCGGGACAGGGGAACTCATTCTTGTGTGGGTCGGAGTCGGCCCGCAGCAGCGCGGTGTAGCCTACATATTTTGTTATATAAGTTGCTCTGGAGTATAAGTAGCAGGACCAGCCAGAATATGTAAAAAAGTGCGAGTTATAGTCCGGAAAATATGGCAGTTATTAGTATTCGAGCTAAATTAGCAGCCTAAATACATTTCATATATTTCCAAAATGTGATACTTGTTTGTATCTTGTACAGCCAACTAGTCTTTATTCTGGACTCAGTACAATTTACCAAAAGTAAAGAGACATTCTACAGATGACGTAAGCACAAGATAACTTACTGGAAGACACGGAATTATCATCAGAACCAGAACAAGAGAGCCTGATAACAGTCGTGAAAATAACAGTTAAAAAGTATGTATGTATAATAGAAATAAAAACATATTAGAATTAGTGTAACTCACTGTGATCCAAACAATAAATCAGCCATAGCTGATTAGTAAATATGACATGAGGTCTGGGAGTTTTTAATTTTCATTTTTATTTTTTTGTTAGATCTGTTTAAATGTCACCATGGCAGCCTGTGTGTCTCCAACATCAGCTACACAAAGCAAGTGTAAGTTCCACATACCTGTCTCACCACTTCATGTATGGTTTTGTACTTTAAACAATTATGACAAACCTGTTATTTTTTTCTCCATAGCCATTTGGATCATTGGAGACAGCTATGTGAGGCGTGGTGCCCAGAGAGCTGCAGAGACAACCTTGGCCTCCCTGACGTCTGTGTCTCCTGGTTCGGTTGGGGTGGACCATCGACATACATACATGTGCCGACACTTTGCGCCCTGTTTTATAAAATGTAGTGTTAAAAATAAATGTTTTTGCTCAATTACTGGAATTTCTTTGGTTAAGACAAAAGTGAGGAATAATCATTTACAAGTTATTTGTACAACAGGCCCATTTTAAATCCCAACAGTTTCTTAGCAGCCAATAGAAATGTGTTCTTAACTAACTTTACTTGGTTTAAAAATCTTACTAAAATAAACTTGAGTGCCGTATTGCAAAACCCAATCATACTTGTTATGTAAACATTAGCTTTGTAGATATTTTTTACAGATATATATTTGTGTGCAACAAAAACCAAACTTAAATAGTTTGTCATTCTTTATTGAAAAACAACAAAATACAGTTATACAGAAGTGTGGGAAAATGATAATGTGAAAGTATTGCTATTTAAATGTAATCCTATTTATCTTTAAAAAGGAAAACTCTAAAAATGTCCTGTACAGCATCATGACAGAAGAATGGTGGTCTGTCTGTCAGAATGTGCTGAACAGATTTGCTCTTTGAGGAGGAGTGTCATGTTTGGAGGAAGGTACTTAACCCAAGACATGCAGAATACAACACTGACCAAAAACTGATGGAAAAAAATGATTTATTTATAAGGAGGAACTTAAGGTGCACAGATAAGTCTGTGGTTGGAACTGCAACAACAGCTCAGCATCTGGAGGAGGGAGAACACAGGTGAGCTTAGGTTCTGGTTTCAAAATCCATTGTAGGCAGGCAGAGGTGTTCAGCAGACTTACTGTGGTGGGTGTACGTGTTGGCTGGAGGAGAGAGAGGTAGAGAGCCGGGGGAAGCGCAGGAGAGGGAGCAGAGGTGGAGAGAAGCGGGGCGTCCTGGTGGATGGGGCACTGGGTGAGATGAGAGGTGGGTTATGGAGGGTGGTGATAAGGTCCGTGTGTTGAATATCCAAATCCTGGAGTAGAGGTCAGTATCCAATGAGGTCGACAGGAATCCTGAAGAATGGTAAATCCAATATAAGAGCAAAAACACTACGAAATAACATTAATCCTAGGAACACTAGAGGTAACACGAGTGGCTGGTTACTACCAAAACTGAGGCAATCTTCTGGCGTCAAATTGTGTCCTCCATCCACCTTAAATAGGAAAGCACCCCGCTGATCGCTGATCAGGAACGGCTGGGGTGGAGTCACCAGAACCATGAAGAACGTGTCTCCAGAGACAACTCGGGTCCTGGTACCGATCAGGAATGCGGACCTTATCACCCAGAGCTGCCAGGTCACGCTCAAAGCCTTCATGTTCACGCTGCAGAGCCTGAACGCTGGCCAGGTGGTGGCCGTAGTTGTCTGTGTTCAGGGCCTGGTTCTTCTCCTCGATCCACTCTTTGGTCTCATCAGCGTCTCTGAGAAGACATCAGAACTCCGTCTGAGTGTGGGTCCAAACTCTACTGACCCGTAAGCGGCGCATAAGTGTGCGGGGTACCTGTGGAAGCGCTGCACCTCATGGGCGCTGCCCAGCATGTTGCAGCGAGCGCCAGCGGTTGTTCAGCTCCTGGAGAGAAACCAAACCCAGTGAGATGAAGGTGGACGCCAGCGGGCTGGACGCCGGACGAGGAAATCTGGAGACGGATCGCTCAGACAGGAAGGGAAGAGCTTCCTCTTACCTTGATGGAATTAAAGTTAGCCGTCGTCTGAACGCCCAACCGTACGGTCTGAGGTCAAAGGTCACAGGAAACACACACCAGTCAGCAGTCATACAGATGCATAAAGATAACTGTAGCCATGGCAACCAGCTGACATGTCCCCACTTTCACCAGCACCTGGTGCCTGCCGGGTCACCTGAATTCCTATGTGATGTCAGCACGGTCGGCCGTGACTGCGGCCATCAGAGGTGACCTCTGATCAGCTGAATGAACTCACCTTCTAGGGTGACGCCGTGTTACCCCGGGTTTCCACGGGAGCCGTCAGCAGCACATTACTGCAGCAGCACGTCTTGCTCGCGTAAGCTGCTGCTTGGCCCTTCCCACGAGACGCGAAGCAGCACGGGAGCAGCTGCCACCGACCGAGCACGAAGTCACTCGAGTGACTTCATCAGTAAACACAACAACAAGCAGGAGAAAACTACAACATGGTTTGTGTTTTATGTTCTGTCCGTTTTATAATCGCCAATACGGACCTGAAAAACAAAGGAGACCGCTAGCTAGGTGATAACTTCTCACGGGGCCGCTCAGTTAGTAACCTTTTTTAAAAGTAAAGCAACCGGAAGGCAGTACGTTCTTTATTCTGAAAATCTCGGTAGCTTCTCTCAATTTCCGCGTCCGATTTCCTGTCTTTCCTTCCCCAAAAATGTCGAACTTGACCCGTTTCAGAGGCGTCGCGCGTAGAAAATAGAACCGGCGCGTAAAGGCCGCGACATGCTGCTCCTGAGACGCGGCCGACTCGCGCTGCTGACGGCTCCGGTGGAAAAGGTTCTGTTGACCACAGCGGTTCCTATCAGCAGCTATGACGTGCTGCTGCAGTAACGTGCTGCTGACGGCTCCCGTGGAAAGCCGGGGTTAGAGTCGGCTTCATCCTGTAAACAAACAAATGAGTGGTAACAAAAACACCACGTCTGGTTCTGGTGGAGGCGGAGGACAACACGCACCTTTCCAGGAGCAGAACCCAGATGTTCTTGTTGCTACAAACAGAGACGAGCAGAGTTAACAAACCACGAAGTGAGAGGGACCAGCTGCTGCAGACAGGTGACGCTCACCTGAGCCTGAACCATAGGAGCCTCCTCAGCCATCAGACCTTCTGACTTCAGTTCAGATGCCACCTTGTTGATGTCCCTCAGGCGGGACTCGTTGGCCTTCAGGTCCTGCAGGACAAAAGCACCTGCTGATTATCACCTGAGCTGATCTGACAGCTGCTGCTGGAAGACAGAGAGGAGGAAAAGTCCGACCTTCTGGAAGTCGTCAAACTTCTTCTGCAAGACCTCGACCTGCTCCAGGTCCGACCCGTCTCTCCATCCTCATTCAGCTAAAGACGCGAGTTCAAGTAAAACAACCTAAAGTCACACAAACACAAAGCAGGTGTGGAGATGTTCGCTCTGAGCTGGAGGTCGTTCCTCGGCTGTGAAGGGCACACGAACCTTGTTGGTGCTGTTGAGCAGCGTGAGGATGTCGCCCTTCTTCATGGTGACCTCTCCAGGACTCTTCTCCTGGTAGTCGTACAGAGCCAGAACCAGCTCCTTCCCGGTCTCATCGTCAGTTGGAGCCACTTGTTGCTGTCGGGTTAACAGGTCTGGTGTTAGAACGTGGTGGATAAGAATGTTCTGACGGGCCGAGGGTTCTGAACCAGCGAAGTGACCTGGACCCAAACAAAGTGAGCCAGAACCTGCAGACACCTCAGAAACATGTCAGGACCAGACCTGCTCTACCTTCCTCCATTATGGTCTCTCCTTTCTGGGTGACAGCCTTGATGCGAGGTTCATGACCTGTGATCTCAGCCTGCAGAGCCTCGTGCTTCTTCAGCAGGTTCTGGACACCAATCAGGTCCTTCCCTGAGGACACATGTTAGAGTTCAGCATTATGCAGTAGACAGACCAGTTTAACCCAGGGGTTTCTTTCTTCTACAATCTGCTCTTTAACTGTATTATTTCCTGCTATTTCAGCTGTTAACTTTATTTTTTCTGTAAGTGTTTTTCTCCCCAGAAGAAGCAACAATGATGCTTTGCTGAGCTGTGGTGGCCTCATGGAGGGGGCCATCGTCTAGCACACTGCTGCTAACCACTTAATCATTCTCCCTCTCCTGATAATAACATTTTACTTTCTTTGATGTTGGATGTACTACTGCTAGTTTACCCGTTTAATTATAGATTCACTAGGATAAATACAATAAAGTTTATCTCTCGCCAAATAGAATATTTACTAAGAAATCACAATGTAACGTGTGTGTGTGTGTGTGTAAAAGCCATGCGTAGTGTTTATTTATAAAGCATATGTTGTTGGATTTTATCCAGAATCTAGACTTTGAAAATATATAGTTTAATTACAGTTTGATTTATTTGACATCTGTATAATGTTTATTATTTTGTTTTTTCCCCCTAAATACCTAACGTTTTAGTTAACATGAATATTAGTCATTCATCCCAATACATGAAGTTACACATTTTAAATTTTAATAGGGGAAGACTGCAGGAGGGAGCAGTAAAATACAGGGGGTCCCCTGCAAAAACTAACTTTATGAGTCTGATGAAAGTTGCTGGTATTCCCGCTGCTTCTTCGGTAAACAGCGCCAACAAAAACAAAGAAACTTGGGATCTTGTCGGCGTGGCAGTGGGATTTAAGGGAAACGCTGTATGCCCTATAGACTTCTCAACGAGCTGCAGTATTTCTCCGGTCAGATCTGTCTCCGAGTTCCACGAGCGGTCAGCCCGCAGCAGCGAGGCGCCGCATCTATGGCGTTTAAAGCGTGCCACAACCCGTGCACGCGCATTGGGTCCACAGCGCGCGTGTGAACGGGACTCGCGAGCGGAAATATACATGGCGAGAGGTCATTTGTGCACTGAGAGGGAGCAAACTGTGTCTGTGAGCGCACAAGGATGTGCACAAGTGACAAACCTGCGTGCGCGCGTTGTCAACGAGCACACGGCAGAGGAAAACGTGCGCGCGCGGCAGCCTCTGTGCGCGCTCGGCAGCCTCTCTGCGCGCTCGGTTTCTGACTCCTGCTCGCTCGGCTGTAAGGGTTTTGGCACTCTGGAGGCGTGGCCTGTGGCAGATCTTCTCTGTCCTCTGATTGGTTAGTGTACCCCGCACTTTACCCTCTACCTATCTATATAAAAAAGTCTGCTACTCAAGCAGTTGCTGGCATAGCTCAGTTGGGAGAGCGGGTGACTCTCGCCCCGGAGGATCCGGGTTCGAGGCCGGGCAAGGAAAATGCAGTAGATGTCACGTTAACTTTTCTTAATTTCAGGTATTTTACAGTTGTGACCGTTCAACTGTCATTAAACGTCCGAATGTTTGCTGGGCAGTGTTTTAAAAAGTGCACATAAGCTAGATGGTTTTAACCATAGAAAATTACATTTTTTGTGATACTGGAAAAATACATACTGAAATAAAACTACTGATTGAAAACTTTATGACTGTGGTTGTACAATATATGACTCACTAATACACTGCAAACTCCCTTAGAGTGGGGCTTCCAGAGAGAGAGAGAGAGAGAGAGAGAGAGAGAGAAAAGTTCTTGCCTCATTAATGAATTGTTTATTTTTTTCAGTATTTAATTGACAAATTATCCTTTCAAATAATTAATTGATGAGTTACATAATTGTCCATTTAGAATTGTTGAATGGACTGAGTCAAGTTTGGTGCACTTTATATATTTCAAAACATGTTTTTTTTTAATGATGCATATAAATAATTTAAATGTTAATTTAATGAAATATTTCTATTTTTTCATTACCTCACCCTTGTTTTGACAAAAACGGGACCTTGCTGGATAATATCATGGAGAAACTATTTGTTCACAGTACATGGCTCAGTGAGGATCTGTGTACCAAAGGAGGAGATACTCAGAAATCTGTCTGCAGATTGTTACAACCCAGACTGGAAGTGGTGGGCTGTAATAAGAAAGGAGACCAAACAGAGGAGTGGGGGTTCAACAACTGATTTATTTAACAAAAGTAAGGATTTACTAAAGCAAGTTAGTGAACAGAAAATGGCCAGTGAGGACTCTCCACCACACAGGAGAGACCCAGTGAAAGCAGAAAAACAGTAGGCTTTGTAGGCAGCACCACACCCTGAGCCCAGGTGCCTCCAAGGCTGCTTAACCAGCTGCCTACAACAGAAGAAAAACACAATTAAACACAAATGAAAACCCAATGAGACGGTGGGGGCATCACAACACGTTCAGGACTACCCAAACACCAGTAATTCTTGACTGCACTGATCTGAGGTGTCAATGGCCATATTCCCCTCTCTTCCAGAGTCATATATTTTCCTCAAGTTCAACTGCACTCTGAAGAGGCTCATTTGGATTGTGCCACATAGGCCAGTGACCTTTGTCTCAGCACTGTATGCTGGAACTATCAGCGACCAACCTGGGAATCTGGTGTGATGAAAATGCTACAACTAGAGATGGTCATCTTGGTAGACAGGGGTTTCTTCATTGATGACATTGTGCCCTGCAAAGTGTACAGGCCAGCTTTCCTTTCTGGCAAACCTCAAATGTCTGCATGTAAAGTTATAGAAACAGAAGCCATAACATCTCTGAGTGCATGTGGAGCGCTCCATTCATCTGGTCCAAGAACACAAGCATTTTGATTGTTATTCCCCTCCTTGCATTTGTAAACAATCAGCTATATGCTGTGGTTTTTCTCCTTACCAACTTTTAAAATAGCCCACTAGTGAAGGCCTGGGCAAAGAAGCCTGATGTCTGAGAACCTCAACATATGTACGGCAACCACACTGTATATTTACACACTTTCATAAAGAAACTGCATATCAAGCTTTCATTCAGATGACCTTCAACAGTGCTGCACCCTGCTGAGGGACATCCAAGTAAAACCTTGAGATGGCCATTTTCTGTTCACTAACTTGCTTTAGTAAATCCTTACTTTTGTTAAATAAATCAGTTGTTGAACCCCCACTGCTCTGTTTGGTCTCCTTTCTTATTACAGCCCGCCACTTCCAGTCTGGGTTGTAACAATCTGCAGACAGATTTCTGAGTATCTCCTCCTTTGGTACACAGATCCTTACGGAGCCATGTACTGTGAACAAATAGTTTCTCCATGATATTATCCAGCAAGGTCCCGTTTTTGTCAAAACAAGGGTGAGGTAATGAAAAAATAGAAATATTTCATTAAATTAACATTTAAATTATTTATATGCATCATTAAAATAAAAAAAAACATGTTTTGAAATATATAAAGTGCACCAAACTTGACTCAGTCCATTCAACAATTCTAAATGGACAATTATGTAACTCATCAATTAATTATTTGAAAGGATAATTTGTCAATTAAATACTGAAAAAAATAAACAATTCATTAATGAGGCAAGAACTTTTCTCTCTCTCTCTCTCTCTCTCTCTCTCTCTCTCTCTCTCTCTCTCTCTCTCTATCTCGAAGCCCCACTCTAAGGGAGTTTGCAGTGTATTAGTGAGTCATATATTGTACAACCACAGTCATAAAGTTTTCAATCAGTAGTTTTATTTCAGTATGTATTTTTCCAGTATCACAAAAAATGTAATTTTCTATGGTTAAAACCATCTAGCTTATGTGCACTTTTTAAAACACTGCCCAGCAAACATTCGGACGTTTAATGACAGTTGAACGGTCACAACTGTAAAATACCTGAAATTAAGAAAAATTAACATGACATCTACTGCATTTTCCTTGCCCGGCCTCGAACCTGGATCCTCTGGGGCGAAAGTCACCCGCTCTTCCAACTGAGCTATGCCAGCAACTACTTTACCAGCAGACTTTTTTATATAGATAGGGAGAGGGTAAAGTGCGGGGTACACTAACCAATCAGAGGACAGAGAAGATCTGCCACAGGCCACGCCTCCAGAGTGCCAAAACCCTTACAGCCGAGCGAGCAGGAGTCAGAAACCGAGCGCGCAGAGAGGCTGCCGAGCGCGCACAGAGGCTGCCGCGCGCGCACGTTTTCCTCTGCCGTGTGCTCGTTGACAACGCGCGCACGCAGGTTTGTCACTTGTGCACATCCTTGTGCGCTCACAGACACAGTTTGCTCCCTCTCAGTGCACAAATGACCTCTCGCCATGTATATTTCCGCTCGCGAGTCCCGTTCACACGCGCGCTGCCATGTATATTTTCGCTCGCGAGTCCCGTTCACACGCGCGCTGTGGACCCAATGCGCGTGCACGGGTTTTGACAGGGGTATGACGCGATACGCATCGATCAGCCTGCCCGGCCTGACCGCTGGGGATTACCGGATGAAAGAATAGAGCACAGAAGTGTCCCCCCAAGCGGCGCGCCCCGTCATATTTCAACCCATTTTTATCTTAAATGCACTGGGTTTTACCCTATTACCCATTTAAATATGCCCTATTAATTATTTTACCGTATTTTACATTTAAATTTCATGGTTAAACAGTACATGCTACATGTTAAACTGATAGTTAGCTAGCTACTTCGGTAAACTCAGCTAGTTTAAAGGCAGCAGTGACATAAAATACAAATATAGATTTTAACTTACCGAAAAAAATGAAGTGGAGACTCCTTGGACGCTCTATTAGTGCAATTAATACCACTGCAAGTCATTTTGTCCAACAATTGCACCAATATTATCCAAAACAGAATTCACAAGCACAGAGACTCAAAATCCCGACACAGTTTCCAGGAGAGACCGAGGCTGTACTGAGGCCTTTCCACGGAGCTAGCTCTGTGGTCACGTGGGTCTGAGGCGGCGGTCACGTGTGTTGGATGCTCATTAATTATACAGAATTTTAGGCTTTCAATACACTTAAACAGAAGAGTGAGAAAAAAATTCACCCCCCTCAGAGTTGTCATGAGTATAAACTAGATAATTTAGACAAAAAACCATTTTTTGAACCAGGCTGTAAACATGTTTATTTCTGCTGTGAAAATGGCATTTTTAACATGGGAGTCAATGAGGATTTGCTCGCTTCTGGTACCAGCCCCCAGCGGATGAGGGTGGAACTGCAATTTTTCTTACTTCCGGGTTGGGACCATTTTCTGAGCGGCATTGTGGGGGCTTGATCCAGACCAATGCAGCTTGTGAAAAGCCATATGCTTTATATGTTTGGCAATAAGCAGGTCGTGGTCTGTTACATCAAAAGCTGCAGTGAAGTCCAAAACACAGGTCCTACTGATTTCTTATCATCCAGACATGTTGACCATTCCTCATTTATGTGAGCTATTGCAGTAGTAGTTGAAGGGCCCTGTCTGTATGCATGTTGGAATTATATTAGCAATTCATTTGCACTAAAGTAATCCATTATTTGATTAAAAAAAATTCTTTCTCTAAAATGTTGCTCAACACTGGCAGTAAACTGACTGGTCTACTATTAGATCCAGTGAAGCCTGCCTTTGCATCTTTGAGCAGAGGTGTAGTTTTTGACCGTTTCCAGAGAACATGTAAGTTTTGAGAGCTGAATGGCAGCCATTTAAAGTATTTTTCCATCAAGATTGTCTATGCCTGAAGAAGTTACTTCAGAAAGACTCAGAACCATTTTCTCAAGAGCTTTCTGAGTTACTGTTTTAAAGTTAAATTGACAGTTTTCCCACAACTGATTTACACGGGTCACTGTCAGTAATTTCCATGTTGGATCTTAAAATGTTGACTTTTTTTGTGAAAAAATATTAAAATAACTAGCAATATTGTGTGGTCTAGTAATAAATTGCCCCTCGTGTTCCACAAATTTTGAAAGATGATTTAGCCTTTTTTGCACATTATTACATTCAATATGTTCCACAGTTTTTCACTGTCATTATTAGAGTTATGGATTTCCTATTTAAAATAATCTCTCTTTTTACTGTGATTTCATTTTGTGACCTTATTTCTCAATGAACAGTAAGTGTTCTTGTCTACAGAATACCCTAAGTTTTGAGCTATTGCTTTGGCTTTATACCTTAGAGCAGGGGCGGGGAACCCTGGTCCATCGAGGGCCGCTATCCAGCATATTTTAGTTTCAACCCTGCATCATTACACCTGATTTCAATCATCATCATCATCATCATCATCATCATCATCATCATCCTTTATTTATAAAGCACATTTAAACAGCGACTACGCCAACCAAAGTGCTGTACAAGACGATAGGACACCAAACTAGAAGACAGCAGCATAAAATAGATAAAAACACTTAAAGACTAAAGTAACAGATCACCAAACTAGAAAAAAATGGCGTTAGTGGATAAAATAAGTAAAAAACTAAAATAACAGACAAACTTAAGGGTTAAACAATCTCAGCTGGATAAGCCAGGGAATAAAAATATGTCTTCAGACGTACTTTAAAAGTTGGAAGGGAGGGGGCAAGTCGGACCGTCAGGGGGAGTTGGTTCCAAAGCTTAGGCGCACAAACTGAAAAAGCCTGTTCGCCACATGCCCTATAGCGAGCTGGAGGGACCTCAAGGTGTAACGGGGTGACTTGAGCTGGGCGAGAGTTTGGATGTGGCGTGGCTTTTAACCCAAGCGCGGAGTGACGCCGGGTTGAATGGACACGCTGTTTAATCTGGGAGCCGGGTGCGCAGCTGTATGGTGACACAGCTGAACACGGCGACTCCTGGTCTGAGGCTGGTCTCTAAGAACAGGCAGGATTCTTACCCCGGGTTTCCACGGGAGCCGTCAGCAGCACGTTACTGCAGCAGCACGTCTTGCTCGCGTAAGTTGCTGCTTGGCCCTTCCCACGAGACGCGAAGCAGCAGGGGAGCAGCTGTCACCGACCGAGCACGAAGTCACACGAGTGACTTTGTCAGTAAACACAACAACAAGCAGGAGAAAACTACAACATGGTTTGTGTTTTATGTTCTGTCCATTTTATAATCGCCAAAACGGACCTGAAAAACAAAGGAGACCGCTAGCTAGGTGATAACTTCTCACGGGGCCGCACAGTTAGTAACGTTTTTTAAAAGTAAAGCAACCGGAAGGCAGTACGTTCTTTATTCTGAAAATCTCGGGAGCTTCTCTCCATTTCCGCGTCCGATTTCCTGTCTTTCCTTCCCCAAAAATGTCGAACTTGACCCGTTTCAGAGGCGACGCGTAGAAAATAGAACCGGCGCGTAAAGGCCGCGACATGCTGCTCCTGAGACGCGGCCGACTCGCGCTGCTGACGGCTGCCGACGGCTCCAGTGGAAAAGGTTCTGTTGACCACAGCGGTTCCTATCAGCAGCTATGACGTGCTGCTGCAGTAACGTGCTGCTGACGGCTCCTGTGGAAAGCCGGGGTTAGATCTGGCTGGTCTGATCTGAACAGGCTTCGTGATCTGAGACAATCTGGTTTGGACTCTAGGTAAGGTTCGGTTCGAACAATGACTGAGTGAGTCGGCGTTGTGCGGCACTTCCTTAAATAAATTTGGAGGGTGACGTGAACCGGAAGCCTGGCGATGGGGATGTTGGGTAATGGAGTCGGGGCGGCTCTGCGGTGCCTCCCTAGAGGAGGTTGACGGCTGAGAGGGAGGTTGAGTGACACAAGGTTCGCACCGGAACATAGGGGCTTGAAAGCTGCGCCAAATAAAAGGGTGCCATTTCATGCAAAGATTTATATACCAGCAGTAGAATTTTAAACTTAATCCGAAACTGAACAGGAAGCCAGTGCAAATTTGTCAAAACAGGTGAGATGTGTTGCCATCGGTCTGTGTTTGTTAGACATCTCGCTGCAGCATTCTGTACCAATTGGAGGCGTACCATTGAAGAGGAGGGAACCCCATATAACAGCATGGTCCAAACGTGCCGTTACAAAAGCATGAACAACTGAGTGGAGATCTCTCTTGTTAGGGACCGATTTTAATTTGGTCAGCTGCGAATATGAAAGAAACACGAACTGACTGACTGGTTTATCTGTATATCCATTTTAAAATTGGCGTCCAGTATGACCCCCAATCAGCAGGTGATTAACAAGCTTATGCAGAGCATGATGAGCTGCAGAACAGGTGAATCAACCACTGAATCAGAAGTGTTGGAGCAGACATGCAGGATACCGGCCCTCTGCCTTAGAAGCATCAGAGCTCTCAACTCACTATCCAACCAAGGTGCACTGTTTCGTTTTATAGACCTTTTCTATGAGGAGCATGCTTATCATCTATTTCATTAGTTTATCTATAAAAATGTTAAGAGAAACATTTACATTTTGTTCCTCACAAACATCTGACCATTGTATATTATTGATATGAATAAATCAGGATTAAATGTCTTAAAAGACCTACGAAGGACAACCCATCCTCCTGCTTGTGTGTGTCATTCACCCACTCCTGCGCTAATTCTCACACTGACTGATGTTTTATTGTTTGTTTTTATAACATAGGTTTAAATTTTCCTTGCAGACCTACAATCAATGTTTGAATCTTAGAAATATTTAGATTTTACGTTGTGTTTTTCTTTTACCATCATTCTTTAAACAGGTCAAATTCTAAAAGACAAAATAAATATGAGAGACTCCCACGAAATGTGTAATTAGAGCATTATTTCACCACATTTATTTAGAAAATATTTTGTCAAAATACTCAAAACTGTATACAATTATCATTAAAAGCAATATTACAAAAGAAAATATGAAAATCCAATTGTATCTATTCAAAATGAAATTTAAGGTATATGGACCTACAGTAAATATCTAAGTATCTTTGTCTTGCATTCATTTAAAAGGCAACCTATTTGCTAAATCCATCCATCCATTTTCATCCGCTTATCCGGAGTCGGGTCGCGGGGGCAGTAGCCTAAGGCGAGAGGCCCAGACTTCCCTCTCCCCAGCCACTTGGGCCAGCTCCTCCTGGGGAAATCCCAAGGCGTTCCCTGGCCAGGTGAGAGACAGTCCCACCACCGTGTCCTGGGTCTAACTTTAGGTCTCCTCCTGGTTGGACGTGCCCAGAAAACCTCACCAGGGAGGCGTCCAGGAGGCATCCTGACCAGATGCCCGAGACACCTCAACTGGCTCCTCTCAATGTGGAGGAGCAGCGGGTCTACTCCGAGCCCCTCCCGAATCCTATCTCTAAGGGAGAGCCCAGCCACTCTTCGGAGAAAACTCATTTCAGCCGCTTGTATCCGCAATCTCGTTCTTTCGGTCACTACCCAAAGCTCATGACCATAGGTGAGGGTAGGAACGTAGATCGACCGGTAAATCGAGAGCTTCGCCTTCTGACTCAGCTCTCTCTTCACCAAAACAGACCGGTACAAAGCCCGCATCACTGCAGACGCAGCACCAATCCGCCTATCGATCTCACGCTCCAGTTTTCCCTCACTCGTGAACAAGACCCCGAGATACTTAAACTCCTCCACTTGGGGCAGGACCTCATCCCTGACCCGGAGAAGGCATTCTACCCTTTTCCGACTCAAGGCCATGGTCTCAGATTTAGAGGAGCTGATTTTTGCTAAATATTTAGCTTAAATCAACTACATTTACATTTAGCTTTCAGCATTTAGATATAACTTCATTTACTTAGATTTGATTCACAATATTTTGGTGTAACTTTAAATGTATTTCAACTTCAGTGGGCATGTTTATTTTTATCAGTATTATTAGTTTTATGCTAAATGATTTTAAATATAGTTTTTAATTTTTTAATTTTCATTTTAAAATCAGCATTTTCGAGTTTTCAAGGGCTGCTTTATGAAAGCTGGTGGCTGTCTGCAGTGCCAGCGCCACCCAAACAATAACTTTACTGTGACACCATGGACGTAATTTTGGGGGGGGACAGGGGGGACATGTCCCCCCCCCCCACTTTTTCTAAAGTCAAGGTTTGACCCCTGCACTTTTTACCATCCAAAAACAATATTACGCTATATTAAATTGACACTAGTTGAGCTCTAGGACCAAGCAGAAAACAACTGTTTGTGTTGAAGCCTGTTTCCCATTAAAGCATACTGTAAAGATTCACCCCCCCAAACCCCCACCCCCACCCCTCCGTGTCCCCCCCACTTCTAAAGTGAAAATTACGTCCATGTGTGACACTGATGAGGTTTTCCTCCTTAGACAAGAAACGATTTAAGCAAACGAAATAAGAAAATGGTTCAATTTAAAAATGAGTTTGAACTTTTAGAGTCCAGACAGGAGATGAGTGATGGAGCTCGAGCAGCTCGCTTTGTTATTAAACACCCTAATAAATCCAAGCTGCAGCTGATCATGTGTGTTTTTGTGTTTGCAGCTGATTCAGGCAAGCAGGATATTTGTGGATGAAAGCATATTAAAATAAAAGCATTCAGAGGGGCTATTTATAAAACTGCATGAATATGGTTGGTATTATTGGCTCTTGGCGGGGTCCGTGCTGGGGCAGAGTGTGACTGATGAAGTTTCAGTATTTTACGATGAGGACAGAGAGCGATGTTGGCAGCAGCATCAGGGAACACGTAAGCCTCCATCCTGGTTATCCCTCAACCATCAGCCAAGTAATGGTGGCAGGATTTATGGTCTTAGCTACATTAATGAGCTAAGCCCAGTGTCACTTCTCGTAAAAGAGCTAAGTGGGTGAATGTAGAGCAGATGGCATGCTGATAGACTTAGAAAGACAGCAAAGAATAAATATTCTAATTTTTCCTAAAAAGCTGTAGAATTCCATTGAATCTGTTTTGTGTTATAAATATTAAGCTTATGAACATTCAGTCTTGATTATTTCATTACTTGGGTAATACTTTACAATACAGATTCCTTTATTAACGCTACTTAGTGCATTGTTTAGCATCAAAAACGATTGAATAAAGTATTAACAACTGCTTAACCATATTATGTAATGCATTACAAAGCAGACACACACTCACGCACAGTGTTGTGCCCGAATGAGTTCATTGAAGTCAGAGACTCTCTTGGTCAGCTTGCTTCTCACACCAAACCCTTTGTCAGGAATCTTGGCGTGACCTTTGACCCAGCTCTCACCCTGGATTCTCGTGTCAGTTCTCTTGTTCGCTCTTCCTTCTTCCATCTCAGGAACATTGCTTAGCTGAGTCCCATTCTGTCCTGCTCTGAACTTGAGACAGTTCTCCACACCTTCATCTCCTCACGCTTAGACTACTGTAACTCTCTTTTCACGTGTCTGAGCAGAACCTCCCTGAACCGTCTGCAAGTGGTTCAGAATGCCTGTGCTCGGCTTCTGACCAAGTCCTCCAAACACACCCACATCACCCCGCTTCTCCTCCAGCTTCACTGGCTGCCAGTCAACTTCAGGGTTCATTTCAAGATCCTGGTTCAGGGGCCTCATTTATCAAGCTTGCTTACGCACAAAACAGGGTCGGAAAACTGCGTAAGCAAATTTCCACTCAAACTTTGGGATTTATGATAAAAAACTTAGCAGAAAAATGTGCGCAACTTTAAGTTGGATAAGGACCTGGCTTACACACATGTTGGACATGGAGAGCACCTGCAGAGCTGCTGCTGAGAATGATAAAATTATGAAATCCTGCAGCATTATCACTTGTACTGCTTCGTTTTCACAGAGAACAAGAACCCCCCACACCCCCCACTCACACACACACACGCGCGTGCATACACACATGCGCGCACACTCACACACACATGCTCGCACACACACAAACATGCACGCACACTCACACACACGCGCGCACACACACACCGCCTGAAACGCAGAATACGGAATGTAGAATATCAGCAGGGGGACAGATTGAGACAGAATGGCATGCGTCTGTGACAGTGTGTGTGTTCTGTCACTGTGACCCGATTGATTATCCGCCCTGGCTACTTAGACAAGGGAGATCTCTGTTTGGGTGACTGGTTAGCGCGTGTGACTTTCACTCGAGAGTCTGGTATGGCGTTTGAAGCGTGCCACAACCCGTGCACGCGCATTGGGTCCACAGCGCGCGTGTGAACGGGACTCGCGAGCGAAAATATACATGGCAGCACGCGCGTGAACGGGACTCGCGAGCGAAAATATACATGGTGAAAGGTCATTTGTGCCCTGAGAGGGAGCAAACTGTGTCTGTGAGCGCACAAGGATGTGCACAAGTGACAAACCTGCTTGCGCGCGTTGTCAACGAGCACACGGCAGAGGAAAACGTGCGCGCGGCAGCCTCTGCGCGCGCTCGGCAGCCTCTCTGCGCGCTCGGTTTCTGACTCCTGCTCGCTCGGCTGTAAGGGCTTTTGGCACTCTGGAGGCATGGCCTGTGGCAGATCTTCTCTGTCCTCTGATTAGTTAGTTTACACCGCACTTTACCCTCTACCTATCTATATAAAAAAGTCTGATAGTCAGTAGTTGCTGGCATAGCTCAGCTGGTAGAGTGGGTGACTCTCGCCCCGGAGGATCCAGGTTCGAGTCCGGGCAAGAAAAATGCAGTAGATGTTCTGTTAATTTTTCTTAATTCCAGGTATTTTACAGTTGTGACCGTTCAACTGTCATTAAACGTCCGAATGTTTGCTGGGCAGTGGTTTAAAAAGTGCACATAAGCTAGATGCTTTTAACCATATAAAATTACATTTTTTGTGATACTGGAAAAATACATACTGAAATAAAACTACAGATTGAAAACTTTATGACTGTGGTTGTACAATATATGACTCACTAATACACTGCAAACTCCCTTAGAGTGGGGCTGAGAGAGAGAGAGAGAGAGAGAGAGAGAGAGAGAGAGAGAGAGAGAGAGAGAGAGAGAGAGAGAGAGAGAGAGAGAGAGAGAGAGAGAGAGAGAGAGAGAGAGAGAGAGAGAGAGAGAGAGAGAGAGAAGTTCTTGCCTCATTAATGTATTGTTAATTTTTTTCAGTATTTATTTGACAAATTATCCTTTCAAATAATTAATTGATGAGTTACATAATTGTCCATTTAGAATTGTTGAATGGACTGAGTAAAGTTTGGTGCACTTTATTTATTTCAAAACATGTTTTTTTTTTAATGATGCATATAAATAATTTAAACGTTAATTTAATGAAATATTTCTATTTTTTCATTACCTCACCCTTGTTTTGACAAAAACGGAACCTTGCTGGATAATATCATGGAGAAACTATTTGTTCACAGTACTTGGCTCAGTGAGGATCTGTATACCAAAGGAGGAGATACTCAGAAATCTGTCTGCAGATTGTTACAACCCAGACTGGAAGTGGTGGGCTGTAATAAGAAAGGAGACCAAACAGAGGAGTGGGGGTTCAACAACTGATTTATTTAACCAAAGTAAGAATTTACTAAAGCAAGTTAGTGAACAGAAAATGGCCATCTCAAGGTTTTACTCGGATGTCCCTCAGCAGGGTGCAGCACTGTTGAAGGTCATCTGAATGAAAGCTTGATATGCAGCTTCTTTATGAAAGTGTGTAAATATACAGTGTGGTTGCCGTACATATGTTGAGGTTCTCAGACATCAGGCTTCTTTGCCCAGGCCTTCACTAGTGGGCTATTTTAAAAGTTGGTAAGGAGAAAAACCACAGCATATAGCTATTGTTTACAAATGCAAGGAGGGGAATAACAATCAAAAATTGTGTTCTTGGACCAGATGAATGGAGCGCTCCACATGCACTCAGAGATGTTATGGCTTCTGTTTCTATAACTTTACATGCAGACATTTGAGGTTTGCCAGAAAGAAAAGCTGGCCTGTACACTTTGCAGGGCACAATGTCATCAATGAAGAAACCCCTGTCTACCATGATGACCGTCTCTAGTTGTAGCATTTTCAACACACCAGATTCCCAGGTTGGTCGCTGATAGTTCCAGCATACAGTGCTGAGACAAAGGTCACTGGCCTATGTGGCACAATCCAAATGAGCCTCTTCAGAGTGCAGTTGAACTTGAGGAAAATATATGACTCTGGAAGAGAGGGGAATATGGCCATTGACACCTCAGATCAGTGCAGTCAAGAATTACTGGTGTTTGGGTAGTCCTGAACGTGTTGTGATGCCCCCACCGTCTCATTGGGTTTTCATTTGTGTTTAATTGTGTTTTTCTTCTGTTGTAGGCAGCTCGTTAAGCAGCCTTGGGGGCACCTGGGCTCAGGGTGTGGTGCTGCCTACAAAGCCTACTGTTTTTCTGCTTTCACTGGGTCTCTCCTGTGTGGTGGAGAGTCCTCACTGGCCATTTTCTGTTCACTAACTTGCTTTAGTAAATCCTTACTTTTGTTAAATAAATCAGTTGTTGAACCCCCACTCCTCTGTTTGGTCTCCTTTCTTATTACAGCCCACCACTTCCAGTCTGGGTTGTAACAATCTGCAGACAGATTTCTGAGTATCTCCTCCTTTGGTACACAGATCCTCACTGAGCCATGTACTGTGAACAAATAGTTTCTCCATGATATTATCCAGCAAGGTCCCGTTTTTGTCAAAACAAGGGTGAGGTAATGAAAAAATAGAAATATTTCATTAAATTAACATTTAAATTAGTTATATGCATCATTAAAATAAAAAAAAACATGTTTTGAAATATATAAAGTGCACCAAACTTGACTCAGTCCATTCAACAATTCTAAATGGACAATTATGTAACTCATCAATTAATTATTTGAAAGGATAATTTGTCAATTAAATACTGAAAAAAATTAACAATTCATTAATGAGGCAAGAACTTCTCTCTCTCTCTCTCTCTCTCTCTCTCTCTCTCTCTCTCTCTCTCTATCTCTCTCTCTCTCTCTCTCTCTCTCTCTCTCTCTCTCTCTCTCTCTCTCTCTCTCTCTCTCTCTCTCTCTCTCTCTCTCTCTCTCTCTCTCTCTCTCTGGAAGCCCCACTCTAAGGGAGTTTGCAGTGTATTAGTGAGTCATATATTGTACAACCACAGTCATAAAGTTTTCAATCAGTAGTTTTATTTCAGTATGTATTTTTCCAGTATCACAAAAAATGTAATTTTATATGGTTAAAAGCATCTAGCTTATGTGCACTTTTTAAACCACTGCCCAGCAAACATTCGGACGTTTAATGACAGTTGAACGGTCACAACTGTAAAATACCTGGAATTAAGAAAAAATAACATGACATCTACTGCATTTTCCTTGCCCGGACTCGAACCTGGATCCTCCGGGGCGAGAGTCACCCGCTCTACCAGCTGAGCTATGCCAGCAACTAATGACTATCATACTTTTTTATATAGATAGGTAGAGGGTAAAGTGCGGTGTAAACTAACCAATCAGAGGACAGAGAAGATCTGCCACAGGCCACGCCTCCAGAGTGCCAAAAGCCCTTACAGCCGAGCGAGCAGGAGTCAGAAACCGAGCGCGCAGAGAGGCTGCCGCGCGCGCACGTTTTCCTCTGCCGTGTGCTCGTTGACAACGCGCGCACGCAGGTTTGTCACTTGTACACATCCTTGTGCGCTCACAGACACAGTTTGCTCCCTCTCAGTGCACAAATGACCTCTCGCCATGTATATTTTCGCTCGCGAGTCCCGTTCACGCGCGCGCTGCCATGTATATTTTCGCTCGCGAGTCCCGTTCACACGCGCGCTGTGGACCCAATGCGCGTGCACGGGTTGTGGCACGGGTCTGACGCGATAGTCTGGGGATTGAATCCTGATTAGACCATTTTTTTATATCTGCCACAGATCTCCCTGAAGAGCTCACAGCATTGACAGCTTCAGCAACGCTGTGCCACTCCGTGGATTTCCTCTTATTTGTTTTGCAAAAGCACTTCCTTTCATTTCTCCACTTTACCCACAGGTACAGTAATCCCTCGCTACTTTGCGGTTCGTTCATCGCGGATTTGCGGATTTTTTTTGGAGCATTTTTCAGGGGGAATTCGCAGATTCGTGGTATTTTTCACTGATTCGCAGTATTTTTATATGCGAAATATCAAGAAATTCTTGTTTTTTTTTCATCAATTTCATCATAAAATGCACTTTTTGTAATAAAACTAAAAAAAAACAAGTAAAAAAATTTTTTCTTGAGTTTTACCCACAAAAAGAGAATGTGATCATACGATAATTCAATATAGTACTGTATGTCAGACTGGTCGACTGGATTCGGGAGTTGAGCTTGTAGGGAGCGTGGTTTCACAGACGCGGAAGTGATAGCGTCGGTGAAACGCCGGCTGATCTAGGAAACCCCGAGCGTTCGAGCGTCAACGAAGTGACACGGAAATGCCGGGCTTTCCAGAAGTAAGTAAGATAACTTACTATGAGCTGATAGTTCGTTGGATTGATCGGTAGGTTGGAAACTCTGATCATGAATCTGAAGAAATGATGACTGAGTGGTGAGCTGGAAAGGCGACTTCCGTTTATAGCCGCGGTTTGTGACGTAGGTGCGACGTGGAGGGAATCCCCGCGAGGGGCATGCTGGGAGTCCCTACTTCGCAGATTTTCACCTATCGCGGCCAGGTCTGGAACGCATCTACCGCGATAAACGAGGGATTACTGTACCTGAATTTCTGCTTCTGTGAAATAGCGCTTCCTTGATCTGCCTTGATCTACGGTCGCCATCGTCCTTGGCGGAGCGCTGCAACCAGCCGGCTTATGTATATGCATGAGATCCACAAGGCACTTTGTATTGACTATTTATGGCAGTAAGTGGGCGTGGTGAGGGTGGGATGTGACTAAAATGCAGCTGAGAAACATTCTCGTTAGTCTCCGATTTATGAAGTGGAGATTGCGTGCAGCTGTGCGTACTCCATGTTTGATAGATCACAAACCTCCTTGGCGTAAGTACATTTTTTTGCTGAGCTTAAGTACGGTTTTAGTAAGGATTCTACGCAATGTTTGATAAATGAGACACCTGGTCTATAGGGCCTTACATGGACAAGCACCATCTTACATTGGTGATCTTCTTGGTCCCTACACCCCCAGCAGGTCCCTGAGGTCCAGTGATCAAAGCCTACTGGTTGTGCAGCACCAGGCTAAAGACCAAAGGTGACAGATCATTTGCTGCTGTGGCCCCCAGACTCTGGACCTCTCTCCCCCAGAGCTTGAGATCAGTGGACTCAGTGATCTCCTTTAAAAAGAAGCTGAAAACTCACCTGTTCAGGCTGGTTTTGGTGTGACCTTCATCACCCTCTCCTTGTTCTGCTCTCCCCACCTATTCCGCCTTTACTGAGATTTTTTTTTTAATTGTTTTTGTGAAGCACCTTGTGATTTTTATCTTGAGAGGCGCTATATAAAAGACTGTTTTCTTTCTTTCTTTCTTTCTCTTTCTATTTATTTCTACTTGGAAGATGAAATTTCCAACTATGTAACTAACTGAAATGAACCAAGGAAAAAAACCAAACCTGAAAACAATCAACTATTCATTTATTAATTTATTCATTTGCTTTGTTTTCTACTAAATTTTTTTCTTTTTCTTTGGGCAAACAAGTTAGAAAGTTCACAGAATTTGAGAATTTCCTTAATTTAAAGATAATTAAATGTTTGGATTATTGCAATTTGAGGTACATCCTTGTTTTCTATCTCAGCCTAGTTCTTCCCTCTGGTTGATTACAGTAACAATTCACCTTTTTATGAAAACCATTCAAACAGTTCCTCATGTATTTTGTCATGTCACGTCTTTATGTAAATATATATATATATATATATATATATATATATATATATATATATATATATACATATATATATATATATTTTAAGATAGCTTTGCTTTTATTTCTTTATTAATATTTTAGTTATTTCTACAAAAAGCTGCTAAGTTGCATGCTTTCACCGTTTCATTATTTATTCCCCTAAAAAAGGTAAATTGGTCTGTTTTTATGCAAAAGAATTAAAGGCAGAGTGGTTTCTGTTTTTGGTGTAATGATCGTGCATTTAACCTGTTGTAGGCGAGGACATGAGGAATTAGACGTGTGGAGAGATGGAACAGATGCATTTAACACCGACATGGAGACGATAAGAATTATGACTTGTATAGATTCCTCTGCTGATGTCTTTTCCGCTCTGCGGCACATGAGGGTGAGGATTTATGTTGGAACGAGGGGGGAGAAGGGAAAGAGTTCAATAATGGGGTTAAAAGTGGATTAAAGAAGGAGTAAAACTCAAGGTCAGATTTTATTGTGACGTTGTAAACTTTTCTGAGTGTTTGAGTAAATGGTCATTGTGGAAATAAATATATTTGCTGGTTGAGAAAACAATTTCTAAATGCACTTCAAGCTCAGAGATGAGGAATCAGCAGTGCTCAGTTAAGGCAGCTTTTAATTTAAATCTGCAATCTGGAGTTTTCCCCCTTTCAGGAATTATGTAGGATGTTTTAGAAATCTGTAAAAGTGATAGCTATACCTTACTGTGATGTAATGTAGGCACTACGTTCATTTCTTGATATATATATTATAAACATATATTCTTGATATTTTACATCATACATTTTAGATATTTTCCATAGTAGCTCTTGTTATTTTACATGTCACATATTTTAATCCTTCCCGTGTTTCCTCTGTGGAGCCCTCTGCCTCGGGACCAGTGGTCGGTGGTGGCGGCTAGGGCACTCCTAGGGTAGTGCCTAGGTAGTGGTGGGGGTTGCCACCCTCCCTCCCAGGGCGCCCTGGATTGGTGTCTTGGCTGCTGCCATGGATCTGCTGCTTGTTGAGGCGGATGGCTCCCTTGATGGCGTGTCTTTCATTACCTGTCCAATCTGAGCTAAGCCTAGTGTTTACTGTGGTCTTTTAATGTGTTATGTGTACGTGTGTGTGTGTGTGCGTGCGTGCGTGCGTGCGTGTGTGCGCGCTCCGGAAAAGCTCCAGATCTAGAGATCTGGAGCTAGAACAGTGAAAGAACCCATTCATAAACCCGTTCACGCACGCCAGCACGAACGCACTCACTTTTACGTTCGTCAGGCAAAATCAGGGCAAAATACGAACGAGTTCAGTTCACGTTCACAAAAAAAAAAAGAACTAATTCACGAACAATCGTTCAATGAACGCATTCGGGCACAACACTGCGTACAGAGGTGAATCACTGAGCGTTTGAGGATGTACCTAGACAGATGCAGAGTTGAGGACATTTCTTGTGGACAAGTAAGTATAAGCATGCAGTATAAATACAAGTATATATATACACATATATATATATATTTTTTTCCTCGTGGATTGACCACCACAGGGTCCAGATCTTAATATCTTATCCAAATCTTAATCTTTGGAAAGGGCTGGAGAAGGCTTTGTGCAGCGGTCAGACTCTACCATCATCAGTGCAAGATCTTGGTACAAAATTGATGCAACACTGGATGGAAATAAATCTGGTGTAATTGCAGAAGCTTATCAAAACAAATGTGTGCCGTAATCAAACAACAAAATATTACAGTGTGGGACCTTTTGTTTTTGTTTGGTTTTTTTTTTTTTTTTTTTTTTTTTTTGGTGGCAACTTCTTTTGGGGCCAGACAGTGTATGTATGAAAAAACAGCATAATGTCCAAATAATAATTGTAAAACAGTGTTTTAGATCTGTTGGCCACACAGATGTGCACATTCACAAACAAGAGCTTTGCTTTTGGACGTAAATACAGAAGTGATGATGGCTTAAGGTGTGTTACATATGACAGCCTCTAGGTGGTGCTGTTGTATGAAAAAAACTGTAGCTTTACGCTGTCAAATATTTAACTTTCTAGTCTATTCCTTTTGTCTTCCAGCATTGATAAAATCTGAAGTTGATGGTCACTGGCTGCAAACTCCCCTCTATACAGGTCCTGTACATCTCCAGGACAATGAGACGTGCAGCTCGGATCACAGCTGACCCGTCTCACCCTGGACACAGTCTCTTTGACTCGCTCCCATCTGGCAGGAGGCTCCATTTCATTTGGACCAGAACCTCCCGCTACTAAAACCGTTTCTTCCCCTCTGCAGACCCTGTGTTGTCTTTGCACCTGAACTGATCCGCTCTGACCGGTCCCAACACTGACTTACATAGTATCCCTTTAAATAACTTCTAAATATCCAACACTAAGAAGAGTGCAACAAAACTCATTTTAAATAACAAAAGTAAACTCTGTCTGTAAAATATTTTACAGGTAAATAACTTAGAAAAGCTAAGATTATCACACAGGAACATTTGTAGAGCCTGCTTGAAATATTTTTTTGCTTTACATAGTCCACACTTTTCCTTTGAATTGTCAATAATAGTAGAATGTGTCCAAATCTGGATTTATCATCTGGATAAATGAAGGTTAAATAAATAGTAGCCGCTTCTCTAATTATTGCCTCCCCATATTATTATCATTTCATTGTGTTTATTTCTTAATTTTAATTTTGCTTATCGTTTCTTCACCTTGCACCAAGTACCACAGCAATTTCCTACTGTTGTGATTTTCACTTATATGTCAATAAAACCCTTCTGATTCTGATTCCCATTCGGATTCTGCTCTCCAATTACACCAAGGGCTCTCACAAACTCTCAGAAGTCAGAAAAATAAATCAGTTTTCGATGCGCATCCCCTGATCAGGCTGTGTTTAAACTCCTTCTCAATAATAAATCAGGTCACTTTGTGTTTTCTCTTTGTGGAACTTCATGGCTCAGCAGTCTGACTCTGCATCTGTCTGTAATCCATCACACAGTGGGTGCATACCTGTGGGAACTTGATGATGGCCTTGGTATGAGGTAATGCTACACTGAGCCTGTTGAAATACAGGCAGTTTTTGGGGTCTGAGGGAGTTCGGCACGGGGGGAGTGATGTTAGCTTCCTCCATCCACCCAGCCTAAATGAGGGGGTTTAACCTTTCACTCAACAACTGTCCTGCAGAAAGCAAGAAGATGGTCTTTTGATCACCAGATTTCTTCAGAACACTGTGTGACATCTAAATGTCACACTAAATCTAAATTAAGCACATCTATGTGAATCTATCAGCATTAGACTCATTTGCTCTCAGTTGTTTGGCTTGTGACAAATAATTAACAATGAATCTCTGCAAATGAGCATGCTGGTAAAAATATTTGTAATGTCTTATTTATGCAACAGCATGTTTTGCCTAAATTAGGGAAACTACTCAGCTTTAAAGAAGAAATCTGGAGTTTTATCCCAGACATTACAGTCTAGAAGTGGAAAAATGTAGTGCACCTTAAATGCTTACGGCTGGAAGCAATGCCTCTTGGTTGTGAACACGCACCTCTAGCCAGTCAACAGAGCTAAAACCCAGTTTTACAATCATTTTCTCATCTTATGTTGATTTTTCATACATATACATATTAAAGATCAAGTTCAATCACATTTTTAAACATTTGCGGTGGTCTCTAGGTATGAATGCCTTGTGTGTCGTTCTCTGGGGGAAAAAAGTTCAGGTGCACGTACTCAGTGTTGGGAGTAACACGGTACAAAAGTAATTAACTACTGTAATGCATTGCTTTTTGCTGTAATGTGGTAATGTAAGTGTAACCCAGAAGCTAGAACCTTAATGAGGTATTAACTAATTGGCTTACTAATATGATCCATCCTCAATTTAGATAAAATATAAAATATAAATTAAGGAAATTAACAATACTAATTAATAGATATCTAATTAACTAATAGATAATTTCATAATGAATTATTGGAAGGGTGAATAACTAAAATAACGAGTTTAATATTAAACATCGGTTAAAACAAGAATCTTGAACATCACTAACAGAAACAGAAGAGGAAAGCTGTATACTATTGGTCCAGGTGGGAATCTGAAATTTCATTGGCTGAGAGAAATAAGTCCCGCCTCCGCGAAATAAAACCGTGCGACGCAGCTGAGCGAGAGGAGAGACAAACGGCTGTGCAGCACGCAGATACAGAAAACAAAGACTGAGCGGTTAGAGAGAGAGAGAGAGAGAAAAAAAAACAACGGTCGAGGCCGTGAAGAACCCTGATTTGGGTGCCGCATAGATAGAGGGAGAGGCGGACTTGACTCCTTCTAATAAGAGCTAGGAACTTGGAACCAACGCGGTGAGTAAAGAAAAAAGAAGAGAAAAAGCTAACGATGCAACTTAAAAAAAAAAAGGAAACTTAAATAGCTTATCAAATTAATTCCATTCTTATAGATTTGTGTGGAGACGACAGAGTGAACCAATCCTCTGTAGGAGGGAACCGTTGGAGCGCGTTGGTGAGTGAATGAGATTAAATTCAGTAAATTATTAAATTCAAAAAGCTAATTACAGCAACCGAGGTGACAGCAGTGGGCTGCTAGACGTTAGATCCCAGGAGTTAACATCTCAAACTACCAGTTAACGGTGGTAGGGCATATAGGAGTTAACGGCTCAAACCGCCAGTTAACGGCGGTAGGGCATATGGGATTCCCAGGAGTTAACGGCTCAAACCGCCAGTTAATGGTGGTACGGCCTAGATGTACAAGGTCCTCAGGGGCGTTATAGCTAACGCCATAGAATTAGCAATGCGTCCCTTAACCAAACATTTAATAATAAAAAAAAAAATAGATAAATAAAAATAAATAAAAGCTAACTGATTAGGGAGGAATTATTTTACAAAGGTGGACCAAAGGACCAGAATTTATATTTTGTTGAATTTTGTTATAGAACATTTTATTTATTTATTTATTTATTTATTTATTTATTGTGTTACAGATATACAAGGTGTCACAATGCTGTATAGAAACACAACTAAATGTATCCTTGTTGTCATGAATGTATTTCTTGTTGAATAGTGTAGAGTAATAGAATCTAACTGAGCCTATTGAGCTGAACAATTGTTGTCATACGTAATTATATTTCCAGAGCTACTGAGAATTATTTTAATAGACAATCAAATTGATGTTATGTTAGTTGAACTGTGAACCCAAACATGATTGGCTATGCCAATAGAGTGAAGCATTTGTTTAAGTCTGTAAGACTTTATGCTGTGATGTGACGAGAAGGGTCGATGCCAACTCGCTAACAGTCCTGTTGTTTACAGGCTGGGTTTTTTTTTTTCCTTGGGTTTGATCCCGACTCCTATGATCACTCACTTGGAACGAGAACTGGATTTCTTCCTGACGAGGGAGATGGCGAGCCTTAACCACTGAACGAACCAGGACATCTCAAGTAACTGAAGAGCAGACTGCTCTCTTCTGTGAACAATCTCAACGGTGTGGTAGGAAAAAATCGCACCACCGGACTCTGACTTTCACCCCAAGCGTGGGGATTTGACTTGACGCCGGCTGACTTGTGACTCATATGATCAAATCTCATACCGACCATTTTACTATTGTCGATTGTTTTCATCTGTTTTTGTGTGTTATCTTTATGTGTTATATTTCCCATTTTTATTAAAATTTAGTATATAAACCGTTTCATGCTATACCCGTGACTCCAGTCATTCTTAAACAACCTCCAATTCTCCCCGAACCTAATTATTGGCCCATTTGTTTATTTTTTCTTTTAATTATCTTATTGTATCCTGTAATCCGGTTACATAAAACTTGGCGAGCCAGCCAGGAGAATTGTAGAGTTGTTACCTTAGCTAACCATTGACTGACATCATAAGAGTGCCTGGAGGTCACAGTGGTTTGCCATTTTGGCATTATTGGTACTTTTGAGTGTTTTAAAATGGAAGTTGTGAAAACAGAAAAGGTCAAAGTTTCAAATGCTGTTTTAATCAGTGGGTTAACTGATACAGACCTTGATAACGAAGTCTTTGGGTTTATGGAAGGATTCGGACTAGTTAACAGGCGCATTAAGTTACCAAACTGTGATCAGATTATTGTGGAGTTTCAACATGAAGCCACTGTTAAGGAATTAAAGAAACAATGTTTACCCTATGACAAACCTTGTACTAGGAACCCAGATGTTTTCTTTCATATTCAAGACCTAGCCAGCGCGTACAGTCTAGAAACTAGCACATCTGCCACTGATGCCTATCTGTCAGAGCTCAGGGACATAGCTGCGCGTAGCAATCAATCATTTAAAGACCTTCTAATGGAGGAACTGGCAAAAATTGGGGAATCTTTAGGAAGGGATACCCATGCATCTGAACCAGTCACTGAACCAGAGCCAATGCTCCATAGTGACCAAGTTACATATTCCCTGCCTTTAACACCAGAAGTTAACTATATGAACAACTCAAAGGACAATTGTCCACCTACAGAGACTGGAAAACAAAACCCTTGCATTCCACCAAATCTTTTAAACACACCTGAGGTTCAGCGAGTTATTGTGGAACACATTGTTAAAAGCAGTGAGGTTATCCCTCCGCCTACTTCACAATACAGACTAAAACCGTTCTCAGGGCGAGTTCCACACCCTTCTTTTGAAACTGACTATGATACTTGGCGTAGTAGTGTAGTGTTATGCATAAATGATCCTTCACTCACCAAGTCCCAAATTGTACGAAGAATCGTGGAGAGTCTGTCAGCCCCAGCAGCGAGCATCGTTAAAGCTCTTAGTCCAAAATCCGACCCGGAAACGTACCTTGAACATCTCGATTCAGCTTACGCAGCTGTCGAAGACGGCGACGAGCTCTTTGCTCGCTTCTTAAACACAAACCAGGACAGTGGTGAAAAACCTTCCGATTACTTTCAGAGGTTATACACCTTGTTAAACCTAGTTATTCAGAGGAATGGAATTTCCTCCAGTGACGCCGACCAGCAGCTGCTCAAGCAGTTTTGCAGAGGCTGTTGGGACAGCTCGCTGATTTCAAACCTGCAACTCGAACAAAAGAAAGACAACCCGCCTCATTTTACAGCACTTCTCCTCAAACTGCGCACTGAAGAAGACAAACAGGCTACTAAAGCAGCACGCATGAAACAACACTTAGGGGCACAACGAACTAGAGTGTATTCAAATGTGCAAACAACATGCTCTCAGAGTAAAAACACTTGTGAACTGGAAATAGATGATAACTGTGATGACTTACGCAAACAAATCGCTGAGCTCAGGAGCCAAATTGCACAGCTTAAGGTTAACAACACAGATAAAAAGGCAAAGAAAACTCAAAAAGAGTCAAAACCCCGTGTGGGGACTAAAATTCCAGATGAGCCCAAACAGATTCAGCAGATAACAGCAGTGGTGCCTAGACCAAAGCCTGGATACTGTTTTAAGTGCGGAGAAGATGGGCACATAGCTTCTAGCTGTAGCAACGAGCCAAATCCAGCACTAGTTGCAACTAAAAGACTTGCTCTTAGACAGAAGCAGCGCGAGTGGGAGATGTCAAAGCCAATTGCTCAGTCTCCTCCTTTAAACCGGTAGAAGCTCCTATCGTGGGACAGATAGGTGCTAAAGTAGAACCAAGTCCCTCTAAGGAAAGGACAGAGAGACTTTTTTGCAAGCCAGTTCATGCTCATTCAGTGCCAAAACTTCCCAAAAGATTAGTGGGTGGGCGATGCACAGCTACAGTCTCAGTTAACAGTGTTGAATGTAATTGTTTACTGGATTCAGGGTCCCAGGTAACCACCATTGCCAATTCTTTTTACCAAGAACACTTACCTGACCTCTCAATTAAACCCATCAGTAATCTGTTAGAAGTCGAGGGCGCAAACGGTCAAGCAGTTCCTTATTTAGGATACATAGAGATAAGTGTCACATTTCCAAAAGAGCTCGATCAGTCTGGACTTGAGTTACCTACCCTTGCGTTAGTGGTTCCGGATATAAGCTCAAACTCTGATACACCACTACTCATTGGCACAAACACACTCGATCCTTTGTATGAGCAATTGTCTGCCAATAACTTACCTGATTCCAAGGCACTCTCTTATGGGTACCAACACGTGCTAAAAGCCTTAGCAGTCAGAAAAAAACAAAGCAAAGATGGACGAGTTGGTGTGGTGAAGCTTCGAGGGAGAACCCAAGAAGTTCTCCCTGCAAATAAAAAACTGTTACTAGAAGGGTTTATGCAACCCAGCCAAAACAAGCATGAGCCTTATGCACTCATTGAACAACCCACCAATGGTTCTCTACCAGGGGGTATAATTGTAGACTGTTGCCTCATTTCCTTACCTTCACATGGTCCATACAAAGTACCTGTTGTACTAAGAAACGAAACTAACCATGACATCACATTACCCACTAACTGTGTGATCGCTGAGTTAGTTAAAGCCGATCGTGTTATGCCATATCCAGAACCTGACAAAAGTGATCAGAAAGTACTTGCGGCGTGTAGTTCGCAGCAACAGACTTCACCTTCAAACCCTCCTCTCAGTTTTGACTTCGGTACTTCGCCCTTGTCCGAAGAATGGAAAGGGAGGATCACCAACAAACTTAACACTTACTCCGATGTGTTTTCGCACCACGATCTTGATTTTGGTCATACACAACAGATAAGACATCACATCAACTTAAAAGACGAGACCCCATTCAAACAGAAATCTCGGCCGATCCATCCACATGATTATGAAGCTGTGAGAAAACATTTGGAAGCCCTCTTGGAAACCGGTATAATAAGAGAGTCGGAGTCTCCATTTGCCTCACCAATAGTGGTAGTTCGGAAAAAGAATGGTGAGGTACGTCTATGTATAGACTATAGAAAGCTTAATCTGCAAACCATTCGCGACGCATATGCCCTGCCTAACTTGGAGGAGTCCTTTTCTGCTCTCGCTGGATCACAGTGGTTTTCTGTGATGGACCTCAAGTCAGGTTACTATCAAATAGAGATGTGTGAAAAGGATAAACCTAAAACTGCTTTTGTTTGCCCGTTTGGGTTTTATGAATTTAACCGTATGCCACAAGGAATAACAAATGCTCCAAGCACTTTCCAACGGGTTATGGAAAAGTGTATGAAGGACATTAATCTGAAGGAAGTGTTAGTTTTCCTAGACGACTTGATCGTCTTTTCCAACTCCTTGGAAGAACACGAAACCAGACTTTCTCACGTTCTTGAACGGCTTAGAGAATACGGACTCAAGCTATCACCAGATAAGTGTCGTTTTTTCCAGACATCTGTGCGTTATCTTGGACATATAGTATCTCGAGATGGCATAAAAACCGATCCAGATAAGGTGGAAGCACTCAAAACATGGCCGAAGCCTCAGACTTTGAAGGAACTCCAATCTTTCTTAGGATTTACCGGTTATTACCGACGCTTCGTTAAAGATTACTCAAATATTGTCAAGCCACTAACATCTCTCACGGCTGGTTATCCACCCAAACGGAAAAACTTTAAAACACCACCATGTAGATCAAAGTACTTGAACCCCAAAGAACCCTTTGGGAATCGTTGGAGCCAAGACTGTGAGAAGTCCTTTCAAACTATTATTGAAAAACTTACCACTTCGCCAGTTCTTGGCTACGCTGACGCAAAACTCCCATATCTAGTACACACAGATGCTAGTACGACCGGACTCGGTGCAGCGCTATACCAAGTGCAAAACGGTGTCACACAGGTAATCGCTTATGCAAGTCGCGGTTTAAGCTCTAGTGAAACTAGGTACCCTGCGCACAAGTTGGAGTTTCTAGCCTTAAAGTGGGCCATAACAGATAAGTTTCATGACTATTTGTATGGGAACACATTCACTGTCATTACTGATAATAATCCGTTAACTTACCTCTTAACAACGGCAAAACTCGATGCAACGAGCTATCGTTGGCTAGCTGTGTTGTCCACCTATAATTTTGACATCAGATACCGTGCAGGTACACAGAACGTTGACGCGGATGGCCTGTCTAGGAGGCTGCATGATAAACCTGAAGACAACTCAAAATTCACTGAGGAATGCCAACGACTAGATGAGTTCCGATCTCATCTTTTATCCTCTGTCAAAGAAGTCGAGCTTCAACTTCAAGCCGAAGCAGTGAAGGCAACATGCCAAAAGCACATGGTCTTGGATGAGACTGATTCTCCTTGTGGTTTAGTTCAGTCACTTGCCATGTCTGCAGCGGCCATTCCAGACCTATTCCAGTTGGAAGACAATAGTGACAGTTTCTTTGCTGTGCCCAAGTATAACCATGCTGACCTTGTCTCCTTGCAGAGGAAAGATCCAACCATTGGCCGAGTCATTCAGCTGCTTATGACTGACAATAAACCGCCAACTGATACTATTGCAGAACCCCCGGTGGTTCTTAACCTTTTGAGAGAGTGGAAACGGTTTGAGTTTCAAAATGATTTACTGTACCGGAGACGCCAATTAGGACCAGAGACATCATTGCAGTTAGTCTTGCCTGATTCATTACGTTCAACAGTCATGCAAAGCCTACATGATGATATGGGGCATCTTGGGGTTGAACGTACGACAGATCTCATTCGGTCCCGTTTTTACTGGCCAAGAATGGCTAGTGATATCGAAATCAAAGTTAAAACTTGCGAAAGATGTATCCGTCGGAAGGCCCTCCCTGACAAAGCTGCTCCAATGGTGAGTATTACCACCACCAGACCTATGGAGTTAGTTTGCATGGATTTTCTCTCCATAGAACCAGACAGTAAGAACACTAAAGATGTCTTAGTGATTACAGACCATTTTACAAAGTATGCAGTGTCCATCCCAACCAAAGATCAGAAAGCCACCACCGTCGCGAAGAACCTGTGGGAACATTTTTTAGTCCACTACGGGTTTCCTGAGCGTCTTCATAGTGATCAGGGACGGGATTTCGAATCACGTACAATCAAGGAACTTTGTTCTTTACTTGGTATCCGTAAAGTCAGAACGAGCCCTTATCACCCTCGTGGCAACCCCGTTGAACGGTACAATCGTACATTACTCAGCATGTTGGGAACTTTACAAGCCACTGAGAAACATCACTGGCGCGATTTTGTAAAACCACTTACTCACTCGTACAATTGTACAAAAAATGACGTGACGGGATACTCTCCCTACGAGCTAATGTTCGGTAGGCAGCCTCGGTTGCCTATAGATATTGCCTTTGGGTTACCGCATTTGAACAAGCCCTCTATAACTCATTCTCAGTATGTTAAAGAACTGAAGAGTCATCTGGAACAGAGTTATGACATTGTCATAAAAAACTCTCAAAAAACAGCGAGGAAGAACAAAGAACGGTTCGACAGAAACATTCGTGAGTCCACACTAGGTGTGGGAGATCGTGTTTTAGTCCGAAATCTTCGCTTAAGAGAAAAGCATAAATTAGCAGACAAATGGGAGCAAACAGTGTATATAGTTCTCAAACAGATGGAAAACTTGCCAGTATACACTGTAAAACCAGAGAACGGAGAAGGACCCAACAGAACACTCCACAGAGATCTTTTACTGCCTTGTGGTTTTCTCTCTTCATTAGAAAATGAAACAGAACGCGTTACGAAACCTAGCAGACCTCATACAAGACAGAGTTCAGCCTTAGAACCTGACCCAGATGAGCCACTTGACGAAGAGGTAGATGAGTTTTATTACTCTGATCTTCCACAAGTGCTAAACCGACCATCCTATCAAATAGCGGTCACCTTGCCAAATAGGGAACTCATAGCAGATTCAGGACCGGTAAATAATATTCAACAACAAAACACACTATCCTTACACACAGGGGATCGCAAGGAACCAACCTTAGCTGGTAATGAAAATGCTGAATTGTCCTTACTTGACAAAGGCATCAACACCGAAACATTCTTACCTGACAGAATGAGTGAAACTGCGACATTCTTACCTGAAAGAGTGAAAGAAGCAGCAACATACTTACCTGAAAAAACGAAAAAAAACGAAGTATACTTACCTGACGTAGAAACGGGGGATGAAACTAACACAAACCTACCTCAATTGGATGGTGTCCTAAAGTCGCAGCAACGTGATGTAAGTTTTGAACCCATCATACACGATCAGACACATACATCTGAAAAGACCAAAGTCTTAGAGAATAGCTCATCAGCTCTGTCGGAAACAGAGAGCTCACTTCGTCCTGTCTCAGTTGAGAATCAAACCGAAACGGATGAGCATGATACTGTGCAACCAGAGATGTATGTCAGGAGATCTGAACGAAGTAGTCAGCCTCCTCAAAGACTAACTTACTCTCAATTGGGCAATCCACTAGTGACCGTAGTTAGGTCCCTTTTCCAAGGACTTAATAAAGCTTTTATTGACTCTCTTACTCAAGAAGTTGTGTACCCCGTAGAAACAATGCACAGGGACGTGCATGATATTTAATGGGGGAGGATGTAACCCAGAAGCTAGAACCTTAATGAGGTATTAACTAATTGGCTTACTAATATGATCCATCCTCAATTTAGATAAAATATAAAATATAAATTAAGGAAATTAACAATACTAATTAATAGATATCTAATTAACTAATAGATAATTTCATAATGAATTATTGGAAGGGTGAATAACTAAAATAACGAGTTTAATATTAAACATCGGTTAAAACAAGAATCTTGAACATCACTAACAGAAACAGAAGAGGAAAGCTGTATACTATTGGTCCAGGTGGGAATCTGAAATTTCATTGGCTGAGAGAAATAAGTCCCGCCTCCGCGAAATAAAACCCTGCGACGCAGCTGAGCGAGAGGAGAGACAAACGGCTGTGCAGCACGCAGATACAGAAAACAAAGACTGAGCGGTTAGAGAGAGAGAGAGAGAGAAAAAAAAACAACGGTCGAGGCCGTGAAGAACCCTGATTTGGGTGCCGCATAGATAGAGGGAGAGGCGGACTTGACTCCTTCTAATAAGAGCTAGGAACTTGGAACCAACGCGGTGAGTAAAGAAAAAAGAAGAGAAAAAGCTAACGATGCAACTTAAAAAAAAAAAGGAAACTTAAATAGCTTATCAAATTAATTCCATTCTTATAGATTTGTGTGGAGACGACAGAGTGAACCAATCCTCTGTAGGAGGGAACCGTTGGAGCGCGTTGGTGAGTGAATGAGATTAAATTCAGTAAATTATTAAATTCAAAAAGCTAATTACAGCAACCGAGGTGACAGCAGTGGGCTGCTAGACGTTAGATCCCAGGAGTTAACATCTCAAACTACCAGTTAACGGTGGTAGGGCATATAGGAGTTAACGGCTCAAACCGCCAGTTAACGGCGGTAGGGCATATGGGATTCCCAGGAGTTAACGGCTCAAACCGCCAGTTAATGGTGGTACGGCCTAGATGTACAAGGTCCTCAGGGGCGTTATAGCTAACGCCATAGAATTAGCAATGCGTCCCTTAACCAAACATTTAATAATAAAAAAAAAATAGATAAATAAAAATAAATAAAAGCTAACTGATTAGGGAGGAATTATTTTACAAAGGTGGACCAAAGGACCAGAATTTATATTTTGTTGAATTTTGTTATAGAACATTTTATTTATTTATTTATTTATTTATTTATTTATTTATTTATTTATTGTGTTACAGATATACAAGGTGTCACAATGCTGTATAGAAACACAACTAAATGTATCCTTGTTGTCATGAATGTATTTCTTGTTGAATAGTGTAGAGTAATAGAATCTAACTGAGCCTATTGAGCTGAACAATTGTTGTCATACGTAATTATATTTCCAGAGCTACTGAGAATTATTTTAATAGACAATCAAATTGATGTTATGTTAGTTGAACTGTGAACCCAAACATGATTGGCTATGCCAATAGAGTGAAGCATTTGTTTAAGTCTGTAAGACTTTATGCTGTGATGTGACGAGAAGGGTCGATGCCAACTCGCTAACAGTCCTGTTGTTTACAGGCTGGGTTTTTTTTTTTCCTTGGGTTTGATCCCGACTCCTATGATCACTCACTTGGAACGAGAACTGGATTTCTTCCTGACGAGGGAGATGGCGAGCCTTAACCACTGAACGAACCAGGACATCTCAAGTAACTGAAGAGCAGACTGCTCTCTTCTGTGAACAATCTCAACGGTGTGGTAGGAAAAAATCGCACCACCGGACTCTGACTTTCACCCCAAGCGTGGGGATTTGACTTGACGCCGGCTGACTTGTGACTCATATGATCAAATCTCATACCGACCATTTTACTATTGTCGATTGTTTTCATCTGTTTTTGTGTGTTATCTTTATGTGTTATATTTCCCATTTTTATTAAAATTTAGTATATAAACCGTTTCATGCTATACCCGTGACTCCAGTCATTCTTAAACAACCTCCAATTCTCCCCGAACCTAATTATTGGCCCATTTGTTTATTTTTTCTTTTAATTATCTTATTGTATCCTGTAATCCGGTTACATAAGGCATTACAGGGACAGAAAATGGTAATATTTACTCGGTACAATTGTCAGTAACGTGGTAATTACAATGCATTTTTAAACCCAGAATCAAGATGCGGGTTTCCTAAAAATTCAAATTGCGGGAAGCCTGAAAAAAGATCCAGTATCCACATATATGACGTCATTTATGGACTCAGCTTTGCGGGCATTCTATGAGCAGAGAGGACGCAGCGGTAATGGCTCAAATACTCCAGCTGCGTCCTGCGTGCGGCCGCTGTTATATTCACAAAATCGCTCCACCAAAACAAAGTAATTCGTTTGCGATCGTTTATATCGGCCCATATTCTCTGGTACTTCATGTAATTTTTAGCTGAGTTCGTAATCTGTGCGCCGGTGATTTCAACTCATTGCTGCTGGAGCGCAGCGCGAAGCTTTTATTTATTTATTTTTGTGTTCGGTAGATCCCTTTGGCTGATTAGTTAGAAACTAGGAAATCTAGTTTACAGTTTTTCTAGAAGACGGAGAAAACATGCAGCATGCAGGAAGGTTAGAGAGAAAGGGCAGGATATTATTCACATAAAATCAAGAAAGCAAAACAAAGTTCTTGAAAAGAAAAAAGTAGGTAGATTTATCCCCAATACACATTTTTACCAGTGAAAAGCAATAACATACATAAGCATTTAATATTTATACTAGTGATAGAATCAGATCACCCCAGAAGTCAGTCCCACATCCAGGGCCGTACAAGGCATTTGGGGACCAAGGCAAATATAGGCTTGGAGCCCCCACCACCTCACTCCCTGCTCAGTTAATATAAGATGGCAGCGTGCTGAGAGTACAGATTGTTGTTGCTTTTATTTAATAAACAATCATTTTAAAGCACTGTTATTATATCCGACTGTTTTTAACAGCAATCCTAGCTCAGACACCACATCACTTTCCACATATATGTCATGAGCTCACTGAGCGTCAGATTACCAGATTCATATTGAAGTTGTTTTGGTGAAAGTAACTTAAAGTAATGCAAAAGTGGTGTAATGCCTTACATTTCGAAATCAGTAATATTGTAATGTAATTAATTACTTTAAAATGAGGGTAACAAGTAATAAATAATGCATTACAGTTTTGAAGTAACTTGCCCAACACTGCACGTACTTGAGGATGTAGAATACAGCTGGAGGAGAAAGTGTGTGGGGTTTAACTCCTGATATTCAGACATCTCACCTGATTGGCTAAAAGCAACACGGCACTGACTCTGCTCTGCAATGTTGATGTTTTATCTCCACTAATAACACAAGCCTGAAGGAGTTCTGCTGTGTGGTGGAGTTGCTAATGCTAACGTTAGCTTCTACTAGCTGAGACGTTTTCTGCTGTTTCCTGGAACCACCAATAGCCTTCCCTGTCAAGAGTCAAGGTAGGTGAGTCCATGAATGTTAAGTGACTGTGTGACGTAGATCTGTCAGGCTTTCCTAATCTGAGCATTTTTTGTCTATTTTCCATCAGACGCTAATGCAGGAAATAGGGGTAGAATACTATTTTCACGTTCATCCTGCATGTTAAGGTTGGTTTATGCTTGACGCGTCCGCGAGGTCTGCACGGCTCCGCGTGGAAAAGTTGCGTCATTTTGCGTCATTTTAACAACCACGCCTCTCCACCTCCGCACGGCCCAAGATTTCCGCAACACTCACCTCGGAAAATTTCTAACCACGCGGACGGACGGACGCGGAAAAACATGGCGGACTGACAAGAACTAGTATGGCAGAGGTTCGAAAATACAGACATTTGTATGATTCAGCTCTCAGAGATCACCGTGATCAACATGTTGTTAATAATCCTTGGAGAGAAATAGCTCGCACTGTCGGAAAAGACGAGGACGCCGTTAAAAAATGCTTGAATGCCATGTTGTAAACAGTAATTTCTACTTCTGCTATGGTGTAGTGTTGAATGCATGCCGTAGAGCTCCATGCTGTCCCGTTCAGTTTGGGAGAATATTGGCTCACCGCAGAGACGAGCCGCACGAACCATAAACGCTGCGAGTTGTGAAGCACGTTCCATCCGCGAGCCGCATCACCGCGCGGAAAGTGAATGCGTCAAGCATAAACCAAGCTTAAAACTCAGAGTGAACAATCACTTTCAAAAATAATAAGTAAAAAATGGTTTCTCAGTTAACCTACTCTTTAAAGGTAATGGGTACGAGAAATTTCACCAACTCTGCATCTGGCTAGTTACTCCCACAAACACCTGCTCTGGGACTGACATCTGTATGGCAACATTATGAGCATTAATGGTACACTTGGGGTTAGGTTAGTGTAACAGAATGCAAAGCTTTCATCTTCAAATCATTTTGTTTGAAGAGTAAACAGAAGTCGTATTTAAGAGTATTTAGGAGTTGGAGTTTGCTGCTTGTTCTGTATGGTCTCCCTACACGTATGTTGTGTTAACTGGTACCACTAACCCTAGTTGCTAATGTGTGGTTGATATTGCACTTTCTAGGTTTCTACAATCCCCCAAGGTGCTTTACAACACATCTACCCACACAAAGTCATCCATACACTGGTGGTGATAAACTACAATGTTGCCACAGCTGCCCTGGGACTCACTGACAGGGGCAAGGCTGCAGAGCACAGGTGCCCCCAGAGGGTTAAGTGTCTTGCCCAAGGACACGACTCCCAAACACTAGGGGTTGCATGACTTAATTTTTTTTAAAGTCGACAGTCAAGTAATGAAAATCGAGTCGACTTTGACTAGTCGTTGATGACGTCATACACCTGAAGAGGCACGGAGGGGGGGGGGGGGGGGGGTCGGTAGGTTCGCTGGAGTTTTTGACAATTAAAATTGCGCCCACATTTTCAAAGTTAAGCACATTTCTTTTAACAACAGTAGTTTCTGCATCCTACTTCAGCCCTCTCCCCCCTCCCCCTGCGCAGCGGCCGTAAACTCACTGATGCGCCTGCAGCCTCTCAGAGTTCCTGCTGCTCTAAACATTAAAATAATTATTTCATTTTCTGTTCCTCACTTCTGATTTCCTTCAATGGTGTCTGTTTGTTGCAACCAGCAGGTACAAAAACTAACTTGTTTTTATTTGACTATTTTTCTGTCCTGTCTGTTTATTATCTTCCTGCATCTCCTCTCAGTCCTATAGAAAAACTGCTACCTGGGTTCATTTATATTCACCTCATGAGTTACCTTTGAACTGCAGTTCTAAAAGATCCACCGACCGCAAAAACAGCGGAGTGCTCGCTGCTCGCCGGCCAACTACAACAGGACCGTTTTTGCTGCGGAGTTCGTGCTGGAGCGGAGCGGAGATAGTGGAATTCTGGGGGGGGGGGTCACCGGAGAACAAAACAGATGATGTGCCTCGCTCCGCAGCAGCGAAACGCATCAGGCACAAATGACAGACAGAAAACATGAAAGGAAATGAGCCGACATGAACGATTGCATGTTTAATTTGTTTTTGAGGTGGTGACACCTGATTTGGCGGTGCTCAGGACGCAGATGTCTGGAGAACGCGTCAACAATCAGAGCTTTGCATGCGCAAACTGGTTAAGATTAGGATGGGGGTGAGGGGAAGGTAAAATTGCAAGAGGGAAAAGGTCACAGTTTGGTTAAATGTCCGTTTTACCGCCGGTGTCAGTACCGACGCTCTGGCACAGCGCGTCGCCTCCGCCTCCCGACGCAGGGGCTCATCACCTGCTGTCTTTTCCGAGGACTGCATCTTGTCAGTCATTATCACGTGACAGCGACTAGTCGATGACGGGCATAAAAAGTCACTACAGAGCCGTGAAGTCGACTAGTGACTAGTTCATATAACCCCAACCAAACACACGGCTTGAACCTGCAAGCCTCTGGTTATGGGGCAGGCACTTACCTCCTCTGCCACAGTTGTAGATTTAAATTTTGAATATGTGGTTATAAAGTGTCAAAAGGTCATATTTTCCTAAAAGGACAAGAAAACGTCTACAAGCTTGTACTTTGAAACACCTTGTACTCATGTAAGGCTTTTTCTGTGTTTGGAGATTCAATCCTCCACGACACCTCCCGTGTTGCTGCTGGTTTCACTCAGATGTTTTGTCGTCCTTCAGGCAACTTTTTTCTGCAGCTTTTTTTTTTGACCTGCTTTAAGTGACTGGGTTAGGTAATCAGTTCTATCGTCTTCTGAAACTCTTGTCTTACTTTGCATGAAAGCTTTGGATCATAATCAAGTTGAATTAATCCTCCTCTGCCAAACCTGCTGAGACTGCGAGTCATCGTGTCAGCCTTTTTTAGTCGTTCATCTATAAATGTCAAATTCCACTGCACAGTTTGCACTCATGCATTGCCTTAGCATCACCTCTCCACTTTCTTTGAGCTAGACTTCTTCCACAGCGGCTGAGTTTACATAAAGTCCCTGCTCCGTGTGAAGAGTCACAGAAACCCTCGTTTCTATTGTGATCCCTGTCCACAGTCTGGAGCACTTGTCCTTCTGCCTCTGAGAGCCAGATTGTGCAAACTGTCTCCAGCCACTTCAGACATTTTAGAGTTCTGACCTCAATGGTACTGTTTTGCACTATCTTTGATTTCTAGGTGGTCACTGATCTGCTTGTTTAATTTTCCGTCTTGGGAAAGTCATATGAAGACGGGCTTCAGAATATAACATCTCACAGATCATTTAATGTTGATTAGTTTTGATATTTTATGTGAGAAAATATGATCTTTCATCCTCGCTGGTTAAATCTTAGGTAAAGTCTGACTGAAAGTGGATCCAGATCTGTCTCATTCTAAAACACTGAGGGGTGTTCGGTGTATCCTGCAGACCTTGCCAAAGGTATTACTATTTTTGCAGTGAAATATCTCAGTTTTTGAACAAAATAAGGATCCATTTTTTGCAGATTTTTCTGCATGTATCCTTCCTTCTTTTGGTCCAGCCAAGCATCCCATCCTCCTCCTCCTCTTTCTTGGATCCTCAGGGCCATCTCTCTCACACTTAGAACTATTTTTGTGGCTGTTTATTGGAATTCGTGCTCCAGTCGTTCTCTGACAGCCTTTACTGTAAGAATACAAGACGCCACTGCCACCATGAGGGGTCACATGAGCTGTAACCAGCTGACGGACAGGGCCAGAGGGGCTTCAAGGCTAAGACAGTGTGATCAAGTTCAAGACGGGGGCAGCAATTTGGGATGAGTGGATGCGGAGGAAAAGAAGAGCCTGATAATGTGGTGTTAGGAATCTAATATGTGTGATGTCAGGAGGCTGCATTGGGAAGATATAATAAAAGGGAGAGATGGAGTTACTGTGTGATGGAGGAATAAAAATGGAAAGGCTCTAAGCTCCTCTGAAAGAAGGACATATCAAATCTACCGCATTTCATCACGTCTCAATAACATTCATTTCTAAACATAGACTGCTGGTTTGCAGGAAAATACCTTTTTTGGTTTTGTGAAGGAAATCAAACTCAAGAACTTGGAAATTCACAAAAGATTAGAGATTTAGCTTTGTCAAATGCTACAAGGGGTTTGGTGAACATCCTTCAGATTGTCAGGGTGAGGTCATCAGGGTCAGACAGGTTATGTGTCCGAGGTGCAGAGATGTGATCCTGACTAGACAGAGGTGCTCGCCAACAAATCATCTTTCTGCTTTCATCTGCCACCTCCTCCTGCCCTTCTTTTCCCGCTTCGCTCATTCATGTTTTCATTTCTCGTGCCTTAAGCCGTCAGATGATTTATATTTTGAGGTTGCTGTTGACAAAGGCAGCAGAGCACAGTTCAGTGTCTCTGATTGATAGAAACATTACAGCCTGTACAGCTTAATGTGACGAAGCGCCACGTTGTGGTCGGTTAATGTCTCGGTAAAGAGGCTGTTGAATGTCGGGGCTCGTGCATTTAAAGGATTGCATTACAGGAATCATGCGCGTGCAGTTTGTGGTGCAAGGGAATCAGTGCTGAGGGAAGTGCTTCTTTTTAGATTACTTCCAATGAGCATAGATTTACTCAGCTACGTTTCTTCCTGCACCGTCTGATGAAAATGAATAGAATAATCATTTTAAAAAATTTATATAAAAATTAATAAATATTCCTTTTATTGGGAAACCTCACAGATTTTTGCCCAGTCACCATTCCCACTTCATTCTCAGTTGAGTTAAATTCAATTCAAGTTTATTTATATAGCGCCAGATCATGACAAGAGTCATCTCAAGGCACTTCACACAATAAACATTCCAATACAGATCAGTTCATTAAGCCAATCAGTAAAGTTTCCTATATGAGGAACCCAGCAGACTGCATCAAGTCACTGACTGGTGTCAGTGACTTTATAGCAATCCTCATACTAGGCAAGCATGTAGCGACAGTGGAGAAGAAAACTCCCTTTTAACAGGAAGAAACCTCCAGAGGATCCTGGCTCAGTATAAGCAGTCATCCTCCACGACTCACTGGGGATCGAGAAGACAGAGCAGACACACACACACACACACACACACACACACACACTTGCATTTATATCCTTGTGTGGACCTCAATTAACTTCCATTCATTTTTAGTGACTCCACTTTGCCTTACCCATACTCTAACCCATGGACGCAATTTTCACTTTAGAAGTGTGTGTGAGTGTGTGTGTGTGTGGGGGGGGCGGGTATCTTTACAGTATGCTCTAATGGGAAACAGGCTTCAACCAGTTTCAATTTCATATAGCGTGTTTTTGGATGGTAAAAAGTGCAGGGGTCAAAACTTGACTTTGGAAAAAGTGTGTGTGTGTGTGGGGGGGGGGGGGGGGGGGGGGACACATGTCCCCCCTGTCGTCCACCCCCCACCCACCCCCCACCCCCCACCACCCACCCCAAATGACGTCCATGCTCTAACCCTAACCTTAACAAATGTGGTTCTATTCCTTACCCTAACCTAAACTAAAAGCTGATTCACACCATTTCTCTAAACCGAAGTTTTAGGGTGATTACTCTGCAAACAGTCAACATCACATGGATCATGTCTATGTTGAGTCTGTCAGTCCGGACCACTTCTGTAGGACGTCCAAACTAGGTGTTAGCACAGTTGGTAACATTGTGTGGACCAGCAAAATGTCCCCTCAATGTGACAATGTCCACACATCACAGGTTCAAAGTCAAAATTTGTCCACTTAAACACACACACACACACACGTTGTACAATTGCAATTTCTTATACTCTATTTTGTAACAGATAAACTTTGTCTTTATCTGAGTGAATCTATAAATAATTCCACAGATGAACTAGTAGTAGCACATTCTATGTTAAGGAAAGTAAAAAGTTAATATTCTCAGGTTCATCGAGTCCCTCTCCAACAAACATTAGTTCTGTAAAACCCATCACATCTACTACTAAACTCATAAAACATCACAATAAATATTTGCATTTTGTGATTTTGCCATGTTTTTAGTAAGTCTAACTACATTAATTTATTTATTTATTTTGTTTAACCTTAATTTAACCAGATGTGTCGACTGAGAACTCATTCTCATTTACAACGACGATCTGAAGAGGCAGCAGCAGCAACAGACACATAGTTAGCTTTACCTCAAAGAAAAACAGATAAGATAAAAACATACAAGATAAAAATAGAATAAAACTATTGGAAATGAAGACAACGGACTGTTCTCATATTAAACATGTACAAACAATCAAAACAGATTTAAAACAGTCTTTAAGAACTCAGAAGCACATTGATCAGAAACTATTGATAGCAATTAATTATTGAAGGTTAATAATGGAATGTAGGTGGCGAGCGTCAGTGGTTTTGCAGCTCATTCCAATCGTTGGGAGCAGCAAACTGGAATGAGGAGCGGCTAAAGGAGGTGCGAGTTAAAAGCTGCACTAAGTCAAAAATACAACTGAAATCACCCAATTTCATTGTATGTGTAATATATATATATATATATATATATATATATATATATATATATATATATATATGCATAGAATGATTCCCTTCCACTATGTAACCTGTGTAACTTTCCTTTTCTCTGGTGTTTCCGACTAATTAACAAAAAGTACCATTTGGTAAAGATGTTTTGTCTTCAGAAAGAATAATAACGTCTTTTATCCCACAGTACAAACATTTTAGGGCTGCTTTTATTTCCCATATTTTAACATTTACACTGAAGCAGCAGCTTCCTCCTTCTGATGATTGACTCTGTTGCTCTATTCCTTCAGAACGGGCCATCTTACCTGGCTTCTGGGGCTCAGGCATGTCTGTTTACAGGGATTCCTCTGAAAGCGTCTTCCTCTCTGCTTCCCGGTGGAACTGCCTGCATGTCTCTTCATCCCTTTTTATCAGCTCTCTCTACCCCTCCTCCTGCCAGCACCATCCTCCCCTGAGTAGAACAAGAAAGGAGGAGAGCGACAGAATGGTTGTCACTTGAAACCTTGGCAGGAGCTAAGGGGCTTTAAGGAGGACGAGGAAGACACCATGAGGGGTAAAAGTGGTTCAGAGCCATAAAAAAATGTCCATGTCTCTGGAAAAGGTGCCAGCTTATTAACTCGTTAGACTCTGGAGATGTAACAGTAACGAACCAACCGCTGCTCGTGAGCTCTTGACGGTTTGAGTGAAGGCTGATGTGGAGACCTGACTGCAGAGATATGTTAGTGCCACAGGGAGGTGCTCAAATAAAATCAGGCCCAAGTCAGTCGTTAGTTCATTCCTTTATTTGATCAGACACATGAAAATGGCACGATTTAACTTCAGAACAAACAAGTGCCTTACTGTAAATGTTCAACAAGGAACCTGGCAGCAGTTTGACTCATTTCATCTTTAATTTGGACTCTGTGCTCCATTAACATTTGAAATCTGGGTCGCATTAAAAAATTAAGCTTTCCAACATTTTTCTGTGTCATTGTGCGACTCCAACTTGCTAATTACAAACCCTTGGGAGGATGTTTTACTCCTAAAAGTTCAACTATCCTTCTTTAAGTAGCCAGCCTCGTTTAACGATTCGAGGAAGATAATAGGAGGAAGAGGAGGAGGAGGCAGAGGGAAGAGGGAAATGAGATAAAAGTCATTCCCAGCCTCAGCTGTTGTGAGGCTGCTCCTGTTAACAAGACAAATACCTGAAGCGAGATCTTAGGGGGGACGTTAGAGGGACGGTGCCTGACCTTTTGACCTCCAGAAGAGGCACAAATTTCCCCAAGGCTTGTGGAAACTGCAAATATTAAAAAAGGAAAGAAAGAAAATACTGGATATTTTAAGTTATTATGGCTGGTTTGATCCATCTAAACTCCAAGAATCTCTGTGGTTGGCTCACATGTTGCACTTTTATGATCGTTTGATGATTTTCCTGCACAGGACCTACCACCTTATTCCTTAAAAGCAGCTTATTGGTTGAATTTAGAATGAAAGTTGCTGCAGTTGCAAAAAGTTGATTTTAAAAAATGACAATTAAGAAATTTACTGAATCAAAGTTTGCGCAATAGTTTGCTCTTAATCCTACACTGTTTCAAAATAAAAACGTGGATTTCAACAGAATCAAAACATTTAGGCTAAAATAAGTGATGTAACTAACACCATGTCTCCCAGCTGTCTTTTGCACACCTATGTCTTTGTCATCTGAGCTTTAAATGTGAGAAATTGTTTCCAATTTCTCCACAAATTGGATAAAAGTGGGTAATGAGAAGTTTTTATCCTCCTTCCACTCATTTAAAACGGAAGGGTCGACTAAATATGGAAATTCCAGACATCAGTGTTAAATTATGCATTTAATAATCTTTTCAATTTCCTTTTTTTGTCCATCTCTGCATCCTGTTTTGTATTCAGCTCTCACCGTCTAGCTGCCAAAATTACCCTGGCAGCCATAACTTTGGCAATAACAATAAACATTCTTTGAGACTTTAATTTCGAGAAGGAACTTAAGTCAAAATGAGAGGCGGAGATGGAGGACCGGCTATTTAAGACAAGTGCAACTTTAGATGCTGATTTTTAAGGGGAGTAAAATGCCCTTGAGGACGATTACAGAGAGCTGTTTGAACAGCAAACATAAAAGGTCCTTCAGTCTGTTACACTTACTGTCTTCTATGGCGTCATGCTTCTAAAATGAATTACTTTTTATAAATGCTGCAGATGCATCCACAGCTGCTCACTTGTGATTTAACTGAGGTCTTTAAATCAATAGGAATTATTCACTTATCGTAGATTTGAAATGGAGACACTGGAATAACTGGGGATGTCCTACATGATCCAGTGGTCCGCTGGAGATGATGACACCGAAGTTATTTAACGTTTTCATTAGTCAGGCCTCACTGACGAGACCATTACGCCAGCTGAAGCAGGTCCCCTCCGCCATCACGCAGTTTCCTCCCCATGACAGTTTGGAAATTAACGGTCGATGGGCGGTGTGGAGCATCAATATTTAAAGCTGCGTAATTATTTATGAATGGTGTGTGTTATGAATTGATTTAATCATCACTTTTAGAAGATTTTATGGATCGTTGTAGGGAAAACACCAGGGATCCCAGACAGCGCACCAATATGATTCAACAAAAGAGACTGTTTTAAACAACTGGGCCTGACTCGGGACTGCTGAACACACTTTGCACTCTGCTTCTCGAGTGGCATTGAAACGTACAAAAAATATTTCAAAATGTTTTTTGCTTCAAAATGAAGTAAACAGGAGCAGTCACGTGTGTCCAGTTACACTTAATGTTAATTTAAGAAGGAAAACTGATGTGATCTCTTATCAAATATACTTTATGTAACTTTGAACTCTGTGCACCTTCTTAGCGGTCTAGTGGTAGAGTGTCTGCCCTGGGACTGGGAGACCGGGGTTCAAATCCCAGTTGGGTCATACCAAAGACTAAAAAGGGGGCCCAAAACGTCCCTGCTTGGCACTCAGCTGTAAGGGTTGGATTGGGGGATTAAACCTCCAAATTGTTCCCGAGCGCAGCCACAGCTGCAGCTCACCAGTCCCCACAAGGATGGGTCAAATACAGAGATGTAATTTTACCAGTGTGTGATGACTAATGGGACTTTAAATTTATAAGCATGTTTATTAAATGTTGCGTGTAAAAATACTATAAATTGCCACAGAGTCACAAGAACTCGTGTGATGAACAAATAAAGGAGTTTTACATAACTTATTTTACTTTCATGTTACTGGTGCATCTATATTCACTCTGTGGTGGCGTCAGCCATTTTTGGGTGTGGTCTGTTGGGGCGGCAGCTTATCTGCTGCTGAGAGGGAGAGATTAGATAAGCTCATTAAGAAGGCCAGCTCTGTCCCACGATGTCCCCTTGTGCCAGTCAAGCCCCCACAATGCGGGTCAAAAATTGAAGCAAACCCGGAAATGAAATAAGTTGCAGTTCCACCCTCATCCAGTAGGGGCTGGTGTCAGAAGCGAGAAAATTCTCATTGACTCCCATGTTAAAAATACCAATTTCACAGCAGAAATAAACATGTTTACAGCCTGGTTCCAAAACATGTTTTTTGTTTAAATGATCTAGTTTACACTCATGACAACTCTGAGGGGGGTGAATTTTTTTCTCACTCTTCTGTTTAAGTGTATTAAAAGCCTAAAAGTCTGTATAATTAATGAGCATCAGACCCAAGTGACGGCCGCCTCAGACCCACGTGACCACAGAGCTAGCTCTGGGGAAAGGCCTCAGTAGAGCCTCGGCCTCACCTGAAAACTGTTAGGTCATTTTCAGTCTCTCAACTTAGACCATTAGTTGTGCCATTTGTGTATTATTTGTTGGATATTTTTTGTGCAATTGTTGGACAAAATGACTTGCTGTGGCATTAATTGCACTAATAGAGCGTCCAAGGAGTCTCCACTTCCTTTTCTTCGGTAAGTAAAATTGTATTTATGTATTTTAGGTCACTGCCGCTCTTGCACTAGCTGAGCTTAGATTTTAACATGTAGTGTTTAACCATGAAATTTAAATGTAATAGGGAAAAACCCAGTGCATTTAGCATAATGCTGCACTTTAGAAAATGGGTTGAAATATAACATGTTGGTGGAGCTGGGTTCAGACTATCGGCTTGTGGAGCTCTCGGGAGACCGATGTTTTCCACCCGGTTCTCCCCTCCCCGCAGCTCGGCGCATCTCTGTCTGATCGCGGCTCCTGACTGCTGCGAAGGCTGCCGGCTTGTGGAGCTCTGGGATGGAAACCTTTCCACCTGGTTCTCCCCAGCAGCAGCTCTGCACATCTCAGATCGCAGTGGCGCTTGTCTGCTGTGCGGCTGCCGGCTTGTGGAGCTCTGGGATGGAAACCTTTACCACCCGGTTCTCCCCAGCGGCAGCTCTGCGCATCTCAGATCGCAGCAGCGCTTATCTGCTGTGCGGCTGCCGGCTTGTGGAGGTCTCGGAGACCTCTGTGTTCCACCCGGTTTTACCCAGCGGTCAGCCCGGCGTATCTCTGATTCAGAAGCTCTGGTGTTGTGCACAGTTAACTCCGGTTTTAGCTAGGTTGCTACCTCCATTAGCTTAGCTCCCACCTCCGCGTTGGCTTTGGGTTAGCTTCAGGTTAGCTTGTAGCTTGTTCTACCGGGTGTCGTCAGTTGATCCCAGCCTTACAGCCCCACCCTCAGCTCCACCTCTCTTCCCTTTTGTGGAATTGTCTGGGCTTGACGGAACCTGTGACACGGTCAAAATGGCGGTGGTGGCCACCTCCCATTGATCTTCAAAAACGTGTTATTGGAGTCTATGGAAACCCATTGTCCAATATTTATACGTCGATGGTGCCAGGGCAGGAGGTGGGAGACAGAAGGTCTCTAGCAAAAAATAGCATCTCTGTTAAGTGGATGAGTTTAGCCTTCAGCTTTTCAAAGTAGAGTTGCTTCTCCCAATCAAAAGCAGTTAGCGAAGGTGGTTTTGGCAGGATGTTCAGTAATGCGCAAAAGTATAGGCATGTCTGAAAAAATGCTGTAAACAAAGCTTGCTTTCAAAAAGGGAAGTGTTAACGCGGCCATATCATGGAAAATCCACTTTTTGGAGCTTTTTACTATGTGATATTATTTCCTCATCAAAATTAAAAATACAAACTAAACCCATTTCTGGCTGCATTCATGCATTTTTCTGTTTCAGCTGCAAGTTTTACATTGAAAATCTTGTAAAGCATCAGTGGAAACTAATCTGTTCACCAGGTCCTGCTCCTCTCCTGTAAGCTAGTCTCTGGTCTGAAACCCATCTGCCCTGACCAGCTCAGGATACGTGTCTTAAGCCTAATTTATACTTCTCCGTCTGTTTCAGGACAGATGCACGCAACTCCATTATCCGTCCTTTCGAGGGCTCTCCGACAGGCTCGCAAGGACGGACGGAGCTCTCTTTTCTAAACATCCATCCATCGAGACAAAGAATGCAAGCTTGTGATTGGTCAGGACGCCGCTGTCGTCTACAGCGCCGCCACTGCGCCCTCAAAAACCTAAAGAGAGCTGAGTATATCTAGCAGCAGACACGGAGCAGCTTGAAGAATCCATCACAGAAAAACTCTAAAAACATGAACGTTTAATTCCCCCGTGACTAGAGGAGTGAAAAGATACGCAGCAAGCGTTTCATTTGTGGACGGAAATGACAGGAAACGTGGGTTTAGAGGTGGCGAGAGCATGAGGAGGTGGAGGAGAATTAGAGACAAATTTTTCCGTGTTAAAAAGTCTCTTATATACAAAAAACACATTAAAGGACCTTTAATAATGTATTTCCGTCAACAAACAAAAGAGAAATCTAAATCAAATCCATCAGACTCTGCCTTCGAAACAGCTACAGTTGTTGAAGGAACTGGGCTGGTGGGTTGTTCCAGACATGTTGGAGAACTAACCTCTGATCTTCTGTGGATGTAGGTTTCCTCACATCCTTCTGTCTCTTCTTGTGATCCCAGACGCACTCCATGATGCTGAGACCAGGGCTCTGTCGGTGTCATGTTCCTGGGAAGGTGTTTAACCCACGACATGAAGAACCATCACAGGACAAAGGCAGAAAGTTCAAACAATGATTTATTAACCGTAACTAAAAGTGTCCTGGAGATATCCAAGTGTGAAGTAGTCGGCAAGAGTCCAAAGCCAGCAGGGAGGGCAAACGGTGTGACGGGGTACGTCCAGGAGAGGGAGCCAGATGATGGCGGCAGAGGGCAAGTGAAGCTGGAGGAGAGGTGAACCTTGAGTGTGTAATCCAGGCGGGTTATGGTGACTTCCAGGTAGGTACATCCATCTGTGGTTCAGCGATTCCAAGTATCCTGAAGATGAAACAGACTTGAGTCCAAACACCAAAAAATCCAAGCACAAAAAACCAGATAAATCCAAAAACTGTGACAGCACAAATGTCTGAGCAGAGACCAAGTAAAACCTAGTACTGAGTGGCAAGATTCTACCGTGAGTAGTTAATCATCCAGCGATGTGAAGTGGTTCCCTCTCCTCTTAAATAGACCTCTGCTGCGGTTGATTAGAGGATCTGCAGCTGCCGCTGATCGGTAATGCCCCACAGCTGGTGAGTGCCCTCTCCTGGAATGACAGTCTTACAAAGATGTTGTGGAGAAGAGGGAGTACTCACCCCGTCACACAACAATGCCCCCCCCTCAACGGACGCCACCTGGCGTCCTAGCAACCGACTCCTCGTAGTCCCGAATGAGGGAATGGTCCACGATGAAGGAGCGCGGGACCCAGGAGCGTTCCTCTGGGCCGTACCCCTCCCAGTCGACCAGGTACTGGACCCCACGACCACGGGTTCGGGAGTCGAGGATCCGCCGGACTGAGTAGACCAGTCCCCCCTTGTAGAGCCGGGCCGGCGGCAGAGGCGCAGGAGCAGGGCAAAGAGGACTGGAACCAACGGGTTTAACCAAGGAAATGTGAAATACAGGGTGTACCTTCATATTCCTGGGGAGGTCCAGCCGAACCGTGGTGGGAGTAGGCGTGTCCAGGACCCTGAAGGGGCCGATGAACCTAGGAGTGAGCTTCCTAGAGGAGGCCTTTAGCGGGATGTCCCGGGAAGACAGCCAAACATTCTGACCAGGAGAGTACAGCGGGGCGGGGCGCCGGTGTCAGTCTGCCAGCTGCTTGTTCCTGGCGGCAGTGTGCTCCAAAGCCGCCCGGGTAGAGGCCCATGCCCGTCTGGCCCCCCTGAGAAACTGCGGGATGGAGACTGAAGCCGAGGACTGCTGTGGAAACAGTGAGGGTTGGTAACCCAGAGACGCCTCAAATGGTGACTGACCGGTGGAGGTGGATACATGGCAGTTGTGAGCATACTCGATCCATGCTAAATGTGTGCTCCAGGTGTTGGGCTGGGAGGAGCAGACACAACGCAGCATGGCACCCAGCTCTTGGTTTAACCGCTCACACTGCCCATTAGTCTGAGGATGGTGGCCGGAGGTGAGGGCGACCTTGGCGCCCAGAGCTTCTGCGAACTCCTTCCAGACCCGAGCCACGAATTGGGGACCCCGGTCAGACAGAATCTCTGTGGGAATACCATGCAGCCTAAAAACATGCTTCACAAGGAGTTTGGCAGTAACAGTGGAGGAGGGAAAGCCTTTAAGAGGCACCAAATGACATGCTTTAGAAAACCTGTCGACCACAGACATGATACATGTGAAGCCCTGAGATTCTGGAAGACCTACAACAAAATCAAGCGCTATATGCGACCAGGGACGTGACGGATTAGGAAGGGGACAGAGGAGCCCAGCTGGGGCTCGGTGGTCTCCCTTTTGCTGAGCGCACACAGGACAAGCTGAAATATAGTTCTTAATGTCTATATACATGGAGGGCCACCAGAAGGTCCGTCGTATCAGAGCTATAGTGCGTCCCACACCTAGATGAATGGAAAACCTTCCTGTGTGTGCCCAATGTATAACCTGCCCCCTAAGCGCCTGAGGAACGAATAGCCTCCCTGGGGGTCCCCCTGGTCCGGGCTCGGTTTTGAGTGCCTCCAAAACCTTGTCCCGGATCTCCCAGGTGATCCCACCTACCACACACGACGAAGGAAGGATGGGTTCGGGCTCGGGTTCTTGGTCTGGTGCATACAGTCTGGATAAGGCATCGGGTTTAGTGTTCTTTGATCCAGGGCGATAAGAAATCTGAAAATTTAAGCGTGAGAAAAACAACGACCACCTGTATTGGCGGGGGTTAAGACGTTTGGCTTCTTTCAGATAGATTAAGTTCTTGTGGTCTGTCCATATTAGGAACGGCTGTTCCGCTCCTTCCAGCCAATGCCTCCATTCCTCGATGGCGAGTTTCACCGCGAGCAGCTCCCGGTCTCCCACGTCGTAACGGCTTTCCGTCGGGGACAGCCGCCTGGAGAAAAAGGCACACGGGTGCAGTTTATTGTCCTCGGGCGCTACCTGTGAGAGGACCGCCCCCACCCCGGTCTCAGATGCATCCGCCTCTAGCACGAACTGCCTCTGGGGATCGGGTCTGTGGAGGACTGGAGCGGCGGTGAAGCGCCTCTTAAGTTCCTGGAAAGCAGCCTCGGCTTCTAGGGACCAGACAAATGGGCGTTTCACAGACGTTAAGTTAGTTAGCGGTGCGGCTACCTGGCTGTATCCCTTAATGAAGCGCCGGTAAAAGTTCGCAAATCCCAGGAAGCGCTGCAGCTGTTTCCTGGATGAGGGGGTGGGCCACTCCGTGACCCCGCGGACCTTCTCCGGATCCGCTCTGAGCCTCCCGTGTTCCACGATGAACCCGAGGAACTTGACCTGTGGGACATGAAACAAACACTTCTCTGCTTTGACATATAAGCGATACTCCAACAACCGCTGGAGAACCGCTCTAACATGTTCCACATGCTGTGCAGAGTCCACTGAAAAAATCAAAATGTTGTCTAAATAAACTGTTACAAACTTATTCAGGAAATCGCCCAACACAGAGTTCACAAGCGCCTGGAATACAGCAGGGGCGTTAGTCAACCCAAAAGGCATAACCAAATACTCATAATGTCCAATAGGAGTCTTAAAAGCCGTCTTCCACTCATCCCCTTGTCTGATGCGCACCAGGTGGTACGCGTTCCTAAGATCCAGACGGCTAAACACCCGTGCGTTCTGCACAGGTTCGAAGGTCGAGCTGAGTAGAGGCAATGGGTATTTATTCTTTACAGTGATCTGGTTTAGTCCTCTATAGTCTATGCAAGGTCTGAGGGTACCTTCCTTCTTTGGGACGAAGAAAAACCCCGCGCCCAGGGGAGAGGAAGAGGGTCGAATGAGTCCAGCGGCCAGGGATTCCTGTATGTAGGTCTCCATGCTCTCCTGCTCAGGTCTGGAGAGGTGGTACAGACGACTGCTGGGAAGAGGAGCCCCAGGCAGCAGCTCTATGCTACAGTCAAAAGGCCTGTGTGGAGGAAGAGAAGTAGCTCTGTCCTTACTAAATACCTGTGCGAGGTCGTGATACTCCTGGGGTACATTAGACAGGTCAATCTTCTCGGCTGATGGCGGTCTAAAAGCGCTGATGTTAGGAGGGGCTGCTCCGAGGCAGGACTGGGAGCATCTCGGGCTCCACCCCTCCACTCTTCCCGTCTCCCAGTTCACCTGGGGATTGTGGCGGAGGAGCCAAGGGTCACCGAGCACTACTGCAGTCTGTAGGGAGGGAAAAACAAAAAACTCTATTTCCTCCACATGATTTCCCGACACCCTGAGTTTTACCGGGACAGTCCGATGCGTGATGGTGGTTAAGCTGCATCCATCCAGAGCCGCCACCGCGAGTGGAGAGCCGGGTCGTGGGAATTCCCCACTGACGTACTCGTTCTGTGTCAATCAAAGATTGTTCACAACCTGAATCCAACAAAGCATCAACCGGAAACTGTTTAGCATTAGCATACAACATACAAGGTAACACACTGCGGGACCCCTTAGAGTTCTGACTGCCCACCAGTAGTCCCGACATTACCGGTGGGCACGCCCCTTTTACCAGAACCGGGCAGGCTTTGGCAAAATGCCCAGACCCCCCACAGTACATGCAAAGACCTGACTTCATGCGATGTTCACGTTCCTCCTTGCTGAGTTTGGTCTTTCCTAATTGCATGGGTTCCTCCGGGGGAAGACTCTCCGAGGAATGACTTACTGACCCAGTTGCCAGTGTGGGTGTGGGAACGTGAAGCTCCCGGTGCCTCTTGTCGAGGGAGATGGCCAGCTTGATCAGCCCCTCCAGGGACTGAGGTTCCGGGCACATGGCGAGCTGGTTCCTGATGCGGCTGTTTAGAGCCTCCGTAAAGGCGGCGATGAGGGCCTCCTCGTTCCAGGCGGATCGAGCCGCCAGGGTACGAAAATCCAGGGTCATCTCTGCCACCGTCCTCTGCCCCTGTGACAGCGTCCACAGCCTCCTGCTTATGTCCATAGGGGATATGTCAGAGCCAAAAGTCAACTTAAATTCGGCCAGGAACATCCAAGGGGCCTGCCAAAAAGGCAGGGTTGTGGCTCTTAGCTTCTGCCCACCTTAATGCTTTTCCTCGTAGCAGTCCAACAATATAAGAAATGCGACTTACATCAGTGTGGAAGGCTCCAGGAGACCGTGCAAACGCCAACTGACACTGGAGGAGAAAACTGTGGCACTCCTCGAACTCTCCACTGTACGTCTGAGCAGGAGACGCAGGGGCGGTGTGGTAATAGGCGGGTTCCGCGGCCGCGGCCCCTTCAGTATTGAGCTCAGGAACGACGAGGTTTCCTTGGGAGGTGGTGGCTCTCTCCTGAGAGGGGTCCTGTTTCTGGAGCTGGGTCAAGCCCTGTTGAAGTTGACGGATCATGGCCTCCAGCTGTTGAGATCGTTGGTTAACAATCTGGAGGTGTTCCAATAAGACCGGCAGGGCCTGTTCCTGCTGAGTTAACCTAGAACTGAAATCGGTGAGTGATGATTCCGTGGGGTTAGCGTTTTGGCTGGATGATTCTGTCATGTTCCTGGGAAGGTGTTTAACCCACGACATGAAGAACCATCACAGGACAAAGGCAGAAAGTTCAAACAATGATTTATTAACCCTAACTAAAAGTGTCCTGGAGATATCCAAGTGTGAAGTAGTCGGCAAGAGTCCAAAGCCAGCAGGGAGGGCAAACGGTGTGACGGGGTACGTCCAGGAGAGGGAGCCAGATGATGGCGGCAGAGGGCAAGTGAAGCTGGAGGAGAGGTGAACCTTCAGTGTGTAATCCAGGCGGGTTATGGTGACTTCCAGGTAGGTACATCCATCTGTGGTTCAGCGATTCCAAGTATCCTGAAGATGAAACAGACTTGAGTCCAAACACCAAAAAATCCAAGCACAAAAAAACCAGATAAATCCAAAAACTGTGACAGCACAAATGTCTGAGCAGAGACCAAGTAAAACCTAGTACTGAGTGGCAAGATTCTACCGTGAGTAGTTAATCATCCAGCGATGTGAAGTGGTTCCCTCTCCTCTTAAATAGAGCTCTGCTGCGGTTGATTAGAGGATCTGCAGCTGCCGCTGATCGGTAATGCCCCACAGCTGGTGAGTGCCCTCTCCTGGAATGACAGTCTTACAAAGATGTTGTGGAGAAGAGGGAGTACTCACCCCGTCACACAACAGTCGGGACCAGACCATCACGTCCAGGATTTCTTGTTCTTTATGCTGAAGATGGTTCTGAATGACAGGTTAGATGTTTGGAGGCACTCATTTTGCATTTTGTACATTGATAAAAACAAAAAAACTCATTTATATTTTTGAAAGCAGTCTTTGTTGACACCAGTTTTTCAGACCAGCCTAAAACTTTTGCACAGTGCTGTGTTGCGATACTCTGGAGGTTTTCCAGGCTCTGAAAATAGACTCACAATAATCCAAGATTTGCTGGAAGGGATTATTTATCCTTTCTGGCCTACGAACCATTAATGACTCCCGGTAGCAGCTGGAGAGTGACTGGAGAGATTCCCTCCCATAGCTCTTACCTCCAGTTCAGAAGTTTCCTTGGAATCAGAAGCTCGAACACAAAATGGTTAAGTAATAAATCCCAGAAGACAACAAAATAAAACAAATAAAAGAGATTAAAAACACACAAGACAATATTAAAATGATGAAAAGATGTTAACTCTTGTGCAAAGCCAGTGAACGTTAATGTGCTTTAACGTGAAATATAAAAACGGTAAGTGGTGGAGTCTGTCAGAGATGTAGAGGTGGCTCAGGGGTAGTCGGGGGTTGTCGGTTACATTTATAATTAACATTTAACTGCTAAATTAGGATCTGAAAGTAACAGAACGCATTATTGGCTGTTCACTGTGTAAATCTTCCATCTGATAATCATGTTTCCAACAAGTGAAAATACATCCTCTTTGCTACTGGAGTAATAAAACATAAATTAGGTAGGTTTTGTTGCTGATGAGAGTGGTGACTTTCTCTTCATTTACAATGTTTACATCAATGTAACAAAGACAAAATGTTAAAGCTGCAAAGGCAAATCTGCAGAACAAGCTAGGTTTTGAATGCAAACACGGGTCACAGAACGCTCACTCCTCCCACACAAGTGTGTAATGAATGAAAGACCCAGCGGAGTGCAGCAGTTCGGCAAGACCGATAAACCAGATGGTCTATGGTTGCTTTTTGTTCTAAACGTGTTATTAGTAGGGTTAAGGTTAGGGTTAGGGCTAATGCAGTGACAGAAGCAAGCTGTGATCTCCAGGAGAGGCAGTGCAGAGCTAGAGAGACGTTTTAGCTGACTGTGATCACCAATTGAGCCCAGGTTCTATGGCTGCCATTTTGTATTTTTTTGTTAAGTTACCACCTCTTTGTTAATTAAACCTTTTTGAACTGCCTTTGAACCGCCATCAGAGAGCCTTTTCCTTCCATTTATCATCACCTTATGCAGACACCATACCTCATTTACGTTCCTTTTTTTATATTATTTTTATTGAACTGTGTTCTCCCCTAACCACTCCTAGACAGCCAGAGGGGATGTGACATAATGGGGGCTCGTCTGGGATTTTACACAAATGCGAAAGAATCATGTTTTTTTTTTGTTTGTTTGTTTTTTTATCTCCACAATATATACACGGCTATGCTATGTCAGAACATTGTTAAGAAACATGAAAAGAAAATTTGTGCACATGTGTTTTCTAAATTTGCTATAGCAGCTTTAAGTAAACAACAAACATGCTTATTTTAGACGAACTTCTTGAAGTGTAGTCCTCTGATTTAAAATAAACATGAGTCGAAACAAATGGAAATGTTCCTTTAACCCTTCCACTGTCCTATCAGATGACCCCACCACGACAGGGGGTGATTGAACAGGGCTTAAAGTGCATTTCTTGGCAGGGGTAAAGTGATACACCCCCTAAAATATTAAAATAAAAATACACCAGAAGTCCATCTGACCCGATCAACAATGCAGGAGGGATAATCGGTTTAGAGGTCTATTATAATCTATTTACATGTTTTAATTTTCAGATAAAGCAGTATTTTACTTATCTATGTATGAAAGCTTCACCTCAGGTCACAGTCTTCCCCTTTAAGGGCTCTTCCTCTGAGGCCTGATGGTCTCTGTTGGATGATTGGCCAAAAAATAAGGATAAGGCAGCAGCTCATTGTTTTAATTTATGGTGGGCCAAAATGGACTCAATGTGCTATACAATGTGACATCATTACCTACAGAAGCAAAAATAAATAAATAAACACAAATTAAAGGGATTCAAGGATGTTAGGAACAAATTCTGTTATTTGGGATTGTGTGCTGCATGTACTCCCTTAAATTACACATAAACCACCTTAATCAAGACACATTATTGTAGTTTGTTTTTATATCTAGTCAAAAAGATCAAATAAACAAAGATCATAGCATCTTTGATGCAGAAGCTAAAAATAAAGTATTTTTCAGTGATTGACTTCACACCACATCACATATTTAAAACGTGTGACATGCTTTTGAATATTTGATTGGCTTTCCTTCTCATTTTTTATGAGGTCCCACTTTCAATGACAGGATGTGACATCTTCCTTCAAACTTGTGTCATTTTTTACATAAACAAGCACTGTTGCATTTGACTAATAATAGTGAGGCGGCACCATTGTTTAGGACAATGACAGAGAGTAATGGCGTGTCCCAGTAAGAGGAGACAGATATACCATACAGGCCTGCAGTTTCAGAGGCAGAGCCCGGGGGAATCGCATGCCTCAGTCACCATATGCTCCACACGAAGATCTGCTACCTTTAAACACAGATCATACCGCCGTCAGCAGCATCTTAATGAAAATGTTTAACATCTTTCTCATTTATGGGGGGTTGTTTTTGAGGGGGAGGCGCCAAATTCCAAAAGACCAAATTCACATAACTCACGTCAAGCTCCAAAAGAGCAATTTTGACATTTTTTTATTTTAAAAAAAGAGATTAGATGCCAAAAGCAGTATTGACGTCCCAAGTTTCTAAACTTAAAAAAATATATATCACTGGATTCAAAACTCCTTTTCAGCACTTTGATACTAAAATGTTGATTTTGAAATGATGGACGCCATTCACTTCTATCCACAGTTTATCCCATGTCAGCAGAACTCTTCAGCCAAGAATAAGCATTGAGAAATAATTCACATCAATCACATTCACCAGAGAGCTGCAGATGATTCCTCTTCTCTCTGGTTTGATGCTTTGAAGTTTGGAGCACCTCTGGCATCAACCCCTCATCAGGGATGCTTCTGTAATTTTGCCCTGTGGCTGACCCAAACTCTTTTGCAGCATTTTGCCTCTTCCAGACCCTGTTAAATAACAGCTAGACCTAGAATCGGATCCCTGCAGGCCAGCAGAGGAACAATAATCCACAAACTGCATCTTGGAGGTGCGACATATTGTATTCAGTACTCATTTAACCTGGAGTGCTGCTAATAAACCAGAGCAGAAGCCATTGGAATAAAAGTAGCAAACTGAACTACAGATTATATAAATGTATTTAATTATACAATTAAAATAGTTCGCTCTAAGATGAAAATGTTTTAGCAGCCCTACATGTCAATGTGACTGATCCTAGAAATCCTATGAAGCACTCCATTAACCAAATACTGAATTACACTTTTCACAAATCATGATTCTTCCTTAAGAGAGATTAGCCATGAACAACGTGATTCTGCAGAGTCCCAACATTCTGCTTGTTTGCTCTTTAATGAGAAAACCCAGGACCTGTTTGGAACAACAGTTATGACCACAATATGTTCAACATGAGTGGGATTAGTGAGGCAGACACGGAGCTTCAAATATCCGATGCTAATCTAGACTCCAGGAAATAAACAGGAACTGTTACCCATAAATTGAAATTTTGACTTTCTAGCAGAGTAATAACACTGATCACAAATAGTCACTTGAGACTGGTGTGAACAGCTGTTCATTGCAGCTTAACACCATCTAATCGCTAGTTCAGGGTTTATATAAATACCTGTTAAGGTTTTCTGAGAGTTGTGCAGTTGAAACAGCTGAACTAGTGTTCTGAATGCTGACTAAAGAAATTTAGATCTCTCTCCCTCTCTCTCTCTCTCTCTCTGTCTCTCTCTCTCTCTCTCTCTCTCTCTCTCTCTCTCTCTCTCTCTCTCTCTCTCTCTCTCTCTCTCGTCTCTGGACATAAATATTTAGTTCTACTTGTAAAAACGGCTCATGGAACAGTGTGGGGGTGAGAGAGAGGTGACGGGGTCTTTTCTGATTTGTTAGTGACCTCTGCTGGTCCTGCATGCGCCATTGCAAGGGGGTTTAAACAGGAACACATGACGATCAGAAAATGAATGCGCATGCTACAAATGGGACGTTTCGTGTTACCAGCTTCAGTCATATAAATGACAGAAATAAAACTCTGTGGTCAAAACTCAGTGGTATGGATAAAATATATATATCATCTTTCTGACAAAATGTTAAATGTTTATCGAGTATTTTAATTGTATATTAATAAATGTATGATACATTAAATTTACAGACAGAAACATTGAATGAGAAGGTCATAATGATTTTATTTTGAAAATTTACGGATGAGCGTTGAAACACATCTTGCCGTCTTCCGGTGTCCGCTTCTCCAAAATGGCTCGTGATCTGTCATTTAGAGTAGCTGTTCTTTTCTCTTTTTTGTTCTTCGGATTCATTAATTTCGTGTGCTGTAATAACGAACGAAGGGTAAGAGGGGAATACTAGTTCTCATCCTGTTTTAAAATAAAAGAAGCGGGTGTTTTTCGTCTTATCTGTGCTAAAGTGTTAGCAGTAGCCATAACTGACTCGCCAGAGACTAATGTTAATTTTTTTTTCTAGGTCGGTGATGCGTTGGAGACCGATTTTAGTGGTTTATCTGTGCCTCTGGAACACTCATTTGAACTCGGTGAGAAATGCTAGTTTATTGTTGCATTATGTGAGTTGTTGTATATGCTAGCTTGTAGCTTTAACACCATAGGTTAGCACTGACCCCATTAAAAGTTCTCCTTAGATAATTTTATTTCATGGATCTGTTCGTTTGACAGGTTAAACAGAAGGGAAGTTATTATAATTGTTCTGACAGTTTGATGGGTATGGTTTAATCCCACATTATTTATACTGAATACAAATGCTAAATAGGGCTGCACGATATTAGGAAAACCTACGATATTCGATAACAGTGCTTAATATTGCGATATCGATATTACTCATGATAAATGAACAAATACTGAAGTATGCAGTGTTGATGTCGTCTGGCGTGTGACGTCTGCTCTGGGTTCAAAGAAAACAAAACTAATGCATGAATTCCATTACAACATAATATTGTATTGCAAAAATATGCAGCTGCACCTGCTACTGTATTAGCAGCAAAACAACAACCTGCATGCATGCAGTTTCTCAGTGACTTTAAAACATCACCACCACCATAAAACTTTTTCTGATGCTCCAAATACAGAAAAACATCCCTTACCAGGGTTTTCTGAATAAATAAAAATATCTGAAAATAAGTTTAAATGTTAAACAATAGTTAACATCACTTACATGCAACAGCAAATTCTCTCATTGCTACTGAGCATTTTCTCTACTTATGTGGTTATGATATAAGGCTGTTGCTGTAATTAGGAAGTGATCTGTGCTGGGCTAAACTAGGAGAATATTAAGATTTTCTGAGGGAAAGAGAAAAACAATTTTCTACCTTTCAGAAGAGGAACTGGCAAAAAAACTACATGGAAAATATGTGAAAACGTTTGTTTTTAACCCCAAATTGAACAAGTTTACCTAGATCTTAAAAAGCTGCTCAGATGATGAAACTATGAATCTGATAACAAGCTAACAAATTGAACTAGCTCCTCTTAAGATAACCGGCTAGCAGAGCTTCTGACTGAGTTTATGTACAGCAGCAAATCAACTATCTTGATTAACAAGGTTATAAAAGCTCATAAATGAAAAATCACTTTGATGTGTGGGGGAACTTTTCCAGGCCCTCTTTAGCAGCTCAGGGTGGGACTAGTGGGCCATTCCCATCTGTACCGGGTCGGCCCGGGCCGGGTAGCGTAGGTTGTTTATCTGGGTGGCCTGGTATTTTTCCGGGCCAACCAAGGCTCATTCTCAGCCCTCTTCTCGAGGGGGTCTGCTTCAGGCCGACCAGGGCCAACACACCCACTGCTGACAGCAAATTCACACCTTCCATTAGAGCAAGCCTCTGATTGGTGGGTAGAATCAGCCCACACGGGCTTAAGGCAAGGATGTGTGGAATCAACCGGGCCAGGCTGGGGCCGACTGGGGCTACCCGGCCCGGGCCGACCCGGTACAGATGGGGATGGCCCATAGGAGAAGAGTGCTGCTGTAGCCTTTTAGCTGGAAGCTAACCGGAGCCAGAAACCTCAGCACAAAGTGTGTTCGTTAATCTGAGCCAGCATGACGAATAAGGGAAGCGAGCGGCAGCGGAAAGCGGGGGCGGAGCGGAGATAGTGGAATTTTGGGGATACAGTCTGTGCTGGAGCGGGTGAACCGGGCGGCGGCACGGCGGCCCAAAGTAAGCGCAGCCCAGGGAGCTCCGCTCGGCAGCACCGTCTCCGATGCTCCGGTGTCGGCGCGCGGAGGAAGTGGTGGTGCCGAAAACAAGAGCGGTTATGTAAGGCTGGCAAACATCTCAACCTTCGGATGGAGACAGCCGAGCAGCGCGGGGCAGCTCGTAGGGGGCGGGCGTATTACGTGAACGGACCCATCTGATTGGCCGCATATTAGAAGGGCTACATTTGATTGGTCAAATAACACTTCCGCGTAAAAAACAGAGCTGGTTTACAAAAAGTTGATGTATGACACGGATGGAAATGTTTGAACCAAACATTTATCGCCGTTTTTGACGTGCTTTACGATGGGCCTATCGCATGTCCTGTTATCGCGATGACTATAATTTTTCGATAAATTGTGCAGCCCTGATGCTAAATTATAATGATTGTTGTCAGGGGCGGATTTAGGACTGAAGAAGATCCGCGCGCACACACACGTGACACGCACTAGTCAACATCATATATATTTGTCTTGTACCACATAATTTTTAATCTGAAGCTACATATTAAGCACATTCAGGGCAGAGTATAGTTCCTGTTAGTGTTTAGTGTGAGATGATAGTAAATATTCCCTTTCTTTCTCCAACAACGTTACCTGATAGTAAGCTAACTTTAGGCAAACCAGCAGTACAACAAATATTTTTAAATAAGACTCACAAACCTGAGTCAACACCAGTCTCATCAAAGCTGGGGTTCTGTCGCCGTACTTTTGGTCTAAAAACGTCCTTATGTCCATCTTCACTCATGCGTTTCAGACAGAGAGTGTAGAAGAAGCCGGCTGCTGAAGGGCTTCTTCTTCAGTGGTGGAGGCTCAGGCAGGCTGTATACAAACTACTGCTAGCTGCTCGCTCTCTGTTGGACTTTGGTACTGCATGTTACTTCCACGATTTAGATCCGGGGTTTTTCATAAAACATCCGGGGCTTGATTCCAAGTAGCCAGGCCTAACGCCGCCCCTGATTGTTGTTAAGTTATGATTTTTTTCTTATTACATTTTTTGCTTAAAACTGGACCACTTAAAACATTTCTTTTTTTTTTGTTTGTTTGTTTGTTTTTAATTCTGTTTTTTTCAGCACAATATTATCTAAAACCAGTTTCTGTTGCTTTGACTTTTTCAGTAGTTTTCATTTTGTTTTAAATGGTCTGTATTTGATATAGCGCCTTCTAGAGTCCTGGTACCCCCCAAGGTGCATTACAACACAATCAGTCATTCACACACACATTCACACACTGGTGGGGATGAGCTACGATGTAGCCACAGCTGCCTTGGGGCGCACTGACAGAGGCGAGGCTGCCGAGCACAGGCGCCACCGGTCCCTCCGACCACCACCAGCAGGCAACGTGGGTTAAGTGTCTTGCCCAAGGACACAACGACCGCAACCTTCCGATAACTCCTGTGCCACTGTCGCCCCATCGTAGTTTTAATAATAGAGTGCCCCCCCCCCCACACACACACACACACACACGTGTAGTTTGATTACTTCATTTCAACGACTGTACTAAGTATAAAAGTACAGATAGCTAACAAGTCATTTTTATTGTTTTTGTTTGTTTTGTTGTTCTGTCTCTCATTTGCCATTCTAATCAGAGAATTTTGATCCCCAGGCACAGGCTGTTGATTCAAATAGTATTACCTTAAACTTTTTATATATATTCTGACTATAATCAGTCACTCTGAGTTTTTCATGCAGGCTGAACATGAAAATAGTCTCCTACACTGCTGCAGTAGCTTCTGATAGAAAATAGACAGTGAAACTCTAGGATTAGAAAAGCCTGACAGATCTGCGTCACATTTTCACTTAACATTTATGGACTCACCCATTTTGATTCACGACAGGAAAGGCTGTTGTTGGTTCAGCGTCCAGGAAACGGCAGAGAACGTCTCGACAAGTAGAAGCTAACATTTACCATTAGCAACTCCACCAAACTGCAGAACTCCTCCAGGCTTGAGTTATTTGTGGTGATAAAACATCCACATTGCAAAGCAAACAGTCAGTGGCACACTTCTACTTCCTGAAACTGATGCACAAGAGCTTTGTTTCCCCAGAGTATGATTTGCAAGGCGTTCATTCCCACTAGAGACCTCTGCACAAGTGTTGAATAAACAAGTGAACCGCACCTTTAAGATTTTTACAAATGTGAGGCCTAAGAAAAAAATTCAGATAACTTTATAATTTTCTATTTCTACAGTGGAAAATACAAAATGTTGTTGTCTCATACTAAGCATGTTTTAAACTTTATTTATTTGTATTTGATTGGATGATTAAAAGGACCACTAACTCTCACTGGCTTTTACTATAAAGCAGACTCACAAGGACCCTTCGTAAAACCGATTTCAAAACTGCATAACAGTGACCCTTATGCTGATAAGAAAATAATTTAATACTTTGTTGTTTATGTTAAAACATTTTGTGTTTTATGTATTGCTTGAATCATTTTTAGTTTAATAAAATCAAACTTTTGTGGTGCATGAGTACTCTCAGCTTGATTATTTGAGCTAAGTTGAAGTGTTGTTCCTAGTTCCCAAATCAAGACATAAATGATTTTACACCATGCTGTCTACTTATTGTCAAAGAAAAGAGACCTGTTCCTCCACAGGGAAAAGGTTGAGGAATATGTAACTCCGATTAGATCTTTGCATCGCAAATTGGTTTATTTGAAAGGAAGAAGGTGCAAGAAAATCCTTTTTACTTTGTGTCTGGTATGTGGCAGTAGTACAAAAGTAGAAATCTTCCAGACCTTAAAAAGTTGCAAGCTGTTGCAGGAAGATTAGGGATGCAACAATACCCCTTTTTTTCCAAACCGATACGATACCAATACTTGAATCTGAGTACTCGCCGATACTGATTACCAATACCGATACGTCTACCACACAAAAAAATGCAATGATTTGGAATACAGATTTTGTTTTCTTCTCTGCTTTCAACAGGAAAAGACTGTGAGGTAGATAAAAAGTAAAATATATGAATGGAAATCATCACAAAACTAAAATATTAGGTGAACAGAAATGACAAATTACAGTCAAGCCATTTTCAAGCAACTGCATTGGTATCGGTTAACTTTTACCGATACTGGTATTGGTATCGGTGCTGATACCAATACCAGTATCGGTGCATCCCTAAGGAAGATACTGGTCATGTCTCAACAAGTGTGACTGAAGTGCTTGCACTTTATTTTTTTACTCTTTGTTCACTCGGTTCTGTTGTTTCTTTTTCCAGATGATACAGCAAAGTTTGTGGTACGAGGCACTTTGCTGTTGAAAACTGGCAGGGAGCCGAGTGTCGCGCTTAGTCAGAACCCACTTTCAGAGGAGGACAGAGTGAAGCTGAAGGTAAAGTAAGATTATCAGGGCCAAAAAGTGAAGGTTGGATTCCACACCAGTCAAATTTTAAATGAGTGTCCACATGTTCAGCCAGCCATTACAAAGCTTTTTCACCAAGTGCTTTTTATGTGTGTGTCTATTGTTGTTTGTCTAATTGGGAAGCCTTGACAGCTGTGTGTGCATGTGCGTGTGTGTGTGTGTTTTCCCCCTTCATTCAACACTGAGATATTAGCTTGTATCTGGCAGAATTCTGGTCCAGACGTGCACATTTACAGGAGTGGAACATAAATCAAAAGTGAAGGTTGCACAGAGGTGTGTGTGTGGGTGTGTGAGAAACGGAGATTACCATACAACCTTTGCAGTAAAATGTTAGGTTTGGTCTCCTCAGGAAGTGGCAGAAGTCGACGGTCTCTACAGAATCCGAGTGCCTCGCGTTTCTCTGCAAGCGGACAGACAGACGGAGTGGCAGGTGGACGGTTACCTCACAGCTTTTGTCAGAGCTGTACGTAGTTCACTCCTCGATCAAAATCAACTTTATTGGTGAAAGTTTAGAAATAAGTAGTGCTTTCAGGTTAAATTTCAATCTGCTACAAATCCAGAATGTTTGTAAAAGCATAAAGAATGACTCTTTTTAGTTACTCGTGTAACTTAAGATGTAGAGTATAAAGTTGTCCTCTGTGACTTTCAGTGTGCGATGGTTGAGTCCCACCTGAGCGACGTGATCACACTCCACACAGATGTCTCTGGATACCTCATCGGCGTCTCCATAGTAACGATACCGGGTGCCTGCAGAGGCACCAAGGTTGAGGATGAGGTTGATCTTGAGGTTTTCAACACCACGCTCAGCATCATGGCTCCTGTCAATGCTCCCGGGTCAGTGGAGTTTCTTCATTTTGATCAGTTTTAAAAAATTTTATGGTTTTCATTCTGGGGTCACCATGCTCTGATCAGCCGGCACTGGATTCCTTGTCAGATTTTATTTTGTTTGTATTTAACATGCAAATACACCTTGCAGCCAGACCGGTTGCTGTGGTGCATTACATATTCTCCGCTAGATGAAATAACTTTTCAGATGGTAGTAGTGAACTACCCCTCCGTGACAGTTCCAGACATGTTTTGCTTTCTGGAAACGGCAACAGCAAAGTTAGAAAGCACCACACGGATCTGGGATCAAGACTATCAAGCAGCCGTTACTTATCTGTTGTTAGCAGAGTTTTTATTTCATACCACTCAAACAGCAACCACTTATGTTTGAAACATGAAATTAAGATAACATCCAATTGACTCAGATTAAAAGTTTTTTTTAAATCAGATTTTAACCCTTTAAATATTTGCAGGTTTACAGCATCGAGTCGCTTCCATTTCATTCATGCCTGCGGCTGTTTGTTGATGTGTCAAGTCCTCTAGCGTGTTTTGCTTTGAAGAACTTTGTTAGGTTTCACCACCTCCAGTAGATTCTCATCTGTGCTGCTCCTTTCGTCCAGGCCTGAGACCTCTCTGTTCCTCGAGCGAATGGAACAAGAAACAGAGAAGAAGGGGAAGAATCCACAGGAGCAGAAATCATTTTTCGCTAAATATGTAAGTGTGCATGCAGAAAACCGCTAAAGGAATGGGAACATGTGCCCAAATGTTGGTGATAGCTTTTATTTAGCTGGTCAGAGATGTCTTGTGATTTTCTGCATCTGCAGCTTGTGACAGTATTTGTTGCTAAATGTTAAGAATGTTTTATTTAAATTCATTGTACCATCAGTGTCTGTGTTTTGTTGTCTCTGTAACAGCTTTATTACTATTTACACATGCTTTTTACATCTGTAGTCCAGTTTGTTTGGCTTCCTATCGAGCAGAAAAAAAAGACGTCTGTTCTTGTCTGTCTTCTCGTTCACGTTCTGAAATCCAGAGTTGGCTTTAACTCAACCTGAGATTAAAGAGGCTTTCTTCTAGGTGGTGGTTTCAGATTCCAGCTCTAATCTGCCGTGCATCCCTCTCTGGTGTCTCCTTTACTGAAATATTTTAAAAGAACAGAGACAGGATGACTCAAACTCTCTTTGCCCATTGACATGTATGGCATTAGAAGGAAAATTCTCCCGTTATTTCCGGGAGGTTTTCACCTGTACGCCAGCCTGTCTTTTAGGCATTATTTTAATGACTGTTCTGTCTTGTTGTGTGTCCCTTGCTGTGCTCAGTGACAGTGTGTTGACTCAGTGCTGTGCTGTGTTCCAGTGGTATTTGATTCTGGGAGGTGCAATCTTCCTCATGGTCAGCAATTCGGCACAGCCCCCAGCAGGGGGCGGCAGAGAGCAGAGCTGATTCCCACTGAAGTACAGTCTTCTTACTTGTAGCTCCTTCCGTCCCTCCCTCTCCTCCCTGCTTGTTTTTATCTAACTGAAACGCACCCCCTAGTGGCGCCCTCTCACAGGTCCAACACCAAACACAGTGCAACTAATAACTAGAGAATAGACGCTCCTCTTAAAATAAAACCTGTTTTTGTTTTGAGTATATTCAGCTTGTGTTTGGTGTTTGGCCCTAAAATCTTAAGTCTCTTCTTAAAGTCCTTCACATCACTTTTTTTTACTTTCCTTCTGTTGAGAAATACGTTTGACCTAATCTGGGTTTTAAAATCTGGAGCCTTTCTGAAAATTAATGTGATAATTGTTAATATTTTTTTCCTTAAAACTGTCATTTTATTTTAATGACTTCCTCTCCCGTGTCTCCTTTTTCTCCCTCAGTGGATGTACATCGTGCCTCTCGTTCTCTTCCTGATGATGTCCGGTGCCCAGGACCAATCAGGAGGAGGCGCCAGTGGCAGAGCTGCAGCTGCCTGACGATTAACGCGCTGAGCGTTTTCCTGCTGAGCAACACAGTTGTCACAGTTTAACTGCTGTACATAATGTTATTTAAGAATGATAAATATTTGCCGCGTGCACCTGAAACCTGTACCGTATAAAAGTTTGTGTCCTGCATATGACTGCAGTTTTATTACTAATATAAAAATAAAGGATTTATTACTTTAATTGTCGTTATTTAATGGAAGTTACTAGATGTGTTTAGTTTTTACGCAGACACAGCTGTATGCTGATTTATTTGACTGGTGGAGTTGGTTTGCACAAAGAAATAATGAAATTCTTTAAAGCAGCACCGGGTTTATTCTGTAATCCAATGAGAGCTGGAAACATGTCGCTCATGCTTTTTCTTTTAACTCCACTGATAAGTGAAGTGAAGCTCCGGTGTAGTTGGTGTGAATGATTATATAAAATGAGTCCGGTATCCAAACGGCTACTGGACTACGGTTTCAACGAGTCATTTCTGTATGTTGAGTATGAGTCGGGGTCATCGGATCAGTCTCGTCGCAGCATGACGCAGAAACTGAATAGCTGTGTCAACATCGCCTTTCCTCGTCCTCCTGTTGGTCATGAGTCTGGCTGTTTTTAGTCGACAACTCTGACTGTGAGGAACATCCTTTTATTTTGGGAGGCTCAGTGGTGAGCTCTAACAGCGTCTCGTCTAATGACCAGAAGGGCTTTTCTCAGAATGACGCACCCCGTTGTGCTCTGACAGTTTTCACTCATCGCTTCTGCCGTCCGGAGGAAAAACAAGTGAGATAAGATGATAACAGCTGAGAGAAAGGAGAGCTGGGCTGATGGAGGCCATTAGACTAACGTCATCTGCTAAATCAGATTTGTATTTATATAGCTAAACAATAAACTGATCACAGTTATTTCCAATCACTGAAATACTTATTAACAATGGCTGACTCAGTGATTGCAGGGTGCACAGATCATCAACCCTCCACCACCATGCTGACTGAAATACTTAACAATGGCTGACTCAGTGATTGCAGGGTGCACAGATCAGCAGCCCTCCACCACCATGCTGACTGAAATACTTAACAATGGCTGACTCAGTGATTGCAGGGTGCACAGATCAGCAGGCCTCCACCACCATGCTGACAGCCTTGCAAATATGTCCAGTTGGGGCCCATGATATTTGGGGGTCATGAGCGATGAGCCCACATGCTTATTGTTTCTGTTAAATGCAGAGATGTATAACTTGTTTTTTTTCGGGGGGGGGGGGGGGGGGGGGGGGGGGGACTAGTAAATAGACTTGGTGTTGAATGCTGGACTTTATCATTTGAAATTGGTCTTTCAACCCATCACATCTGGCTGCTTGGGGGTGGTTTTATAGCCTTTAGCATGCCTGTCTACCATTTCCTTTCTAATCTACTGAGACAGCTACTTCCATTGCTGTCTCTGGTCCATGTTGAGTGTGGTACACACCATGTCACCAAACAACACAGTGACTACCTGGAGCCATCCATATTTATTGTTGATGAAGTAATAAGTCTGACCTGCCACCAAATGACTTCAACTCTGAATTTAGCCTCCAAATTCTCTAGGACGATCCAACTTCCTACTGAGAGCTAAACTAATGTGGTGAAGAACAAAACAAGCAGCTGCCAAAATCAACCAGTGAAGGAAAAGTAAACTATAACATGACATCATCCTGACAGATCTGAAAAGCCTCCCAGCAGGCTTTCACAGTGTCCCCCCCCCCCCCCCCCCAAGTCCAGCTGTGCCGTATCTTTAGCCTGATAGGGCTTTTACCAGCCAGGCTCAGTGGTAATGGTCACTGCAATATTACACAGTAGTCGCTGAGTGAATAATATAGCAGCCCCTAAACACATCCAGAGGTCATCATGGTACAGTATGGTCAGCGACAGCAGCAGGAGGCAGGTGTTGACATTTGTTTTCATGTCTCACACAGAGGGAGTCTGGTAAACTGGTGCAAGTTAGGTGCTCACGCTTTATTAAAATCCTCCCTCTGACAACAGTCAGGCGCTTTCTCATGACAGCCACTTATTTCCGTAAGAATCAGTTGAGCTGAGAAAAAAAGTCACATTTTATCCTGAAACCAAAAACGAACTTACTCATGTAATAAAGATGGGTTTTGCATCAGATTAGCATTTTTAGTTCTGAGGGCATTTTTTAAGTGATGACAGTTAAATATGCTGTGTGTAGCTGGACACAGTTTCAGTTCAGAACATGAATTATTCATTTTTAAATGACTTTTGGATTTCAAAAAACTACCTAAAGTTTGATTTTATCACAACCTTTTCACTTTTGCAGATGGCAAATCCAAACATCTAACAAAAGTGTTAATCCGTTCCTTTCAGTCAGTCTTTCCCTTTTAGTCCTGACTTTGTTTTTATCTCTTTTTCAGTCTACTTCATTTAATTGCAATCTCTCAGGAAGAAAAATACATGAGCTTGTTTTGTGTTGACACACATCAGACAAGAACCAAGTTAAAGGAGCAATGTGTAAGAATTCTACGGTGAAATCATCACAAAACAGTCTAATGTCTAATAACCGAGGTTACAATGAAACCATGCCTGTTGCAGGTTTGATCCTGGCTCTGACCAGAGAATGCTGTCGTTGTGTTCTTGGGCAAGGCACTTAACCCACCTTGCCTGCTGGTGGTGGTCGGAGGGCCCGGTGGCACCTGTCTTCTTCTGGTGATGATCCAAAATGGGCAACAGCCACAAAACCCACAGAACAGGGGTGACAAAGTATCTATTTGTTTATAAAAATGTACTGCTGTACCCAGATTTGACCATTGAACGTCATTCTTACATATTGCACCTTAAAAATGATCTTTAGGTGCTAAAAAACAAGATTTGCAAACTTGTATTTTAGCACCAAGGTGCTTGTTAGAGACATAAGCTGAAAATCTGTCATAGAATAGATGTTCAGCTGAAAATTTCTCTTTGGGATTTGGGTGGGCTTTTATTCTCTTAAATTTAAAGACCTGGTTTTTGACACACTTCATGCTTTTCGTGTTCATGTTACCAAGCAGCCAAAGTTCAAAGAGTACTTTGAGGAAGAATAAAGAACGTCACGCTTTTTAGCAAGATATACATTCATTATAATGTCTAAGAAATGTTTCATACAGATAACTACATTTAAAACTGAATTTAATGCGTTCATACTAAAAATATGTTTATGCTATGAGCAGTTTGGTACACATTACCCTCAGTCTCTTACACGAACATGCCTGCATGCTACTGACTGATGGGATCTCAGATTGATGACAGCTCCATGGTGAGAAACTGGCTTCTGTCTCACATACTGACGCCTCAGACTCTCCACACAGACGATGAATCCGGGCCAACAGCTTGTGTCATCATTGCTTTAAGAGTTAGCACCTATTCATTCCAAGTTCGGAGAGCCGTAAAGAGCACAAGCCTGCAGTTTGGTTTGTTCAAACTCAAAATTCTGTCGTCATTTCACATCATCTGGGGAGTGTCCTGGTGCACGTGCTTGGTATGTGAATATGTGTGCGTAGTTGGGATATACTCAGTGCTTACCTTTCTCCTCCAGTTTGATTCCAAGTAGAAAGGCTCATAAGTTTCATGTAACAGGACCATCCTTTTGGGTGTCTGTTCAACCCGATCCGACCAGAACCCGTACGTGTTCCCTCCTACCCCATCCTTTATCCCCCTCCCCACTCATTTGGAAGTTCATAAAAGTGACCCTCCGATTAACCACAGTGCACTTTCACCACAACTCTTCCCTTTGATGCCAAACAACACCAGGAGCACCGAGAGAACCATGCCGGTTCCCAAGAAAGCAGGTAAGGAAGCTTATCCACCTGTGAAGCCCATTAACCCATCAGAAATCAGGGGTGTTGCTGCATCAGATTAGGCTCGTTCACACAGCAACATGGTGCAGTTTCCACCAAAAACACGATTTTAACATTCATATATCCTGTGCTCATTGATTACATCTATAATTTCTGCATTTGCTGCATCTCTTGACTTGACTTCAGAAGATTGCATATCACCTAAACGTTTATTCTACTCAACCTTTTTGCAGCGGATCGTTTCATTAACACATCGACACACATCACATCTTTTGTTCATTATGTTTTAGCCATAATTTCAGAGCTATGTGCTGTGATTTATTGCTTGTCAACGTGTTTTATACCCAGTTTATTACATGTTTCCAATAGTGTGCATTTGATATTAAATGTCCATTTGCTGACCATCCCTGCTGCTCAGCCATGAGCCAAACATCCATCCTCACGTTGGATTCTGCCAGTGTCCTCTGGTCTATTAATCATGTCAACAAAACAAAAATCTATCCTGCCAGTGATGGTTCCAGTGTCACAGCCCAGGTTTCAGAGCTCATATTTTTATCTGGTCTCATGTTCCCACCCCCACCCCCACCACTACTAACCACACACACACACCTGTCTCAGCACTCATACCCGTCCTCTAACAGGTAGAATTTTTATTTGATGGTCTTTTGACTCCCGATTGTTGTTTTAGGATATCCTTTAATCCATGCATAACAGCTACCGTAACCCAAGCCACCATCATTACCAGTGGTTACTAAACCCTCCACTGGCCGCCACCGTAATTAAGTGTGAAATGCTGCACAGTAATCCTAGTACCAAAATGCAAAAGCTCATATTGGGGTTATTTATGGCTGCTTGATTGAGACGTTTTGTAACACAGGATGCTCGTCACATTTTGAAATATCAAGTAATTTATTGCGTCAGAAGTTTACTTTGTTAAATGGCTGTACAAGAAATGTGGCAAATCAAATAAACCAATAAGACCATCTGATTAGTGAAGCATAAAAACTCTCTGAACATGACTGGAAAATTCAATTTGGATGCTTCCTGTTGAAGCCAACGGGATTCCCTCTGCTTGTATTAACTCCTTAAAAGGTTTAATATGATAATCATACAAATCTTTTCCAAGAATCCTTCATCCATCCTCCGTGCAGTTTATAGCTGTCCCATCACAACTGGCTCCCAGCCAGGAGATCATGACACTTGACAGGAACCACAGGGATGGGTCTTGGCTACACCTCCCTCATTTTCCTAATCTCACTATCCTCTGATCTTGCTGTCTCTGTGAGATGTTTTGAACCTGATCTGTGCAGATAATGTCACTCTGTCCAACTGAGATGGGAATCTGGGAGAGGAAAGTCTACTTCATGGCTGTCCAACACAAACAGCTCCCATGAATCATCTGGAGATTCACTGCTGACCTTTCAGCTGGACTGTGCTGAGCTGTTAATTCTTTTGAACATGTGCTCAAACAGATCGGCACCGGTGTGGATCTAAATCAAAACACGCATCACAGAAACATTATTCATCTCGGACCTTGTGAAGCTGCTACCTCAAACGTCTTCCGAGAAATAGCTTTGCATAAATGTTATCACTTTTTTATTTTTTATTTTTATGGCCTGGTGCCCTTGAATATTTTCCTGCCTCGCATCGCTCGCAGTCTGTTCTGTGTCCTCTATGTCTCTATAGCTGGGAAGTCAACTCATCAATCCCATAGAGTATCTGTTGATCTCCACGAGGCTGTCCTGCTGATCCCCCTGAGTATAAACAGCCATCCACAAGGGATCTGACACAAATCTGGCATATTCTGTCATCCAACTGGTCTTGAGTTGGATATCGCTTACTGAATTTACCTGAATTTACCCAAAATTACCTGAAGTGTTCGCTTCAACCATGCCGGGATGCTGGTCACTGTGATACTTCTTTCAAAAACCTTTATTAACAACTTTTAAACAAACAGCCAAACAGTTATTTGAAATAAATTTACATGTATTGCTGCTTTGTCTAAACGTTTTGGAGCATCAACTAATCGTCCTAAAATTAACTACTTTTACTGGAAAATACATATTTTCAGAAAAAGGAACTTGACTCTTTTCTCCTGCAGCAATGACTTGTGAGTGATACCCTTGCCCGAGGTCTACATCGCTGTGGACTTGGGTGAAGTGCAGATTAAGGGTGCAATGGGGGCGTGGTCAAATTTGCAACTTGAGAATCAGGACACCCTTCTCACTTGCACCCCTGGCTAGGAACGCACAATTGAAGGGCACAAGGGTGCAAGTGCGAGTATGGGGATTGAGCCTAAGTCTCTAGGCGACGCCATATTGGATGCCATGTTTCCTTCTATGGAAGCCCGTGAGGACAGAATGCATTTACTGATTTGTAACAAATGGTTACAAAACTTTCAGCATTCATAAACATTGTTCTTTTACATATTTACCTCTTCACTCATTGCAAGTGATGAAAGGTAATATGATGTTCTTGTTATTTTGCTGGAGGTTGCACTCCCAAGGATTTTTGACACTAATGGCCATCCGTTGGTAAAGTCTTACTTGAACAAGGAAGAGTTCATGATCAGCCCAGGGACTGTATGCCTAAATCATTCCCCTTGCACTGTATAAAAGCTTCTATAGACCCCTTGAAACATGGGGGGTGGAGGGCTGCGCGCAGGGTTTGGGGGCCACAAAGAGGGGGCCCGCGGGGCTGGCCTGCGGGCTGTCTATTGAGGACCACTGGTCTAGTTGAACTGCCACACTTTTCTGAGTCCTCCACTCATCACACACTCACATATTTAGCAACAGAACACCACTGGTGTGAGGAGTTCTCTGCTCAATAATATCAGAGAAGGAGAAACAGTCGGTTGCTACCACTTCAACTTTAGAACAAACAAACAAAGTCCCAAAAAGAAAAACAGCAATTGAAATCAAAAGACTTCTGGAAGTAGAAAATGGCAACTGGTGTTTAGCATTATCTCGTTTCATCCAGCCTCGATAGTTTCCGGTTCCAGCAGAAGCGTCTCGGGGAAGATACCGGGTGGGGGTGTTTCGGTCAGTTTGCGTTCAAAACCTAGCATGTTGGCAGATTCGCTATAGTAGCTGTAGCTGCTTGGATGAGCTGATAGTGTGGATGTGTTGGGTTTAGGTTTTTTTTTTTTTTTTTTTTTTTTGCCTAAATGTGCTTCACCAACCACATGCCAAATATACCTTCAGATGTGCTTGGGTACCTCAACTTACAAAAAATATAAAGGGTTAGGGTTCACTGGGTGTCACATCATGCAGGCTGAATGTAAAAATTTTGTTAAACCCATATTTCCTGCAATAGCTGCCAAAAGGAAATAGACTGGAAAAAGATTGGGTCAGAAAATTGGGTCAGTATCATCTATGTCACAAAGAAAATTTGTATACATGGCCTCGCACCTTAGCTTGCAACTGCAACTCAGCTAGCAGAGAAGCTAACCATTAGCATTAGCAACTCTTGGTGGAACATGCTCTGACCTGTGTTGCTTGAGTTTATTCCATTCTTTACCCAAGAGAGAGCAGCTGAGGAAGGAATTGATGGAAATGCAATAAATTTGCATATCATGAATATCAATGAGCAAGGCTTGAAATCCTGTTTAACGGCTCCCACTCCTTGGACAAACTTCTACTCCTGAAACAGCACAAGAGCTTTTTTTTACACAGAAATTGACTCATGGCAAATTTACTGAAATAATGAGTGAGTGTGGCCATAAAAGTGAAACTAACACCGTCTGTTCTTAACAAATAGACTCATGGCTCTGTGTTATTTATGTAGATAACTTAAGCTTTGGAAGGTGTTTCATGAATCAGTACGGAGATGACATTGCACACAAGTACACATCTGTGATCTGCAGAAAGTTGGGAGCGGCAGGTGATTTACTGCAGATGAGTGTCTCTGGCAGCAGCTTTGATGAATGAGAAGCTCACAGAAAGATGAAAAGGTTTAAAGTAACCAGCGATAGCACCCCGAGTGTTTTACATTTCAGTCCTTTGTTATATAAGCCCAAGTGAGAAGAATCTCAAGTAGCTGTATTGTAATTCTACTCGTGCACTCTTGGGCTGATGTTACAACTTCTTCTTTTTACGATTCAGGAAGAAAAGGAAGCAGTGCTGCAGAAGGTAAAGAATAACATAACTAAAGATCATCTATGCATGTTATTTTTTTCATCTGAACTCCTGCATTTTAATCAACTTCTTCCATTCCTCCTCAGAAAAGGTACCACCTTATGAGCCAAATATTCCTGAACCAACAACCAGGGCTGACTTTATGAAACGTAAGGCCACTCAATGCCCTTAATGCTTCTAATTAATCACAAAATTATTGAATGAAGTATAAAAAAATGCTATGATGATTAAAGAATTATAAATGTTTGTGAATAATTAGGGACATTTTACTATTAATCTTTCTCACATCATTTATATTATATGTCTTATTTGTTCCTGGAAACTGTTTTAATGAACAGTGTACAATAAAAAATCTTTCTGGAGAGGTGAAAGTTAAAATCAAGAAAGTTTATTTCAGAAACGACTGTGGAACGTTTTGTGTAACAATACCAAGGATCTATGAACTTAAGGAAAAGCTACAGAATGATGCACAGATCTGCATTAATAAATTATATACACTATTGTTATCATCAATAAAGTTTAAAAAATGATGCCAGTCGGGGGATTATTGTTTTACAAAATGTAGGTCAGCTGATATTGTGTCCCATTGCCATAAAATACATGACATTGGTTTGATCCAAAGGGTTCTAATGACGGCAACTGGACTTCTTTGGTTTCTTGAAGATGTTTCACTTCTCATCCGAGGAGCTTTGTCAATTCTAACTGGAATATGGGAGAGTCAAGCTTATAAGATGTGGTTGTCAGTTGTTATTTAATGAGCCAAAACTTCTCTGGGTACCCTGCCTCTCCATCCCCTGATGAGTCATTGGCCTCTATTGAGAGGGAGTTGTTGTGTTTCCTCGGATGCAGTTGCCTTCATTTGAACACTTTGGATTACCATGACCTGGATGACTGAGAAACTTCACCAACAGATGTTGGTATAAAACTCACTCCAGTAGCTCAGACGTGTCTGACCTATAAAATCATTTGTTAGAGAATAATACTCTGTTTCATGTTTTGTACAATTAAAACCAAAAATGTAGACTAAAACCTTTTCGAGATTTAGTCGACTAAAACTGGCTAAGACTAAAATGCATTTTTGTCATCAAGACTAAGACTAAATCTAAGATGCCCGCCAAAAACAACACTGCCTGAAACGCCCTAAAAACATCTCCCCTGAATTGGCCATACCATTAGTAGAGTGCGCTCTGACCCCTTGGGGCAGCTGAGAGCCATTAACACTGTAACACAGGGAAATGGCCTCCACAGTCCAATGAGAAAGTCTTTGCCTTGACAAAGCTTAACTCTTGGAGGGTTTGGCGAAACACACAAACAGCTGGCTTGATAGTCGGAAAACTGGAGTCCACATAAGCCTGTACAAAGCGAGCACATGCAATGCAACCTCCTCTTCTCCTGGAATCGTAGGTCAGTGGGATGACCTTGGGCATATGTGCAGTATTTGGACACAGAGCAACCCTAGACTCGTCTGTTGAAATTTGCAGACAGGAAGAGTAAAACAAAAGAGCATGAAGATCCCCAACCCGCTTAGCCGATGCCAGGGCAAAGAGCAGGGCTGTTTTATAAGATAGGAACTTCGTGTCAACCAACTTAATTGGCTCAAATGGAGGACCACAGAGGGCCCCTAGAACCAAAATGAGATCCTAGGAAGAGACAGAAAGTCTAACAGCAGGCCTCAGCTTGTGAAATCCCTTCAAGAACCATAAAGTAAAAGGGTGAAACCACAGGAAAGCCCTGTTAAAAGACTCTTGCCAAGCAGAAATGGCCACCAGGTAGAGCTTCAAAGTGGAGAATGATAAGCCCTTGTCCAGTTGCTGTTTCCAGTTGGAGTTCTGCGAAGGAACCATGGACCTGCTCAGACACAACTCCCAAAAACTTTCCACCTACAGGCATATAGACCCTTAGTGGTGCATTCTCTCGAGCTCTGAACAGTATCCACCACAACCAGGGGAAGACTTTCATGCCTGTAGTTTCCACAAGTGTGGATGAGGGTGCAGCATCTCTCCCTGGGCTTGAGACAGACGTTTCTGCCAGATGTTGCCCTTGAGGCTAAAAATAACAATAACAACAACTTGACATCAATCATGGAGAGGAGGGAACAAAGGAGTGGACAGTAGAGAGGGGGGGACGGGTGCAGGGAAGGTGCTAGTTAAGAAGATGCTTTCTGAAGAGCAGGGTCTTCAGAAGTTTCTTGAAAATTGAAAAGGAAGCCGCTGTTCTGGTAGTGCTTGGAAGGTCATTCCACATTTGTAGAACGATGCATGAGAAGAGTCTGGATTGTCCTAAGCGTGGTGTAGGCACTGCTGGCCGACGATCCTGTGATGACTGGAGCGGCCGGGCCGAGACGTAAGCCTTTGCAAGAGGATTCAGGTAGATGGGAGCCGTACCATCCCGGACTTTGTATGCTAGTGTTAGCAATTTGAATTTGATGCGTGCTGCTAGCGGTAGCCAGTGGAGCTCAATGAACAGAAGGGTGATGTGTGCTCTTTTTGGCTGATTGAAGACCACACGTGCCGCTGCGTTCTGGACCATTTGAAGAGGTCTCACAGTACAGGCTGGAAGGCCAGTTAGAAGGGCATTGCAGTAATCGAGGCGGAAGATGACAGTAGATTGCACCAGGAGCTGGGTGGCATGTTGTGTTAGGTATGGTCTGATCTTTCGTATGTGTGTGTTTGCAAGTGACCCAAACAGATCAACCACCACCATCCTGCCAAGCCATGTCCAGATCTGGGACACCACAAGTCGGTGAACCCTCCATTACCTTGCCAGAGGTCCATCACTGGAGAGCAGGTCTATCCCATGGGTCATGCAACAGGGGACATAAGCTGCTCTGAGACAGGAAATTCTGATTGCACTAATATAGCGATGCGTGGGTCAGATTTTTCAGAGGAAGAGAGAGTTCTAGCACATGCTGGCCTCTCAGGTAATGACTGAAAAGTATTAGGGCCAGACACATGGCTGACAGGTCTAGATAGTTTATACGGAACCCCAATTGTGTTGGGGACCATATGTCCCTTACTGCTATAACCTCATACAGAGCCCCCCAGTCTTTCACAGAAGCATCTGTGGCCACCACCACATGCTTGGACACCCTTCCAATTGGAGAACCCTGGTGGAGCAACCTGGTTCTCTATGAGAGAACAGCCACTATGTAGGCCCTGGGGATGGTCAACTTCCGGTAAAGATGACACGAGGGACAGAGACTGTGAAAGCGTATCCAATGCTGGAAGTGTCGCACCCCACCTATAACCAACCGAGAGGCACCATGGCTATAGTGGAAGCTATCATGCCCACCAGCTGTAAAGCTGTGAGGAGTGTTAGTTTGGCTCCCAGTTGGAAGTGGGTCATGTGGCTGTGAAACGCGGCTATCCAGTGACCCGAGAGTCTTACCAACCAAGAACATATTTCTAGTCTGAGGAAGGAAACACTCTGGCTCGGTTCTAGGGACCTCATCTTATAATCTACGGAGGAAAGCCTAGGGCTCAAACATGAGAAAGAAACTGGGAAACATGAGCCTCCGCACGCAACCGAGAACCCGCTACCAGAACCCAATTGTCCAAGTAGGGAAGAAAGCGGATGCCGCTCTCTCTGACCTTTACTGAACACTGGAAGCAAAAGCGGCGCAGAATGGCAGTGGAATGGCACTGCTTCAAATAGAATCCATTATAATCTATGGAGTTTAACAAACCAGCTGCGACGCAGCAATTTTCAGAAGTGGCACGCCGCATCGCTAAAGAAAGGATCGGATTCTATTTTTTTCCTCGAGCCGCTTCTAGGATGCTTCAATTACTGCAATCAACACAGGGCTAGACAGTAAATCACACACAGTTTCAGTGTAAAATCCCCAGTAATTTTCTTAATAAAAGTATTGCAGCGAGACCTAATGGCTTATTAACTCACAACATCCTTCCAGAAGTGCAGTGGTGTGTTTTCATGGCTTTGTAGAAGAACAACATCATATATGACATCAAACAGAGATATCAAACGGGATTTGTTCATTTTGGTTTAATGGCAGATTGCATAAACAAAACGTGACCTGAAGTCTTGTGGGATTGCACGATCACACAAGTTGAATGAGGAGCACGGCAGAGAAGCCGCTTCGCTGGTGAGGGTCTCCCGGTGTGCACTTCAGTGCAGTGGTTGTTGCGAGTAAACCATTCCACTGCCGTTCCGCGCCACTTTTGCTTCCAGTGTGCAGTAGGCATGAGAGGTGCTAAAGCAGCTTCCAGGCATTTGGAAAAGGTGCAGGGAGCTAGGGCTGATCCGAGTTGGAGAACCAAATATTCGTAGGCTTGCCCTTCAAATGTGAAGCACAGGAACTGCCTATGATTGGCATGAATCTCCACATTAAAATATGCATCCATGAGATTGATTGGAACAAACCAATCTCCATGGCTGATGGCCTTTGGCTGCTGCTTGAGCATTAGCATTTTAAAAAACTGTACCTGCACAAATAGTTGTTTAGTATACACCAATCCAGAATTGGACGATGCTCTCCACCTCTTTTCGGGACAACAAAGTAATGGTTGTATCAACCCTTTGTGACAAGGTGAGCATCCTGACACTGTATCCAGATTGATTATGCGCCCTAGCTACTTAGCCACAGTGTGGCAAGGTGAAGAAACGAGGGTCCGGGTGGGATTCGATCCCTAGACTCCCGGGTAAGAGTCATGCGTGCTAACCAGTTAGCCAAAGGGGCATCCCCATGGCCAAGTAGCCAGGGCGCATGATCAATCGGGATACAGTGACAGGACGCTCACACTGTCACAACAGGGATATCCCTTTGGCTGACTGGTTAGCGCACATGACTCTCACCCGGGAGTTTGGCGATTGGATCCTGCCCAGGCCCTCGTTTCTCCACCTTGCCACATCTTGTTTGTTTACTTGAGGGGAACTGCTCGAACAGCTCTTTTTGTTAACAGCCTAAATTTCCTCTCTCAACATGACCACTGCACCTGCATTCATAATATTGTGCACAACCGCAGTGAACACAGGTGGTCCGACCCGGGATTGTAATCGGCGGTAACTGTGCACTCGACCCAGCGGGACACAGCGCATGCATGCCAGAGAAAGGTTCTCAGTAACCTGGCTGCTCAACACTGTTGTGATGGCACCATTGCATTCTAGTGGAGCGGAATGGCTCCGCACCTTGTTTATGACAGGCGTTCTGAGCTCCATGTCCAGGTGACCTGGACCCGCTAAAACCTCTCCAGCTGTACAGCGGAAAACCTGCACTGCACAGACGGTAAATAGCAGGTCCACTCTTCATGTCTTCAAGAAACAAAAGAAGTCCAGTTGCCTTCATTTAAACACTTTTGGATTACCATAACCTGTATGACTGAAAACCTTCACCAGCCTTGCAAGACCGCTAGCGTCTGAGCTGTACAAAGCCGCAGGAGCCGACTCGGAGAGCATAGGGCCCTGCTGCAAACCCGCAGCGTCCCCCAGGACACATTGGAGGAAGTTCATGTGCTGATCGAGTGTGGGACAATGGAGCTAGCGACAGAACTTGCACGTCTCTGGGTCTGTGAGCACTCTCTTGGCATGAAGAATCCACAGGCAGACAGGACAGGTGTCGTGCAGGTGCTTCTTGTGGAGAAAAAACCCACAGCCCTGAAGAAAAAGACGCGAAGCAGACTTTCACCTAGCGGAATCTAACACAGTGCTCATGGTGCAACACAAAGACGAGTGGCAGAAGCGAACGAGCACAGTGGCAGAAAGCTTAAAGAGCCATGAAAAGGTAGCCCTTGGTGGATGAGCACTGACCAGAGGGCTGCAGAATCAACTCCAGTGAGCAATTTTCAATAGCATAGCTAACAATAGTTTCTTTGTACTTACGTGTTATCAGCGAGGTGAAGAGCGTGAGAACTGAAAAATGCCAGTGACACGGGGGGCTTGTAGGTAGAAGGCGAGGCCACCACCCAGCGTCACTGGCATGTCTTTACAGGCGTGATTAGATGTGTCTTCAGCCAGGCCACACAAGGGTGTGATGTCCCACAGTACCTTGGTTGTACCAAGTGAATGGACTGAAAGTATGTTTAGAAGATGAACGTTTTACTATGTGTGGCAAGGTGGAGAAACGAGGGCTCGGGCGGGATTCAATTCCCAGACTCCCGGGTGAGAGTCATACACTCTAACCAATCAGCCAAAGGGACAGCCCCTTGGCCAAGTAGCCAGGGCGCATGATCAATCGGGACATTGTGACAGGACGCTCACACTGTCACATCTTCCCCCCTCTTTCCACAAGCACGTCCTCGTGCTCCCGCACAGGCTGCCACAAACTTCACATCCATGGACCTACTTGACAGTACTACATGGATCCTGCCAACAACGCCAAATGTGGCAAGGTGGAGAAACGAGGGCCCGGGCCGGATTCGATCCCCAGACTCCCGGGTGAGAGTCATACGCTCTAACCAGTCAGCCAAAGGGACAGCCCCTTGGCCAAGTAGCCAGGGCGCGTGATCAATCGGGACATTGTGACAGGACGCTCACACTGTCACATATGGGTTTGACTGCAAAAATGTGCTTTAGTTTCAAAATGTTAATTCTAAAAACAAACAAAAGAAATAAGGCACCTCTGTTTTTATTCCAAGATTTTCTCGTTAAACATGTATTAGTCTGGGAAAAAGTCTAAAATCAGCAAACAAAGTTTTTAATTCAGATTCAGCAGCCTCTCTACATCCAGTTGAGCTTCCAGAAAGTCATTTAGCTCAATGCACAACTATCTTGATGACATTTTTTTGGAGCTAACACAATTTGTTTAAATCACTGCCCTCATGCTTCCATTCTCTGCCTTCATTTTTACCCCTACAATCTGCTCAGACTGGCTCCCTGTTTCTCTGGATGATAAAACCGCACAGAAGCTTCTGTGGATTTCTGAGGGTGGCTCTAAGGTGGCTCGTACAGCTGATGCAGTCTGTCCGTATCCCAACAGGCCTGAGAGATTTGACCACTCACCACAGGTAAGGCCTGGAGATGGATGGGGAAACACTTTCATTAGAAGCTTAAAATGCTAAAGTCCTGAGTTGTTTCAGGCATAAAGTTTTATTACAAGCTCACAAACCTATTTCAAGTACCATAATATTACTAACAAGGAGCCATTGCATTCACATTTTGATTATTCGTATTTTTGAAAAATAACCAAGGCTTAATGCTCACAAAACATGATCATCAGCATATATGCAAACCTTCAAAAGTGCACTAAGAATGCTGTTAGATGGTAGTGAAGCACAGTGGTCAAAAAAACTATTCTACCAATTCTCAAACTCATCTGAATTAAAGTTCCCGCCTACACAGATCTTACTATGCTCTGAATTTTTTTATTTTGAAAAACAAATTCAGGCATTTTGCACATTCAGTAACTGCACTGCTGCAAACTATCAGTTTTACAGTAGCAAAACTCCAAAGTATTGGTGACTGGCAGTAAAATGAGCACAAATAATGTGGGATGTCCAAAATTATCAGCATTGGCATTAAAATATAATATAGAAAATTATCGGTATAGGTCCTACTTGACACAACCTTTGCATACCATGCACATATTATACATCAAACTCTTCAGCTACTGCTACTCCCATACAAAATTTACAGAATATGACAGATCCTATGTGTAGTTTTTGAGATATGTCAGTAGAAAAAAAATTGTGAAATTTGCTCTGTGTAGTGGACGTTTGTCAGGATTATCTCAGGGAGAATGCAATTCAGCTGCTGTTGGAGACTATTACTATGGCACTTTTTTCCATTACCTAAATTAAAGTAGAAATCTGGAGTTCTCCCCTTCCAGGAATTGTTTTTTTTTAATCAGTAGATAGTATTACCATGTACTATGATGTAATACATCCTGTTTATGCTAAGCCCATCCCATAGCGCTGCTTGCAATTTGAATTGAGTGCTGCTCATTACCAGTTAATAGCGTTGGACATCTGTTTACATACAGATGTCAGTAACAGTGTGTGTACACATTTGCACAGGTACCTAGACTGATGCTGAGTTGGCGACATTTCTTATGAACAAGTCTTAAAAAAATACATATATACATATGTATTAGGATAAAGTACATAACATGAGAATAATAATTGTTAAACAATGTGTTTTAGCTCTGTTGGCCAGCTAGAGGGCCGTGTTCATGCACATCATGCATTGTGCGTAATGCACCAAGCGGCCGGGGGGGGGGGGGGGGGGGGGGGGACTAGCAAATCAGGCGATCCATAATTTCCAACAATTATAGTACAAATATGAACGAATGATCACCTAAAAGGTACATTGAGTGGTTGTCCTGGGATTGGATACCTTCCTTTAGTATTCCCTTTCACTTCAAACTCGAGGCCTCGTCTTTCATTCTAATGTTCACACTAGCTTTGCCATTTCTTATCTTTCAGGTACTTTGTAAGGAAGGGCTGCAGGGCTATCGAGGGTACTGGGAGGTGGACTATGACGGTTGGGTGGTGATCGGAGTGGTCTCTGAGAGTGCTCCCCGGAAGAGCCAGGAGGGGCCCTGCGGCCTTGGTGAGAACAGCAGCTCTTGGGGCGTTGGCTGGTCAGGTTCCTGCTACCAAGCCTGGCACAATGGTGACAACATTGACATCCAGCTCCCCCAGTCCATCACCATAGGTGTTTATGTCGACCAGCCGGCCGGCATCATTAAGTTCCTCTCAGTGGGGGGAGAGGCTGAGGAGGTCCAACTAATCCACAAGTTCAAGGCCAAGTTGACAGAGAAGGCTTTCCCAGGGTTCTGGATTGGCACAAATTCTTCCTGCCTTCTCCGAAAACAGGGGCAGTGAGTGACTGGTCAGTGAAATTAGTGTTTGTGGTTGGCAAACATATTTTTAGAAAAATGCCAGGGGATTAAAATCAAATATTGTGATGCTTGGGGAACAAGAGTAGAAGCTTGGAAAGGAGTAGATTGTTTGTGCTGTATGGGAATGCATGAAAACAGCTTACAGAGTTCAGATCACATCCAAACATGCATAAATGCTTCATTTCATATTGTTTCTGTGCTTTTCTTATCTGTAGAATGGTAAAACTGTGTGTTTTCATTACACTTACCTTGACAGTTGTGTCTGTATTTTTTTATTTGCTGAATGTAGCCAATAAACTCTACTTCTGTGTAATTATACCCACATCTGTGTGTGTGCATTGCTTCAACTCATGCAGCTCACCAACACCCCCTACAGGACAAGAAAATTAACACAACTGTCTATAGAAAGAAGTCTTTCCTCTTGGTGTTGCTCCTTTATTTGAAACATAAAAGTACTTAACGGAACATTTAACCATTTTTGAAATATCAAACAGGTAGACTTTTAAACCATCTCTCCCTCTCTCTCTCTCTCTCTTTCAGGCATTTCAACAACACATTCAAGCAAATGAAACAAAAATGAATACCATCACCTATAAAGCAGAATTGGTTTACAATCATTCTGACAGTCAGTCATTCACTGGAGAAATTAAAAAGTAGGCATGTAATGAGAAGGTGCTGGTGTCTTCTGCTCACATTTACAAAAGCCATAAGTTTCATGTTAAACCCGCCATCTTTCTGCTCCGTAGAAGAAAACACACAGAGCCTGTTGGTCACCTGAGCTGATACTGACTGGAGATGACAAAAATGACTAAATTGTTATTTTTGAGCAGGAACTGAAACACAAAGACAGAACTTATCTTTTTAAACAGAGAATTTTGGTAAAATTACTTTAAATCCAACAGACTGATGCAAACAAAAATACCCTTCAGCTCTGATATCTAAATAAACATGAAGCTGGACCCACGCAGGGTTCTGATTTCTATGACTAATCAATGTTTTTAAATTACAATTATGAGCAATTTCTTACTCTGCCGATAAATTAAAGTTTTTGGTGTTTTTCTGCTTGTCGAGGTCTCACATTGGTTACAGATTAATCTTTAATAAGTTTTTACTTCATGAACAATGTGAGAAAACATGTTATTAATAGACCTGATATATTTATCCTCCTTGTTCATTTGGCAGCAAAATCCCAAAGCTTGGCTTCATTTGCAACCTGCTAAGAGAAGGTATTTCATTATATCAGCCTCACTGATCTTCACAAAGGTTGTGTTTTTATTTTATTTTGGTTTAAGGAAAAGAAATCCACTCCCCTATATGCTGGCGTTAAATAAGGGGCAATATAAAATAGTTGGCTTTCAAAAATAGTTCATTTGAGATTTAAAAACTTCTGGTGTTTAAATTACAAACAAGGTTCTTACAGCTGCTCAAGCGTGTTTTTGCTCCAAGTATAACTCCATACCCAGTCAAATGATTCCAAGAATTTTTAAATTGGCAATCAGCACCAGTTTCACACATTTCCCAGCTCCATCACCTGGTTTATGTACCATAACTCAATAGAACTGACTTGTTCATTTCAGTCAGGCGTGTAAAAGCAGGAATCGTCTCAAACATGTCGGCAGATTACAAAAACCAGTCATGAATCTCAGGTTTTGTGTTCAAACGTCAACTAAAGTCCCGTTTAAAGCTCGCACAATAGGGGTTTCATGACTTAAATGTAACACACTGAAGCTGACATTTAAAGGTAAGGTTACAGCTGTTTTATATTTTTGAAGAAGTAACTTTTAAACCAGCCACTTCTTAAACCGTAGTCGAGTAATCAGCCATTTTTGGCAGCGAGAAAAACATAAAACGACATGAGCAGAATGACTCGCCTTTCTTAAATGTCTGCACGCATTTACCCACCAGTTACGGAGCTTTAAAGGCGACGATGTGTGATTTTAGTGGATTTAAATCCCAGATAGTTTGCATGTTTTTGATTCTAGCTTCCCAACATTTAGGTTTTTCTATCAATCTCTGAAAAATAGGAAGAAATACCGTTTTTCTTAACAAAAGAAATAACAATTATTTGCCACATTTCTCCGAAAGATTTCTGCGTTAGAGCTGAAATGATCTCCAAGTAGCTGCAGGAGCACCAGACCTGACCATGAAGCAGCCACAACGTCATCTTTTCTCTCAAAGACCTCATGACATCACAGGTAGTAAGAACATCCCAAGACTTGGTCACACCACTTCTCATCCAGTCCCAGAGTCCCAGCTGTGCTGTGGGCCACACAACCCGAGGCTCATTCCACATCTAGTGTTGCGGTTGGTAGAAGCCAGTATTGTGAAATGTTATGAGACAGTGGGGGTTGGTAGTGTTGCAAATGTTATTAGTGTTGATAACATTTTGTTTCTCCTGTAAAGCGTGTGCCATTTATTTTGGTTAGTGATCAATATAATAACTGGAGGTACTAGTTTTTACACTGTTTCACATACTGAACGTCACATTTTCCAGATTATTCAGGGTTTCTTTCTGTCCCTCTCTCTGTTTGCCTCACCCCTCTCCCTGCTCAGTGCTTGAGCGAAAAGTCGCCCATGTTGAGACGAGGCCGTGGCAGTGCACCAAACATCTCCGTCCCATCGGTGGCTCCAGGGACCAACAGGGCCTTCATACTCGCGGCGATGTGCTCCAGATCGGCACAGCCCACCTTAGAGACAGAGATAAAGACGTTAATAAAAACAATCTTTACACAAATTAATTCAACGTTCAGGATATGTCTGAAATGTTTCTAATGTGTTTAAAGGTGTGGAACAAAGAAAAAACACTTTTAATGATTGTTTCTGCAGTCAATCTGGGTTTTTCATGCAGGCTGAACATGAAAATAGTCTCCTACACCTATCTCCTGCATTAGCTTCTGATAGAAAATAGACAGTGAAACTCTAGGATTTGAAAAGCCTGACAGATCTACGTCACACCGTCACTCAGCATTTATGGACTCTCCTATTTTGATTCACGACAGGAAAGGCTGTTGTTGGTTTGGCGTCCAGGAAACGGCAGAGAACGCCTCGACTAGTAGCTAACTTTTACCATTAGCAACTCCACCACACTGCAGAACTCCTCCAGGCTTGAGTTATTTGTGGAGATAAAACATCCTGGCTTTTTCATTTCTAGCGCTGTCACTCTGAAACCAGCTCCCACAGTCAATTAGGCGGTCTACTTCTTTGCCTGTCTTTAAGAGTCGCCTGAAAACCCTTTTTTTCATTCAGCATTTCCTGAACATGCTTGAAGTTTGCTTACTTTTATGCAATTTGGATTTTTTTTTTGCTTTTAATTCTGTTGTTTCATGTTTAATGTTTTAATTTCTTTTATGACTGTATTTTGTTCTTCAGCGCCTTGACCTCCCGTAATGAAGGCGCTATATAAATAAAGCCTTGATTGACTGATTGATCCACAGAGTTTCCTCTACCGCTTTAAAAGCCTGGCGGGTCATCTGGCCTTGCTTGCTCCCCCGCCAGGCCAAGCGTCCACCCCCATGATCACGGAAGACGTAGCGAAATGAGCCACACGCCCCTCCTCTGCTGTCACGGATGGCAGCAGAACAAACCGTGCAACTTCCCCGCACGCATGGTCCGCCGGGCCAGCAGGTTTTCTGGAGGAAACCCTGATCCATGTCTCAGTGCAAACGGAGTCAGTGGGAGAATTTTGTTGTTGTTATCCAATCAGAGGTGAGATGTCCACAAATCAGTAAATAAGAGTCCAAATCCTGTCATCTGAAGCTCAGCTCTGATGTGACTCACTTCTACTTCCTGAAACTAGTACACTGGATCTTTGTTTCCCCAGATTACAACTTAAAAGGCATCAATTCCTACTAGAGACCACTGCTGACGTATTGACTGGACGAGTGAACCACACCTTTGACTGTTCGTGCTTTCCTGTAAAAATAAGTTTTTCTGGTCGTCACAAGTAGATAAATACAATATGTCAGGATCAAGTGACACCTAAAAGCATCATGAAGGTAATTTTTCTTTAGCACACATCTATTTTTCTATATAACCAACAGAAATGCATGATGTGTACGTAAAACCATTTTTCCAGCACTTTATCGATGTGAGATTTTGTTTTACACATTTAGTGGAGACCCAATTGAGATCTTTGCGATGCAGAAACCTAGCAGCTCTCTCCCTCTGCGTGCTCACCCGTTCACCACTGTTGCTGTCTCCCTGAGCAGCTCTGTTGCTTTTGCAGCCCCACACTGGAACAGACACAGGCAGGGAGCGAGCCAAAGCCATGTGGTGGGCGTGACGAGACGAGAACGCAGACTGACCCATGGCCATGCCCCGAGGTGGTGGAGGGGCGTCCTCACTCAGTGAGCCTGACCCAGGAGGAAAAGGAAACTCAAAGGATTATGTAATGTTGCATTAGAGAGAAAAATGACACAAGGTGTAACAAATGTCTCACCATCAGTGCTCTCCTCCTCCCCGTCAGATTCAAAGAAGGGCTCACAGTCCCGAGAAATAGAGTCCTCGTCCATAGAGAATACACCTAAAGTGGAATAAAAGTCAGCTTAGTGTCACTCGTAGGACGTGTGAGGTTACCAACAACAAACTCTAGATCAAACGGAGTTTGTTTACAGTGACATTCCCTGTGAAAACACACCATAACCTTCTGAATCACACCAACAGCTCAGTGTCTCATTCCTCACCGGCACTTTCATTCCCATAGGGTCGCCTCTCATCCATGTCCTCCTCCTCTTCCACCTCCTCACCCTCTTCTTCCAAATCCACTATCCCTGACGTTTGTCTCTCCTGCTCTATGTCCAGCACACTCCTCTCCCGACCCTTCTCTCGGTTACAGTTTTGCCCACCGCCATGCACGGCCGCTGTGTCTGAGCTGTAGATCGAAGGGTAGCTTTGAGGGTAAAGCCTGCCGTTTGGACTGACTCCGCCCACTCCCGCATCGCCTGTAAAGCTCTGCAACTTTGACACAGAATTAAACACAATATGCATGTGAACCTTTTTGAGTGAATGGCTTCAGTGAGACGTGCAGCACAAACAGCCCACTCACCCCTCTCTGTCCGGGGTCAGAGGTCAAGTCAACCATCAGCTTGGTTCCTCCATCCTCCCCAGCTTGGCGAGCATGCTTTTGGGCTGTTAGCATGGTCGTGGAATGCAGCACTCCGATGTCGTCCATGTAGCGGCGTGCCGATTCAGCCAGAAAGCCCTGACCCCACACATTATAGGAGAAATCACACTCCCTCGGAAAGGTGGTGCCGCTCTCCTGTTTTTTCACTCCTTCCCCTTCTCCAGCTGGTGGCCGGAACTTCTTGCAGGCTGTGAGTATGGCCAGGTCACAGCCAGATTTCTGGCTGTATATTTCTGCAGCAGAAAGTAAAGCCAGCCAACTCTCTTTGTGGTTGTCTGGGATGTCTGGCTCGGACGAATGCATCGTGGAGGCCATAATGGTGCAAAGTACTTATTTAAAACAAAAATCCTACTTGAATTGGCCTTGTGAGATAACTGAGTAGCACTATGAGAAGTTTTGAAAGTTAGTTTTTCAGAACAACTGATCTAAACTTGATGCAACACTGACTTTGGTAGCTGAGATGTACTTTATTAGTTTCTTCTTGCTGGCGTAGTTTGCAGATTATGTTTTGCACAGATGAAGAAGCAGGGTGACGTTATTAGGAAATGAGGCACTCTGTGACTTTTGAATGTGATGATTTATGCGATGTCCTTGCACAATGGAGAGCCAGGGGAGAGAAGAGATGTTGCCAAGTTGCTGGTGACCCCTGGAAACATAAAAAATATCATAAAATAAAGACAAATAACTTTTAATGATCGTTTCTCCGTTGAGTTTGTTATTGATCAAAAGGCTGATTGCACACGTTTAGACATGAAAAAGTAGTCTGTGTGTTGACTGGCGCAGTCATCATCATTTTGCACATTGACCAAAGCTAACAAGTGTAGCTACTACGTTAGCGCTTTGTAATGCCTCTCTTCCGTTTCCTTTAGCATCCGTCTTTGTAATCCCATCTATTTTATTTAAACTTGCAGGCTATTCGTTAATCAACACAAGTGCTACCGCTGCAGCAGCTGTTGTTGTTTATCTTGTTGTTCAGTGTTGTGTGCAGCCTCCTCATGATGAAACGTTTCACCACGCTCATATTTTCAGGCTTTAAAGAAGCTGAAATCCGGCAGTGGTGACGAAAATACCTAAAAAACACTTTCACTTACCTGCTCCGTTTCTTTCGTCTGCGTTGCCAGATGTTAACCCAGCTTAATCTTCTTTTACCCACCCGTATTCTGCCCTATCCCACAGTTCCTCTCCCCTAGCCAGGCTCGATACCAGTGGGAGCAAGCTAGCAACGTTATTCAAAGCGTTTCCGGTGAGGATAACAAAATAAAAGCGGCATTGCTTTGAAATATTTCATTGAATTGAGGACTTTGTGATATATTTACTATAAAAAATCTATTTATAAACATTGCATCCGACAACTAACAAGTCAATAACTTGACCATTTAAATTTTTATTTTAAAAAATCCGTATTTACTGTTTATAAACATTTAAGATCAAAAGGTCGGCAGAATTTTCTGAAAACGTGTACAACACATGCGTATGAAACTTAAAATTGACGATAAACAGTGATTTTAACGTGATCAGCGACAAAGACGACAAAAATAGAAAGTTACATGAATAGCCGCTCTCATCCGGTTTGGTCAGCGACTGCTCTCTGACGTAACCTGTTTACCAACTGACTGAAAGCACGTCGCACACGTGATTCATGTCTGCAGACGGGCTCGTTCTCGTCTAGTTCTCGTGCACGTGCGCCCAGAGTAGAGTGAAGTTCTGAAACACCAAATTTATACAGCTACTACTTCCAACGGCCCTTTTGTGGAAACTACCTTGATAAACAACCGTCTCAGTGCCAGTTATTGCTAAATATGCAAGTTTTCCTGGGTATAATAATGTTTTAGCTTCAAATCGTGAGTCTGTGCAAATAAATGACCATAAAATGTCCAATATTTACTTTTTCATTTACTGTCTTACTCCCATATTGTACAGCACATTTAAGTATAATTACACATAAGTAAAAAGATGAATTTACATATTCAAAACATCTTAATCCTTTCTATCAGCACCAATAGAATTACAGACCAGGGAGCAGAAAAAATACCATGCCATACCAAGCCTTAGAGCACATTTAAAACAGCATGTCAGCTGAACAAAGTGCTTGAACACAGAACGAGGGCAAATGTAACAAAGACAAAAGAGCAATAATCCTATGTTAAAATGAGCCATCACAATCAAAGATTGTACAACCGGCTGATAAAACATAAAATCAAGAATGCTAACCAAATTACAAAAACATAAACATTTGGTTGCAATAACAAGATAAAAAAAACATCAGGATAAGAGCAAAAAGTGAGAAAAACAGTAATAGAAAAAAAAATACAATTCGAGGAAAACGTCTGTTTGTTAAAATGTTACCGTCCAAAAGCCATTCTGAAGAGGTGTGACTCAAGGCTGGATTTACAATGTGCAGGTGATAGAGACTGTAGAGTGGAAGTGCATTCCAAAACTTAGGTAGCCTAGTGAACTAGACCAAATTCTTGCTTTGCAAAGAATGGTCTAGGCATGCTCCATTGGAACCTCAGCAGCTCCTACCAGTACTCTGGCTAGCCAATCACAGCTCTCTAGAGGGGTTTCAAACACATAAAGAACTGTGATTGGTCCATAATGGTGGGCCAATCATAGTGCTCTATCTGCTTAGTGAACAAATCACAGAGCTTTATCCGCTTTGTGGGCCAATCAGGGCACTCTATATGCCTGGTGGGTGGGATGATGCAACAGAGTGAAACAAAAGTATGTCACATTCTTTGTCCAGTGGAATGCGGAGATCATTTGAAAGACAATGGTAGAACCCGCCCCACAACCGAGAGCCGTCAATGGAGCGTGGCCAGACTAAATAATAGATTTATTTAGTCTGGCTTGCCAGGCTAAAACTTAGGAGCAGCAAATGCAAAAGCTCACTCTCCAAGGGATTTGTATTTCATTTTGGGAATGCACATAAGACTGGTTGAAGTCGGCTGACCTTTTGCTGCTGTGCACGCCGCGGAAGCGATTCAAATCGCGGGGTGAACGAGCATTTGTCCATGCTGCCCCAAAGCTATGGAACTCATTGACCATTGGAGTTCGGCAGGCTCCATCTCTGGCGGTTTTTAAATCTCGTTTAAAGACCCACTTTTATGCTTTGGCTTTTAGACAGTGACTCGTTTTAGTGTTTTATTGTATCATTGTTTTAATGTGTTCTTAGTATTCATCATGTTTTATCTGCTTTTGATTGGGATTTTTATCCTCTGTTTTAGTTCTTTCGAATTGTTGCGTTTTGTTTTAGCCTGTGCAGCACTTTGGGCAGCTCCCATGCTGTGTTTTAAATGTGCTATATAAATAAACTATGCTATGCTATGCTATAAAGTTGTGATCTGCAGAACGCAGTGAACGGGTGTGAGCATATTGTGTGAGTAGTTCAGACAGTTAGCGTTATTATGGACGGCTTTATATGCACACATGAGAACTTTGAATTGTATGTGATGTGCTACAGGGAGCCAATGTAAGGCATCCAGAACAGGAGTAATGTGGCACAGTCTGCTCGTGCCAGTGAGAAATCTGGCCGCCACATTTTGTACCCTTTGTAGACGGTTGAGGGAATTTGTGCTGACACCTATGAGAGCAGAGTTGGCATAGTTGAGTCACGAGGTAATAAATGCATCGATAACAGATTCTAAGTGTGGTCTTCTTAGAATGGGTTTCAAGCGTGTTATGTAACGAATTGGAAAAAAACAGGATCTCACTGTAGCATTTATCTGCTGGGTCATTGACAAGTCTGCATCAAGTTTAACACCAAGGCTAATCACACAGGAGCTAAAAGTCAGGGAGGGAAGAGTGAATGAGGCAGATGTGTTTTTATCAAATCGTGATTTAAAAATAATTGCCTCTGTCTTGTCCTCATTCAACTGTAGGGAAATTAGAAGCAAGCCACGCCTTAATGGCTGCAAGGCATTCTAGAAGATGGGTGGAGCCAGTCTGGTTCAGGGCAAAGTCAATCTGACCGTCGTCTGCGTACAGATGATAGTTAACCCCATATTTGGTAAAAATAGTAACTAGAGGGATAATGTAGATAGAAAAAAGGAGTGGACCAAGTATGGAACCTTGTGGATCACCTCAAGGGAGTGGAAGGTAGGGAGAGGAACAATCACCAACGTGGACTCTGAAGCATTTGTCTGTCCGACATACTGATTAAAAAATTATTCTCAATAACATAAATATGCGTTTAAAAAACGTAATTTCTTTCATTTATCTACCCAAAAAGAAATCTTTTGCAGGAGGAACATGGATAAGAAATGTGTTATTACAAATATCTCATCAAAAGTTTTTTAGCTTGAAAGGTTACTTCTATTCGTTTACTTACTCAACATGCGGCTGTATTGTGTGATGCTGGTTCCCATGCAATGACTGTAAAAAAAAAAAGTGGCAGGACACGTCAAGGCAGGCAAACTTTGACAAGCGTGCCCTTTTCTTTTCGATATACCTGCCGGTGTTGTGATGGTGTGAGAGGATACAGGAGCTTGGGTAGAGGCGAGAAAGTGTCAAAGACTGAGCGTTTACCCTGTGAAAAAAGAACGCTGTGGTTTGAAACATGAGTGTGTAATCACTGATGGACAGGTGTGTGTGTATGTGCGCTGGACGGTGGGGGCTCTCAGTCATCCAGGTCATGGTAATCCAAAAGGGTTCAAATAAAGGCAACTGGATGTTCCGCTTCTCATCTGATGAGCTTTGTCAATTCTGAATAGAATAGGGCCAAGCTTATAAACTGTAGCTGTCTGTTTCTAAATGAAACTACCTATGAGTACCCCCCATGAGTTGTGGATGTCATTAAGACCTATATTGTTAGAATGGTTGTGTGTACAATCAAAACATTTTAGAGTTGTACTTACAGCTTATGATCATGAGGTCTGTATCCAATTTGAACAGTGTATGTGTGTATTAGCATTTCTGTATAAACATGCAAACCTAACCTAGAGACAAGATCCATAAAATATAAAATCCCAGCCATTCTGAAGTTTAAAGTTATATTGTGTGATTTTAACATGTTGGAACAGCCCAGCTACAATCCTGCCTTGAACTTGATCTGAGAACCTGTGCAGGAAGTTTGAGGTCATTTTCTTGTGTTTGTTTTTTAAACACATTTAAGTAAAAGTTTTTGTTTTTTTTACCTGACATGTTTCAGCTAGTCTCTCTAGCCATCATCAGAGATGAGATCAGGATCTCTGATGGCTAGATACTAGCTGAAACAAGTCAGGTAAAATAAAACTTTTTTTTTTACTAAAGTGTGTAGAAAGAGAGGAAAATTGATAAACACTGAATAAACGTATACATGACTAGAGGTCACAGTGATGATAGGGATTAGCCTCGCAAGCCAGACTAAACAATGTCTTTGGTCTAGTACAGTAGGTCTAGATAGGGATTGCATCTAGCCATGACTCGCTGCTGGTCACCAAAGATACCAGAAGTTACCCATAAAAAGCTGTTCACAAGTTATAAAATACATTAGAACAATAAAGCACTTTGCATTATTGTTAAGAATGTAATACATTTTTTTTCTACACACCATTTTCTTTATGCAAACAAAACAATTTTACTAAATTTTCACGGTTCCCAAAAAGATACCTGGCTTGTTTAACAAGCCACTTCTTAGTTGAGTATGCTAAAATTACCATTTACAATTTCCGCCAAAATTCTGAATAATTTTGGGCTTAACTTTAATTTCATTACATATGGCTTTGTGATCTTTATGTTGCCCATTTATGTGGTCTATTTCTACAGAATTGTGTCTAAAATAAAGTAGGCTATTTCCATTTCCAGCACACCAAACTTTCTGGTGATGACCTGTTCTTTTTCAGAACATGTTTTTTTTTTTGTCACATAAGTTTAATGGATGGATTTTTCACAGATGTGATCCTGTATGAAAAACATTTGCTTTACGTAATCATATGAATCATGTTTTAACAAAAAATGTGCCATTTCCTAATGACATCCACAAATGAACATTCATCTTCCATTTTTTCATCATATTAAAACAATTGTCAGTTGGCTACAATCGAGGCCCAGTGGACTGGAAATGACATCAGGAGCATGCTGCTGAAGCAGGGGATATAAACTCTGCTGTATTAATTGCATTAGCACGACACCAGCACAGAGCATCACTGACTTGACATACGATGGCTGCATTTTGTTAATCAAATATTGTTTTTGATTATAGGAAGCTTAGCCAACGAGGAGTCAACCCATTACAAAATCATTTTATGTTGTTTTACCTGTTAAAGTTCTAACGCTGAACGCCAGACATCATCTTATACTATAAACTGACTACAAAAATGTACAATATTTTAGTTAATGAGTCAAGTGCCTTTTGTGTACAGCAATTAATTGGTTTAAGTCCTCGAACAACTTTAAAAACAGTCAATGTCTCATTCCACCATAAGTTACACTTTATGGAATTCGCCCTTTTCTGTCTGACTTCAAGGCTAGGAAAAAGAGCTGTAAATTTACAGAATGCTTAGATATTCATAACAAAAACAATGATTACACCATATTCATTATGTATGATCAGTAAAGTAACACCCACACACCAAAAAAAAAGGAAGAGAAAATTGAAACAAGATTTTTTATTTGACAGTGAGACATGATGACTAACAGTTGCCTTCCTGTTCCATGCCATGCCTAAAACTTCTGAAACTGCTTTTTGGCTCCAGCGGCCTTAGTCACCTTGAGGACGTTAAACCTCACGGTCTTGCTGAGGGGTCGGCACTCTCCAACAGTCACAATGTCTCCAACTGAGACGTCTCTGTAGAAAAAACACCAGAGCATGTTAATGAAGACCTAAATATTTGTGCAGAAATAAGCTTTTAACATCTTCAATTTACAAGCAGAGGAAATAAGACAAACTGCATCAGTGTTTGCCAATGGCAACGTCGTCAGAGCTTCTTGAGCTAGGAAGACCATCGTGAGAAAGCATCATTTGCAGTTACCCTGGACTGTCTGCAGTCTTAACCCGTGCAATCAGGAAAACATAATCATAACTACTAAAACACAGTTCTGATGAAATCACACTGAACAACCCAGGACTAAAGTCAAAATACACACAATCATCACATGCCCAATGTCAAAATGACAGAAGAGGTGTATTACCTGAAGCATGGTGACAGGTGGACAGAGAGGTTCTTGTGCCTCTTTTCAAAGCGGTTATACTTGCGGATGTAATGCAGGTAGTCGCGTCTGATGACGATGGTCCTCTGCATCTTCATTTTGGTCACCACACCTGCAGAACAGATTGAGTTTATAATAGCAAGTAGAGAAATTCTAAAGACAATGACCAAGACCAGGAATGTAAATTTGTCACTAGACCACATCAGTATTGCCATTAAGGCTTTGTCATCAGAGCCCACAGGGCTAGGAAGACCATCGTGAGAAAAAGCATCATTTGATGGACAGTGACAGATCTGCACAACCCTAACGTGGATATCAAGATGGCACTTATTAATACTCAGCATTGATTTGATTAACACAGAACACTAAACTACAGTTTTCTTATGGCTATAAAAATGTTCATAGCGTTGTATGAACATTGCCCAAAAGCACACATATAAGCTGGGTTTAAAACTTTACCAGAGAGGATGCGGCCACGGATAGAGACGTTTCCAGTAAAGGGACATTTCTTGTCAATGTAAGTGCCATCGATAGCCTGGAAAGAAGAGAATAAATGTCACCTAAGTCATTAGTAAAGGGGAAAAAAAACAACTCAAACTAGTACGTAAATGACTACATCAGTGTTGCCAAAAGGCGCTGTCGTCAGAACCCTACGGGTTTGGAAGACCATCGTGAGAAAAAACATCACTTGCAGAGAATATTTTAATAAATGTAATTATTGTTTTAATAGTTCCTAACCTCTCTTGGGGTTTTGAAGCCCAGCCCGACACTCTTGTGGTAGCGAGGGAGCTTCTCTTTGCCCTCCTTGGCACCTTCAACAGTCAGAACACGCTTCTTGTTCTGGAAGATTGTGGGCTGCTTCTGATAGGCCCTCTCGGTCTACAGAGGAACGGCAAAATAATTGACATCGCTGCATTCAACAAATACATGTACTTGCACACATTTCGTGGACCGCTACTGGTTTACTTCCTTTGGGTAAAACGAAAACGACCACAGCTGAAGCGAAATGGGCATTTCTTTCATAAATGTGTAACAAACCAAAATAATCGAAACACACAATTCAAAAAGGCGTGTCACAAATAACCGGACTAGTATAAGCTAACAAAGTTAGCATTACGGCTAGTTTTACATCACACGCGGGGGAAGGAACAGACCATAAACCTAACACATAAACGTGAGAAACCAATTTAAAATGGCTCGTTAAGTTGAGAGACCTCTCCCCAGTGGAGATTACTTCATATGTCTTATCTAACACGTGTAATAATACGATAATTCTTCGATTTAAATTCACCACGCCGAATCGGAGAACATACTTGTGCATCCGCCATCTTTGCCAGCCGAGTCGGAAAGAGGCCTGAGCATGCGCGCGAAGGACGGAAGTCAGCGAGAAGGAGGAAGTGACGTTTCCACAGGTAAAAAAAAATATAAAAATAAAAAAAATTGTTGAAAACATACTCTAAAAAACTTTTGACTCCACGTTAGTTATTTGCTGAGTAAACAAACATAAACTAATCTGTCCTTGCAACAAGCAGAGCTAGAATAGAATAGAATAGAATAGACTTTTTTGATTCCACAGTAGGGAAATTCACTTGTTACGGAACTGGAGCCACGATGACACCTTGTACAGACGTGTTAGAAACTCAGACAAACCAGCAGACCAATTTCAACATTTTGGGGAACTATTAACAACATAACGCATACCTACAACTTTTTAAAATACCAGTCAGCACTTGAAGTCTGGAAAAGTGACAATGAAAAGTGCAGAAAGAAGGAAACCGGACTCCGGTAAGCCATTACCCTCCAGCTCTACCAGCAATCTAGCAAGCTCAAATCGTGTTCAGTCAACGGGGTCGATAATGCCAAAGACTGTTAATTTGCACGACTATATTGCCTCAGACATTACTTAGAACATTGAAGCAGAGCTCTGCCCACTACCTGTAACACCTTCCAAACCCCCAGCAGAGAAGCAAAGGAAGACACACAATGCTGAAACAAGCATCCTCTCAAAGTTAGCATCGTTCACCTCCCTCATAAATACTAGATCAGATGCCCTGGAAAAGATGGTCAAGTAAAAACTCTGTTGTAATTTCTGAAGCTAAAGAGGCAATTAAAGAAAACTCCAAGCAGACTGAGAGCATAAAATAATCATTAGACTTCACCTGTACTGATCTAAGGGAGCTAAAAATTAAAGTTGATTGCTGTGAAAGTCAAGTGAGCATTTGCCAGAAATCCTGCAACTTGCATGAGAACCGTATCTTCCAACTTGAAAGTTACTCTCGTCGATGGAACTTACGACTTTTTGGATTGGAGGAAAAAGAAAATCAAGATCTGCGGAGAGAAGCCATCAGCATCTGCCAAGCTTTGCTACCAGAGGCAAAAAACGAGTTGGGAGTGATCGATGCGGTTCATCAAGTTGGAGTAAAGAAAAGCAGCGACACACGTCCAAGAGGGATCATCATTCGCTTTGGCCTTCGGTTTTATCTGGATGCTGTTTGGCGTTCTGCAAAACGCTTTTCCTTCCTACAAGAAAAAAAAGCTGAGGTTTGTTGAAGATCCATCTGCAGAAGAACAAGAACAAAGACAGAAATCATGGCCTGCAGTTGAAAAGGCGAGGAAAGAAAACAAAAGGGCCTACTTTGTAGGTGGTCGGGCTTTTGTGAACGGAACAGAAAATTTCCCTCAGTAAATTAGGCTCAGTTCCAGTTCCACCTTCTAATAAAACACTTAGTGACTTATGTTTATATCTAGTGGTATTTTGATGCACATTCTACCACAGATGATTGTTAATATACAGTAAGTTACTCTTACATTACCTTTGGGTTAGCGTTAAATGTGTAGTGTAGTGTAGATAGTTGCTGTACTCACTATTCAATCATAAAATATTTGTCTCATTACACTTAAACTTACCCCAGACCATACTGTTTAGAATGATTTAGGTCGGCAGGTTGTCTGATCTCACATTGTTTTGTTAGTCCATATCTCTACAAGTTAAATTTTTTTCTCACTCTTGTCTTTTATACTTTTTTTCTATTTTTATGTCTTTGTCTATCATTTTGTTGAATGCGAGAGGTCTCAGGAATCATTTGAAACGAAAAGCCATTTTACTTTACTGTAGACAACAGAATACAGACTTTTGTTTTCTTCAGGAATCCCATTCGGTTTCATCAGAAAGATTTGAAATTTCGAGCAGAGACTTAGTGTCTTAATGGCTGTGTTATTGTTCGAGGTGGAGATCGTTTTCAAATAAAGCTCGAGTTCTTTTTTCAAGACACAAAAAGAAGGTCTTATTTTTAACACTTTATATTTATGGATGTAAAACTTGGTCAGCAATATGATAAGATTAGATAGGAACAGTTAATTTTCCAAATCTCTCTGATAGTCTAGAAATCCAAACAGAACATTGTGAAAATGTAATACAAATGTCTCATGGATATGGTCCAATATAAATCTACAGACGCCTTGCCAAAGATTCCGAGTGTGTTCACAAGTCCAGAACAAGTGGAGATGACAGAGATTGCTGGAGATGCACTCATCTCAGCTGCTACGCCTGTAGGGGGCGCATCGCTCCTCCGAATGTCTCACCTTACCCATGAGTGTCTCTGGAGAGCTACTAAAAGGGAGAAGGAACCAACCCACGCGTTAGTAATGGTCACAAACGAAAACGGCAATAATCCACCTCAAAATAATTAGAAAAAAGAAAACAACGCAAGTGTTACCCGGACTAAAATATAACATTAAGGTTTTTTCAACAATTAAATTCCAACGAAGGTGTTTTGTAGTCATTGTAAAATCAAATGTAGTATTCTAATTGTTTACTTTTTCCTCAGAGATCGTTATAATAATAAGCCCACTATTTTATTTGTATTTATGAAAACTGCCTAATTTTTATTCTTTTTTTTTTTTCGGAAACTCTGAACGCCGTCTTCAACTGTTTCCATGACGACCTCTCCATTCATAATACAGCGGACACGTTGACGTGTTGATTTTACTGTGGAGCCAAGCACCTGGTGCTTGTATTATTTAATTAATCTCACAACGTCAGTCTGTTGCGTAACCACGTGACTTCCGGATTCTAACGCTTTGTGACGTCAGCTTGCAGGGCGTCAGCTTTTTCCATCATCTAAGCTAGTGTAGGCTGCAAACACTCAGTTGTTCCTCAGGCTTTCATCTGAACACATCTTGGATTTCAGCTCCAGCAGAAATGAGTTTAATTTCAGATTTTGAGTCCACCTCTGTGGAAAACCAAGAAACTGAAAGGAAAAAGTCTATAAGCTCGCTTATAAAAGTATTAATTAATGCAGCAGCTGAAAGATCTGATACGACGTACTCTTTGGACATCCAGCAAACAACGTATGACTTTTATTTTCTACTGATCTGGGAAAATGTTAAAGAAATTGATTTTTACATCGACCCAGATCATTTGCCCACATTTCAGAAGAGGATTTTCAGTACTATCTGTCAGAAACTGTCCTGTACGAGTGAAGAATGTTTCGCTTTGATGTTGTCAAAGGACCGACGCTTTCTCAAGGCAATGGTTTCCTTGATGAGAAAGCAAATTGTCAAGCTTCCCAAAACCTTTGTAGGAAATGTTTGTCAAAGGGAAAACGCTGCAGAGGACCCAAACATTTTGACAAGTGAAGATAGTTGTTCGACCGCCACAAATCAGTATTCGAATAACTGCCTGACTGAGAAGCGTTGTTATAATGTTCCAACAAAAGCTTTGGTTACTTCTCAGCCAGCTAGTAAAGGATTTATGATACCTCCGCAGTTGGAAAACATTCTCCATCAGTTAGCGGAGAAGAAATCTGTCTCTCGTCAGATGGTTAAAGCCAAATCAACCAGGAACGATGAGTTTCAGAAGCAGTCATCATATGTGCAAAAAAAAGTGAGTGATTCTGTTATTGAGCCTGTTAAACCAGTAACACATGACAATCCTCGTTCTTACACGTCTAAACCGATTCAAGAGATGTACAGGCCACGGCAAGAGAACTGTAAATCCGACCATGAAGGTTCATCGTCTGAATCCATCGTGGAAGACGAGCCACAACAGCTGATCTCTTCTCCAAACAGTTCGACCGTTGATTACTCAGCGGTCAGACATGCGGAGAACTTTCAGATGAAAGCCTTACTGAATCGGCTAGTAAATCTAATGATTGAGCGGGCTTTTAGAGAATCCGTTACGATTTATTCAAAAAAATTTCGGCAGACCTTACAGAAGTCAGTGTTTGAACTAGTCTGGAATGAACTTAAAGGAGAACTATTTGATATTGAACCAGAAATGGAGTCCAAATTTGTCAAGAAAGTTATCAGGGATGTCTGTAAGTTAAGTTGCTGTGGCACTGATTACTTGCTTAAGTTAATGAATCACGCAAAATCACAAACAGTTAATCACATCGTTTTCTCCATCAGAGAACGACACAAGAAGCTTCACAAAACTAATTTAGTCTCAAAGGTCTTCTCGTATGTCAAAAGTATCAAAATGTCATCAGTGAGAGGAAAAGAGACACCGCCTGCTCCATCAGTGGATGCAGGCGACAGAAGTGTTTCAGAGAATGACTGCATCCAGCAGATATCATACGAAGAAAACGAAGAAAAAGCAGCTATTGATAAACTCATCATTAAGTTAATGTCGCTGATAAAGCACAACGCAGAGAACGTCCTTTCAGCTAACGATTGTAATGAAATAACTGAGCGTTTATCATCAATGGTCTGGGCTGAAGTGATAGGTCGTGATATTGAACCAGAAAAGGTTCCTGGTCTTTATAAATCAATTTACAACGATCTGTATGTCAAGTGGAGCAATGCAAAAAGAATCCCTCTTTTCCTTGCTTTAAACAATCGAAATATTAACGAGACAGTGGTGTTAATCATTAAACGACGCCTGCTGAAGCCAAGTACCTCAAAATACATCAAAAGTTTAGCCAGTGTGTTTAGCAGTCATCGTTGAGATCATCAACAAGCTCATCTGTCAACACAAGGCACCTAAAATACCTAGGATGGGGACCTGCCCATCGTTCTCCATCGGAGAATTCGTTATCTTTAGAAATATTATTCCACAGACGTAAAATGCGATTCAAACGGCACCCCCACAAACTTTTCATCAAAATGATAGGCTTGGCCGTGGGAGGTGTGGTATATCATGATTTTGGGTTACTCACACCTACGTCACCCTGAGATTAGTAAAGTTATATGTTTATTTATTTATATGGCTAGATTGGAAGCGTGCACCCCACAAACGATACATGAAAATGAACTGTAGCTGCGCATCCCAACTTCACCTAAATATCAAGACTTTGGGTTAGGGTTAGATAATATATGGCCACCATTTAGTGCCAACGATAGGTCCCTTTTCAAAACTTCTTTAGGGAGTTTCTAGTTAGTTATTACTTAGATTTTATTGGAACATTTAACTTTATTCTGGCTGCTAAATGGCACAGTGGTTAGCACTGTCCCTTGCAGCAACGAGGTTCTGGATTCAGATCCCAGCCTGGGGTCTCTCTGCAAAAACGTAGCATCATGTGCACACGTGGGTTCTCTCTGGCTTCCTCCCACTGTCCACAAACATCAGGTTAATTGGTCTTTCTAAATCATCCTAGGGTCGTGTTGTTCTTAGTTATTACTTCATTCACTGTAAATGTGGCGTTACTTGATGTGACATGTTGGCACCATAAGTGAGGTCAGCCAGAGGAATGACACAACTGTGCCGCTCTGCTGTTTCATTTATAGGGGGTTCTCACTCAGACCTTAGGAAACACATAGAGTTAGCTTGTACTGTTCAATGTTGCTGCTTTAATATTATAGTTAGGTTATACGTAAGTTAATTAGTTAATGTCAACACAACCATATTAACCCTCTGGAGGCAGGCGCTGCAGATTAGCAACGTTAAAACCTACCTACCTGGTTACTCCACATACATATTTCATGAGCATTTTTTAACTCAGAAGTACCCCTGAAGGACTTAGTTGTTCGTCCTTTCATCAAAACTTATTTTGAGCCTGAGAGGGTTAAGTAGTGATGAGATTTATGGCTCTTTCACCAGAGCCGCTCATTAGTCAGTCGCTTACCTCAAAGGGCCATTCAAATCAAAAGACTGGCTCCTTTGAACGAAGGGAAGCCAAGAGAAGGGGGGGTGGGGTTTAGGAGTAACGTGTTGCCCCGGTGTCCGTGAGGGCGCACGTTGTTGGGTAGCGTTCTTCCTACGTCCGTCACAGCGGTGGGTGGGGTTTGCGCGGGTAAGCTTTGCCAACTTCCGGGGAGGTTTGTTACCGGAAGACGATTCGTTCGTGAATGTCACATCACTACTGGGTGTGCCCTTCCCCTATAACTGTTCTGTCTCGTGGAGGAGCTCATTTGTGTGCATCTGTGTGAAACACGCATAGGAAAAAAAAGAACGACAGAAAGAACGGCTCCCCTCAGCCGCGACTCGGCCCCATCGTTCATGTTTAGGAGCCGTTCAAAAGAATCGTTTCATTTGCGAACGTCACAACTCTAACGTTAATTCATGTTAATTTGGTTGAATGTAAATACAGTAGGTTGGTTTTGGGAAGCTAAAGCCCTTTTCAGATTGACATTCTGGAATATGTGCGGACAATTCAGTCCGGTTTTTAACCAGAACTGTGTTTTCAGACACACCACTTTTGTACCTGAACTTGTCCTTGGAAAATTATAGTAGTGACTTGGCAAAGAAAAGGAAAAAGGAAGAAAGTGAAATTGTGCAAAAAATTACTTTTTTATCTTCGAAACCTTCTGCTTCTTTAACCACAAGTGGAAAAAAACGGTGCTTGAGGAAATGCAATCTAAACTAGATGAGATGTATATAAAGAGAGCAGAAGGAGCATATATCCGATCACGTAAACAACGGATAGAAGAAGATGAACAAAACTCTGCCTATTTTTTTAGACTCAAAAGACAACATTCTAAAAATAACTCCATAAGAACTGAAAATATATGGTTTGGTTGTAGAACACCCCCCCAAAAAAAAGCTAATTACTGCTCTGAATTTTATAGTAATCTATTTACATCTAAGTTTTGCAGGCACTCAGCTAGTCAATTTTTCAACTCACTTCCTGGTAAAAGAAAACTGACAGCAAGTGATACTGGCTTCTGTGACAGCTCAATAACCTTAAGTGAAGTAAGTAAGGCCTTAAGCCAACTTAAAGCAAATAAATCGCCAGGATCTGATGGACTTACAAGTGAATTTTACAAAAGATTTTCTGAATGTTTAACTCCATTTTTACTGGCAGTTTATACGGAAAGCATTCAACAACAAATGCTTCCCTGTACGTTGCGTCAAGCAGTCATTACTCTTGTCCCTAAGCCAAATAAAGACTCTCTACTGTTAGACAACTGGCGTCCAATCTCCTTACTTAACAGTGATTACAAAATACTTGCTCTGGTCTTAGCTAACAGAATTAAAACAGTAATTGACTCAATTATTGACGAATGTCATCTGGTTTTATGAAAAGTCGTCACATTTCTAATAATCTTAGGCAGATTATAGATATACTAGATTACTCAGAATTTATAGAGGATAACAGTTTCATTCTCTTTTTGGACTTTCATAAAGCGTTTGATACTATAGAGCATGAATTTATATTCACTACTCTTAAAAAATTTGGCTTTGGTGATTTTTTTCTCGAATTGTTAGAACTTTATATGCAGGTGGAAATAGTTTAGTAAAACTCCCAACAGGTGCATCCCCTAGATTTAATCTTCAGCGAGGAGTTAGGCAGGTATGCCCACTTTCTGTATACCTTTTCTTATTAGCAGCTGAGTTTGTAAATATACAAATTAAGAACAGTACTGTGTAAGGAATCACCATTGCAAATCGAATAATTTCTATAAGTCAGTTGGCTGATGATACAGCTCTATTTTTAAAAAATATTTCACAAATCTCCCCTGCAATCACTATTGCATCTTTCACTAAAGCCTCAGGTATGCCTCTTATTATGAATAAATGTGAGTTGATGTCAATCAAAGAATGCCCCTACTCTTCAATCTGTGGCATCCCGGTCAAAGACTGTGTTAGATACCTTGGTATTAATATTTCTAAAAATGGTAAGAATAGAAGTATCGATAACTTTTCACCAATTATAAACACATCCAGAAAAATATTCAATAGTTGGTTACAAAGAGATCTTTCCTAGAAAGGTAGAGTATTGCTCACTAAAGCAGAAGGCTTGTCTATGTTAATTTATGCCTCCCAGTCCTTATATGTAGACAAATCTATAATCAAATCTGCAGATCAAATGTTATCGGATTTTATATGGAATAACAGAACTCATTATTTACGAAAATCTATTGTCTTAAATAAAGATAAGGAAGGTGGTCTAAACGCTATAGACTTTGACTCTCTCAATAATACATTTAAAATTAATTGGATTAGAGCCTATCTTAAAAATCCAAACTCTATATGGAATTTTATCTCAACCTATGTTTTCTCACACCTAGGTGGCCTACAATTCACCCTCCTATAAAAAAAAAAGTATAAAATTTTAGTAACCTTAAATGAATACAGCACTGTACTTCATGCAATTCCGACAGGCATACTTATGTTGTTTAAAGGAGTTGACTTTTCTCTATTTGGACCAGACAACCCTACAGACTGTAAGCAAACACCCGTAGGCAAGCTCTGCTTCATCACGCAGGGAAAATCAGTTAACTCCAAAATACGTTCTTTATTACAAAAATCTCTCGTTTCAGTTCCATCCTGTGTAAGCTACTGGAACACTTCCTTGCAAGATCTTAACTGGACAAGAATATGGACTTTACCGCAATTTTTTTTTATTACCAATAAAATGAAGGAAGTCTCTTTTAAAATAATTCATAGATTTTTCCCAACTAAGCATTTTCTTCATAAAAGATTTAAGCATAACATTAATATATATTGCTCCTTCTGTAACCTTTACCCTGAGACTACAGTACACTTGCTTTGGGAATGTTCTGTCACAAAAACTTTTGGAAAGGTATCACTACTTAAATTCCAAGAACTATTAAAGTGGACTTTCTGTTGAGTTTCAAAAATGTTTTATTTGGGACAACAGACTATGATGCAAGACCCTCTCCTGCTTTCTATTTCATCAATCTGATTCTGTTTCAAAGTTTTTTTATACACAAATGTAAACTAATGCATAAGAACCCTTTGTTTAATCATTTTGTTGTAGATTTAAAGACATATACATATACAATCTCTTCAAACAACAAAAAGGCGATTAAGACAAAATGTGTATTTGAAGCATTACACGTGCTTGGGTAATATATAATATTGCATTATGTTTTTATTATTTATTTATTTATTTTTCTTCTCCGTATTTTTATTTACATATTTTCCTTCTCTCTCTCTCTTTTGCTATATTGTTTGGTGTATACGTGCTGTTAGTCAATAACGTTGTATATTAATCCAAAATGTTCAGGAATGTTTTTGTAAGATCGTAAAAACAGAAAACATTTTTTTTAATTCACTTGTGACAGCGGCACAAACATAAATGATAAGATAAGATTTAGCCAGCGAGCCACCCAAAAATCAACTTTTTTTTTTGCTGATAAAATGTATAATTTAATGCTGTAGACATGTTTAGTCATTATTGTAGGATTTTAGTGCATCTTATTGAAAATGTATTACTGTATTGCACCCTTTCCAGGGTAAAACTTTGTCCTGATTTATTTATTTTTTTAACTATAGATGATGGCACTGGGCCTTTCCACTGAACGCATAAGCATTGGCTAACATCCAGGAAAACATAGTAAGCAGCCGCTGGCATAGTGGATGGGTACATCTCCACCGGCCTTGAAGCATAATGTTTTGGAAGCATCTCAGAATCATAGGGACGTTTTGCTTACACTACACTTCCAGAATGTGTTAAACTCCACAGTTTAGATCAGGCCAGACATAAAGTCAAGAACAAAAGCAGTGTAAAACATCCAGAAACTTTCTAAATAAAAGTCACGTGCAGATTTTTGGTTGCTTAACTTGTAAAAAATAAGTTTAGAATTTTCTGTGAAACCTGTATCCGAGATAAGCAGAACAGAAAAATAATCACAGACCTTTTTGAATACATGCCACAGTCTCTCTTCCATGCTTGTTATTGTGTGAACTACCAGAATCACTTGTGGATTTGCATTTCGCCAGTGATTTCTTGACTTTGCAGGATTCGCTTTGTGGCAGAATTTTGCTGTGGTTTCGCGTCTGAAATGCTCCAGGTGGGTAGAGAGCTTGTGGGTAAACATCTATTACGTTATGTGATGCTTACGCATCCAGTGGAAAGGCTGGATGAGAGGTGCCTATGTTGTTGGTACATGTATTGTATTGTGCACTGCAGACTGCAATCAAGTCTCAGCCACGCTTTCAACAACTCATACGCCAATACGAAATGATACGACTCAGAGATGCTTGCCTCTTTAAAAAAAAGTCCTCCTCCCTTTCCTAGTGAACTATCCTCCAGCGTGCTGCTGCTTCTCTGTTCGCTATACCGTTCTACAGCCTTATGAATGTCTAACTCCTTACATTTTGAGAAGCCTTTATGGTAACGTTTGTAACAGAAAGTTCAATTTTCTTTTCTTTTATTTTCAAAAATGACAGTTTGGTTGTGTTTAAACGTTCCCAATCCCAACAGCATTGAAGATCCAGCGTGAAATGTCTTGCCAATTATTTTTCAATGTTGCGTTTGTGTCTGCTTCGTATTTATGGTCAACAGAAGTAGTTCTCAGCAGGGGTCGGGACCCCAATTTGTCACCAAAATCTACAAAGGGTCTTGACATGACTTCCAGAAATAGGAAAAAAAATTGCTGAAGCTAAACTTCAAGCATAGCCTAATTATTACAAAGTTTGTGGAAAAACGCAGGGGGAGGGGGGAATTTTTTCTATTTTTATTTATGAAAATTACAACGTGCCTTTGTATGCCGATTGCAGTGTATTTTGTACATCGGTTTCCCCTTCTGAAAGTGACAGAGAAAAAAAACATAAAAAAGGAAATTTATGTTAACATCCTTTCTCATCTTTGTGCACATGCGCGAGTGGCTGGATGGCATAAACAAACTGCTGTCAATATGCGACGTACACTTTTAGGAAAGTTTACAGAAAAAGTCCCCGATATGACAGGAGGAGGTTTAGAGAGAAGCTTATTGAAGACTAGCTTGTTGGGCAAATGAGATCTGAGGCACACAGGAGATACAAAATTAAAAAGTCTTTATTGGTGCATGGCTTAAATAGTTAAAAACATAAGTGCCGATGAGTTTCAGCCCACAGGGTCTTCGTCAGGGCTCAAAATGTTTGTAGTTACTCTCTCTTCCTTGTTAAGAAGGCCAATCAGTGACACCTGCTGAAGTCAAGCAGGTAGACAGCATAGAGATTGGATGACCAATATCGCACAAAAAAAACTCTTTTAAATTCTAAACAATCCTATTGTAAGGAGAAATACTTGCAAATGTTAAATTACACTTAGAGAATTGAGAAAAAGAAAAAATTATGAGTAAATACAAGCTTTGAGACATATGGTACAAATATAGTAAGAAAACGTAGAATTACAATAAAGGAGCCAAATCCAATTTTCCATTAAGATCTGGAAAATGTGTAGCTTTCAATGTATAAATCAAAAATGATTCTCTTTGCAAGAGTTTTTTTTAAGCCTATCACCTCCTCTAATTGAATGTTTTATATGTTCAATCCCTGTGATTTTAAGAGTTACAGCTTCCATGATTTGTATCTTTATAATGCACTGCCATAGGATATAGAGGATTACCAGATCTGATTGCTCGTTTGTGTTCTGCAAGTCTTACTTTTAACTTACGTTTAGTTCTCCCAATATAAACGCAACCACATGAGCATTCTAGTCTGTAGACCACAGAAGAAGTATTGCAATTGATGAACGAATCAGTTTAAAAAGTACGTCCTGTGAAAATATCAGCAAAACAATTAGTATTAGTCATGTTGTCGCAATGAACAGTTTCCACATTTATGGTTGTCTTTTCGAGGACTAGCTTGATCAGTGGTGATTGTTTGGGTGAAATCTTGTAAGTCTAATAGTTTGTGAAAAGGCACACCAACATTATTTCTGATGTGAGTGGGAGTGTCTAAATATAAACGTTGGTCCTATTAAGGGTTATTCTTACTTAACAGAAATCCCTGGACCCTTCCCTCATGAAAGGCTTTCAAACATCTGGAGGTTTACGATTATTTAGTTTCCAGGGGGGATTTGAGGCCCTCTCCGTTGCAAAAATGACTTTATTATTGGGGTCATTTAGATTTACAACTTGGTAGGCACAGATTAAATGAGCCTCTTTCAACAATGGAAGAGGCCTTTTACAAACACATCTCCTTTTTCTAGATGCAAAGTCATCTATGAGGTCATCTGATGCTGCGTTACTCCTGAGCTGGGTATCAGATGGATCCCCCACCAAATCGGACCCTGTATATAAATGAACATGAGCTGAAGCGATTTACTTTATGCCCTGAAATATTTAGCTTTTGAAGCATCGTCAAATAAGATTTCTGGGGTCACCATGTATTGATAATTGCTATTTTGTGGGTCTGAAACTGAAAAATGAATAGTGAACCACTACAGCCACAGACAAATGGACGTCAAGAGGTTGTAGTAGTACAACTTTAGTGGATGCAAGCTGCTGTAAGAAGAAGAACGAGCCCAGACAATGGAAGTTACGTTGTAACTATGGTTCTGTTTCGTTCCCTCCTGACTGCCAGTGGCAGTAAACAGAGTGGATGTATCTCGCGCTCTGCGCAGGTCGAGTACTAATGTAAACAGAGTCACGCACGTGACGCGTAGCGCACCTGGTCGCGAGTCTATAAATTACGCGCCGCCAGGACCAGGGGAAGGTCCCAAGCAGGTGCCGGCCTGCACAAGGGAGGACACAACCTTCTCACGCCCCGCAGAAACTGGGTCACCAAATAGTGAGCCCCAACACTCCTGCCATCCACTAAGAGGTGGTTGGCCGAAATAGCCACCAGGTGTACCTTAAGGGTCGAGGCAGCCCGGCCCTTGTCAAACAGGTGCCGGAGGTACCGCAGAACCTCATGCAGGGAACAAGAACCAGGGTCCACCTCCCTGCCGGAACACCAGGTAGAGAACCGCTGCCAACAGCGAGCGTACGTGGCCCTTGTAGACGGAGCCCTGGCACTATCCAGCACCTGCTGGATGGAGGGTTCTAAGCCGACTGGGGGCTGCCTGCACCCCTCACTGGCCACACCGTGAGCCAAAGATGATCTGGGGATGGATGCCAAATCCTCCCCTCCATCTGAGACAGGAGGTCCCACCTCGCCGGCAACCGCCACCTCTCCCCGTTCAACAGACTGAGAAGCAACGGAAACCAGACCCTCATGGGCCAGTCTGGCGCCACCAGAAGGACCTCGTGTGACGGGTCCCTCGCCCGATGGAGGGTCGGTAAGATTAACGGGAAAGGCGGGAAAGCGTACAGCCGAACCAGCGGCCAGGCATTGGCGAAGGCGTCCATCCCCAGCGGGGCGTCGGCCTCTGCCAGGGAGAATCACAAGGAGCCATGCGTGCTGCTCCTCGAGGTGACCAGATCCACCTGGGCCTCTCTGAACTGACGCCACACCCTCTGCACCACCTGAGGGTGCAACCTCCATTCCCCAGGGGGAAGGCCCCGCCGAGACAGGCAATCCGCCATAGAGTTCCTCCACCCCGGAAGGTGCAGCGCCCTGATGGAGGCCAAGTGAGGGTAAGCCCAGGTCAACAGCGTCTGAGCCTCCCTCAATAATCGCAATGACCTGGTGCCCCCCTGATGGTTTATATGGAACACCGCCGAGGTGCTGTCCGTCCGGACGAGCACATGCTTGCCCCACAGAAAGGGCAAGAAGAGCCTCAGCGCCAAGTAGACGGTCTTCAATTCCAGGACATTGATGTGAAGCCGTTCCTGACGGGGGCTCCACAACCCCCGGACCGACCTGCACTTCCAATGACCCCCCCCCCCCCCCCCCCCCCGGGGTGACGCATCTGTCGTGACCACCTCCCGTCTGGCGGGGACCGCACCAAGCGGGACACCGAGACTCATGTAGGCGACATAGTCCCAACGACGCAAAGGAGCCACACAGCTGCTCGTGACCTCCAGCTCGACCCGTCGGTGACACCGGGGATCCAGGAGGAAGCCGATGAACCACTTCTGCAAGGGCCGAAGGTGGAGCAACCCGAGAGGCACCAGTGCAGAAGCCGAGACCAGCATCCCCAACAGTTGTAGCCACACCTGGACCGGGGTTGCTTCCCCAAGGCAAAAGGCCTGGAGCAAAGACCGAATCCGGACCCTCCTCTGCTCGGTCAGCCTCGCCTGCATGGCCACAGAATCTATGGCAATGCCAATAAAATCCACCCGCTGAGTCGGAGCCAGAGAACCCTTCTGCAAGTCCACCGTCAGTTCCAGCACCTTGACATGGGCAAGGACACTGGCCGTGACCAGACCCACTTCGTGACACAACGGCGCACAGACGAGCCAGTTGTCGAGATATGGCAGGACCTTCAACTCCACCCGACACAGGGGGCTCGGGGCTGCCTTCACGCACCGCGTGAAAACTCGGGGGGCGAGAGACAAGCCGAACGGCAGAACCAGAAACTGGTACACCCTCCCGAGGAAAGAAAACCACAGGTACTTCCTGTGCCCCGAATGGATCGGGACATGGAAGTATGCGTCCTTGAGATCTATCGTCGTGAACCATTCCCCTGCACAAACCACCTGAAGGACATTGCGAGTCCGAAGCATGCGGAAGGGCAGCACCTTCAGGAACCGACTGAGACCCCTGAGGTCTAGTAGCGGCCGCAGGGGCCCGTCCTTCTTTGGTACCAAGAAATACATTGAATAAAAGCCGTCCGCCTACAAATGCGGCGGAATGACCTCTATGGCCCGTTTGTCCAGGAGATCATCTATTTCTGCAACCTGTAGCCCTGGGACATGGTTCGAACCACCCAAGTGTCTCCGCATTGGGCCTCCCAGAGGGCCAGGTGCTGTGGTGAAAATCTGCCCGCCGCCGGCCCACGGCCTGAGGGCCGTGTCCCGATGCCTGTTTGGGGCCCTGGGGGGGTGGCGGCCCCTGTCCTGCCCCGAGGATCCCCAGGGCAGTGCCTGACCTGCCCCCGAGCGTTTCCAAGTCCCTGCCGCGGCCTGCTGGGTGACCTTCAAGGGGGCGGCCGGACGAAACCGGCGCAGAGGGTCCCGTGCCCCTTGTGGCCTGGACTGTGGCACGGGGAAGACCCCTGCCCCGCTACACCCACTCCAGGCCTCTGCGGCCTGCCTGGACTCCTGCCGACGTTCCAACGCCCTCTCAGCCTCGGGCCTTAACAACTGGCCCGGCACCACTGGCAGTCCACGCAGGCAGTCATCCGACACCGGGGCCTGCGCCAACCAGACCTGACGGCGAGCCACCACCAGTAGGGATCGGTACAGAATTCGGTACTTTTTAAGGTACTGACCGAATTCCATAGTACTGACCGAGCACCGATTCACGTCATTTCAAACAGTGCCTCGTTTCGGTACCCGTCCATCATAACAAGAACTTGCCAAGACAGCTGCGCATGCACAAGAGCGTTTTGTCATCTCTCGCTGCGAACCAGTTGTAAACAGAGCAGCATGGTAGAGAGAACGCACGCTAAAGCTTGGGTCTACTTCACTAAATGTGATGGGTAAATGGGTGATGATGAAACCAACGACAACTATCTAAGTGAGACATCCTCATCTTAATCTGCTCTGGTGGGTAAATATAATTAGCTTGATATGTTAGCTTCCATTTCACTAATGGTGCGTTCGCTTTCTCCTTGGAACTCCGAATTCTCGACTAGAAGAACATGAACGCACTCTAAAGTTTGGCTTCATTTTACTAAATGTGACGGGTGAAGACGAAACCAGTGACGATCTAAGTGTGAGGCATCATCGTTTTAATCTGCTCCAGCAGTTAAATAAACTGTTTAAGATAACGTTAGCTTGATATCTTAGCTTCCATTGCTACCATTGTTATCAGCTAATGGTGCGTTCCCTTTCTCCTCGGAAATTCTAACTTCCCAGTAGGAAAAATCAAATGAAAAAAGATGGCAAAAGGAATGAAGATACACAGTAAATTTAGTTCACAGTAAAGATGTTTGCTTCAGTTTAATTATCAGCTTATAAAATTACAAGGACAATGTTAAAATACAAACAGTTGTATGTTATTTATCATGATATTTATCAAATATTGTTATATATTGATAAAAATATATATGTAATTATAAAAGAGAATTAAAATAATAAACACTCAAAAGTATCGAAAATTGGCACCGTTAAGTACCGGTATCGATTCGTAGGTACCGGGAATTAGTACCGGATCGATTCAAATGTCAAAGGTACCCATCCCTAACCACCAGTGTGCCCAACAGCCGACCAAGCTCCCTGGACATTAGCCCAAACGCTTGCAGGGCTGCGTCGTTTGTATCGCCCAGTGCCATCCCCGCTGCGCCCGACTGCAGCATCTGGGACTGGGCTAGCAAAAGCACCGACAGCGAATTGCTGGTGCGCGCCATCCTTGCCCCGATGTCATAAGCCCGGCACAGTAAGCTGTCGGTCACCCGACACTGTGTGCTCGGACAGCTGACCCTTTCCCTCAATGCCTCATCCGGGGAGAGCACCAAAGAAGCAACGCAGTGGTCCACCGGGGGCATGCGGTCCAACCCGTAGGTTCCTGCCTCCCGCATCAATGCCAGGGTCCTGGCATCCCTACCGTAGTGGGAGAGCTGCCTCGGGTCCCCCCAGCACCGCTACAGCTCCTCCACAAAGGCCGGCGATGGTGGGACCTGAAACGGGGGCGCCGCCAGAGCCCGGCGGAAGGAGGGATTCCCCGCTGGACGGGCCACCGGCCCGTCGTCCAGTCCAATGCTGGCCAGTGCCGCTCGCAAAATCGCCTGCAACTGACAGGGGTCCTCCGCCAGCTCCGAGCTTGCTGAGCTATGGAGAGACATCCCCGAGTCCCCGTGACCTCCCAGGCCCGGGGGCTCCACTACCAGCCCCTGACTACGACCCGGAGAGGGGCCCTCCTCCCCGAGGGACTGAAAGTCGGAATTTGAGGCCCTCATAGAGATCAGGTCGTCCGAGCCCCCCTCGTTCGGGGCTCTGGTCAGCAGCGCTTTGTGCTGTTCCACCTCCGCCCGCAAAGTGTACACTTCCTGGCGAGAGGGGTGCACCACACACCGTTTCTTGCGCCTCGGGCGTTCCTCAGCCGGTCCATCCCTCCGTCTCTCGGAACACGGATGAGGGATACCAGAGGGCGGCAGGTCTGACTCAAACAGGAGGCACTCTACTTGATGTAGCTTGTCCTCCCGCACCACCAGCGGCAAAATGCTGCAGTTCATGCATGGGTCAGTCAGCGCCTCTCTGAGATGACCGACGCCCAGGCACTTTGGACACCAGTCGTGGCTCTCCTCCACCTGGAGGGGAGCCCCGCATGACGTACACGCCAACATCCCTACCGGTGTGGGAGATGCCAGTGACTACACAGGTACTGAGTGAGTACTTCCATGAAAACTGAAGAACGCGATACAGTCCTGGAGTTGTTAAAGAGCAAGTCACCCCCTACAAGAAACACTTCACTCCCTCCTCATGTTTGAAAAATGCAACAAATGCTGTTGCCTAGCAGACCGAGAGGGCGGAGCCACTAACAAATACACACACACACACACACACACACAGGCTCACAACGGCATTGTGACATCATAATGTACCAGTTTACATCATAGCATACCTCTTAGCCAATAGCGGTGGCAGATTTTAATTCAAATGCAGTGCAGAGTTTTTACCTGACAACGGCACAACACTGACAGTTTTAGGCAGAATATTTATATTTTAACTAAGATGCACTGAAGTACCAAATTATTGACGAAACGTGTCTGCAGCACGATTAGACACACATTTATATATGTAACCGGGTCACGTTAGTTCCCGGAAGTAATTCTGGTTGGACGTGTCATGCCGCTGACACAGGAGAGGCCAGGTGTGTAATTAGAGGGCTGCTATAATTAGGGCAGCTGGGGTCTAGCCGAAAAAGCCAAATGCCTCGCTTTGGGTGCAGACGTGGGTGCAGCTAAGTGTGTGAGCAGGACTGAGGGGTGAACAACCAGGAATTTACATTGGGAAGCGGTCGGCCGATGAGATCTTAGCCCGCTACTGTTTTTCCAGCTCTTTTTATTAAACCTTTTCTAGCTCTTTTTATGAAACCCTTTTTCCGGTTCTATTTTATCAATAGTCGTCTTCTCTAGAGGGGGGACGGAAGGAACACTTTTATAAGACTGGTGGTTAACATTGAGGACAGTGCTGTCTCTGGGAGGGTAGTAGTTTCTTTTAGAGTATCCACTGTAGGGGTTTATCGGGGGGTTTTACTCACTTCTGGGGGCGTGTGTATGAGCTTTAGTTAAAGGGAGCACTGGGTGTTTTTCTTTATATTATTGTCTTTTGTGTTGGTTCCCTACAGCGGCCTTGTGCTTTAAATAGTAGTTGGATGGCGTTGTGTGTGTAGTCCCAGGGCCATCCATCATTGTCGTCGCTCCTCCCTCTCGTGTTTAGAGTTTTTATCGTTTAGAGTTTTAGTCTATTTATTCCGACCTGGGTTGTTTTTAGTAAATCTTCTGTGCTGTGTCTTATAAATAAAATTATTAAACTTGTGAATAAGCCTCTGCTGTTTTCATCAAGGGTTATTATTACCTATAGGATCTAAGCATCCAATCCTCTAGGTTGGATTGGCGTTGTTGGCAACTTTCTGAAAATAGTAGATGTGCTATGGAGATACTTTAAAACAGCTGGTTTACTGAATAGATCGGGTGTAGGAGTAGTTTTTTTTTCTTTCTCCCCCCCCCCCCCCCTTTTTTTTTATTTCCCCTTCTTTAACTGGAACAGTAGCAGGTTTAGGGTGGAGCCACAAGCCTGACGGAAAGTGGTGTAGCGCTGAGCGACAGGACACGTGGATCAAGGCACAATGGACGCTGAACTACAGGAGCTACAGAGTAAGCTGCGGCAGCTGCAGGAGGAAAACCAACTTCTGCGAGAGACAAATGAGGATAAACAAGACTCACAACCCTCTACATCAGGTGGCACAGCAGGAAGGAAAGGCACAGCATGTCATGCAGAAAGGGAATCAGCCACAGAACGGATTCTCTACATTCCGAGGGAACGAAAGTGTCCCGTCTTCAGAGGTAATGTTGGGATTGGAGTGACTGATTGGATAGAGGAGGTCCGGGCAAGCCTGAGGGCAAGGTATTTATCTCCTTTGGATCAGGCTTACTTTGTGTATGATCACCTTGAAGGGGAAGCAAAGGAGGAGATTAGATATAGGCCCTGGGCTGAAAGAGAAGACCCTGAATGCATTTTGACTATATTCCAGGAACTTTATGGGTGTTCAAAATCTTACGTGACTCTGCAGGAAGATTTCTTTTCTAGAAAGCAAAAGGAGGGGGAATCATTACAGGAGTTTTCACATGCTCTTTTCTGTCTGATGGAGAAAATAACTGTAAATGCACCTGGTGTTGTGTCTGATGCTGCTGTGCTCTTACGAGATCAATTTACTGAACATGTACTTGAGCCTTCTTTAAGTAGAGAGTTAAAAAAGCTTGTTCGGGAAAACACGGATCTTACATTGCTGGACGTAAGGAAAGAGGCTATACAGTGGGAACAAGAGGGTCAGCCAGCTGATGTAAGAAGTAGAAATAACCACCTGACATCTTTTTGTGCTGTGCAGAACTCCCGAAGTAACAGATCTGGCTCAGTCTTTCCCAAGGGCCTCAGACGGTCTGTCAGAAATCAAGGAAATGTTGGTAAAACAGCAGGAACAGATTAACCTGTTGTCTCTAAGTTTGTCGCAGCTACAAAGACCTTCTGGGTCCCAACAACTAAACCGAGCAGCCCAGATTATCTGCCAACATTGCCAGAAGCCTGGTCACATAGCCAGGAACTGTCGCCAGAAAAGAGCTACTGCAGCACAGCCTGGTAGAGAGGAGACAGTGGCCTCCCACCTGCAGATGGGAAACTAGCCCCTTCTGCTTTGCAGGGCCTCAGTGCAGAAGGAGGGAGATTTGGTCCAAAGATTCCTAGTGTGACAAGTGCGTCAAACATTTAGGAGAATCCCACCTTAAAAGTATGAGGCAGTAAAAGCACACATCAGACAGCTGTTGGAGAGTCAGGTGATACGTGAGAGCATTAGCTCCTATGCCTCCCCCATTGCCGTGGTGAGGAAAAAGGATGGGAGTATTCGTCTATGTGTGGACTATAGACAACTCAACAGTAAAACACGTTGTGACGCTTTTCCTCTACCCAAGATTGAGGAGTCTCTGGATGCCCTATCAGGAGCAAAGTGGTTTTCCACCCACCACTTGGCAAGTGGCTACAATCAGGTACCAGTGGCTGTAGCAGATAAAATGAAAACTGCATTTTGCACTCCCTTTGGATTGTATGAGTTTAATCGCATGCCCTTTGGTCTGTGCAACACACCCAGCACATTCTATCGATTGATGGAACGGATGTTTGGGGCCCAGCACTGTCAATCCCTGTTGTTGTATCTAGATGACGTTGTGATCTTTTCCTCTTCAGTCGACGAGCATTTGCTGCGTTTGGAGGCGGTGCTGGATTGCCTGAGACAAGAAGGACTAAAGGTGAAACTCGACAAGTGTGCCTTCTTCAAGCAAGAAGTAAAATATCTGGGCTATGTCATCTCTAGGGAGGGGGTGTCCACGGATCCAGACAAGATCTCTGCTGTAAAGAGCTGGCCTCGTCCAAACAACCTTACAGAGCTACGATCGTTCCTGGGATTTGCCAGCTACTACAGACGGTTCGTAGAAGGGTTTGCAAAATTAGCAGCTCCACTTCACCAACTCGTAGCTCAGATACAGCAGTTACGAGGCCAGCAACGGCTAAAGCAAGTGGGGAATCATTGGTCCCAAGCATGTGAACAGGGTGTCGAGGAACTAAAAGCCAGACTGGTCAGTGCACCTGTTCTGACATATGCAAATTTCTCCCTGCCTTTTATTCTTGAGATTGATGCCAGTTATGGTGGCCTGGGAGCAGTTCTTTCCCAGGAGCAGGAAGGCAGGGTACACCCTGTTGCCTTTGCTAGCCGTGGATTAAGACCCACAGAGAGGAACATGTCTAATTACAGTTCCATGAAGCTGGAGTTTTTAGCTTTAAAATGGGCCATGACAGAGAAGTTCAGAGACTATTTGCTGGGTCAACAATGCATAGTGTGGACTGACAATAATCCTCTCAGCCATCTGAACACAGCTAAGCTGGGCGCAACTGAACAGCGCTGGGCAGCACAGCTAGCAGATTTTAACTTCACTATTCATTACAGATCAGGCCGAACCGATGTGAATGCAGATGCCCTTTCAAGGAAACCTGGGGCCCCCACGGAGGCTGACATTCCCCTTCCAGGAACTTCAGTGCCGGTGCTGAGATTGCCCAGGAGATTGCCCCTGTGCTGTGTCTTATAAATAAAATTGTCAAACTTGTGAATAAGCCTCTGCTGTTTTCATCAAGGGTTATTATTATTTACGGTTTTAGGATCTAAGCATCCAATCCTCTAGGTCACATATAGTTTATCAGCAAAAAAAAAGTTGATTTGGGGGTGACTTGCTCTTTAAACAACACACAATGTGTGTGTCGGCTGGGAAATCTGAGCATGACACCTCCACCATCAGAACGTCCAGCCCCACTTACCTGTAGCGCTCGCCGGTTGCACCCCCCTCCCCTTTCAACAGGGGAAAACAGCGACCGCCAACAATTCGGTAACAATTGACAGATAACCGCGTCAATCCACCGCCCCAGAGGGCTCCTTTGAGCACTCAGACCACCCGGTCTCGGGCAGGATGACGCCAAGTAATAAACGTACTCACCTCTAGACCGACAAGATCCGAATCACGGACTTACAGAGCGATTGACCAGCGAAGCACGCCAGGTCAACAGCGAGAAGATCAAAGAGACCCGAACGTAGCTATCGGCGCGTAATTTATAGACTCGCGACCAGGTGCGCTACGTGTCACGTGCGCAATGGCGGTTTTAAACGGGGGCCCACAGGGGCCTGGGCCCCTGTAGAACCGGTCCTGGCCCCTGTGCTGAAGAGATCGGAATTTTTTTCCCGCGCTGCCTCGGAGACGGGAACTAATGCGCTGCAGCGTTTCACACGGAGCCTTTAGAGCGCAGCACACTCTGTGGACAGAACTGTTTTACCCGGTGGATTTTTGAATAAAAGATTAAAAATAGTTTAAATGGGACCCGAAGAAATTCTTGAGCACGACTAATGGAAAATACGCTAAGAGATGAAGGTAAGCAATACAGTTTATTTTCCTGACATCAATGTTTTGATCGTAGTCGCACGTTTCTGTCATTTACTTTTAAGTTCCTAACTGAGTCTATCCACAGTTAACACTGATTTGTTTTTCCTTTGTAACATTAACTGTAAAATAAAAATGAAGTTGCTGCATTTTAAGCTTTAGACACGTTGAGATTAGACCACAGTATTCATTTATCTATGACTTTCTCGCAGCACTGACTGGAAGCATCAGCGGCCATGAAAAAAGGGACATTTTGTCCTTTTTTTTATCGCTGTTAATAAAGAACAGCATAGACAGAGAGAGGATGAAAGTCGCGAGGGAGCTGAAGCAGGATGAAAGAGAGGAGGAGTTGGTTGGAGAGGAACCAGAGAGGTCAGAGGCTATCCACCCTGAGAGTGAGGATGAATATGTAGGCTGTGAGGGAAAGAGTGAGGAGCAAAAAGAGGGACATCTTCTGTCATGTGCACCGTGTACACTACCGTCAGGTTTGTGGGTGTTGAACAACCCCTCTGTGATTGCAGCTCATATTGTGTGTAAAATGCATTTGAGGTATGCTGACTCTGGACCAAAATTTCTGTTGTTTATATTTAATAAATAGATAAAATAAGACTCTGAATTAACTAATTATGACTTTTATCCTCATGCTAACATTTATTTTCTTTCAGATATCAGCAAGTGCAAGGATGACCCACCTACTCAGCCTAGTTTGAGGACATTTCCAGTGACATTAATAGGAGACCGAAGACGCAGTTTTCAGCCAAGCTGGTATGAAAGTCATCCCTGGGTCGAATATTCGGTTTCAATGGACTCTGCTTATTGTCATGCATGCAGACATTTTAGCTCACCAAGTAGCACAGGAAGTGTGTTTGACTCTCAATTGTGGATTTAGGAACTGGAAAAAAGCAACTGAGAGAGGAGAGGGGTTTTCAGTACATGCAAAGTCTGAAAGGCATAAGGATTCAATGATAGCGTGGAGGGACTAACAGAGGGCTGTGAAAGCTAATACAACATTGGCTAATATACTCGACAAGGAACACAGTAAAAAGGTTAAAGAAAATCGTGAGTACGTCAAAACAGTTGGTGAAGTGATTTTGCTTACGTGTGTGTGTGTGTGTGTGTGTGTGTGTGTGTGCGCGCGCGCGCGCGTGCGTGCGTGCGTGTGTGTGTGTGTGTGTTAAAAGCAAATTGTATTGCGCAGATATTTTATTTGTTTGAATGTTTATTTTTCATATGTACAGTTCATATAATCTTCAAATAAAGTCACAAACTATAATAATTGACTAGAATTGTTTTTTACTCAAGTCACATGTTGCAGTGAAGCATTCAGAATTGTTATCTGAGTACCATAAAAACATGCCAGTTTTACTTTCACAAGTAAACCATTACTGCATTGGCCGTAATAGTTTACTTGTTCATTGTCTTTTATTATGATTTTTTTTCTTGTGCCCCCATGAAAAAATACTGGCCCCACTGTGGCCCCCCTGGAAAATTTGGTCTAGAACCGCCCCTGCTGACGTGCGTGACTTTGTTTACTTTAGTACTCGACCTGCGCAGAGCGCGAGGAGATACATCCACTCAGTTTATTGCCACTGGCAGTCAGGAGGGAACGAAACAGAAACTCCAGTTGAAGATCCAGATAGGAGTTTTAACATGAGAGGACTGTTGGAAGAGCAGAAATCAGCATCAACATGGCATCGGGAGAAGGAGCAGATCAAGGTACCTGTCAGAATAATAAACATGTTGAAACAGCGTGTTTAACCGGTGTAGGAAGACCAGTTTGATTAAGATCCGGGCATGATGTCTGTCGCTAACGTAAACTCTCACAGTATTTTACGTTCAAATAAGTCTAATATGATAATATGGCAAACTTTTAAATAAATAACAAGTGATATTACTTTTAGTTAAAAGTAAACTTAATTTATAGTAAATTTGCATGGGCTTCCGTAGTTGTGGAGCGCTTGTTTTTATCGTCGGCGTTGCCAACAGGTCGTCGTGAAAACAGTCCATTCTCCTTTATTTCATGTTTAGAAGCGTACTAATAATAATAAGTTATTTTGACAATGGCAAAGTTAAAGGGAGAACTGTGGTCCTACATTAGGGTTAATGGTTATAGTGTAGTTATTCACGTGCAGTCCTTACGGGAAATCACACGGATCTGTCCTTTTTTTATTTTTATTTTTTATTTTTTTATTTAAATTCGAGTATTGGGTCATTAACAATACAATCAAGATACATAAATGACTGAATGTCCAATATGAAGTACGTGGAAACAGTACAAACACAACAAAAACATACCAACAGATTCGACGCCAGGGGTTACTGTATACAAATTATGAAACATATGTGAATGATGATCAAAACAGGAAACAATATGAGACATGCAACTGAGTATGAGGAACTATGGAAATTTGAAATTTCGAGCAGATACTTAGTGTCTTAATGGCTGTGTTATTGTTCGAGGTGGAGATCGTTTTCAAATAAAGCTCGAGTTCTTTTTTCAAGACACAAAAGGAAGGTCTTATTTTTAACACTTTACATTTATGGATGCAAAACATGCAATATGATAAGATTAGATAGGAACAGTTAATTTTTCAAATCTCTCTGATAGTCTAGAAATCCAAACAGAACATTGTGAAAATGTAATACAAAGGTCTCGTGGATATGGTCCAATATAAATCTACAGACGCCTTGCCAAAGTTTCCGAGTGTGTTCACAAGTCCAGAACAAGTGGAGATGACAGAGATTGCTGGAGATGCACTCATCTCAGCTGCTACGCCTGTAGGGGGCGCATCGCTCCTCCGAATGTCTCACCTTACCCATGAGTGTCTCTGGAGAGCTACTAAAAGAGAGAAGGAACCAACCCACGCGTTAGTAATGGTCACAAACGAAAACGGCAATAATAATAATGTATATGTACAGTCTATGGTTTTTACCCATTTGACATGAACTTTGATCTTTTTAATATACAAGAAAATTGAACAAATGAATTTTACTCTTTGATATTTATATTCTTAGACTTTACTTATCTTTTGCTATTTATGCATCTTTTAACCCGGGTTACACCCTCCCCCCACTAAATGTCTGGTGTCCTCAACAGACTACCAAGGAACTACAAGAACTTGGGAAGTAGGATGACCCTTTTTTTTTTTACACTATGGCTCTTAGTCTTTGCCTATAGTGATAACAACCCCTCTATGTATAATAGTGATAGGCTGATCTTTAGCTTTTCCTGGCTCATCATAGGTTAAACGAACTACTGGTTTAATCGGTCTCTTAGGCCTTAGTTTAGGAGTGTCACCCAATAGATTACGGTGTGTATTTGGTTTCTGAGTTTTGTCAGACCGGGCTGTTCTGTGATCCAGATCAGGTTCTGGGGCAGAATCTTCATCATCTTCTTCATTTTGGTCAGACTCCTCCTGAATATCCACCATTTGGTCGGGCTCAGTCTCACTGTCCTGATTAACGTCTCCATCCTCCAGTGGCAGTTCCTCATTTTCACTGCGCTCATCAGAAGCCGTTTCATCACAGTGGTTAGCACTGTCCCTTGCAGCAACGAGGTTCTGGGTTCAGATCCCAGCCTAGGGTCTCTCTGCAAAAACGTAGCATCATGTGCACACGTGGGTTCTCTCTGGCTTCCTCCCACTGTCCACAAACATGATTGTCAGGTTAATTGGTCTTTCTAAATCATCCTAGGGTCGTGTTGTTCTTAGTTATTACTTCATTCACTGTAAATGTGGCGTTACTTGATGTGACATGTTGGCACCATAAGTGAGGTCAGCCAGAGGAATGACACAACTGTGCCACTCTGCTGTTTCATTTATAGGGGGTTCTCACTCAGACCTTAGGAAACACATAGAGTTAGCTTGTGCTGTTCAATGTTGCTGCTTTAATATTATAGTTAGGTTATACGTAAGTTAATTAGTTAATGTCAACACAACCATATTAACCCTCTGGAGGCAGGCGCTGCAGATTAGCAACGTTAAAACCTACCTACCTGGTTACTCCACATACATATTTCATGAGCATTTTTTAACTCAGAAGTACCCCTGAAGGACTTAGTTGTTTGTCCTTTTATCAAAACTTATTTTGAGCCTGAGAGGGTTAAGTAGTGATGAGATTTATGGCTCTTTCACCAGAGCCGCTCATTAGTCAGTCGCTTACCTCAAATGGCCATTCAAATCAAAAGACTGGCTCCTTTGAACGAAGGGAAGCCGAGGGGGTGGGGGTAGGAGTAACGTGTTGCTCCGGTGTCCTTGAGGGTAGCGTTCTTCCTACGTCCGTCACAGCGGTGGGTGGGGTTTGCGCGGGTAAGCTTTGCCAACTTCCGGGGAGGTTTGTTACCGGAAGACGATTCGTTCGTGTATGTCACATCACTACTGGGTGTGCCCTTCCCCTATAACCGTTCTGTCTCGTGGAGGAGCTCATTTGTGTGCATCTGTGTGAAACACGCATAGGAAAAAAAAGAACGACAGAAAGATCGGCTCCCCTCAGCCGTGACTCGGCCCCATCGTTCATGTTTAGGAGCCGTTCAAAAGAATCGTTTCATTCGCGAACGTCACAACTCTAACGTTAATTCATGTTAATTTGGTTGAATGTAAATACAGTAGGTTGGTTTTGGGAAGCTAAAACCCTTTTCAGATTGACATTCTGGAATATGTGCGGACAATTCAGTCCGATTTTTAACCAGAACTGTGTTTTCAGACGCACCACTTTTGTACCTGAACTTGTCCTTTCGGCTGCCTTCACACAGCAGGGAAAACTTCCAGATGTCTGAGGGGGAGGGGGTGGGAAGGCCGTACCCAGACAGTGCGGCGGGCGTACATGCGTCATTTACCCAAACAAAGCGAGGCGGGAGATGACAGTAGATTGCGCCAGGAGCTGGATGGCATGTTGTGTTAGGTATGGTCTGATCTTTCGTATGTTATACAGCGCAAAGTGGTATAATTGATGTTTGTATTGTGAAGTAATGATGAATGAAATGTGCTCATTAAAATAAACAAATCAAAATAGAAAAAATAAAATTGAATTAATTAATTAAGTATTGGAATGTGACTCACTATTAGCAGGTCATTAAAAATGCTCAAAGTCACTGTGACCCCTTGTTTTGCACATGTCCTTCGTCGGACCCTGCTCTTCAGAGAGCATCTTCTAAACTAGCACCCTCCCTGTGCCCGCCCCCCCCCCCATCCTTGTTCCCTCCTCCTCCTCCTTTTGTATGACCTTCTTCACCACTCTCTCTTTATTCTGCTCTCCCCACCTATTCCACCTTCCTCAGATCCACTGATTTCCCTCTTTCCTATTCACTCTCTCTCTCTTTCTTAACATTTTTTCTTTTAAATCGCAATTGCTTATTCTTGCTCATTTTAAATATATTTTTAAACATTTTCTAAATGCTTTTTTAAATTTTTACAATTTTTTATATTTTTTGTTTTTGTGAAGCGCCTCGTGATTTTTATCTTGAGAGGCGCGATAGAAATGATATTTTCTTCTTCTTCTCCTCTCCACGATTCATCATGCTGCCTCACTGCCACCTACGACTGGCTGGAAATTGTTTGTTGTTGTTGTCAAAACTGTCACGGTACGGTGTGGGTGGAGGCGGACCCGTGTGTGGAGGAGCTGGACCAGGAGGCAGAAATGCAGCTCAGATCAAAAATAAATCGGGTTTAATGAGTACTGGCAGGAAGGATACAGCAGGAGCAACGTAACAGGGTGGAGACACAACGTAATAGGGTGGAGACACAACGTAACAGGGTGGAGACACAACAACAGATTCGCTTCCCTCAGGCAGGAGGTTACGGTCCATCCGGACCAAAACCTCCCGCCATAAGAACAGCTTCTTTCCATCTGCCGTTAGACTTGTGACTAGCTTATAAACACACAACCATGCTCGTCTTCTGTACTCGACACAAAGTCACGTTATCGGCCATGTTACCATTACCTGCCATTTTTTATAGCTGAAAGTTTTATTCTAGTTTTTTTTATTCTATTTTATTCTATTTTTAATCTTATTATTCATGTTATATGTAGCACATTAGTACCGAAGCAAGTTCCTAGTTTGTGAATTGTTTGTTCACTGACAATGGCAATAAACCTATTCTGATTCTGATTCTGATTCTGAAAAGATGATTTTGTTTATGGCGTATGTCATAAACTGTACAGATCAAGTGAAACACAGAACAGAGAAAATAAAGATAATTGTGAAAGGTGCAGAGAGGTTTTTTTGGCAGTAAAGACATTTCATGGGAACATATCAATAAAAGACTTGGGGAGGAAGGGAAAGCAGGAGGTCCTAGTGACAGGACAGCATGATTGTATTACAATGGAATGCCAGAAGTTTGATTGCAAATGGACAGGAACTTAAGGGATTTATCAATAAATGCAAAATAAAACCAGATATAGTATGTATTCAGGAGACATGGCTTGAACCTAATTTAGATTTTATTATTGCAGGTTATGATGGTATCCGTAGAGACAGAAAGGAAGGTAATGGAGGAGGTTGTGTGACATTCGTGAGACAAGGAACTCAGTATAGAACTGTACACATAGGATCACAGTTAGAGTACATAGTAATTCAAATCTGGTCAAGAAATTGTAATATTAAAGTAAGCAATTTTTATAATCCAGGCAACAGAATATTAGATATAGATGAACTGGATACACATTTAGAGGGAAAAGTAATTTGGTGTGTGGACTTCAATGCGCACAGTTCCTTATGGGGCAATAGCAATGATAGGAATGGGGCAGTTATTGAGGAACTGATGGAAACAAAAAATAATGTATGTTTGAATGATGGAAGTGGTACAAGATTAAATATTAGAGCTGGTACAGAATCAGCAATTGACCTCACATTAGTGTCGGATTCATTAGCAGGTTTTTGTTCGTGGCAGGTGATTAAAGAAACAACCATTGGTAGTGACCATTATCCTATACTGACTGAACTTGAGATGACTATGGAACAATATGATACAGGGAATGTACAAAATTGGTGTTTTAGTAAGGCAGATTGGGAAAAATTTAAAATTATTTGTGACCAGGAAGTGGAAATAATAGATATGAATGTTGATGTTGATGCATTAAATTTTTCTGTTTGTAATGCAGTTTTGAAGGCAGCTGACCAGGCAATAAAGATGAAGGTAGGTAGGGAAAAAAGAAGATAGTACCCTGGTGGACAAAGGATTGTGATGAAATTAATAAGGATCGAAATAAAGCTTTTAAAATTTTAAAGAGGAATCAAAGTTTTGTTAATTATACGGAATATAAAAAATTACAGGCTAAGGTAAGAAGAACTGTTAAAAATGCAAAGAAGGAGTATTGGAGGGGCTTTTGTAATTCAGTGGGGAGGGAGACAAAAATACAAAATGTTTGGTCAACGATTAAGAGAATGAATGGCATAAGAAAAGAGTATGTTTCGCTCCCTCCGGTTAATAGACGACACCACGGTTCTTCATTCACTGATGGATTTATTCTTCCTTCACACTTCTCTTCCAAAACACCATTAATCCACCGTCAAACTGTCATTACACCAAAGTACAGAATAACCAAACATAAATATTACAAATAAACATTAACCCAAGTTAACAAATACGCTATAAATAAACACAGTTAACGTACCTCGCTGGCTGCACGTAACCATAAGGGAGTGAATCCGCTTCAGGAACAAAACTTAACAAAAGTAATTCGCAATTTCTTCTTCTTCTTCTCTACAGCTTTCCCTTACTTTAAACTGCTTATTTATTCATTCCTGTGACTGCGTAGGTTATAGCTTAGCTTCTTTTCACATGCCCTTTGACTTCCCTTTTCGTCACCCATAATGGGCCGAGCGCAACACAGCATGAAACTTAGTTCCTACCCCAAAAGAAACAACAATAGACAAGGGAAATAAGATACATACATAACACAATAAATCAAACAAATTGACATAATTTACATTGTGGCAGTTAAACTCCCACCAAATCTCAACTTGAGATTTCCTCGAAGATTTGAACCTTCAAGTTATAAGCATTTACAACAGTTTAACACCAGCTTCAACCAGTAGAACTATTTTTTGCACCGGCCTTTCAAGATAAACTGGCCTAGTTGAATGTTTTCCCCGTTCGTCCAATGTTGAGTCGCTAACCAACAGCTTCACCTTTCTGACCCTTCCGTCAGCTCTGGGGTACACCTCTGTGACTCTTGCTAGTCTCCAGTGATTTCGCGGAGCACTGTCCTCTTTGGAGAATAACAATGTCATTGACCTTGATGTTTTTCTTATCCCCATGCCATATCTGTCTTTGCTGGAGATTAAGAAGATACTCCCTCCTCCACCTTGTCCAAAACTCATTCGCCAAGAACTTCACCTGCCGCCATCTCTTATGCAGGTATAAATCTTGACTTACGAACAGACCTGGAGGTGGCAATATGATGTTAGACTTCATCAGCAGAATGTGATTTGGTGTGAGCGGTTCAAGACTTGTTGGATCATTCAGGTGCTCTGTTGTCAGGGGTCTGCTATTTATTATAGCCATCACTTCATACAAAAATGTCCTAAGTGAGGTGGTGTCAAGTCTTTTAGCAGACTGATCAAGGATTGCTGTTAGGACACTTCTGACTGTCCTTATTTGCCTCTCCCAAATTCCTCCCATATGGCTTGACGATGGGGGATTCATTACAAACTCACAGCCATATTCCTTCAACTGCTCATGATCCCAGTTCTTCATTGAGTCCATGAACTCTCTTTTTGCGCCCACAAAGTTGGTACCTTGATCACTTCTCAACTGCCTAACATTCCCACATATTGCAATGAATACGTGCAATGCATTGATGAAAGCCTCCGAACTGAGGTCATCAAGCATCTCAATATGTACAGCTCTGCAACACATACAAGTGAAGAGAAGGCCATACTTCTTCAGTTCCTTTCTTGCATTCCTCACATAGAATGGTCTGAAGCAATCCATGCCACAATATGTGAATGGAGGGGTCATTTCCACTCTGTCCTTTGGCAAATCTGCCATTTTTGGGTCGTGCTTGTTCCTTCTATACTTTCTGCATGTGACGCACTTAAAGATATGTGAGGCAACGGCACCACTGCATCCAACAACCCATATCTCATTAGATCGCAATTCATTTACAGTCATACCTCTTCCTTGATGCTGCACCTTCTCATGATAATGCTTAATCAATAAAGAAGACACATGGCTTGTTTTTGGCAGAATAGCAGGATGTTTAACGAGCGGATGAAGATCACTTCTTGTCAAGCGGCCGCCTCTCTAAGCACACCCTGCTCATCCAAAAATGGACTTAATTTACATAGCTTGTTTGCTTTGTCTGGATTTTACGTCCTTGCATTGTTGCAAATTCTTGATTTCACTGTTGAATACTTCTCTTTGGACCAATCTAATTAAGAAAAGTTCAGCTTGTTGTCTTTCCTCAACACTTGTACTTCCATTGAGTTTGGGGCTAAGACCCTTAACTTGCTTAGCATGACGTTTAAGACAAGCAATAGCCTTAACAACTCTTTTCCAGTCAGAAAACTTGGTCAGGCGATCCACCAATGTTCTATTTGTCCTTGCACTGGTGATGTGTACTTGAGCCCTTTGAAGTTCTGGATCAGTATCACTAACCTCTCCCACCTTGGCATCCGTTGTGAGTAGTTCCCTTTCCCACAGAAAGTCTGGGCCAGTGAACCAATTTGAAGCAACGAGCCGATCTGCCGATAACCCTCTCGAAGCATGGTCCGCCGGATTGTCTTCACACTGCACATGATACCATTGGTTGACATCTGTGGTGGCTTTGATTCTCTGGATCCTATTTGCCACGAAAACATGGAAGCGTCTGGCATCATTCTTAATATACCCGAGAACAACCTTAGAATCAGTCCAATAATATTCCTTAAGGTTGTCTATTTCAAGCTCATGGTTTAACATAGCACCTATCTTCGCAGCAACCACTGCCGCAGACAGCTAAAGCCTTGGAATCGTTGTGACCTTAGTGGGGGCAACACGCGCTTTCCCCATGACAAGTGAGCAGTGTACGCTGCCATTAGAGTTCACTGCTCTTAGATAAGTGCACTCCCCATAACCTGTGAAGCTAGCATCTGAGAAGTGATGTAACTCGTACTGCTTGACATCTATGAAGCTTGCTGGTATGTAGCACCTCTTAATTTTTACTTGACACAAGTTATGGAGATCTTGTAACCATGACTGCCATTGTGATCTGCACTCCTCTGAAAGTGGTTCATCCCAACTAACTTTCTCTCGACTCAACTGTTGCAAGATCAACTTACCACACAAAACAAAAGGTGCTACGAAACCCAGAGGATCGTAGATGAAAGCTACTGTGGACAGCACTCCCCTTCTCATCATTGGGTGTTTCTTGACAGTTACTCTGAACTGAAAGTCATCAGAGGATACGCACCATTGCACGCCCAGTGCTCTTTCTAGGAGTGGCTCCCCTAAATCTATGTACAGCTCTTTGACACTGTCAGCACATTCTTCCCTTGGTATTGATTCCAATACCTTCTTGCTGTTGGAAATGAACTTGTGCAGACTAAGCTTGCCTGCACTGCAAAGCTCTCTAGCTTCCTTGATCAGTTCAATTGCCTCCGCATCAGACATTACACTTACCAGTCCATCATCAACATAAAAATTTCTTCGGATGAACCTGACAGTGCTTTCGTTAAATCGATCCTGACCTTCTGTGGCTAGATGTTTAAGTCCAAAATTGGCACAGCCAGGTGAAGAAGCTGCTCCAAACAAATGGACTTTCATCCGAAAAACTGATAGTGGAGCCTCGAGATTATCATTCTCCCACCATAAGAACCTCAAGTAGTCTTGGTCTTCAGGCTTTACATGGAATTGATGGAACATTCGTTCCACATCACACATAACAGCGACTGGGCCCTTTCGAAATCTACAAAGAACTCCCACCAAGGTGTTTGTGAGCTCAGGACCTGTAAGAAGGTAGTCATTCAATGACATGTCTTGAAATCTTGCCGAGCAATCAAAGACCACTCACAGTTTCTCTGGTTTTTGAGGGTGGTATACGCCATGGTGAGGAATATACCAAGCTGATTGTCTATCAAGCTCCTCTTCTGGGACCCTTTCTGCTTCACCACGACTGATAATGTCCTTCATGAAGTTCATGTAATCTGCCTGATATTTCTGGTCTCTCTTGAGCCTCCTCTCCAAGCACTTAAGGCGTTGGACAGCACATGGTTTGTTATTTGGTAACTCTGGCCTACTCTGTTTGAAAGGCAGAGGCATTTCAAGATGTCCGTCTTCTTTGTGTCTAATTTCTTCTTTCATTTTGGTGAAAAACTGGAGATCTTCTTGCGAAAGATTTGCCTCTTCTCCAAGTCTTTCACTGAAGTCCGATTCCAGCACCTTAAGTACGTCTTCTGAAGCAGTCAGTTCTTTAATTCTTGTTTTGAAAACATAATGAACGTTGCTCTTCAGATTACTTGTTACTTTGGGTTCAGGAATCACTTGCCTTACAATGATGCGGTGACTTACTCCAATCGCATCACTGTAGTTTTCACTTGGATCACCATAGCTTACTATGCTCCAGCCTATGTCAGTTTTCTGTGCGAAGGGCTGGTTGTCCTCACCACATACAACTTCTCTTGGCATCAGTGCTTGTGGACAGTTATACCCAATAAGAAGACCGATTTCACAGTTCTTCGGTGGGGCAATGTGTTCTGCAAGATGCTCTAAATGAGGCCGTGCCCTTGCTGTCTCAGATGTTGGAATGTGTGTGCAATTGGCAGGTATGAATTCACGAGTGTAGACCGTTGGCACTGTGATCTTCTTAGAAGAAGATAACCCTCTTATTTGTAAACCTTTGATTCTTTTGCATGGTACAATTGTCTCCTTGGACGACATTGTGGACAGCTTCAACTTGACTGGCTCTGCATTAACATCAAGAGCATCCACTACTTCTTCAAGAATGAATGAAGAGTCACTTTGTGAATCTAACAGAGCATAGACAAGGACCTCTTTATTTGAATTACCAGGCATTGACGCATAAACAGGAACTATTGCTGAAGGCTGAGCACTGTTACCATCATGTACAACTCTATTGGATGTGGTTTCTTGAATGGTGTCTTGCAGCGATTGTAGCTTTCTTTCCTTAATGCAACTTGTCCCATCATTTTCTTGTTGTTTTGAGCGATCCTCATGTAAGCATGTGGGGTGGCGCTTAGAGCAGGTGTCACAGACCATTCGGTTGCTGCAATTCTTGGATTGATGGCCAGGACTCAAACAGCCGAAACACAGTTTCTCACCTTGAATGAACTTCACTCGGTCAGCAACTGGCCTTGCAGTTAGTCTACGACACTTGTGCAAGACATGTCCGGTTTTCTTACAAAACATACATGTGCTTATGTTCTTCTCAGTGGTGTTAGTGGTAAAAATCCTTGCACTTGCTGCTTGGCTCTTTGGGGTCACTACATTCTGCGGTTTAGATCTTGTCCTTTCCTGCTCCCCTTGCCGCAAAGCATAGTAAGATGTAACAGGGTTACAAGCAATACTAGCCTCCAAGGTCAGGAAAGTTACGAAATACTTGAAATCTGGGAACCTCCCATGCTCCAGATGATACTGTGTGGCTTTTCGGTTCCATCTGCTGCTTAACCAATCAGGCAACTTGGCTGTCAGCCTTTGATTTTCGACGTCATCATCAAGAATACGCATACGCTCATTGTGAGTCATGGCACATTCACAACTGCGTAAAAAATCCACAGATTTCCTTAAGTCAGCGCTCTCTCTTGACGCTATTTTTGGCCAGGCATGTAATTTGTCTCGGCAGGCCTTTGCAATCATAAAAGGCTGGCCGTATCTCATTGAGCAGTCCCCATGCAGCTACATATGCAGTATCTGAACCAATCAGGAAATAACCTTCTAATGCCTCACTAGCTGCTCCTCCAACATATTTCTGAATAAAGAATATTTTCTCTGAACTTGAAATATTTTTCCTTTCAATAAGAGTTTGGAAGGATGATTTCGATTAATGATTAAACTTGAGTGGATCACCATTAAAAACTGTGGGCTCTGGAATGGGTAGCCTATTTGCTGATAAAGCCTCAGCTAAGACTTTCACAAGCTCTCCTGTGCTGTCTTGAAGCACGTGTTGGCACTGCGTCCTTTGGTGATTGTGAGTGCCAGTTGTCAGATTTCATCTGGCTGAGTGGCTGCATAACCTTATGTAGATCTAGGCTCTGTGGAGCATTCCCTTGTTCTGGGCTGAGCTCATTCTCATCATACACTTGAAGCCTTGCTTTGGCTGCATTCATCCTTTTCAAATTCTCTAAACGATCAAGCTCTCTCTTTAGGTTCTCTACAGACCTCTTTCTTGCAGCATTCTCTTCTTGCTGTTTCTTTAAGAGAGCGGCCTCTTGTTTCTCTCTTTCTAGCCTGCGTTCGTTTTCTTCTCTTTCTCCTTCAAGACGACGAGCTAATGCGGCTGCTTCTTGGTCTGCGATGAACAACCTCTCTTTAGCTTCAAGCTTTTGCAGCTTCTCTTGGTGGTCCTCTTGTTCAGTCATAATCTGCAGTACAGCCCGTGTAGCTGCATACTCGGCAGCAGCTTCTTGTCTTCTAAGTGAAGATACATTTGAGTGAATAGAAGATGCTTTAGAACCATTAGAGGCAGAAAGTGAAACACTGGAAGTTGAAGATGCGAATACAGAACTGTGGTCTGTCCAAATCAACTCCTCAGCTGTACCCTGTATTTCAAATTGAGCATTTCGTAATACAGTCTTGGTGATCGAGATGCAGTTATCCATCTTGCGGCGCATGTCATGGGATGGTTGATCAATTTTTCGGTAGTCATCATAAGCAATGTTCAATTCAGATAATTCCCTTTGAATACCGATGATGTGTTCTTGTAGGATGTCACTAGGATCCTGTTTTAACACAGATCTTTTAGCTACCTTAATTAGAGCTTTCCATCGTTCATATTTGCTGTCAAAGCGAAGCACTAGCCCCTTGATTTGCTCTTTCTGAAACTCCTTTCCCTTTTCTGTTAATGTCCGGGCTCTTTCACTTCTACGAGGCACTTCAGGTGGTGATATATTTTGCCCGATATTTGATTAATCTGTCTGCTCTAACTTGGTGTCTTCTTCCAGAGCAGCTGCTGCACCCTGAGCTTCTTTACTTGTATGTGACATTTTGATTATTTGTACACAGGCAACATACAAGAGCAAGCTGCAACACTATTTGTCAATACTGAATAAGGGGCTTAACTAACTAAAGTCACTCTCCATGTAGAATATTACAGAGTAAGTACACTTAACAGAGTTATTATTATAACCTGTCACACACCGAACTTGTAGAGACACTGAACCGTAAATACAAACTGTGGATGTCTACCAAATGTACAAGGTGTACTTCTGCTCCTTAAGAGCCAACTATTATTATTCAACTGAACATGAACTTACATCTCTTACTTAAGTGCACATTCATGTACGTGAAACACCGTGGCTGCCAGGTTATACATAGTCCCTCTTAGTTTTCAACTCTTGTGTCACTTTTCAGACCAAAACTTTAGAGTCTGACTTATAGACTTCTTCATGAAAACCTTATGAACCTGTGTGGCCTAAACAGTGGCTTATCTGTGTTCCCGTCATGATGAGCTGCAGAATTTGCGCTGATAGGGCATGTTTGGGCCTCGAGTTTGACTTTCGCTCCCTCCGGTTAATAGACGACACCACGGTTTTTCATTCACTGATGGATTTATTCTTCCTTCACACTTCTCTTCCAAAACACCATTAATCCACCGCCAAACTGTCATTACACCAAAGTACAGAATAACCAAACATAAATATTACAAATAAACAATAGCCCAAGTTAACAAATACGATAAATTAACACAGTTAACGTACCTCGCTGGCTGCACGTAACCATAAGGGAGTGAATCCGCTTCAGGAACAAAACTTAACAAAAGTTATTCGCAATTTCTTCTTCGTCTTCTCTACAGCTTTCCCTTACTTTAAACTGCTTATTTATTCATTCCTGTGACTGCGTAGGTTATAGCTTAGCTTCTTTTCACATGCCCTTTGACTTCCCTTTTCGTCACCCATAATGGGCCGAGCGCAACACAGCATGAAACTTAGTTCCTACCCCAAAAAAAAACAACAATAGACAAGGGAAATAAGATATATACATAACACAATAAATCAAACAAATTGACATAATTTACATTGTGGCAGTTAAAGTATGGATATCCAATATTAAGTGATGGTGAAGTAAGGGCAGTAAAAGACGATGTGAAGGCAAATTTGTTAGCTAAGACATTTGTTAAAATTCATAGTTTAGATAATGTTAGTGTAGAAGATCAAAGAGGAAGAGAAAATACATTTCTGGAATATATAGAGTTATTGGAACAGGGTGAAGATAATGATAACTTGTTAAATATTTTATTTACAAAAACAGAATTAAATCGGGTTTTACAAAAATCCAAGGTATCAGCACCAGGTAAGGATCAGATTTGTTATATTATGATAAGCCATTTTAGTGATAAAGCTAAAGAAATTTTGTTAGAATTATATAATAGAGTTTGGGAGGGTGGGATATTGCCACAAAGCTGGAAGGAAGCGGTGGTTGTACCCATAAGAAGACCAGGAGAAGATAATACCAATCCAGGAAACTACAGACCTATAGCGTTAACATCTAATATTTGTAAGATAATGGAGTGCATGATAAATGAAAGATTATTGTACTACATTGAAAGTAAAGGATACATATCTAACTATCAAAGTGGTTTTAGAAGAGGAAGGAATACAATGGATCCTGTTTTATGTTTAGAACATGAAGTGAGGAAAGCACAAATAAACAAAGAGAGTGTAGTTGTTGTCTTTTTTGATATTGAAAAAGCTTATGATATGATGTGGAGAGAAGGCCTTTTAATTAAAATCAGAAAAATGGGTATTACTGGACGAATGTTTGAATGGATCAAGAACTTTTTAATGGGAAGACAAATTCAAGTGAGAATTGGGAAGGTTTTGTCTGAAAAGTTTCCTGTGGAAAATGGTACACCGCAAGGTAGTATTGTGAGCCTGTTATTTTTTTCTCTAATGATAAATGATGTTTTTAATTGTATAAAAGATGGGAAGGGGTTTTCACTTTTTGCAGACGATGGGGCAATTTGGAAAAGAGGGAAAAATGTAGTTTATTGTAAAGAAACTTCAAGAAGCAATAGGCAAAGTGGAGGAATGGTCATACAAATGGGGTTTTAAATTTTCTGTAGATAAAACTAAAACGTTGTTCTTTACAAGGAAAAAAGTAAGAGAGGATCTTAACCCTTTGATGCATAATGGTCACTACAGTGGACAGGTACTCAAAATTGTTATTTATTTATTTTTGCTATTAAGCACAGCTGTTGAAGACTTTATTGCATTTGAGCCCCTCCATTTGGACTTCAGTAAGCCAAGCCACCATATTTCATGTTCAGAATGCACGCTGTCCACTGGGGCGGACATGTAATAAATTATTTGTAAATTAACAAAATGTTACAAAAAATATTTGTTGAAATTTGTTTCATTCACACCTAAAGATGAATAAAAAATTGTTTAAAAAATCATGGTTGAAGATTTCATAATTCATGCATCAGAGGGTTAAACTTAAATTATATAGTCAAGAGTTAGAAAGGGTAAATAAATTTAAATTCTTAGGCGTATGGTTTGATGAAAGGTTGACTTGGGGTGTTCATATTCAGAGTATAATGGATAAGAGTAAAAGGGTTCTAAATATAATGAGCTGTTTAGTTGGGTGTGAATGGGGTGCTGACAGGAAGTCTATGAAGGCCATATATAATGGCTTGATCAGATCTGTATTAGATTATGGGTGTGTAGCATATAATTCAGCAGCAAATACTACTCTTTTGAAATTAAAGTCTATCCAGAATCAGACACGGAGACTCTGTACAGGAGCATTTAAAACACCCCCTGTAGCTGCGTTACAGGTGGAGATGGGTGAGATGCCAATAGCAATCAGACGAGAACAAATAGCTTTAAATTATTGGGCGAATCTTCAGGGTCAGGAAGAAGATCATCCAACACGAGACATACTAAAACCTTGCTGGGAGAAAGAAAAGAAGGAAACAAGTTTTGGATGGGTGATGATCAAATAACCAGTAGAACTTATGTTTATGTTTATTCATTTGGCAGACGCTTTTATCCAAAGCGACGTACAACAGTTAACCTATAGGGCATGTTGTGATCTGTGGGGGAAACCGGAGTACCCGGAGGAAACCCACGCATGCATGGGGAGAACACGCAACTCCACGCAGAAAGGCCGCAGCCGAGTTTTGAACCTGCAGCCTTCGTGCTGCGAGGCAACAGTGCTAACCACTGCGCCACCATGCAGCCATGCAGCCACCATGCACCATGCAGAACTTAAGTTAGATCAGTTTATAATCGGTCAAAGAGTTCCATTACCTGCCATTCCACCATGGATTCTTCCTGAGGCGGCTGTTGATTTAACTTTGTTGGAGAGAAAAAAAATAAGGATGGGTCGTTCATACTAAACTCACATACAGCACAGGATTATATCGATCACTATTATAACTTTGTAAAAATATATACAGATGCATCAAAGAATACTGCAGATCATATTGGCATAGCTTTTATTGTTCCTGAGTTTCATGTTAGAGTAAAAAGGAGGGTGAGTGATGGATTATCAGTATACACAGGTGAAATGCTCGCAATACTGTTAGCTGTTCAATGGGTGGAAGAAAACAGACCATTATTCTCAGTTATTTGTTCAGACTCCAGCTCATCATTAACCAGTTTAAAGTGCAGCCATTCAGAAAGCAGACCAGACATACTACTAGAGATTCAGCTAACACTTTATAGAATAAGCATGATGGGACTTGTAACACATTTTTTATGGATTCCAGCTCATTGTGGAATCAGAGGTAATGAAGGAGTCGATAAGTTGGCTAAGGGAGCAACAATAAATGCATCGGTTCAGTTAGATATTCACTATTGTCAAAGAGAGATCAAGAGCATAATAAGGCAAGAAATGAAGAAGAAATGGCAAAAACAATGGGAGGGAGGAAAGGAGGGGAAGATGGTTGTATGACATTCAAAGAAGAGTGGGAGAAATGAGAAACACTGGAAGGAGTAGGAGAGAGGAGGTGATCATTGCTAGGCTAAGGTTTGGACATACTGGGTTAAATAATACATTATTCATGATAGGGAAACATAATACAGGGAAATGTGATTACTGTGGAGAAGACGAAACAATAGATCATGTTATATTACATTGTCAGAAATATCAGGCGGAAAGGAGGACAATGGTTCACACTCTTGGTCAGATGAAAGTGAAACTGGATCTTGTTGATTTATTGAGACAAAATTCAAGGAGTGACTGTTTTCAGATTTTATTTCGGTTTTTGAGAGAGACAAGGGTGTTTGGGAGACTTTGAGTTTTTTTTTTTTTCCCTGTTTGGTTATGTTTTGAGGCTGCTCTTCCAGACCACACTCCACACTAGTTGGTGGCGGTAATGCACCATTTGTTGTTTGCCAACTGCCAATAAAACTCCAAAAGGAGAAGAAGAAACAAGGGGCATGGGTAGATGAGACCAAGGCCCTGTCCACACGTAGCCGGGGATCTGCCAAAACGTAGATATTTTTCTACGTTTTGGCCTGTCATCCACACGAAAACGGAGTTTTTTCACACGAAAACGGATCTTTTTTAAAACTCCGGCCAAAGTGAAGATCTGCGTTTTCTCCGTTTTGGGTGTTTGCGTGTGGACAGACAAAACCGGAGTTTTAAGGTCTGCAACGTCACTTTCCGTGACAAAAAAAATGCTGACTTCATGTGTGCGACCTGTGTTTACACTAGCCAACAGCATGGATGCCCTCAGAGCTGCGCTCGCTTTATCAATTTTTTTAACAGGTTTTATTAACTTGTTGTCGATACATTCAGAAAATACATTCAATATATCCATGGATCACATTTTACAGTTGTTCACAATTGCAATAACATACATGCAACATTAGGAAACTATTAAACAAAAAAACAAGAAATAAACAAAAAACTGACGAAAACATATATAACTTAGAAACATAACACTTAGGGGTTTGCTGTGTCTAAGTTGAAATGATGAAATAAGTTGATGGTCTTTGTTAGTTTATTGTTCGCTCGCTTTATCAATTGTCCAAGCGCTTTTTGCTCGTTTGTTTTTGCAAGCGGAATTACTGCTCCTTGCGGAAGACCACAGACGAAGGACGAGGTTAATAACGGGGGAAGTACTGCCGCCTACAGGTCTGGCATGTCCTTAACAATGTATTTATCCGGGTACATGTGGACAGTTTCTTTTTAAAACGAGGTGGTGTGGATGCAAGTTTTTGGAGGGGCGGATATTCGTTTTTATAAAAACCCGGCTACGTGTGGACTAGACCCGAGAGTCAGAGTGGTCGTAGCAGATCCTGACAATAACCTGGACTTGGATCAGACACTAAAATGTGTTTTAAACTAAAACAATTAATAATCAAATAACATGACCTTCAATTAATAACATCAAAGGAAATTTTCTTCTTCATAACGTTTGCATTTTGCTAGCTCACCTCAGTATTTTCTAAAAAAAATTCCAGCTTCAAACTTTAGAAGTTCCCATTTACTTCCATATGCTTTTTCAGCTTGGGCCTCATTCCCAAAAGCTTGTATTAGTTCCTTAACCTTGGTTTTTACTACGTCATGACACAAGATGGAACTGTTGAGTTTCCAGTATGCATCATGTTGGCGTGTGGCGGAAGAAGGAAGTAAAGAAATGTTCATTTGGATGGCCTTGTGGTCAGTCAAAGGGGTCGAGAGGATGTCAACCTTAACAGATTCATCGAGATTATTTGAAACTAACCAAAAATCTATTCTTGATTGTCTGGTTCTTTACCCCAGTTAAAAATTCTGTCATGTGGGTATTTTTCCCTCCAAATATCTATTAGATCAAATCTTTGCTTTATTGATTTTAGGTGTATATTAGCATTAGATTGAGGACCTGGTGGCCACCTATCCATGGTGTTGTCCAAAGTGACATTAAAATCACCTCCTATAATTAGATAAGCATGAGGGAATGTAGCCAACCAATAACAAATAGTCTTTTCTACGATTGTAAGCAAATTGTTATCACTTGTCGAGCTATATCCATAAATGTTATCACACGGCTCTGTCAGTTTCAGTATGATCCAGCTGTATGATGCATAGATGGTGTTTGACATGATGCTTAACTGAGCTTTCTCTTCTAGGGAGTTTTAAAGATCTGATCCTGGATCTGGGAGTTAAGCTGTTACGGGAGTAAGTACAAACATTCAACTGCATTTTTCTCTTTGTTTGTTAGTGAAACTATCACCACTAGATAGATTTTATTAATCAATAATCATTTAACGTGTTTTTGTGTCCCTCTCTAGTTTCATCTACAGGTGGATTGAGCGACACATAAACAGTTTTACTGTGACCAGGGAGCAGCTGGAGGCACCAGAGCTTCATGACCCAAACCATAATAAGATCGCTCAGTGCCTACAAAAGATTGGAGATGAGCTGGATAGAAATGAACAAATAAAAAGGTAAACCACCAATCTATGTGCTTGTGTGTGTGTGTGTGTGTGTGTGTGTGTGTGTGTACGTATATTCTTTTTTAATTACAACAGTATATTGCCGTACCATAACTAATTACATGGTGTTTTCTCTAGGATTATGAAGAACCCAGAGCTCAGCTTTTCATTCAAAGATTTTTGTGACATTGTCTATGAGCTCTTTAAAGATGGAAATTTCAACTGGTACAGAGTGGCTGCACTCTTTTACTTGACCAGTAAACTGGTCATCAGAGTAAGTGACCTGCCTCTGTTATAATTAATTTTCTGTGTTATGGAAACATTCCCACATAAGAAACATCTTTTACTCAGGCACATGAAGCAGGACTGCTTGAAAAGATAAAAGCTATTATCAGCTGGGCCATCGACTACCTCCGGGAAAATCTGATCAACTGGATAAGAGAGCAAGGTGGCTGGGTACGGAAATGCTGTTTGAACAGATTTACTAGAGACTTATGCTCGTATTTATGAAAATCAAAATAATAATATTTTTGTTATTTTTAGGAGGCCATTTACCTCAGCACTCCTACTTGGCAGGCAGTAGGGGTTTTCCTGGCTGGATTTCTAACAGCTATTTTTGTCATGCTCAGAATGTGAGTGGAGATCAAAAAGCAGACGGGGAGAACTACAGTAGAAGGAACTCCATCAAAAGAAAGGAATGGCAAAAGTGTCTTAACTGAAGTTTATTTTATGAAATAAGTTCAGCACAATCTGCCAAAAACTCACTTTATCTCCACATAGAGGACCTAGTCTTTTCAAGGCTGCATACTTCAGAGATATGTGTACATGATTCATTTTATTTTATGACATTAATTGGGACCTTAATGTGGCTTCCAATTAAACCTTGACCCATCAGTGATTCTTTGCTTCTTTCTGCCACATATCTACTTTGTCTATGCAGAAAAAATGTATGTTTACATTTGTTGTTTTTCAGCCTTCGTGTTTTCTGAAGTCATGTGGATCTTGGGGGCTTGAAATTGGTGTCAGTTTTCCAAAATATCATTTTATTCAAATACTAATGTTCAAATATTTGACATTTTCTTCATTGTACGGGGGACATGACAATCACAAATACTGCAAAAGGATAAGTAATAATAATTTTTAACTATATAAAATGACTAACAACTAGCCATGTGTTATTTGATAAAATGCTTTCAAGTTTACAGATTAAGTAGTTATTTTATAATGTTCCTGTTCTCGTTGCTCATGTATTGTTTAGCATTTAAACTGTCTAGAAGTAACAGATCAGGGTAAATTATAATTAACTTAAATGAGACTTCATATTTCCACAAAAAAGATTTGTGTCAACTGTAATAAATTCAAGTGATACAATAGAAAACAGCACTCAAAACAAACAATGATTTTTATTAATTAATGTTTTTTATTTCTATTTTTCTATTGATTTGTAAAAATATTTACCTTACATTTGTACTTTTTTTATTATTTACCAAATATTTAATTGTTAAAAGGTCTGTAGAAGAAGCAAAAGCTTCCACATGTAACTTTAGGTCACTTTTGGTACATAAAAATGCCTGAGGGCACTTATTTTGTATTGTAGCACTTATATTATTGTACGTTTTGAACTGACAGAAATAAACAAAACAACCTGTCAATTCCGCATGCCCATGGCTGAATGATGTCACCCCAGAGCAACAGAGCAACATCCAGCGGGAACAGTTAAACGTGGTCACGTGATTTTACGGAAGTAGAAAGCAGACGAACAAGATGGCGTCACAGGCGGCGGGTGGAGGAGATCAAGGTACTCGCATCCGCTATATTATAAAATAGAATAAGATGTGACAGGTTTTCTAACTTTGTGGTAGGTGTAGGAAATCTGATGAATTAACAAATGGCTCCTGGTTTTTGGTTTTAGATCGATTGTGTTAACGGTAGCAATGTTACCTGGGATGTTAGCTTAGCGGCGCAGCTAAACGCTAGCTAGCATCACTTGCTGGACGTATTTTTTCATGGAAGAGATTCCCTTACATCAGCGACTGAGCGAAAAACATTAAATTAAGAAAAAGTGTGTGCTTACACACGAAATATGTTATATAAGGCTACCCTTTAGCTAAAAAGCGTCAGGAGTATGTCAAGCGTTGTTTAATTTAGCTAAAATAGTCTTTGTGATGTGAACTGGAAACATCGAAAATGACAAGGGCAAAAATACACCAGACATTATAATCAAGTCAGTAAAGACGCATAACAAAAGCTATTTTAGAGATTAATTGATCGAGTTTCTGTTTGAACGTGATCAACTTTAATGTCGTTTTCAAAACATGTGTGAATTGGAAGACGTGACTCATGAACCTGACCTTTGTCTTCCAGGAAATTCCAGTGAACAGATACTGGAAGTAGGAACCTTATTGTTAAAGGAGTGAGTATACACTTATGTTATTTTCGTCTTTAAAGTGTAGAAATGGTATGGAGGAAGGTGTCTCCAATTTAATAATTACTGATTAATGCTCGTTACTGACTGGGTGTAGGTGCTTTGTAAAACTTGGCATATTCATTTTGACGTTGATGCTGCATTTATTGCTGGTAAATAGACCTACAATTCAGTTATAGTCATTTTAGAGCAGGGATGTCCAAAGTTTTCAGGATAAGGCCAAATACCCCAGGTTAAGTCATCGTAAGCCACAAATATGCATTCTTTTCTGCAAAAATTTAACAACTGATGATTTTTATTTTGTACTGCTCAAAATAGACCTTATCAATGAAACGATGAACATAAAACGTCAAGTGTCCAACATCAAAAGACAGCTTGAAAGACAAAATGTGGTGTTTATGTCATTTCTGTATTTTTTAGACTCCAGTTTTTTATTTTCATTTTTGTTATTATTTAAAATCTTAAAATGTTTCCTGTATTTTGATCTTTTTTATTCATCTTTAAAGGTGTTCGACACTTGTTTGACCTATGTATTTGCAGTGATCTCTAGTAGTAATGAATGCTTGCAAGCCATGCTCGTACTAGGCGCAGATGTGCTTGTTTCAGGAACTACCAGAATTCCACATCGGAGGAGAGCTTAACACGACAGGATTTGGAGTCTTATTTCGTGATATTTGGACACTTCGCCTCGAATTGGATAACAGCAACACGACTCTACCACTGACTGTTTACTTTGTTGATGTTTTAGAAAGAATAGACTTTATTGATCCCACAGTGGGAAAATTCACTTGTTACTGCAGCACTAACACTTAAGAGAATAATTTGAAGAAAAATAATACATGTATATACACATGGGCAGTAATCAAGTATTGTAACCTTCAACCATTAAAAACCGCAAATAAAAATGAAAAAAAAAAAAAAACGTGGGTTCCAACAATATGCAGCATGCTGCAAGATAGGTGTAGGAGACTATTTTCATATTCAGCCTGCATGACTGATTTATAATCGGAAATAATAATTAAAAACAGTTTTTCAGTGCTCCATACCTTTAAATTGAAGCGCTTTGATTTTTATCTAAATAGATGTGCCATATTAAAAAATACATTTCTTCTTTATAAAACACACCCTTCCTACAAAAATGTGCTGGCATCCCGCCTCCTACAAACCCACATTCTACCATGAATGTTCAGTGAAAAGAACCGTATCAATATTTAGCATTTACATAAGGCGGCTCATCTATGACATGTGTAACCGTGGCAACCAAAGTATAGAAAACACTATTTCGCTCATATTCAAATCAAGGTTCTGAGAGACGTAGAGGCACAGAGATACATTCATTTGGTTTAGAGTGGCACAGCGTTGAATACCGGTACTCTGTTTGGAAAACGTTTTAAAAATAAATGGTCAGATCATAAGATGGAGAAAGAGATGACACCAGTCATTTTAACGATGTCATCCAAAGGGCCTTTAGGCAGGAAATGTCATATTTGTTCATCCTATCAAACAAATATCATCTCGCCTGTCTGTTAATTCCTGCTGGGACAAGTTGGTTGCAGGAAACCCGAGAGTGGTCAAAAGCTGCAGAGATGCAACAAGGTTCCAGCAGTTCAGCCAATCTAATGCCGGGCCCAGTTCAGCACATAGATCAAATAGGACTGCTCTATGGAGGCTAGATCAGCTGATCAGACAGTTACCATCATTGGCCGAGAAATCTTCACGTTCTCTGAAAAACTCTCCCCATCCGGATCCTGCCCATGGGCTTGATCTTCAGAGCACATTCATCATGAATCGTCATGCACGAGTGTCCCTGCAGCATTTTTATATCTGTTCGGTGATCACACTGACCCCTGATGTACACGAGTGTGTGCGTCGCACGTCTATGGTTTGGTTAACACCAGTCATGCCGTGGCGCGGTGCGTGTCAGACCATTATAGCTTTATAACATGCAGACATTCCTTTGAACTAACTCTGGTGAAACTCTAAAAATAGCATATTTTTGTTCTGATTCTCATTTTCATTCTCAGTTCAGAGACGGGTGAGGACTGACGTGTGTGAGGGAGAGGGAGGTAGGGTGAGAGAGAGTGTGTATAAGTGTGTAAAAACCAACAAGCTTTATAAACGAGCCCCCAGGTCATGACTGCTGTGGATCTCACTCGCTTTTCTCTCTCTGTAGTCTAGGTATGAGTTATCGTGGTGCTTTACATGTTTGTGCTGAAGAAAAGAAATTAGGACTATATTTTCCTCAAGCTTTGTCTCGTAACTTTATATTGGTAATTCTCAACATTTTATTTTGTGTCTTAATTTGTTTTTAATGCTGTTTTTCCTCAAAGTTGAACATTTACAGTAATTTTTAAATGTTGCCTTTCCTTAATGTAACCGTTAACTTCTCGGTTAACATCTTTTGTTGTGTGTGTGTGTCTGCGTAGCTTCATCTTCGAGCGGGTCCGCCGACATGGAGGAGCCGATGCTGTAGTGTTGAGGGAAGAGCTGGGTGCAGCAGAGCTGTGTGACCCGAATCATAAAAAACTTGCTCAGTGCCTACAGCAGATCGGAGATGAGCTGGACTCAAACACAGAGCTACAAAGGTAGTTTCTTGTTCTAGCACAGTTCACAAAACTGTTTTTAGGTAAAATTTAGGATTTATCATTTCCCTAAGCATCACGTGATGTTTTTCCCTAGGATGATAAATGACTCGGCTCTTACTCCCTCAAAAGAGGTGTTTGTAAAAGTCGCCTATGAGATCTTTTCAGATGGAAGATTCAACTGGGGCAGGGTGGTGGCGCTGTTTTACTTTGCCTGTCGACTCGTCATCAAAGTAAGAGAAGCTCCTGTTTTACATAATTTCCTGTAAAAGCAGATCATTCAACAGCATTCCTCACATGTCTGCAGGCTCTCATCACCCACATCCCTACGCTTATCAGAACCATCATCAGCTGGACTTCTGACTACCTTCGGGATCACGTGATCAACTGGATCAGAGAACAAGGTGGCTGGGTAAGTCATGCAAATCATTTAGTCGGCAGTCGTACTCTCGTCAGGCTGGATGCTAACGCTCGTGTCTGGGTTTCAGGAGGGCATTCGTTCCCACTTTGGCACTCCCACATGGCAGACGGTGGGCGTTTTCCTGGCTGGGGTTCTTACTACTGTTATAGTCATTCGCAGGATGTGAGGGCCGTTCAGAGAGCAGCGCGGAGAGCGATGAGCAGAGCTGTCACTGAAGGAGCATGAGCAAAGAAAGGAGATCACTGGGTCGACTGAGGGACGACATGGCAGAGGGAAGAACAGGAACTCCTTAATGGAGCGCCGCGCTTCGTCTCACATCGGAGTAGGAAACTGGGAGTTTGACCGTTGTGCCCATGATCACCATTGCTACTGACTAAGTGAGCTGTGCACGATTACTTGTGCAAAATCAGAAGGAGGATATGAGACTTTAAAGAAGAGGGCGAATTTTATTAATTTATTTTTTACTTGGTACAAAGTCATTAAGCTCCCTCTTTGGCTATAAAACCTGATAAATCCCGATTTTATTTTATTTTTTTGCAGTTCTGTGTCTTTCAAGTCATTTAACATTTCGGACCTTTCCACCATTCACCTCATCATTATGTCCGTATGCCAGCAAAGCTTTATTCACATGTGTTGGTGAGTAGCCACTGGTTTAGCATCTTTTCTAGTCCAGTGGCTATGAGCATATTCAGTGGTGGTCACATTCATTGTAATGTGATGTTTTTGCAGTTGATTATGAATCTGAAAATTGTATCTATGTAGACGAAGTCCCCTTAAAACTGTTAAAACGAACAGCTCATTAAAGCCCCCGTCTTCCCGTACACACACAGCTAGACTTTAGCTAACGGGGTAATAAAAGTGCCACACCAGGAAGGATTTGTTTACATTTAACAGTAATAATTATATTAGTAAAATTCCAGCAAATGTCAATAGATCTATCAAAACTGTTCCTGCTGGGGTGTTGTGACTGCCATAACCGTAATGTGGTCCCCAGTTTAAAAACAAGTTGTGTGCTGGTTTTGTAGAAGAATGAAGCCATGTGTGGAGCAGATGTTGGCTTTCACCTATGAAACAAGTGGTGCTGCGTACACGGGAAGCAGTGGGCGGCTCAAGGGTGCTTACCTCACTTTTACACGTTCAGAGTACTGTATTTTTACACCCGTTTTCAGACTGCTGCCACACGGTCTGGGCAGAAAAAGGCTGATACCTTCTCTTTTGTCGGTGCCTTGATGTCCTTTTCTAAAATGATGAAATCATTTTGATATTCAAGTTTTCACCTTTTCTATCACATTTGTAAAAATGAAATTAGGTTTGGTCTTTGCAGTGACCTTTCATGTTATAAAAATAAATCATTTAATTCTTGTCGTCTTGTTTATTTATTTGGCAGACAAAGCGACTTACAATTTATAACCTGTAGGGCATGTTGTGATCTGTGGGGGAAACTGGAGGAAACCCACGCACGCATGGGGAGAACACGCAACTCCACGCAGAAAGGCCGCAGCCGAGTTTCGAACCTGCGACCTTCGTGCTGCGAGGCAACTGCGCCACCATGCACTATATTTAACATTTACAGAAGTGGTTATATACCAGAGCCTTTAGCTCGAGTCAAGGGTATTCTATTCTGCTCCTGGAGGTCTGGTGTCCAGCATGTTTTAGTGGTTTCTCTGATTCCACACACACGACTCACCTGTACAGCAGCTCATCAGGCTCTGCAGAAGCCTGTTAATCACATGCTGAGTGAAATCAGGTGTGCTGATACCGGACCTCCAGGCCACCTGCATTAAATTATTACATTTCTGCTTTTGGCACATTAACATCAAACTTTTGAGTGTCTCGCGTGAGTTTAACTTGGCCTTCATGGTTTAATTTGCACATTAGTTGCCTCAAACATTTAAAAGTGTAAAAGATGATTCTGGCTCTACTTGTACTTTGGGCTGCAGCTGCTCATATGGTAAATACTGGAGTAAAAACAGGACAAGAGCTGAAGGCTTCACCATAACCATCAGAACTAACCCTCACGCAAGACCAAAAAATATTTTAATCTCATTTTGATGCACCTTCAGTTTATTAAAAAATAAAGTAATTTCACTACATAAAAGCTGGAATCACTTATAATTTATTAAAGGGGATGTAGAAATGATTGACCAAAGCTGCTCTGTGGTTGTGACTGAGGAGTGAAGAAAAACAAAATGAACTAATAATTCAAGGTGTTTATTACGTTAAATACAAGTGCAATGAGAACAGCATTCAAATATCACAAGACAGGTTCAACACTACGAGACTTTTTCTCCACACTGAAATAAAAGCAGGAACATTTTAAAAGCCTTCCAGCGTATTTTGAAATGACGCTTTAACATTCAGCCGACGGGGAGGGCTCTAGCGTGTCTCCAGCACCCGGTCTCTGATCCTCCACCTCCATGCAGAGCTGAAGTCTGGAGCAGGAACACAGCGCAGCTCTAGTCCGGATTCCAGCACCTCCTCGTTGTGAGCGATCTGCCGACCCTGAAGGGTCTCCAGGGTGAACACCCGCTCAGAAATCTGCAAAAGAAACTCACTCAGCGCCTTCTCGTGCTTCACTGAAGCGTATAAATAAAACCTGCAGCAACATCGCACCTGATCACTGATTCCAGTGGCGATGTGGCCAACCTTCACGCGCCGCTTCTCCCTGATCCGAATGCTTCTCCTGCTGAAGTCTCTGATGCAGACATCCACCCCTGACCCAACAGCAGAACACACACGAGCAGTGTGTGGTAAATCAGGTGGAGGGATGTTTTTTTTTGTGGATTTTATCTTACCTTGAAAACACCAGGGTGGTCGAAACGGTGTTTGACCCAACAAATCCGTACTCAAGACCTGAGCATCTGATTGGCTGTTGTAGGAGAAGAAGCCGGAGCTGAAGTCGTCTGCTGGGCTGAGGGACCAGCGGCCAGAGTCCTTGGAGAGAAACAAAGGTTTTAGATGGCAGTACCTTAACGATACTTTTGTATCTAAATCTATATTTTTTTCATTTTAAGTGAGGATAAACTACTGAAAGGGTTTGTTCTTATTGTTTATATTATTTTTTTTATATTTATTTATATTATTTATTTCAGTTTTTTCTAAGCAAAACGGAGCAAAGCTACAGTGCAAACAGTAAAGGCACAAAACTGAAATATTTGTCTAAAATTAGCCTTCACAAATGCTTCACTTCGTGTCAGTAACAGCAGCAACAACAACCCTGCTGAACTGCATTTATAACACCGGTAAACAGCGAGTAAGTAGGTGTTATGTCCCGTTTCTGCTTCTATCGGCCGACAGTGGTTTGGAGGGTGATGGACTCGGGTTTACTTTTTTGCTGTCAAAGACTTTTCATGTTTCAGCTCTCAAGATGACGCCCTGCAGGACAAGGTGCTTTGTTAAATTGCTGGTACTTCTGATTTTCGCAGCACAAATCTTCTCGCCGGTGTTGCATTTAGCTGCTGCTTACTTTTGTAAAATGCACCAAACGCTAGAGATTTACAGCATTTTTCATCTGCAGAGAAGTGTTGCTGAAAGAAGACACGTCTCCTCCTGACATAACGTGACTCAGGATTAGTCATGTGACCCGTGACGGTACACTGGAGCATTTTCATACTTTTTTCCTGATATCGGTACCTACCGAATGTTTTCACTCAGTTCCAAAGAAATCCAGAGCTCTGGCGCCCAGCTCTAAGCATTACTCAACCTTTCTCATGGTCAGCTGAGATCTTCTGTTTCTCCTCTGCTGGAGGTCTGGGTTACGTTTACTGTTTTGCATCACCGCTGTAGCGCGGGAGCTGAATGCGTCACATGTTCAGAGTATTTTGACCCGAGGCTGCACTGCATTCTCAACTAATGTTTCTGCCACTCTTTATTTAATAAAATTATTGTGGATGATAAATGAAACTTTAGAGGACAAATACAGCACAGAGAATTTACATACAGCACAATTTTTAAGACCCAGTTGTTAAAATTCAAGACTTTTTAAGGTATTATTTCCAAATTCCTAAATTCAATGCTTTTAAGACTTTTTAAGACCCCCCGCGGGAACCCTGTAGAGCACATCTTAGGTATTAAAAGCCTTCATTAATATTAAAGAGCTTCTAAATTTGAATGTTCAGTTAAAGCGTAAAAAAGTCTCAACTCCAGTCCCAGATTTAAAAAGTCACCTTTTTATCCAGCGGTTCCCAGTTGAGAATGTCGCTGTTGATGCAGGACAGCAGCTGCTCCTGCATCTCAGCAGAATGAAGCTGAGACAGGCTGCTGAGGTAAAAGTCTGGAAACAAACCCCGAGCAGAGCGTAAGCACCACCTCTATGACACGCAACAAGAAGATCAGAAGCAACACGCCTCACCTCGCTCCAGTTTACGAAGCTCCAGCTCGGGCAACGTGGTGACTTTGTTGCCCCACTTTTGGTTCGGCTCAGAAATCAGCACTTGTGGACCAAAGAGCAACCCTTGTTTTGATTCGCGTGAGCCGGTTTCATTCTCGTTCCCAAGATTTAGTTTCCGAGCCTTCCGTTCTGCGGTGGTCACTTTGTCGGCCGACTCCGGGTGCAGCTCTCCGTTCTCAGAGCCATCGCTGCTATAAGGGAGCTGCATTGATTTACTGGTAACATACAGAGGCTCTGCGTAGGGACCCTTGACCGGACTGGTAAAACCTCCAACTAAAATAAAAAAACAAAGCCATACTGCAGATTAGAGCTGGTCTGAGCTGATTAAACTGAAATGAACACAGCTAAAGACTCATGGTCCTGGTTTTGTCTTGCACATTTACAAGCTGCAGGATCGTGGTGGTGACATGCAGAGTTGAAAAACTAAACGTTTCTCAAAGAAACACAGATCTAACGGAGTATCGAGTTGTTAGTTTCCTTTAAACAGCCAGCACCCACGTACACACTGATGACAAGGAACATAAACACTAAAACAAGAGGAAAAACAGAACGTGTCTTTACCTTCCTTAAGAGCTCTGTCAGTCTTGTTTTTCATCTGAGATGCTGATGATCTCTTAACGGGATCCTTCTGGAGTCCAGCCTTTAAAACTTCAGCTGTGAGCGGGCTGCAGTCAGGTGGGATCTCTCTGACGGGAGGAGGATCGTTGGCAATCTGCAACCATCCGAGTGGATTTAGTGATGAACGCACATTTGTGCTGAAGCAACAGCTCTGCCTGTACGCTGTGGTGAATCTCACCTTCAGGTAGAGTCGACAGGTGTAGTATCTTGTCCATGGCTCACACCCATTGAGCATGTGCAGTAACATGCAGCAGCTGCTCCACACATCTGCTTTGGCTCCACGGGGTTCCCCTTTGACAATCTCAGGGGCCATGTGGGTCTCGGTGCCCTTCAGGTCTGGCATGAATGAATCAGAATATGTCATTAAAATCATAGAAGTGGGTAAACAATCACTTAGCTGAGAAGACAGCACAGCATTTACCCTTCAACCCTCTGAGGCTCTGCCCCTGACTGTCCAGTTTCTCTGCGTGACCAAAGTCGCACAGGAAGGTGTCCTTTCCATCTTCTGACAGCAACACGTTATCAGCTGCGAGAATCAAATCAGAGACATGAATCTTTGTGTGGTTCGGTGGTCTCACGGGGACGTTGTTGGAGCTGGAGGACATTAGAAACAGGGCAGCTGCCCACAAACATAGGAGCTGCGTAGCAGGGACACATGGAGCCAGATTGGGACGGCTGCAGGAAGAAACACTTCATGTGGAACCCATAAAGAGATGAGTTCCTCCTGCAGCATTACAAACACCAGGGGGCGCTTGAGCTTCAACCGAAACAACGTGTTGTCTTCACTTCTGCTTTGTTGCTCTTCTCTTTCTTTACTACGGTTTCCTCCTTTTATTTTATTCCTTCTTTTTTCTCATCTTCTGTTCTATACAAGTACTACCACTTCTCTATCTGTGAATCTCTGTGTACGTGTACCACATCACTCCTGTACAATCCTCGCTGGCTGCTTCCTGCTCCCGGTCCCATCCCCCCCATCTGCTTCGCCTTTCTCACCGTCTTGTGCACATGCGCTGCACGGCGGCGGTGAGTCACGCGGTTGGAAATTCCCAGCCCGTCAGCAGTAATCAAGTTTCACAAAACACAGGTGCTGCATGATCGAATCTAGACCGTCTATGACACTCGTGTTCCACACAGCAGCTCCACAACGGCTCTCAATCCTCAAGAAAACAGTCGCTCTCTCTCTCTCTTTGTCTGATTTTCCACTGGATACAACAAGTGAACGCTTCATTCTGTTTTACTGTCACTATAACTACAGAACTGTTTATTGCTGTTTGTAGGCTGATGCCTGGAGTTTGATGTTCATGACAAGAACTTTGTGGAAAAAACTGTTTTTTTAACACTATTTGACGCTTTCATCCAAAGCGATGTACAATTTTTAACCGATGGGGCATGTTGTGATCTGTGGGGGAAACCCACGCATGCATGTGGAGAACGTGCAACTCCGCGCAGAAAGGCCGCAGCTGAGTTTCGAACCTGCAACCTTCTTGCTGCAAGGCAACAGTGCTAGCAAATGCGCCACCATGCAGCCCGTGTTTACCTACAAAACAGTTTTTCATAAAAGTAGCATGGTCAGATCTACTTTGTAGTGTTAGAAAAGAAAGGGATCCGCATACCTTTAATATCTAAATGTGCCACCTTCTTCTTCACCAAGTACTCCAGTGCTGTTAGGACTTGAGAGACGTAATGCAGACTTAGATCTTCAGGCAGTCGGCCACGCTTCATTATCAGCTGGCCCAAGGAGCCTAGTTAGTCAAATAAAGACAGGTAAATAGATATTTAGGCTTCCATTTAACCATGCTTTTATTTTTATAGAGACCAATGAAAAAGTCAGAGTTTGATTATTTAAAAAGGATAACATGAAACTTGTTTACCAGACTTCTGGTCCATCAGAAGGACAACACAGGGCCCGTCTCGGATGACTCCGAAGAGCTCCACCACACGAGGAGATCTGAGGGCACTCCACGCACCCACCTCCTCACTGCTGAACCTCTTCAGGGCGATCTGCAACCGAACCCCACATGGCCCACTTTTAAACTCCGCTGTGTAACAGTGACTACGTTTACATGCAGCCAATATCCGGGTTATGATCGGGTTAAGGTCGGTATTCGGGTTTCTGAGTTGATCAGAATAACCCGTTTACTATGGCGCGGTATAGGGGCCAAAATTAAGACTACTGCCCAGCAGCAGGAGGCTATACAAATTCTGAAGCAAACTACCGACCTGATTAATGATAAGCTGGCGCCGGTAACTGAGAGGCAGGCGCTGCTTACTGAGAAATAGCACCTTTACCAGCGTTACTACTAGGTCATTGACTGGTTCACACACTCCCTCTGCTGTCTATTAGCACGGATAAGCTAGCGTTAGCCTGGATGGGCTGGTGTTAGCATTGGAGAGGCTAGCCATTAGCGTGCCTAGGCTGGCCACTCGCTGGATTTCCTACCCTCTTGACGGACCTTTAGCATGGATAGGCTGGCGTTAGCTTTGGAGAGGCTAGCCATTAGCATGCATTCCCTCTTTCCTGTTCACTCTCTCTCTTTCTTAACATTATTTTAAATCACAATGGCCTATTTTTGCTCATTTTAAATATATTTTTAAACATTTTCTAAATGCTTTTTTATATTTTTACTTTTTTTTTTTTGTTTTTGTGAAGCGCCTCGTGATTTTTATCTTGAGAGGCGCTATAGAAATGATATTTTCTTCTTCTTCTTCTTCTAGGTACGCTTATGGCTAGCCTCTCCTATGCTAACACCAGCCTATCCATGCTAATGGTCTGTCGAGGAGGTAGGAAATTCAGCTAGTGGCCAGCCTAGGCACGCTAATGGCTAGCCTCTCCAATGCTAGCACCAGACCGTCCAGGCTAACGCTAGCCTATCCATGCAAATAGACAGCAGAGGGAGTGTTTGAACCAGTCAATGACCAGCCGAGGGCTGCTAGTCCCTAGCGTATCTAGTAGTAACGCCAGTAAAGGTGCTATTCGTCAGTAAGCAGCGCCAGCCTCTCAGTTACCGGCGCCAGCTTATCATTAATCCGATTGGTAGTTTGCTTCGAACTTTATATAACCTCCTGCTGCTGGGCAGTAGTCTTAATTTTGGCCCCCATACCGCGCCATAGTTTACAAGCATTAATAGAAAGAGTTACCCCTAACTTGCATAACCCGATGTAAATGCGGACGTTGGGGTAGCGTCAGGACGTATGGACTACGTCCAGACGCAATATGCGTCATTTCCGGTTCTTCTTGTTCCGGTATCCGTGAAAACAACAACATGTTTCCCAGTTCGGAAGAGATAGCGACCGCGTTTGTTTGCGCTTTAGTTTCCTCGTCACTCCAAAAGTGTGGTGCTGTGCCGCGACTCGCCATGTTGCTCCCAACTTGTTGTTTACTTCCGGTGTTCTGGCGCATACAAGACGTCTCGCTACTCAAAAGACCAAGATTCCTTGCGAACAGAGCATGCGCAGAACACACGCTTTGATGGGGATATCCCGACATGCGTTTACACGACCAAACATTCGGGTTAGAAAAGGGTTACCCCAGGTGTAGTAACCGGGATTTTAAAAACCCGGTTGTGAGCATATCCGGGTCTTTGGCGGTGTTTACATGGCCGTGCGGAACGGGGTTATTGTGAATATTCGGGTTTTAAAAGGGATACTGGCTGCATGTAAACGCACTCAGTGAGAAAACATAAATGGTGTGCTTCTGTTTACCTTTTTGGCTGCAAATTCGAATCCTGTTTGGGCATCTCGAGCGCCGTGTACTTCTCCATAAGAGCCTTGTTTGATAAAATGTGACAGGACGTACTCACTGCCTTCTTTGTACTCAGAGTCCACAAGCTGAAATTTCTTTCAGGAAAGAAAAAGAGAAAAAGAAACTAATTAATGGAAACAGCTCAAGGAGCACGAGAGGATGTAGTTGATTAAATAAAAATGTCATTACTTCATTAAAAAAAATGATTCCTTCGTTGCGATGTGAATCGTCTGCGGAGAACTCGTCTTCACTCTCCTTTACGTCATTTTCCACATCTCTGAAGAAGGGTCCTGCATAGCAGGGGTCGGCCTGGCTGACGCTGCCTCTCAGGCCGGCGAGGGCGAGGGAGCAGCTTCCCAGAGTGCTGAGGGAGTCTGAGCTTCTGTCATCCTCATAGGAGTGGAGGCTGGAGATCCGGCGCAAACTCGAGTTAGGCCAGTTCAGAACAGCACAGCTGGAGTCGGTGTTGAAGGCTGGTCTGGTGTAGAGAGTGTGTGTCTGATCCTGCTCCACCAGGCTCTCGACACTGCTGCAGCAGGACGCGCTGAGCTCGCGTCTCCCACTCAGGGACAATTCCTCCTAAAGAAGAAGAAGCAAACAGTAAGAGCTGATCAGATCAGACAAAGGGGAGCTGATATTCTTAGAGGCTGTTGTGTGAGGAACGCCCACAACTCAGGTTAGAAGAAGTAAGCGGCTCTCACCTGGATCAGGCCTACAGAACTCCCGCTCTCCTGTTCAGGGACTCCAGAGGGCGTTCGATGTCTCTGCCGCTGCGTCTCCTTCCTCTTCTCCTGCTTTTTCCTCCCTTTGCTCTTCGGTTTCCTCCGGCTCTTCTTTCTCTGTGTGAAACTAACCGACGAGCAGCTTGGCTGCTGGATGGAGGCTGGAGCTGGACATGCCACATTGTTGTGCTCAGAAGAAAGACTGCAAAAGTCGCATGTTGACAAAGTTTAGTGAGTAAATGTAAAATAGTAAAAACCAGAGAGAGATGTCTAGTTTACCTGCTAATGAAACAATTTGGAGAGGGAACATAACTGCGTTCGTGAGAAGAAGGACTGAACTCCTGGGAGTCCTGGGTTTCGCCTGAAAACAGAGAAAACGGTGTTAAATTCTGTCCAGAGGCATTTATTTTACGTTATATAAATAAAGATGAGTTAACATATTCACATTCAGCCTGAGCGATGATAGTTGAGGTCTTTATGGGCTCTTCTCCCACCGTCTCCGCCGTCCCATGTGTCAGGAGTTTACTAACCCATTCTTTTATGCGCACGGAGCCATTTTTGGGGCCTTTTCCCTCCTCCGTCTCCTGCTCTACGCTGGAGCAGGATGGGTAAGACCCCTTCACCTCGGCTTTGGGTGAGTCGGAGAACGGAGACGTAGAATTAAAAAGCCTCTGACTCACCGCCATTTCATCGGAAGGGTCTGCAATGAAAGAATATCAAGTCAGGTTCTTTCTGGGTGATTTCAAATCAAAACATTTTTATGCAGATCTTTCATTAGGAGGCAGGTAGGGGTATCTCAGTTTCATATGGCTGCAAATAATTATGCAAGTATAAAACGTTTAAAAATGATAAATAAATGATAAAATATTAAAATTAAATGTTTACTACAAATACTAATTAAAGGTTCCATATCATGCCACTTTAAACCTTTGAGAACAACAGTAGGTACAGTTAATGATAAAATATTACCATTGGCAGAATTGAGATGTAATTTATCTTAAATATGAGTTTTTATCATCTGCCTGAATTTATACCCAGTAATCAAATGGTTCGTTTCGATGGTTACAGCTGTTGCTGTTTACCTCAGAAAACAGACACTGCAGAGGACAATCAGTGCATTGCCTCCTCCTCCTACCTGCACAGCTGCACTCACTTGGGCCGATCACGTCCTGAGCAGCATAAAAGGGAGAGCTGCCAGGAGGAAGGGAGAGACTGGATCTGTGCCAGTTCTCTCATGTGCTCCATTTATTGGTGTTTTAATGGGTTTTAGTTCTTTAAGCTTAGAGAGGCTTAAGAGCTTTTAGAGGTTTTTAACAGACGAGGGACCAGAGTGCTGGTTACCTCTTGGCTCCCAAGCTTGTGTTTAAGTCAGTGGACTTTGTTTTGTGAATGCTTGGGAGCATTCGGATGTCTGTTTTAAAGTAAACCCTTGGCCATTTTAACAATGTGTTTAAGTACATTTAGATTTGGAGCTTTTTGTCATTTTAAAATCCTTTTAATAAAATCAATGTTTACAATTTCCACAACTGAAACACATGCCTCTGTGTTACTCCCCGTCCTTCTCCATATCCACCAATAGAGGACGTAACATTGATGAAGCTCTGCCCATGCACGCTCCAACAAAATGTGCCTACAAGAGCGTCTTAAGCGAGTCAGTTGGTGTGGCTAGGATAGTCCAGGGGTTAAGACGTCTGTCTGCCAGCTCCATTTTGTCCTGTTCTGACGTCAACTCCCAGTAATGTCGGCAGTAATTTATTTAGCCAGCTGATGTAGGTTTCATGTTTTATACTGAAATTTTATTGATTATTTCTGTAAAGTATTTTGTGTCTCTAAAGATCTCTGCATTTGGTTTATTTACTCTGCTCACCCCACATGGACTCACACTAGCTAAATAAACAAGAGAAAGTAAAAAAAAAAACATCCTCATATTTAAAAAGTTTACCAAGAAAGGACTGAAAACATAATACTGGCAAGTGTAGCTAATAAAAAAAAGAAAAGAAGTTACTGTTCGGACCAGGATGTAAACCTGCACAAAACCACTGCACCACCAAGTCTGTTACCACATAGACATGAATACGTAGACGTCCCATTGGGAGCAAGAGGGTAACAGCATTGCTGCCATATTAGATGGGTCTCCTCACTCTCTACAGTCAATGCAGAGTGGACAACAATGCCCGTTTTTGTGCAGCCTATGGTTGCATAAACCGGCGTACAATTGAAAACAGATCACATGATATTGACTTTTCTAGCCTTCCTGATGGGTAGATTTTATATTTTAATTTACTTTAATTTATTTTGTTTGATGATATTTATATTTTAATTATTATGCTATATACCATGTGTCTAATTTTGTGTTTTTTAGCAGGGTAACCACCTTCCTCAGTAGAAATGGAATCACTGGGGGCGAACGGAGACCCATCTAAGATGGCATCCGGCCACTATGACAGCTCCAATAGGCAGCACCAGTCCACAGGGAGTCTACGTATACATGTCTGTGTGTTACCAGACAGCAATCACCTAAGCTACACACATATCTTGTGTGGGTTTCAAATCCCAGAACAGATTTAAGGGAGGCGCAGGGCCTGTGTCGGGAGCAGGAAAATGGAGTGATGTACAAATTTTACATTGGTCGGTTATCGTGAATTTCTATACAAACACACACACACACGCACACACACATACATACTTGTCTCTGTATCCTTGTGTGGAACCTCCATTGACTTCCATTTATTTTTGGGGCTCCACTGTGCCTAACCCATACCCTAACCCTGACCTTAACCAGTGGGGTTCTATTCCTTACACTAATCTAAACTAAAAGTTAATTCACACCATACCTCTAAAACCAAGTGTTAGGGTGCTTAGCATTGTGTGGAGCAGCAAAATATCCCCAAAGTGGAAATGGCCACGTTACAGGTTAAAGTTAAAATTTGTCCACCTAAACATTTAAAGACAAGTACACACACACACCAACATATTGGACTACAGCTCAAGAGTGAGTTTAACACTCGTTTACTGGAATGAGGTGAAACTTTGAGTGTTTGCAGTAGGCAGAAGGCCCCCTCCCCCTTGCTTAGACAACTGTTTCATTACAGGAAGTATTTTAGTGAAGTAAAACAAGACCAAGGAACCAGTAATGATTTGCATGACCACATAGACATGTGTCACTGCAATATCCATCACACACACACACACACACACACACACGCACGCACGCACGCACACACGCACGCACGCACGCACGCACACACACAGCATTAATCTAAGCACTGTGGAGGCACCTTTGCAGCTTGCTGCATCTCTCAATCTCAAACATCTCGACCTAAATGACCACACAGATGACTACAATTTTACCAACTGAATTTCACTAAACGCAGAGCTTACATCTTACAGACACTAAACTACTGCTCATCTCTAACAAAAGGTGTTAAAATGTTGTATGATGTTACCTTGTTGGCCGACTTCATGTACAGTCTATCTAGAACAACTGTTACTTCCGTATCACAATGCTGTCCTACCACACCCTGTCAAAGTTACGTGGAAAGGAAGTTGAGAAAAAAACCTGCAACAAACATAACCACCAAAAAACTGTGTGTGTGCACGAGGCGGAGTAATCTAAACACCTACTTGACATGTACCAGGCTGAAGCGCTCTCACGCTCCCGTGGATCTGCTCTGAGAAGCCTGATCTACAGAAACTAGGTGCTCTATTTGTCCTTCATGTTTCTCCGTCTCTGCTGCTTCGCTCTGATGCAAGCTGGAAGCCAGAGGGGGAGGAGCTGGCCGACTGCTTATGGGAAAAGCGTAACGCTTCCCCATATTCCTCCTCCTCCTTCTCCCTCCAACCGGGTTGGTTTATTCACACTGACACAGAAAAAAAGAATGCTATGTTTGAATTTGGCTCTGGTTGTGAACCGTGATCAGGGAAAATGCCGAGCGCAAATGCTCTTAAAGCAGGTCTCTCAAAGGAGGATGGGATTTTTGTTTAGAGGAAATAAAAAAAAACACGACCTACAAAGGCAACTGTTAAAAACAAGCAAGCTGTGTGTGTGTGTGTGTGTGTGTGTGTGTGTGTGTGTGTGTGTGTGTGTGTGTGTGTAAGAATATCCCTTCAACCTTAGTGTTGCTTACATGTAAAAGTCCATCACATCATGTCACACCATCAGAAACTATTCAGACTGACTCGTCATTAGCAACCACTGTCTGTCTGCCTTTTTATTCTTCTTACAAAAGAGAAATTCAGAAATCTGACATTATGAATTTGTTGTTGTGGAAAACATTTGCAACACCTGAATTTGGAGCAAGAGCAAAAGCGTTCTTGATCTATCTGAAACAAGCTCACTTTCTTTCCTTTTAAGCAGCAAAACAACTGAACCGACTCAAATCAAAACCACTACAGCACACCGGAAGTTCAGAATACCGCTCGAGAGGCTCTGCCGCATGCCATTAAAACACAAAACACTAAATGCATGATGCTCCTGCACTGATGAAAAAGTACATGTTATTTGAAATCTGTAAACTGTTCGACACAGTTGTGGACAATTAGGATTCAAATTTTGCAAAAGTTTCACGTTTCCATAATTCTCTAAGCTTCTACACTACAGCAGGAGCAATCTAGCTTTTGGTTGCATTTTGTAATTGTATAAACTTATTTGTTTCTTAATTACATTTTATGTTTTATAGACTTTTTCACTCCCATAACTATTTAAACTGTGAAAACTTTGATGTGCTGTATGAAATTGACACAGATAGTGCGTTTACATTGGCATTACGGTTGGGCAACAGACAAATTTGCTGACCATCGCCGACAGTCCGAGAACTTCAACAATCTTTTTTTTTTATCAGCAATGTATTTTTATGCCTATGAGTTAGTCTGGCAAATGGCACATTTTTAAGTAAGTAAATTTTATTTATATTACAAACAAGTGAAAGATGATTTTAAATTCAAGTAAAAAAAAAGGAAGAAAAACACAAAAGGTTTACAAATGAACTACATTTAAATAAAAGGGTCTTCAGCTGCTGTCTAAAGCCTGATTTATGCTTCTCCGTCTGCGTCAGTGCGGAGACACGCAACGCCATTATCCGTCCTTGCGTAGGGCTCAGGCAGGCATGCAAGTACGTACGGAGTCGAGCCCACTTTTTTAAACATCCGTCGAACGAGACGGATTACGCAAGCTTGTGATTGGTCAGGACGCCGCTGTTGTTTACAGCGCCGCCATTGCAAAGAGAGCCGAGGATAACTAGCGGCAGACACGGAGAAGCTTGAAGAATACCTTGCGAAAAAACTCTAAAAATATGAACGTTTAATTCTCCCATGACAGGAGGAGTGAAAAGATGCGCAGCAAGAGTTTTATTTGTGGACGGAGATGACAGGAAACGTAGGTTTAGAGGTGGGGAGCGCATGAAGAGATAGAGGAGAATGAGAGACAAAAATGTCCATGTTAAAAGTCTCTTATATACACAAAAAATACAATATAAACACACTATCTACATGGCAGGATACCACAGAACAGCGCTACGCCCTCTGTTGTCCTGCCGGGCAATTGCTTTGCAACACTCTCCAGGAGACGGAGAAGTAAAAGAGCAAAACGCTTCCGTCAATCCGTGCGTGTCTGTCCCTTGCGGAGCTGACGGAGAAGCATAAACCAGGCTTAAGGGTCACCAGACTGACAGTACTCCGTAAAAGGGATGTACAATGTTAAGCGGTTAACTGCTGTCTAGGTCAGTAGTACTCAATACGCCCGAGGGCCCCTCTTTGTGGCCTCCAGACCATCAGCACCCCCCACCCCGGACCAGACCGGACCTTTAAAGAGAGGGAGACTGCCATACTGTGATACGAGGAGCCCCACTTCCTCTAACCATACTCAAATCGTATGTATCCAGTCCAAGATAGTGCATTTACTATAGTGTTTACTGTTTATAGGGGTTTTTTTGCATTTCAGAGACTTTCTAACATGAACCAATTTGTCCCTTATTTTCCTCCACTTCTTCATGCACTCGCAACATCTAAACCCACGTTTCCCGTAGTTTCTATCCACGAATAAAACGCTTGCTTTATGCTTTATACTTCTCCAGTCACGAGTGAACAAGCGTTCATCTTTTTTCCGTGAGGGATTGTTTAAGCTGCTCCATTTCTGCCACCAGATTTCTTTGGCTCACTTTTTTTTTTGAGGGGGCAATGGCGATGCTGTTGATGAATTTAAAGGAAGCGGCGTCCTGGAGAATCACAAGCTCAGGTTCTCCGTCTCTTTTGACAGATGTTTAGAACACAGAGACGCTGATGCATGCTTTTATCACCGGTAGAATTGACTACTGTAATGCCCTGCTTTCTGGTCTTCCTAAAAGGAGGACTTCAGGTCTACAACTTTTACAAAATTCAGCAGCACGTGTCCTGACGAAGAGTTGACTTGCAGCTGGTTGGTTGTATGCAATATATTTATTCTTGCCTTCATGGTCTCGTTACTTCCGGTATGGAGTGCCCAGGCCGGCCATAGCTCGGCTAAGCTGGGATATTGTTAACATGCAGAGAAATTCAGTTTTCTACACACATTATCTAGGTACCTTAGCTTGATTTGACTTGGTGTCTATATGAATTTCAAAAGTCTGAATTTAGTCAGCAGAGATTAGGGATGTGAATTGGCGAAATTCTGGCGATACAATACTTATCATGATACAGGGGAGATGATATGATATATCACGATATATTGCGATACATTCAGTCAGACAATATTAGCGATTTTTTTTAGACTAAAATTATTGTAGGAAAATTCAATAAATGGTCCAAACTGATACTTGACATGATTAACATGAGGTATCTGAACCATAACAGATTGATTTACATTTCAGTGGTGGAAACAAACTCCATTGCACACTACTGCTGACTAGCAGACGACATTTGATTTGCACCAAAAGAAAAGAAAATACACAAATGTTTACACGTGAATTCTTCCAAAAAAAATTGATACACAGCTTTTGAACATCGATATCATATCACAGGAAAAAATATCGCAATATATTGCTATATCGATATTTTCTTACATGCCTAGCAGAGATAATGATTCAGTATTCTCTCATTGCATGTAAACCCACTAAAAGATATAGAGTAAACAGATGAGCCATAATATTCTAGCGAACCCCGACAGTCTTATTGGCCTTTCTTTTGCCTTTACTCCTGCAGTGTAGCCTTTGTGTCCAATTTTCTGTAGGTATTTCTCAGTTGCTTTAGTGAATCTATTTCTACTTTTATTTAAACTTTCTGATTTGTTTTAGGCAAAACTCAAATCTCCAGGAGATCTTACAAAAGGATAACAGATGCAACAAGCATCTGAGTTTAATCAATGATCCAGTGCTTACTTGGCAGTATCTCTGTTGCTAAGTTCCACAGGAGGAGGAAGCTGTTTGCTTTTGTATATGCGGAGATTGTTAAAGTTTCTCACTGTTGACGTTTGCATGACTAAAACGGTTTAGAGTTCATACTAACAAGCTTTTACCAGGGGAAGAAAAGATCCACGTATGGGTATTTAGACTCAGCTCAGTACAAATAAACTGATAGTTAACTGTGAAGATGTTAGGCATGTACATTTTGGAACATACATTTGCCTAAAGTCATGTAAAAATATGGGAAGCCCAATAAACAAGTTTTCTGTATTGTCAGTATGGAGTAGTCGTGTGTTGTCGATCACAATATTTGAAGTATCAAGTTAGAAATATCCCTCTTCCAGCTGCCAACTGTAATTAGAATCAAGTACGGCTGGACATTATATATATATATATATATATATATATATATATATATATATATATATATATATATATACACAGTGCTAACCCTAATTAATCATAGCCCTGGCAAATTTTGACTTAAAGTTACTTTTATTCAACCAGCAAGTATTTTTCTGATGGAAAATAACATAAGTATCTCCCAAAAGATATTAAGACGATGTAGTATAAGCGGCATTAGAAGAAGAAAAGATCTTTTCTATAGCGCCTCTCAAGATAAAAATCACGAGGCGCTTCAAAAAAACAAAAAATTTCAAATATAAAAAAGAATTTAGAAAATGATTAAAAATATGTTTAAAATTAGCAAAAGTAGACAATTGTGATTAAAAAACAAAATGTTATGAAAGAGAGAGAGTGAGTAGGAAAGAGGGAAATCAGTGGATCCTGAGGAAGGTGGAATAGGTGGGGAGAGCAGAATAAAGAGAGAGTGGTGAAGAACGTCGTACAAAAGCCAGCTTGAACAAGTGAGTCTTCAGCTGCTTTTTAAAGGAGACCTCTGAGTCCACTGATCTCAGGCTCAGGGGGAGAGAGTTCCAGAGTCTGGGGGCCACAGCAGCAGATGATCTGTCACCTTTGGTCTTTAGCCTGGTGCTGCACAACCAGTAGGCTTTGATCACTGGACCTCAGGGACCTGCTGGGTGTGTAAGGACCAAGAAGATCACCAATGTAAATGGTGCTTGTCCATGTAAGGCCCTATAGACCAGAACCAGGATCTTGAAATGAACCCTGAAGTTGACTGGCAACCAGTGAAGCTGGAGGAGAAATGGGGTGATGTGGGTGTGTTTGGAGGACTTGGTCAGAAGCCGAGCACAGGCATTCTGGACCACCTGTAGACGGTTCAGGGAGGTTCTGCTCAGACACGTGAAAAGAGAGTTACAGTAGTCTAACCCCTTCTTCCCACAGGAGCCGTCAGCAGCACGTTACTGCAGCAGCACGTCATAGCTGCTGATAGGAACCGCTGTGGTCAACAGAACTTTTTCCACCGGAGCCGTCAGCAGCGTGAGTCGGCCGCGTCTCAAGAGCAGCATATCACGGCCCTTAAGCGCCGGACCTATTTTCTACGCGCAACGCCTCTGAAACGGGTCAAGTTCGACATTTTTGGGGAAGGAAAGACAGGAAATCGGACGCGGAAATGGAGCGAAGCTCCCGAGATTTTCAGAATAAAGAAATGTACTGCCTTCCGGTTGCTTTACTTTAAAAAAAAGTCACTAACTGTGTGGCCCCGTGAGAAGTTATCACCTAGCTAGCGGTCTCCTTTGTTTTTCAGGTCCGTATTGGCGATTATAAAATGGACAGAACATAAAACACAAACCTTTTGGAGCCATGTTGTAATTTTCTCCTGCTTGTTGTTGTGTTTACTGACGAAGTCACTCGTGTGACTTCGTGCTCTGTCGGTGACAGCTGCTCCCCTGCTGCTTCGCATCTCGTGGGAAGGGCCAAGACGTGCTGCTGCAGTAACGTGCTGCTGACGGCTCAGGTGGAAAGAAGGGGTAAGCGTGAGGAGATGAAGGTGTGGATAACTGTCTCAAGTGCAGAGTGGGACAGAATGGGATTCAGTTTAGCAATGTTCCTGAGATGGAAGAAGGAAGAGCGAACAAGAGAACCGACATGAGAATCCAGGGTGAGAGCTGGGTCATGGAAATTAAAACATTTCTCAGCTTTTATTTACATTTGAACAAAAAGTGTCCAATCCAAAATCTTTCTTATCCTTCTCAAAGTCTGTAGGGAAATCCCAAGTCCTATACCATTCCAAATAGTCCAAGCTGTTCTAAAGCATCCAAATTATCCTACTTAATTGGGAACGGCTGTTTTAATCAACTCAACAGGTGAATAACAGCAGCTCTCTGCAGTGGGTTTGTGGACAGTAAAGGCTAAAGCCTGATTCATGCTTCTCCGTCTGCGTTAGTGCGGAAACAAGCAACGTCCTTGCGGGCCTGCTGGAGAGCTCCGCAAGGACATACGGAGTCAAGCTCTCTTTTCTAAACATCCGTCAGTCGAGACAGACAACGCAAACTTGTGATTGGTCAGGACGCCGCTGTTGTCTACAGCGCCGCCCTTGCGCCCTCAAAGACATAAAGAGAGCCGAGGATAACTAGCGGCAGACATGGAGAAGCTTGAAGAATACCTCGCGAAAAAACTCTAAAAACATGAACGTTTAATTCTCCGTGACTGGAGGAGTGAAAAGATGCGCAGCAAGCGTTTTATTTGTGGACGGAAATGACAGGAAACGTGGGTTTAGAGGTGGCGAGCGCATGAAGAGGTGGAGAATGAGAGACACATTTGTCTGTGTTAAAAAGTCTCTTAAATACACAAAACACACAATATAAACACACGATCTTGGACCGATACATGACAGGTTACCACAGAACAGCGCTACGCCCTCTGTGGTCCTGCTGGGGAATTGCTTTGCAACACTCTCCAGGAGACGAAGTATGAGAGCAAAACGCTTCCGTCAATCCGTGTGTGTCTGTCCCTTGCGGAGCTGATGGAGAAGCATAAACCAGGCTTTAGACAAAGGAGTTCAGTGAGGACCTGCAGCTGTGCATTGTGCCTGCTCACAGGTCAGGAAAGGGCTACAAGGTCATTTCTAAATGTTTTCAAGTTCCAGTGGCTACAGCGCATAGTATTATTAAAAAATACAAGATGTTCCACACACTGTGGAAAATCTCAGAGGACGTGGTCAGAAGCTAAAAGTGACACCTGTGCTGGCCAGGAGGACAGAGAGAGGTGAAAAAGAACCCAAGGATCACCACCAAGGCCATCCTGGTGAATGTGGGCTTTGCTGGTGGCAATGTCTCAGGGCAGACAATCCAATGGGCCATTTCCATCTGTACCGGGTAGGGTTGTCACGGTAACCGGTATAGCGGTAAACCCCGGTAAAAAAGTTGACAATAAAAATAACCGTCCAGTTTTTAAAAAACTATATTATCTCGGTGGGTTTACCGTGGCCGCGGTTTCAGCGCGGTGACCCTTACCAGCCACCGTCGCTTCAGCTGAAGTTCCCGCGGCGCGCACACGCACTTTTTAGTTTGCAACGGCACCAAAACTTTGAAGCTGAAATAATGGCCGAAGGAGGAGACGGCAGCGCCCAGGACATCCATCAGCCCTCAAAGAAGACTAAATCGGAAGTATGGGCATATTTTGGATTTCTGAAAAATGCCGAGGGACAGTTAATAGAAGACTGCTATCCCGTTTGCAGAACGTGCAGGAAACAAGTGTCTGCAAAAGGCAGCAACACTTCGAATCTAATGGCTCATCTGCGTGACCATCACCCACGTCTCCACAGCCAGTGCAAGGTAAGTCAACATGAGCATTTTAGCTTAAATGCATGACGCGAGGACTTTTGGTTGAGGGAGAATGCAACGAGTCACTATATACTGCAGCCGCAGCGTCCTCTGCCAGCATTTAAACCGTGTCACGGACACCCTGTTGCTGGATGAAGCATCTTATTTGTTCATGATGAAGAGAAATATACAATTAGTTCCTTGTCATTGATTTGTTTACTTATTCAATGCCATTTATACTTGAACATTTGGATTTGATTACATAGTGTAGTAGTTATTTTAGTAATTTGTTTAAAGTGGCTGTTTGTTTTAAATACATATTTTTTTAAGGTTGACTTGTACAGTGCTCAAGTCAAGTGTGGACTGGAGTTTTAGATTTTCATGTTGATAATGAAGAAAACAAGTATATGAGAAAACAAGTGGTGTTTCTTTGATTTGTTTACATATTGTTTATGTTTTGAATGTTTGGATTTGTATAATTTAAACCTGCACTGACTACTGTAACATGTTCCAGAAAAAGAAGATATTTGTTCCTTTACTTGTGAAAAGTTGCACTTTTGCTAAGGCTTTGTGTTATTTTAGGTTTAATAAACACTGTTAAACCTTTTCAGAACTATTTCAGTTTGTGTAGAACAGGACTATCAATGCTTTCTGAACATATGCAACACCGTTTAAAAAATACCGCGATAATACCGAAAACCGTGATAATTTTGGTCACAATAACCGTGAGGTTAAATTTTCATACCGTGACAACCCTAGTACCGGGTCGGCCCGGGCCGGGTAGCGTAGGTTGTTTACATATCTGGGTGGCCTGGTTTTTTCCGGGCCAACCAAGGCTCATTCTCAGCCCTCTTCTCGAGGGGGTCTGCTTCAGGCCGACCAGGGCCAACACACCCACTGCTGACAGCAAAATCACACCTTCCATTAGAGCAAGCCTCTGATTGGTGGGTAGAATCAGCCCGCATGGGCTTAAGACAAGGATGTGTGGAATCAACCAGGCCAGGCTGGGGCCGACTGGGGCTACCCGGCCCAGGCCGACCCGGTACAGATGGGAATGGCCCATTACAGATCTGCACACTGCTGGGTTCCACAGACGCAGACAGAGGAGGACGCCGCTTCTATAGATAAGGCACATGAAAGCTCACTTGGCCTTTGCAAATGCTCATCTGAAGAAGACCTGTATTAGGGTCAGATGAAACAAAAATTTATGGTCACAATTTGGCATAAAAAAGAAGACTTGAACCCAAAGAACACTATCCCCACTGTCAAACATGGTGGAGAGAACATAATGCTTTGGGGGTGTTCTTCAGCCAATGAACCAGGGAAATGAATCTCAGTAAACAACACAAAGAAAAAAGAGCAACACATGAGGATTCTTAATGACAACATCAGGCAGTCTGCAGAGAAACTTGGCCTTGGGCACCAGTGGACATTTCAGCATGACAATGGCCCAAAACACACAGCAAAATTTGTGAGGAAATTGTTAGCAGAAAACCACATTAACATTTTGGATCGGCCTAGCGGCTGGGTGATGTGGCCTAAAATCAATATCACGATATATTGAAGATTTAACCTCGATAACGATAAATGGATAACTACAGGTATGCGCAGAAACAAAAGTTGTCCACTAGATGGGGCTGTCACGTGTATTACGTTGAGTCACATTTTTACGTGCCTCTAGGTAGTACAGCTTCTTAAAGGGACATAACCGTTGCCAACCTACACACATCTTTTCATTTTTTTATTATCAAATTTATTGACATGGGAAAAATTATCTCGATAAGAGTCAAAAATTTCGATAAAGATACATTTTCGAATTATTGCCCAGCCCTACGTCAGCCCTACGTGGCAAGACCACACAAACCACGTTAGACTCATTTTTTTTCCCAGGTGAAGAGTTAAAATTAATATCGGATTCTGCCAACAAAAAGGCTCTAAAACAATTCATATGTAAATATTTTGCATATTTATTGCAAAATATCTTTTCTGCTGCTTTAGTGCTGCAACAACATTTTATTGTTAATAATAAATTATTATACCTTTTGTTTAACTACAGCATCGATACGCTTCCTGTGCACAGATTATTAAGGATGTTTGTTTCAGCTGTGAGATTAGACGATAGGGTCAATGATAAAAAAAAAATAGTTTGTCACAGACTCCATGGAAACTTTCAGAGAATCCACAAATAGTGTCTTTCAGATGGTTTTGTTACTGACAGATTTTTGTGTTTAGAAAAGAAGCAGATGAGACGGCGGGCCTGACAATTTTGTTTTTTTGTTGGACAATATTAGAACATGTCAGTGATGTCTGAGGTGTTTTTACAAACACTGTATAATTAACATTCCTGGACAGGGTAGGAATTGCACAGATGGGGGGTGTTCCATTTTGCTTTGGCCCTCAAAATGCCTTGAGACGGCCCTGGGTGTGTGACAGTTTTGAAGGTGATCTGAATTGTATCAAATGTATAAATATTACACGTGTATAACTTACGTTATACAGGTAAAAACATGTAGTGAAGATAAAGCTACCTCTTACTTTTCAGCACTTAGTTTTGTTCTCTTGTTTTTTATTGAACTATTTCCTGTCCTGTCTGTCTCTCATCTTCCTGCATCTCCTCTAAACTCTCCAGAAAAACTGCTGCCTGGATTCTTACTTTTTCACCTCATCAGTTACTTTTGAGCAGGTCAAAGAGATCTCCTGACCGCAAAGCGGAGTGCGCGTTTCGATGCTGCGTCAGTGAGGTGAAATCACCGCAGCACACGATGAGCGGAGCGCGTCAGGAACGATTAAAAGACAGAATACCAGAGGATATAAACTAGTGGTGTGCATCTCTACCTGCCTCACGATTCGATCCGATTCCGATTATCTGCCTAACAATTCGATTTGAGTCTGAAATGCATCACGATTCTTCACACAAAAATTTTCATTACTTAATAAAAGCAGTAGAATAGTTTTCAATTTCTTTTTGATTTAGAAATCCCTGAAAAACAGAACATTCATCTATTCACTATAGTGAGCAATAATTTTTAAAGTGTGCTGCCTATAATTACTTAAATAATATAAGAAATAATGTTTTCGGTAGAGCAGCTTTAAGAAATAATGTTTTCGGTAGAGCAGCTTTAAGATAGAATATTACTGAACTTAAAAATAGTAAACAAATACTGTGTTAAGTGATTCTTTCACATCCAGGATCCCAAAACCGAAATTAGCCCAGACATCCGATTTAAATGTAACGGGTACATCTTTGATTACTGGTAATGTTGGCCCTGTATCCCTGTCTGCCTTTTCTGTTTTAAATTGGCGCTAGGGCAACTCAGTGCACATGTCATTGCAACTCTGCCCCCAGAAGTAATTGTAAAACCTCAAAACTTTATTGTCCTGCATAGACATAGACCAGGGATCGGCAACCTGTTCCCATCAAAGATCCATTATTACCCATTATTAACCGTTTCCCACAGTAAAGAAAACACCGCAGCAGCCGCGGCGTTGTGGGCGGGGCCTACCCTCAGACAGCAGAGCGCTAATGTGTTGGCTCACAACAGGTGACAGCAGCCAGTACCGGTCGCTCGTGTACATCAAAGTTATCTTTCATAAGAAGATAATCAATAAAATGATTTATATAAAGTTGATCCAGAAGCTGTAGCCCGTCTCTGCCTACAATATTTTGATATTTTTCACCCTGTTGGTGGTTTTACTGAGCAGGTGCCACTTTTGTCATACGTTTCTTTTTAAAACATGTTTAGACTGTTCAGAATACAAATCCAGGCTCTGTCACGTTTGATTGTTGTAATTAAACTTTGTAGGTGGGGAAGGTCAGAAAAGGATCCGATCATTTTGTTTTTCCCTCATTTACAGTGACGGAGATAACGGCGCAGTGCGCCTGGCTCTGGTGTTAATCAAGTTAAATTATATCTCTTTGCAACAATTTTCAAAAGAAAACAGAACAGTTAAAAGCAGGGCTTGTGTTGTGTTGACCGGATAGTTCCCGTATTTAACCGTTTATTTTGACGGAGAAAGAATAGAAAGAACTACCCCGACGCATGCAGACGAACTGACACTTTATTCGTTTCGCGCAGATGTCGCTAAATCACTTAAGAAATTATTCTCATCTGAGCTTGACACTGAGCTCAGCGCAGCTCGCTGTCAGCGCGTACGTACGGCGCACAGCGAGCTGAAGTTGTGGAGAGGGGCTTGGAGCACGTCGCAGAACCAAAGCGCAGGAAGATTCCTCCGACTGAAGCGAGACTTGTCACTTAGAAAATGTTCCCTGATTATGAAACTTTGGCTGAATAGCGCTTGTTCCTGTCTCCAATGTGGCGACACATCCAGGAGCTGAGGAGAATCTCAGAATCTCACGTCCTCGTCAGCTCAGAATGCGCCTATATGATTACGCACAAGCGTGACGCGTCAACCCGGTCTCACAGTAAGACCGGGTTGGAGCTGTTCAGGTTTACGCAGACGATCTTTACATTTAGAATTGGCATACAGATGTAAAATTAATGCAGTAAAATATAAAACTTTTTATTTAAATATCCATTCATTATTTTATAAGTACAGAGAGCCACATCAGATGGATGGAAGAGCCGCATGCGGCTCCAGAGCCGCGGTTGCCGACCCCCAACATAGACATAGGGAGAGAATCTCATTATGTCACGTTGCTGCATCGATGCGGAATCGTGCACGGCTGAATCGCGATGCATCTTAGAATCGATCATTTTTCCCACCTCTAATATAAACAGAAATTAATGATCACGTGTTAATAATAATGTTTTGTTGCACCACCTTGAGAATGTATTGTGCGCTGGATGCAGCAGGCGCACCAACGATCAGTGATCTGCGTCCTCTCCGCTCAACAGAATCTCGCTACGCTGAGAGTCCATAAATATTGTAATATAGAAACTGGATCTTTCCCTGAAAGCAGGGGCGGATCTACAAGGGTGGCAGTTACCACCCTAAAAGAAAGTCTTGCTACCCCTACAGCCGCCCCAGCTGGCAGCTATAAATTTAAGAAAAAACAAAGTTTTTCCAACTCTCAGACTCATAAAGACCTATTTGCAGTCTGCTTTGACAGAGATAAGACTATCAAGCTAGGCTGTACTCAGCATTGAATCAAAATGGACAAAATCTTTGGATCTTGATGAATGTGTAAATTGTTTTGCCGAGCAACATGGAAACTGCCGCGTTTAGCTGTTGTAGGAAGGACATAATTTTATTATGTGTTTTATTTGCGTGATGGGCCTTTAAGCTTATTAAATGAGGACCCAAAACAAATGAGTATGTAAATACTGGGAAAAGAAAAAGGAAAACATGTTTCTGAGTGAACAATAAAACCAAAGTACAATATCTCGTTGCAGTGAAATATTTCTTTACACACAGTGCAATTGGATTTACCTTGGTTCAGCTCGGGGACACACACTCACACACACACATATGTTTATGTGTATATGTATATTATATATATATACATATATATATATATATATATATATATATATATGTGTGTGTGTGTGTGTGTGTGTGTGTGTGTGTGTGTGTGTGTGTGTGTGTGTGTGTGTGTGTGTATTTATATATATATGTGTATATATGTATATGTGATGGGACAGGCAGACAGTTGCAACCACCTTTTTTACCATTTATTCCTTTATCACGACTACCACTTGCCACATGTGTGTGTATATATGTATTGCCATCCTAGAAAAATGTTTGCCCCAATTCTGCCACCCCATAAATTTTGTAGATCCGCCCCTGCCTAAAAGATATCTAGCCCCCCATAACTCGATCCCTGCTCCTAGATGAAAAACCGGTCATTTTGATCAATGTAGGAAAGAAGAGTGAAAAGTGAACACGTCCAGGGTAAAGAGGACGTATGGTCACCCTAAAAGTTGATGACTTGATCTACCTCACTATGGTTTTAACATTACTAACATGAACAGGTTGGACACCATTGCAACATTAGAATATATATATTTCGTGCGTGTGCTTTACAAGCAAAGAATGTAACTTCTTTGTAGCCACATCCGCACGCCATGATGGCACAAAAACGGAACTGCGACGGAGCACCGAAACTTAACAAAACGTTTCTGGAATAAAAGTTAAACAGAAGCCACTAAGTTTACAGACGCAAAACGTGATATGAACAATTACCTTTACACGTATAACAGTGTAACTCACGGTTCTTGGTGTGAGAGGCGTCGGCTGACTGAAGTTCGACTCGTTTTCAGACCGGAAACGAACAGTCATTTTCAAAATATTTTGTTCATGATTAACAGCATCTGTTTGGCACATTCAACAAAACTACAACACAAACACTAGAAACTTGCCATATTTACACGTTTTAATGTTTTTTTTAAACTTCTAGTTTAAATTTTCATATTTTTGTGGCATATTTTTCGTTGTGCTTTTAATTTGAAAGTAAAATGTGATTTTGCCTTTAGACGCAGAGTTGGTGAAGAGTTAGAAAAAGTTATTCCAGACTAAAAAAGCAAGACATTTGTTCAATAATAAGAACATAAAAGTTAGTTTATGCATGCAAAATCCATTATAATTAATTATTACATTAATAAATAATAAGAATAATGTATCTAATGCTGTTAATCGTTTTAAAAGAAGCATCATTCTAAAACAAATAGTTGAAACTTGAGAGATCATTGTTTACACTACAAATGTATTTTATTTGTTTTTTCAAAAACATCAGAGAAGTTCCATCCTTGGATAGTTCTCTCTTGATAGGTTCTTCCCGGCACACAATTTGATTTTATATCACAATGTGACTGCACAGTTGATTGATGAATAAAGGATTTTTATTTTATAATCCAAGCCAATGTGCCCCCCCCCCCCCCCCCGCTCTGGTTGTGAGATGGACGGAGCGGTGAGCTCCACCTGCTGTTGATGGGACGGGTCCGGTTCTCCCAGAACCATGAGCTGGGCTGCGCGTGCCATCAAAATGACATGCTTTATTTAGAAATGCAGCCGCGTCGTCAGCCGGTGTTGACGGAGCTTCAGTCCCGAATGTTTCTCTTTTGTTTTCACTCATCAGCCACATATCACTCGCTCACAGCAAGCTGGTCTTTCTACCGTGGTGACTCCCTCATATGTTCCCTCTCCTACATTAGTTGGTGACGCGGTGAATTCAAACAATATTTTAATGTTTTAATTCACCACTTCACCAGTGTGTTTTTCCTGTTTGTGAGGCGAACCCTCCTGATACTGGTACGGAAGCCTGGAAGGGCCAAAATTCCTCAAACTTTTTTTCTACTGCTGATATACAGTTTTTCTCAGTCGCTTTGGTGCGTTTCTCAGATCAGAATTAAAATTCTCATAACTATTAGTTCAACCTCCACAACATTTAGTCATTTGTGCACATCATAGTAGCAATTTCTCCTTTCTCTGAACAAACTGCAAATGATTTTGGACATGTATCAGTTGCTTTCATACATTTCTCTGCTGTTTTTTGACATTTCCATTTGCTTATGTCATGTCAGTCAAAATGAATTATACTAATGGATGCTGAATAGTCACTCTCAATAAAACTAATAGTCTTACTTTCCTTGCTTGAGTCATTACACACAAAATTGTTGAACTAGTTATCAAATGTCAAATATCAGTCATCTGTCAAGCAAATTCTATACCTTTCTTTATCATTTTATTCTGGAAATGTCTCCTAAATTGAACAATTGATCACAGATGAATTTCATCTGTCACTCATGAGGAGGTGAATCCTCAATTGGCAAGCATATATGAACTGAGCAGGAGCTAGTGTGTACCATTTCTATACTTCTGTATACTTCTCCACTCCAGGAGATACTTTCCTCGCTGCATTGCGAGGGATGACATCCATTGTGATGTAGATGAAAATATGTGGCCAGACAGACAGAAACGTCTGGATGTGCCAGAATGATTTACTGTACCTGTATGTTACAGTACTGTGCAATACTGTATGTACTGTTACATGTGCTGTATATTGTTCACATTTGTGAACAGCTCTACCAAAAGGGTGATTTTTTGTTTACATGTATTCTACAGTAAACAAGTGACTGTAGCATATTTTCTTTTGCACAATGCTGTAGAATTACAAACACTTCTATACAGTAAAAATATAAAACGTACGTATTCAGTGTCTCAGTTACTCCCCAAACTCCCATAACGTCTACAGTAACTTTACTGCACATTTCAAATGGCTGTACAAGTAGGGCATAGTGCTGTCTTGAGCATTTTCTGGTGTCACCAAATATTCTTGCAATGGAAAACACTGAAATTATAAACTGTCATAGTGAAAACATGACAAAGCCATTTGACTATCTTGTTCATAGTGATGGTGTCAAGACTTTTCATTTTGATGGCACTGACAGTTTCATTGACATGAATACTTGCTTTTGAGGAATGGATTATCAATTTTGAGCATGTGACGTGCTTTTGCAGTGCAGTTTGCACTAATTGTTTTGAGAAACGCACTAACTGCTGTGCAAATGTTAATAGTGTTCTGAGAAACGCACCAAAGCGACTGAGAAAAACTGTAACATGATGGATTGTTTTTCTTGGCAGGAAATAATAACTGGTAATATTATGAATGACATGATATTGCCCACCCCTAGATGGAAATTTAAAAATGTACATTAATTATAAGTAAAAGTTCCTGTGTGACATTTGTGACATGTAGCTGTAACTCTTTACTGCTAATAGATAGATAGATAGATAGATAGATAGATAGATAGATAGATAGATAGATAGATAGATAGATAGATAGATAGATAGATAGATAGATGATAGATAGATAGATAGATAGATAGATAGATAGATAGATAGATAGATAGATAGATAGATAGATAGATAGATAGATAGATAGATAGATAGATAGATAGATAGATAGATAGATGATAGATAGATAGATAGATAGATAGATAGATAGATAGATAGATAGATAGATAGATAGATAGATAGATAGATAGATAGATAGATAGATAGATAGATAGATAGATAGATAGATAGATAGATAGATAGATAGATAGATAGATAGATAGATAGATAGATAGATAGATAGATAGATAGATAGATAGATAGATAGATAGACAGACAGACAGACAGAGGCATGGAAGAGGATTGGGGCCACTGAAAAGGAAAAAAGAAAAGAAAAGAAACAGAATTCTGACTTGTTCCCCAGAATTCCCTGTCAGAATTCCTAGATTAAAAGTCAGAATTCTGAGAAAAAAGTAAGAATTCTCCTTCTTTTTTTCCCTTGCACCAACAAACCCATTGTATTGCTTTAATGTTTGACCTTTTTTTTAAAAAAAAGGTTTAAACCAACAGTAGTGAAATGGGTACTATCATCCATTGTTCACATGTGACAAAGGGGGATGCAGTCCTTGATAATGTTTTCAAATCAACATGTCTGCCATGAAATGTGACTATTGTGATGAACTACAAACTCATACTGAGAAACTACTGGTAATGGGGAATGCTAAACGAAATATATGTTGAGTAGTCTGACCAAATGAAATCCAAAAATAAAATTATGTGACTCTTTGTTCTCCAAAGGAATGCGGTGCATTCTGACTTTCTCTTTTTGTTTGGCTTGTTTCTTGTAAACTGGGGAATGCATAGAAATGGGTTTCTGTATTGGTCCAGATTTACCACCAGAGGGGGTCATAATGTTAGGATCACTGTCACATGAAGCTTGATTCTGGTGATCAGCTCTCTACGATATTAATAATGAATACATTTAAATGAAAAATGATTTGGCTAGCAGGTGTTTTAATGATCAACATCTGAATAAATAATGGATGACAAGACTGAAAAAGATTAGCGTCTGCCTGTGAAATTAAATTATTAACTACATTTATATTGGTAATGCATGATAATATTTATTAGGTTTTTTTTTTCTTCAAAAACCCACAAAAGAAGGTCACACACTCTAATATTTAATTGGACTGTCTTTATGTTTGTGTTTATATTTGGCAGATGTTTTTATCCAAAGCAATGTTCAATTTTTAACCTATAGGGCATGTTGTGATCTGTGGGGGAAACCGGAGAAAACCCATGCATGCATGGGGAGAATATGCAACGCCATGCACAAAGGCCACAGCCAAGTTTTGAACCTGCAACCTTCTTGCTGCGAGGCAACAGTGTTAACAACTGCACCACCACGCAGCCTTTAGCTTTTATTATGGCACACATTTGCTGTGGCATTGTTTCGATGAGCTTCTGCAACGTCACCAGATTTATTTCCATCCAGTGTTGCATTAATGTTTCACCAAGATCTTGCATTGATGATGGTAGAGTCTGACCACCGCACAAAGCCTTCTCCAGTACATCCCAAAGATTCTCAATGGGGTTCAGGTCTGGACTCTGTGGTGGCCAATCCATGTGAGAAAATGATGATGCATGCTCCCTGAACCACTCTTTCACCATCTGAGCCCGATGAATCCTGGCATCGTCATCTTGGAATACGCCCGTGCCATCAGGGAAAATGGAATAACCTGGTCATTCAGGTAGTCAGCTGACCTCAATCTTGGTGCACATCCTGTTGCTGAACCTAGACCTGACCAACTGCAGCAACCCCAGATCATAGCACTGCCCCCACAGGCTTGTACAGTAGGCACTAGGCATGATGGGTGCATCACTTCATCTGCCTCTTTTCTTACCCTGATGCACCATCACTCTGGAACAGGGTCCATCTGGACTCATCAGACCAATTTTTAATAAAGCGTTGGACAGTTCTTAACCCAGTTTTAGTTGTTTCTACAATCTCCTTAGATGTTTCTCTGCTTGATACCAACGTTCTGACCCTTCTCACACAGACTAACATCTTTTCTACAACCACCAGATGTGTCTTTACATTGTTGTTGAAGGAATGAGAAGCAACTCACTGCACCAGCTGGGGTTAAATAACTTGTCTCCAGCTGAAAGATAAATGCCCATGCAGTAATTATCCAATAGGAGGTTTGTATCTATTTGCTTAGTTAAATAAATGAATTAAATAGTTATACACACACACACACACACACACACACACATATATATATATATACATATAAAAATTCCCTCTCACCCTCCGCGGGTGGTCTCATCCTTCCAAGCTCAGGTCCTCTACCATAGATTTGGGAGCTTAAGGGTAGCTGTTTCTAGAACTGAACTGTTCTGGACTGAGATGTCTGATGTTTTTCCTGGGATCTGCTTTAGCCACTCCTCCAGTTTGGGGGTTACTGCCCCAAGTACCCCAATGACCACAGGCACCACCAATTTATTCACTCTCCAGACTTTCTAAGTTCTTCTTTGAGGCCCTGGTACTTCTCAAGTTTCTTGTGTTCCTTTTTCCTGATGTTACCATCACTTGGTATTGCCACACCAACCACAGCGGCTGTCCTCTGTTGTTTGTCCACCACCACAACGTCCGGTTGGTTCCCCATCATCATTTTGTCTGTCTAGATCTGGAAGTTCCACAGGGGGCCCAAGGCGAACACAGAAATGGGGCCCCTTACACTAAATTTTCGACAATCTTATCTTTAACTGGATTTGTGAAACTCTACCCTCTTCTGACATGAGTTATTTTCCCTTTTTATTAGTCCTCCTCTTTTTTCCTGTATTTCTCTCCCTTTGAGTGCTTTCAATATTTGCTCTGCTTTCTTCTTCTTGTCAGTGCTCCTGTGCTTTTGCTTTTCTTTTTTTCCTTCTATTTTCCATTTTGGTCTATGTTTTCCTCCCTTCAAACATTATCCATTGTATTTCCTTTTCTGCTTCCTTTTGATGTTTACATTGAAAAACTACGTCACTTTCAGAAGTGAAGATAAAAGCTTTTTTAAAGCAAGCTGCTTCTTTCTCTTATTGGAGCCACTAGGATAACTCTATTTCATGCTTAATGTTGACTATCGCTTCGAGTTTGTTACGAACGCTCCCGCCTCTCTTCTTCTTTTTCTGTTTTCTTTTGTGGTCTTATGGCACTTGGCAAACAACAATTTGGTGCATTACTGCCACCAACTGGATTGGACTGGAATGACTACCAATGACTTCCTGTTTGTGTGCCTTGTGGCATTAACAGAGGGGTGCCAACAGTCAGGGCACTAGGGCCCCCCAACATAAGGGGGCCCCAGGTGGCCACCAACCTATGCCAATAGCTAAGCCACTGCTCTGCACAGATGTTTCTGTCCACGATGCCAGCCACTTGGTTGTGGTGTTCCATTCCCTGCCAGCATCTTTTACCCTGCAGTTATGTGGTGGATTGTCTAATGGGCCTCTTTGCATAGCCTACACCTTGGGTCTTGTCTGGTGTGGTAGATCTTGGCCTCTGTTGCTCTGGTGTTCAGGGCCTGTTCCTGTGCAGCCATGATGAGTGCATCTGTCCTTCAGACTAGCTCTTTCTAGCCATTCTTGATATCAGCCACATCAGGTATCTGGTGGTGGTGGTGGTGGTGGTGGTGGTGGTGTGTGTGTGTGTGTGTGTGTGTGTGTGTGTGTGTGTGTGTGTGTGTGTGTGTGTGTTTAGTTCAATCCTGAAGGACAGCACAGAGGCACTCATCACGACAGATACCTTATGTTCCTGCATTAGACTGAATGAGACTGAAGACAGCTTTTTGATGTCCCATAAAAATTGAAAAATAAAACCCAGAAACTTCACAAAATTATACTGTCTTTTATTTATCCATACATTTCTTCCTAAACATAATCAAATAAAACATGTGCATTAAGCCCCTGGGGTCCCTATGCTTTTTTGTTTTATTAGTTTATAAGTAATTACATGTTAAAATGTGCGTTTGTTTGTGTGTTTTGATTCACAGGTCCGTTTTGTAAAGCTGAGCAGAAGCCCCCTAGGCTGTCTCAGCTAACAGCCCATGTGTGATGGTGTTTTGGTGTAGACGCGAGGCTGTGGATGATCGCAGACCCAGCTCATCCTCTCAACAACACGGGAGCAACTGCTGCTGCTGAGCTACAAAATGGCTGACAGATTTTCTAGGTTCAACGAAGAGCGTGATTTCCAGGTAATGCACGTTTTGATAGTGAACATTTACTAAAAGTACCACTTCGAACTGTTTTATTATGTCAAAAAGTATTTGCACGCCACAAATTTTGAAACATTTTTCTAACAGCTGCGTGTATTTCGGTTTAGTTGTCGCCTGTTAGCACAGCGAGCTAACATGGCTAACGCTAACCCACTGCGGTTCTTTTGGTCCTACTTCCCTATCGTCAGTCTATTGATCCGGTTATGGTTATTCTGCTTTGTATCAGTTCCTTGCTGTTGCCTTAACCGAAATAACATTGCAACAGCAAAGCAATACAAAGTATGAACCCTCTCGATGGTGACCTTGGGTACGCTGGCTATTTAGCAGATAGCCAGCCTGACCGCACACAAGCTGTTAAAATCGACAGAAAATCCTTCATCATAAAAACATAATTAGCATCCCAGCTGGTTGGCGATTTTATCTTTCTCGTGTTGCTGTCGTTAATCTCGTTAGATTACAGCATTTATTTAAGAGCTCGTAAAGTGTAGTTATTAGACAAAGATAACAATAGATGTTAACCCACTTGTCTTTGACTAATGACGAGCTAATACTAGAGACTGTTGTGTATTTAACAAACATTTAGCACGTTTTTATGTGTGTTACGTTGGTATAATGTCGTGCTTTGCCACCACGTATACTTTATATTCTGTAATTTTTTTTTGCAACCCCAGACTAGATTGAGTATCTCTTGTTTTTTTTTTATATGAGGTCATTCATAAATCGGGTCCATTCTTAGTGCTGGTTCACGGCTTTGCTCCTGAGTGGTCATTATTTTACTCTATTCAAACACGATCAGGAACAGCTGAGCTGCTGAGTTTCACCACCTGTTTGGAGCCGTTTGTCTTGCTTATCATAGATCTGATACCACACCCAGCAAAGGCCTGACTGTTTGTTTATCATTTACAATTTTTATTTATTTTTTGTTGATTAATTGTTTCACATGTATCTGTTACCCCCCAAATCCTTAAAATCACATGAAGCCGAGCATTCACTGTAGCTACCAGACCCGTGGTCTTTACTGTTTTTACCATTGAGGAATTATCACTCATCACATAGCAGGAAATTAAGTTGCTGCCATCTGCCACTAAACCGGAACATAGAACTCCCATGTTCACTTTCATTGGCTAAGTGTTAGTTAGAAATTGGCAGTGTCATTTCTGACCAGAACTACCATACTGACCCGAATATAGGTCGAACCAATTATAAGACAATCCCTCTTTCCAAGACTAATCTTCAGGAAAGGACAAAAAAAATCACTTTTTAAATGAACTATTTTATTAAAAATAGGAAAACAAATACTGAGCAAAAATACTATCTTAATGCAAACTAACGGAACTTTGCTGACGTGTGAAATCCAAAGTCAAATGTGGCTTTTATTCAGACGCCCAATGCCTCGCTGTACTCACTCTCATTCTAAAGCCTGGTTTATGCTTCTCCGTCAGCTCCACAAGGGACAGACACGCACGGATCGACGGAAGCGTTTTGCTCTCATACTTCTCCGTCTCATGGAGAGTGTTGCAAAGCAATTGCCCGGCAGGACCACAGAGGGCGTAGCGCTGTTCTGTGGTATCCTGTCATGTATCGGTCCAAGATCGTGTGATTATATTGTGTTTTTTGTGTATATAAGAGACTTTTAACACAGACTATTTGTCTCTCCATCTCCCACCGCTTCATGCGCTCCCCACCTCTAAACCCACGTTTCCTGTCATTTCCGTCCACAAATAAAATGCTTGCTGCGCATCTTTTCACTCCTCCAGTCACGGGAGAATTAAACGTTCATGTTTTTAGAGTTTTTTCGCGAGGTATTCTTCAAGCTTCTCCGTGTCTGCCGCTAGTTATCCTCGGCTCTCTTTGCAATGGCGGCGCTGTAAACAACAGCGGCGTCCTGACCAATCACAAGCTTGCGTAATCCGTCTCGTTCGACGGATGTTTAAAAAAGTGGGCTCGACTCCGTACGTACTTGCGTGCCTTACGCAAGGACGGATAATGGCGTTGCATGACTCCGTACTGACACAGACGGAGAAGCATAAATCAGGCTTAACTCATGCTGCTGCGGGGTGTACCATCAGATCGCTACACCTGCCGATTCCTCCCAGAACATCATCTTCACTACCAATGCATCCATGCTTGCAGTGATTGACGTATCTGCTGAATTGACCACCGTCATCTTAAAATTTGCATAACTCTGCCTTAGTGTGTTAACTGCCATTGACGACAAAAGTCGTCATTTACATTTTTTTACTGTGTGGGCTAGGATTGTCACGGTATGAAAATTTAACCTCATGGTTATTGTGACCAAAATTATCACGGTTTTCGGTATTATCGCGGTATTTTTTAAACGGTGTTGCATATGTTCAGAAAGCATTGATAGTCCTGTTATACACAAACTGAAATAGTTTTGAAAAGGTTTAACAGTGTTTATTAAACCTAAAATAACACAAAGCCTTAGCAAAAGTGCAACTTTTCACAAGTAAAGGAACAAATAGCTTCTTTTTCTGGAACATGTTACAGTAGTCAGTGCAGGTTTAAATGATACAAATCCAAACATTCGAAACATAAACAATATGTAAACAAATCAAAGAAACACCACTTGTTTTCTCATATACTTGTTTTCTTCATTATCAAAATGAAAATCTAAAACTCCAGTCCACACTTGACTTGAGCACTGTACAAGTCAACCTTAAAAAATATGTATTTAAAATAAATAGCCACTTTAAACAAATTACTAAAATAACTACTACACTATGTAATCAAATCCAAATGTTCAAGTATAAATGGCATTGAGTAAGTAAACAAATCAATGACAAGGAACTAATTGTATATTTCTCTTCATCATCAACAAATAAGATGCTTCATCCAGCAACGGGGTGTCCGTGACACGGTTTAAATGCTGGCAGAGGGCGCTGCGGATGCAGGATATAGTGACTCGTTGCATTCTCCCTCAACCAAAAGTCCTCACGTCATGCATTTAAGCTAAAATGCTAATGTTAACTTACCTTGCACTGGCTGTAGAGACGCGGGTGATGGTCACTCAGATGTGCCATTAGATTCGAAGTGTTGCTGCCTTTTGTAGACACTTGTTTCCTGCACGTTCTGCAAACGGGATAGCAGTCTTCTATTAACTGTCCCTCAGCATTTTTCAGAAATCCAAAATATGCCCATACTTCCGATTTAGTCTTCTTTGAGGGCTGATGGATGTCCTGGGCGCTGCCGTTTCCTCCTTCGGCCATTATTTCAGCTTCAAAGTTTTGGTGCCGTTGCAAACTAAAAAGTGCGTGTGCACGCCGCGGGAACTTCAGCTGAAGCGACGGTGGCTGGTAAAGGTCACCGCGCAGAAACCGCGGCCACGGTAAACCCACCGAGATAATTTAGTTTTTTAAAAACTGGACGGTTATTTTTATTGTCAACTTTTTTACCAGGGTTTACCGCTATACCGGTTACCGTGACAACCCTAGTGTGGGCGTCGGAACGAGCCCCAGTACCATGTGAACAAACATCCCAGCTCTAAAGCCAATCTTCATCCACGTACGTCACACGTCACGTGATCAGGAAGCAGAAAATCCATGTGTTAGGAGATCGTTTTGGGCCACTGCTGCAAAAAAGTGAGGCTCAATCCGGAAAAGTTTCTGCTGATCACAATTTGACAACAGATTATGAAAGAACGGAAAACGCTTGAAACACTCAGATTCTTCCTGATGTAAGAGGTGAGTCTCCTCTTTGTTTTGGTAGTTTTGGCGTTGACATCATCATAGAGCGCAATGTTTGGTGGCTCTTAGGAAAACTGTGAAAACGCTGGCAGCGAAGGGCTTTTCTGATCAGGAAACGGCTGGCAGTTAATGAGTTAACTTGCCCCACTTTCGGTCCACTCTGCTCTGGACCTCTCGTCTCCATTTTTTTTCTCCTATTGAGAACATACAGGCTGGCCCTACTGAAGTTAAAGACGTGTAATAGTTAGACCCCGATCATAAGATGACCCAACATTATAAAATTATTTTCAATGAAAAAAAAACCTCGTCTTGTATTCAGGTCAACACGGTATTTTGTAATGAACCGGAACAGGAAAGCCCTTCTTGGGTTACTTTTATGGTATAGGGGGTTTGTGTGTTAGATTTTTAAAAATGTCATCCATGGATTAATTTTACTAATGATTACAAAATCTACAAGATATAACAACAATATGCAGTAAAACTCATTGTAACTTGTATTAAAGTGAGACATTTTCACATTGTGTTCTCCAACTATTCTGTCAGTGAGAGGCAGATCGCTGTGTGTGGTCTGAAGGAGTCTTGTCTGTTCAGGCAGCTCTGGCCCAGCACAGTGAAGCCCTGTGTTTGAGAGATCTGGGGTGGACATTCATATGCCCAGGATTCTGTTTCTCTCTGACTCCACAGTTTTAAGTTTGTACCCACGTATTATCTGATGGTTACTGCACAGCCAGCTGCCCAGCAGCTTTGTTTGCTGTATTGATTTTAATTGTTCTTAGAGCTTTAGCACTAATTGCAAAAAGTCTTTAGATCGAGACAAACCCTAAGCAGTTTAAGCACCTGCAGAGAACGTTGGGTGGTGCAGAGCATTCCCTAATTAGCTTTTTGCTCTTGTAATTATCATGAGAACAGAACTAAAGTCATTTCCATTGCAGCTTTGCAGTAGAAGCTATGTTGAAATCAAATTAATGAGAAATATTTTTTAATAGTTCCTTCTTCACTGAGAAACCTTTTTTTAACTTATTGTTTTTGAAACTGATCGATCATTCTGAGTTTAACATTCAGGCTGAACGTGAAAATTGTCGTACACCTGTCTCCTGCATTAGCTTCTGTTATAGAATAGACTAAAAATCTACATGAAGCATGCATGAACTCACCTATTTTGACTTGCGATGGTCGCCACATCTAGATTGTCTTTTTTGCAGAAGAATTTACTTCATTGATTTTTATGAAAGTAATTTGACCATTTCTAAATTAATGCAGGAAGCTGCTGATTGAGTGATTTCAGTGTAAACGTCTTGTGGCAAAATACCATAAATTAAGTAGTTTTGGAAAGAAAGACATTAAAGTTCCTGTATTTTATCTGTATTTGCATCACATTTACATTACAGCCCTTCGGACATTTTCATTCATTTTGTTTTGTTTGAGCCAAGTGACTTGTAAACACTCACACATTTTTGACTCAGTTATTTGCTTTTGCTAAGCCCAGGAAGCGTAAAAAGTTGCACAAACTTGACCTTCATCTCTTACTGCTAACAAGAGGAAGACCTCCATCTCAGCAGAAACTCTGTGATAGCTGGAATGGGAACTCAATTACTCACTTTCTGGCTGGGTCACTCACTTGGCATAAAAAAAAAGACATTTATGAAAATACATCTATCACTGTTTATATTTCTGGAAGCATTCTTTGTTTACAGCATTTTCACTCCTGCCTGAAACCTTTGCACAGTGCTGCTGTGTACAAACCCCCCTCATCATTTAATGTCAGCTGAGATAAATTTATCAAGAAAACAAAACAGGTCAGCCCTGTCATGTGGATTTTCTGTCATTAATAAAAAAAAACTTAAGTGTCTTCTGTTCAGCCATGTTTAAAGACTATTCTCAGAACTACTAACTGTGACCATTCACTCACACCGTGCAATCATTTATGGAGACACTGTGACTTTAACAAAGCACACCACGGCTACTTGTAAATATGCCCACGTATATTTATGAATCACCACGAGGGACTGAGATTTGGAGAGTGTGTTTCTCATGTGCCTGTGAGGTACTAGAGAATGAGCATGAGCCTGTTGTCATGATAACACAGGGAAGGAAGAATTAAAACAAAGGAGCTCGTCGTCAGCCTCTCCTTTGTTTCAGAGTTTTTGTAGAATCATCTTTTTTCCCCTTAAGACCATCCAGTTCCTTTTGAGACATGGTAATAGCCAACTTTTGATGAGAGATACACATATAATCAGTTGATGATCTTAGTTTTCAAAGTAGTGAAATTATTCTTATATTAATGGTTCAGAGTATGCCTGGGCGGTATGGCAAAAATGTCATATCACGGTATTTTTTAAAATTATATCGGTTTTACTGTATTTTTCACAAGGCCGTGATTACTCAGATTATTTTCATAAGAAAATAATTACTGCACTAGATTGGCCTTAAATAGTCCGTTTTACCTTCATGTGCAGAATACCAGTTTTTCCATGTCCAGTCACAGGTAGGTAAATGCAGAAACCCCCTCAAAGTATCCTTGTCAAAAGAAAGCAGTTAAGAGAAAACAACTAGAAAGATAAAACATTACAGTCAAAATAAACCATTTTTATTGAACACATTTTGCATATAATCTGTGCAGTTAACCATCTTTATGATTTCACATCCAACGTTATTGCTTTGGTTATCTCGACCCACCGCTTGCTTTTTTTTTATATACAGTCCCATTAGCGAACGCGTCTTTAATGGACGTCTGACTCCGACTGCTACTAGCCATTTTAGCCTTGGAGGTGGAGGCTGCAGATCGAAGCTTGAGACATTCTTGATAATCCAAGGCGTGTTTTCGGCTGAGGTGATGAAGCAAGTTGCTGGTATTACCCCCGCCAGCTACCACCGTTGCTCGACAGCATTAGCATATAAAAGTCATTTGCTCCACGTCCGAACTTTTAAACCCAAAAAACCTCCAAACAACAGACGTGGCTCCTCTTTTTGGAATAAATTCTTCTGCGTTCAAAGTTTTGATGTCGCCTTGACAGCTCCCACCAGCCGCCCATTCTTGGTTTCACCACGCTGTGGTGTTTGTGTGTAGCAGTGAAATGAGTTCCCGCTGAAACACTTTCCTACTACGAACGTTCTGTACGTTGTCTGGGCCATTCACCGGTATAGCGGTATGTGAAAAATTCATATCATCACCAAAATAAATACTGGTTTTTAGTATGAACCGGTATAGCACCCAAGACTAGTTCAGAGTAGAATTCAGTTCAGTTTTTTGTAGCTCCCCCACTCAACAAAAGCCATCTTTGGGCATTTGACAGCAAAGTAAACACATTAGTCAGTCATTCCAAAAATCTAAAGCTTTTTAAGGTCGAGATATGACACAGTGTTCTTTTTCATCCATATCTAGCTAAAATATTGCCGATTACAGAATGATTCAAAAACAATCCACATACAGAGGCATGAACCCACTGTAGATCTGCCAGATTCATGTTGAAATATCAACAAATCAGTTTGCATTAAACACCAAAATAACAGTATAGTGCTGTGAATGCCAAACGTTTTTATGCCACTAAAGCTACCATTGACCGAGTCCCCCATTGGGGGGGGATTATGACACGTCTCTAAACAAAATAAAAATTTCTAGTGCAGAGTGGAGACAACCCATAGAACCACTGATTTGGTCTCATTTCAGAGAAAAATAGAACAGGCACATGATTGTGTTGTTTGAAATCACAATTTCGGTCCAAAAACGATATGTCGTTCAGCCCTACTGCCTTACGTTGTAGGACTACATATCTAAATCTTTTAACCACTACTAGGCATGTCCCGATGCAACTTTTTCACTTCCGATACGATACAGATATTGCAGCCTTCAGTATTGACCGATCCCAATGTCAATCTGATGCGATATCGGCACAAATCTTTTACCTATTTTGTAGTGTGGAATGTATGAAAGGCTTGGTCAAGGAATATTACTCAATCCGAGAAGGAGCCAATAACAGTAAGTATGAAACAAAAAGACAATTGTAGCCATTGGTGGCAAAAATGTGAGCCTTAACGGACTGCTTATATCGGACATTTTTGATGCAGTCCGATATAATCCGATACAGTGTTTTTGGGCCGATATCGAATTACTTTTGATATCAATAACGGAGCAGGACATCCCTAACCACAATAGAAATGTACTTTTTCTCAGTGTCAGACCGTGGGTCTCAGTGCTTTCACATAAATCGTTGATGTCATTTTCTGTTATACCTAAAGCAACTACTGATCTTTTGAAACAACTCAAGTTGTTTTTTAAGAATAAAGTCGTTGCGTCTGCTTCTCAGGGTGGAAATCACTTTGACCAGTATGAAGAGGGCCAGTTGGAGCTGGAACAGGCGTCCCTGGACAAGCCCATCGAATCGGTAAGGTTGCATCCGTCATCCCACACCATTGGACCAGCTGTGAGAGTGGATATGATTGGTCCAGGAATAAATAACAGCCATGTTTTTTTTAACTCCATACTGTCCATGTAGAAGCATTCAGCGTTATCTTGAACACACTTGCCACGTAACCTGTAGAATCACTTGTCAAATCCATTAATACCCCTGAAATCCCTTCCACTTCCCATGTCCTCTACCTACTCCATCTGCTGTCTGACTTTTTAAATGATTTATATCCTAGATCTTCCTGTTTTTTTTAGAGCTTACAGATAAAAAAAAATGTTCCATTTGTGGTAGTTTCACATTAGTCATCTCAGTATAAAGAGAATTCTGTAAGCGTGGGGTGGATGAAGCAATGTCGTTGTTAGCTTAATTCTGCAGCTGCTCAGCAACTTTAGATTCATTGATGAGAATAAATGTAACCTTAGCGAGGGCCAGTTCAGGTTCTGGACACAAAGTGAGTGGTTTTCCACTGAGGGGGTTGACTGATAAATCTTTATTAATGATCCATGCATTTTTCACAAATTCTTTATAGATTGATCTCCATAAATTAAGCCCCTCTTCAATACAAATAATGTTAACAAATTATGCATAACAGTGATAAAATTGGCTAAAGATGTATATCTGAAAATTTTGTTTATTCTTTGCAAATAAAAAATATCCATTATTACGTGAAGGAAGGCAGTGCTTAGTCCACCCTGTTTTGATAAACAAGAATGTGAAATTTAGATGGTGTGAGAGCTTAAATTTGTGTTTGAGTGAATGTGTATAGCTATAGAATTGATGTGTTAGTCTACAGTGTTTATATCTATAGGACAGTTATCTTATTGTACACAACTTGGGGTGTTCGACATTTCTCTCCTGCAGCGAATTGGCCCCCTATTAGCTAAGCAGCAATGACCCGGTTTGTATTTGCACGCTCTGCTTCCTTACTCCTATTTTTAGGGTCCTTGTAACGCTTCTATATTTTTCTCTCTACCTTTCTCTTTCTGTTTCACACCTATCACACTTGACTCTCTTCCTATCTCTGTTTTTCTCTGGCTCCCTCCCTACTACACAGTGATTCGGTGTACAGTACCCTCTGTCATTTTGTGCTGGCATGGTGCTTGTGCAACTGGGACTGCATTTTCTGCTGAAGAGGCACATCCATAATAGCGCAGACAGCTGTCTTTTTCTGTCTTTCTCACTTTTTTCATCCCCTTTCTGTCTCTGAAGCATTGTGGTAAGCAGGCCCAGACTCATTTTTTTCTCACAAGCTTCAAGAAAGATGTTCTCAAAACTATCATTGTGTGTTTTGACCTTTTCATAACAGACAATAAGTAAAATGTTCATTCGCGCTTAACTTAAAACTTCATAGTATCAGCTAATTGATAAATTCAGAGATTTCAGATTAAGCTTGTATGGTGAGACATAATTTATATGATTTTTTTAGTGGACATGAGTGACAAAGTTTACATGGATTGATTAGATAAAAAGAGTTAAAGGCCACGAACAAGAGTTTTAAGTAAATATGAGCAAGAGTTCATTCTTACAGATGAAAACCTAACGGTTTCCTTTTTTACTGCAGTGGATTCATGACCTAAATATCCTAAAGTATACTATAGATTTAAAAGAGTCACGGTAAAGTCTGACAAATCTTCCTGTAGGGTTGAGAAGAGGAAAAACGATAACAATAAAAAAGAGAGGTGGCCTGCTCACCTGGCTTGAGTGGCTCTTTTGCTCCTGCGCTATTATTTGTGGAGGGGCCTGAGGGCCATGCTGCAGCATCACACAGCTCTTCACATCTTCTCTGACAGATGTGCTGTCAACTTTCAACATTGCAATATTTAGGCTCTTGAAAGGCCTTTTGGTTTGGGAATGAAAAAAAATCAGTTAGATTTGAAAATATCGTCCGATTAATTTGAATATTTGACTTTTCGTCACTTCTGGATATTCTAAGAGGCTTATGGTTCAAAAACAGAAGTAACAGAAAATAAATATAACGCCTAATCCAACTAAAAACATTGGTGACTTTAAGATCACATTAAAAATGAGAACTTTAATATTAGCCTCGTTATGGACTATTAGGAACGATTTCTTATACAGTTACACTGACACTTCATTAAAGGGTCTGTATACATTGCAGACCTCTATAGTGGGAGTGTTTGTTGTAATTGTCTCAGAGTTGTTAATAAATGCTTCTGCCCAGCTTCTCAGAGCCCCTCCATTGCCATTTACTGTGTGTGATTCATAGGCAGCTAGAGGTCTGTGGTACTTTATTGGGATCTCCTTTCTCTTCCCGTTTCCCCTTTGGTCTTTGCTGTTTTCCTTTTAACAATGTTTTTGTATTGCATGTGTTTAACTTGGTAGCATTAAGTAATTTGTTCTCTCAACACTCTGTCTTAATCATTACGACTTTTATTTTATTTTTTCTCCCCGTACTCATTCTCTTCATCACTTGCCCTTACCAATCCCTTAAAGCTGTTACCCTTCCCTTAGTCGACCCAGTACCACAGCGATATGCAGTGGGCAACCTCAGAGCCACAGAACCCACACAGAAGGAAAAATGTTTTTTAATGTTACCAGTTACGTTAACTGCAGACTGACAAGTTGTACAAAAATCAGCTGATTCCTAAATATGAAGTATTGTGATGTAGCTATTGTTTTCACTTAACTAACCCTTTTATAAGTCAGTTTTCCACTAGTGAATGTGAACAACAGTATATTACCGGCTGACCGCTTATGTTAGATCACCACAGGCCTTACATTATGCACCAGCTTTAATCCAGTTGAGTTGAAGAGACAATTGGTTCATGTCCTTGCACCAAGCTCCGTTTGCAACCCCTAGTGAATAAAATACTTTGGACATTTCTATAATTTGACACATTTACCTTTTACAATGTAGCACCTGAGATATGGGGTAAGTATTTATGTTTTATTTTTGTTATAACTGGATTATTTAATCAAACCAATTGAATTTTCTCTAACTTTCACATAAATAATGCAGTCTTTGATCATTTGAGACTAAGTCTAGCATGTACGTATTTCTGTTTACTCCTGTTTAACTCGATTGCCTTTAAGTGGACCTCAACAGAAGGGTAAATGGCCTGTATTTGATATAGCACCTTCTAGAGTCCTGGAACCCCTCAAGGCGCTTTACAACACAATCAGTCATTCACCCATTCACACACCCATTCACACACTGGTGGGGATGAGCTACGATGTAGCCACAGCTTCCCTGGGGCGCACTGACAGAGGCGAGGCTACCGAGCACTGGCGCCACCGGTCCCTCCGACCACCACCAGCAGGAAACGTGGGTTAAGTGTCTTGCCCAAGGACACAACAACAGAGACAGACTGAGCGGGGCTCGAACCTGCAACCTTCCGATTACGGGGCGAGCACTTAACTCCTGTGCCACCGTCGCCCCTATCTAGAAGTTTCCTTTTAGTCTCATACCACTGAACAAGAAATTACAGAACCCCAAATTCAAGGAAAACATTAAACTTCAGAGAAATAACAGTGGGCTAAGCCTGGCAACTGACACTTATTTTCCCATTAGACAGATTTACCATAGAGTCCTTGTCACTCTTGGTTAAAAACACCCGAAATGCGTGAATTGATACTGAAAAAGACAAATGTGTCTTTGTCTGCTTAGACTTATACAATCATACTAACACACCTATCTCCATAGTTCCTTGAGGCATGGCAAGTTCTTATATTTATAGATTAATGATGCACTTATTGGTTTTTTTCCCATTAATGTCCAGACTAAAACCAGACTCAATTCTGAGGCTTCCAGGTGTGGTCCCCTGCATATCACTTCCCTTATTCATATATGTACCTTGCAATGTGCCAATGACACATTGCACACTTTTAAAAACACCCCATATTTTGCTTTGATGTTGTTTTCGAATATTTTTTTTCTTTTTTCCTGTATTAACAGTCAGTTGGTGGATTTATTAAAATGTCTGCCTTTTTGTTTGTATACAGTGTTTGTTTAAAGGCAGAGAGAAATTTGTATTTGCAAGAACTAGGGAATCTTAGCAGAATTGCAGTTGAAGCGTTTGGCCGGTTTCTTACGTTGTGTTACGTGTGACTGTTTTTTTGACAGCCCAGTATTTTAAAGCCAGGTTCGTATGGAAATGCCTTCACTCCACTTGCACTGCTGTTGGACTCGCCGTCGTTGCTTTCATCTGTCTGTCTATTCTTTTGGTGCACTCATCTGTAGTCTAACATTCAGTCTGCACCTCATCTCTGGTCTCCAACCTCTGCTGAGCCCATTTTGACCCCATCTGTTTACTTTCAAGAACTGCAAACTGTTGCCTCATCCGACCTGCTCTACTTGTTCTACAGCCCTAAAAAAATAGCTGAAACACATTTGAATTAAGGTTGGAATTTCAAATGGTTATGTGTAATTATTTGGTCTTTTGCAGGATTTTTTAAACATTGGTGATGCAAAATGAATCAGTTAGGAAAAGCTGAATAACCATGTTATTAGCAGATAAATATAGGTGGATTGTTTTTTTTCTTAAAGCTGCACAATTTTAGCAAATTGACAAATGCTGACTTCTACATAGTGGTTGCTCCATACGGTTGTACAAAAGGAAGCATTGTATCATGAGCAGTAGCGAGTGTCTGCAGTGCAGACGTACGTCAGGGGCATACCAGAAACTGCTAAGCAGCTCATTCCAAATCATGACCACAATTGTACCTTTAGGCTTCAAATTTATGAGCTGAGTCGGGCTTTATGTTGTCTCTCTACCATGTGAGGGACGGCACAAACGGATCTTTTGTCTTTCACAGGAAACTTATCCAATTGTCAGACTCTACATATATCATAACCAGGTTAATGAAGGGACAAATTGCCCAAACTCTTGAGAAAAACAAGCTCCATGACTTTACCATCCCTCAAGAGTAACCAGTCATGATGTTTGCCTCTCAGTTATTAACCTTTTCAGGACACAATTGTAGTTTAATAGGGACAGGAGAAGCGTAAAGAGACAGCTGTGAGGAAAACAAACCCTGTAAAAACAGCTCAATTGTTGTGTTTCCAAGATATAAAGTAATACTGGATGTGCAAAAAAGACGGCAACATTATCAATTCTCAAATACTCCAGATTGCAAGTAAACACTAAAAACTGACTTTTGAATTATCACTTCTTTAAAAACATTAGCAAAAATCTCAATTTATGTTGGTAAAAACACAGTTTTGTTTGCAGATGATGAGTGTGAGGGCAGCAGTAAGTATTTACCAAAATATCAGAGTCATTGTGTACTGGGTCATATTTTTCTCACCAGCTTCTAGGTCTGGGTGATGTGGCTTAAAATCAGTATCACAATATATTAAGGATTTTAACTCGATAACAATAAATAGACGATAACCACAGGTATGCGCAGAAACACCAGATGGGGCTGTCACGTGTATTACATTGAGTCACATTTTTATGTGAGTCAAGGTGGAACAGCTTCTTAAAGGGGCATGAATGTCACCAACCTACAAACATTTTTTCATTTTTTATCATCAAATTTGTGGACATGGGAAAAATCATCTCGATAAAAGTCAGAAATTTTGAAAACGATATCTTTTTGATTTATTGCCCAACCATACCAGCTTCATAGTAAATGACCATTCCACCGTTTAGACGATTTATTTTTTTTAATCTAGAAATGTATGAAAAGAGCCAAGGAAGGCATCAGTTTGCTCTGAAACAAACAACCAAAAAGTAAATCCAGCTTATTTCAGTTGCAGTGTTGGGGTGGAGATGCAGTGTGTGCTTTGTGTTTGAGACTACCTCCATTACAAACCCAGCTCTCCTCTATCACCTTAAAATGCACCCTCATCATGGCTCAGCCTGCTCTTGTTTTGTCCGTTTCTGTTATTTATTTATTTTTCTGACCTCCTGTCAAAGAGATCTAATTGAGCCTTGTTGAGCCATCACCTTTCTCTCTGTGGCTGATCCACCTGAGACTAACCGCTGGAGTTTTGTTAACCTGCCCTCCACCTTCAGCCCACCCCTCTGAATGTGTCCCACTCACAATGCGCTACTAACTCCGACGACCCTTTTTGTTAAAACACTTTAACAAAAAGCTGCATGCTGTTTTTTTATTTTTATTCCTTCCCCTTCACTTACTGTTCGTGAAAGTTGATGTCAGTCTCTTTGTGATTATAAATATCCTTTTTTGTTTGGTTTGTATGGTTTTTGGTAGAATGCAGCACATTGGTGAATGTTAGACAAGCTTGGAATAGTTATAATCACAACACAAAACACTGCTTACAAAGAAATCTCATTGTTTCCTGTTTATTTGTGCTTGAGGATGTACTAGTGTGTAGTGGTGGGACGGTTTTGCATTTCAAGTCAATGTTTTAATATGGCTGACTCATGCTAGCAATTTTAACAATATTCAACTTGCACATTTGGCCATATGTTGCGCTAGCAAATACTGTTGTGTATGTTTTTATATGCCTTAAAGAGCTTGTCCACATTCTTGGACTCAGTTTTCTATAGGAAGCATTGGTAATGATAGGAAAAAGAAGAAGAATTTAGATGGATGTCTGAAATCGTTCTTTTTGCTGATCGTATGAGGGGTCCTAGTCTGAAAGGTGTGTTTTCTAGTCTCTAAATACTAGTGATCATTTTTTAAAAGTGATATGACAATAGTGCAATCAGTGAAAATTGGTTGAAAAGAAAAATATATTTGAAATCTTGATCATGGTTACAACATGACAGTTAATAGACAGAAAAGGTTGAAGGTGTCCAAAAACATCTACAACAGTCACTTTTGGTAACAGGGCTACAAGCACACTGTCTCTCTCTCTCTCCACCTGCACACCCACATACCCCTTCACATATCCATAGTCTGTCTACCCTGGGCCTTGTAATGGTAATCCAAGGCCCTTTAGCTCCACTTCTGTCTCTTCCTCTTGCTCTTTTTGTGACCGCTGTATATGTTTCATGGTGCTCCCTTTGTCATGGTGACGGAATCACAGCAAGCTTGGAGTTTCTGGTCTTCATTTTGGTATTGCTAGATTTCCATACCTGTTTCGTTTAACTTTTCTTTGTGTACTAAGTTCTTACTCTGTAGTGGATCATATATGTATGTGTGTGATACATATATTGCCCTCTCCTTCCTCCTTTTAACATCTCAGTTAGTAGATGTTACTTGATGTGTTATCTTAACTATGAATAATAGAAATGCTCATGCCCAATTTTTGCCTGAAAACTCTTTTTTTAATTGCACTCATGATGCATCAAAACATCTTGTAGTCTACAGGTGTCAAATAGCCTTTTGTATTGATTTAAAAACCTGAAATCCTACCCTACATCTCAAGTCTCCCGATTCTAATTCCTCTCCCAAACTGCCCTAACACACTTTGTGCTGGAAGACACTGATTGTTACACTTTGTAGGTGATGACAATAAAGACAATGGTGATGGTGGTGGTGGTTGTGCTTATGATGATAGTGTGATTTGAGTGTTTTGTCTGTTTGTTGTTTTTCTTTTTTACTCGAGCCCACAGGGAATAGCTCTTCTTATTATTGGAATATTTTTGGTTTTTCTCCTCTGTTCTCTCTGCTAGGATAACATTGGGCACCGGCTGCTTCAGAAACATGGCTGGAAATCAGGACAAGGCCTTGGCAAAACCATGCAGGGTGAGGATGCACTCGTAAACATGATCACATATGCCGGTGGTGCTGAGCCACCGCTTCCTTTCATTTATTTTCTCCCTGACATTTTCAGGTATTTGTTTACATTTTCCACTTGCTGAATTTTATTTCTCTTCACATCCTTCCTCTGACCATCTCTTATTTCTGTTGCTGTACACTAAAGGTTTATGGTTCAAACAAACATCATTCAGGTTCTTGTTGTGCTGCGTTTCTCTTGGAAGTGTATAAAAGTCTCCTGGAGTCTTGTAGTGGTGAGACTGATGGACAACACCCTGATGGTTGCAGATGATGTTATTTGTGTCCTCCTGATGCATTTAGTTTCCATAATATCAGATTAAAGCTGACTTATGACATCCAGCTTTATCAACTGATTATTTTCTAATATGCCACTTTGATTTGCCCTCTTTTCGTGTTTATTTGACTTTTAGTTGAATCCACATTTTGCCAGGGTACATGTTTGGGTTTGTGTCTTTGTTACACAGTCTAAATGTTGCTTTTGGTTGTTTCCTTTGTGCAATGGTCAAACAACCACAGTTGGGATCTACTTCATGTAGCATGGACACCATGTCAGAGATCTAACTGATAACCTATGAACGTTTTGTGGGCCTGCAAGCTATTAGACCTTCAACAGCACATATTACAGTTTCACTGGTGCCTCGTCAGCATGTCAGAAGCAGAATGCTACAGAGCAGTGTAATTAAAGCTTTGCATGTTCTATGAATTCTATAAAATATGTATTTAATAAGCCTCCAGTGAAGGAGTAGAGTTTCTCTGAGGCATTTTGCCCGGTTATTCTGACTCTTGGAGAAAGAAGGCTGAACATGGCTTTATGTGTGGGTTGGTCCTGGCTGACGTTAGCACCTCATTAGCGCAGACCTGCTGTGCTCATAAGCTCAGAGGATGTAGTGCAGAGCTTTTAAACATTTCACTTTTCTGACTCTTTATTTGCTTTCTCTGTCTCCCCTTTTTTCCTGGCTTTTTAAAACTTTGTTTAAAACTCTTAACTTGGCACTGCCCAGCAAACGTGCTGCAAAGCGTTGTCTACTAACGTGCTCTTGGTCGACAGACTGGTATTGGCAGGGTGTCGAGTGAACCTTTTTTCTATGAAACTTTTGACCTTTAGTGTTGTCTATCTGCTTTACCATGTCCTGTTTTATCCTTTTAAAACATTTCAGTGATATGCTGCACTGTTCTCCTGTTAGATGCAAAACTGCAACTCGTGCACAACATGTGAATTAGAAATTTGCCCTGTGTAGTGAACGTATGCTGTCCTAACAGCACATAGCTACATGTAGCTAACAGCTAACAATCAACTCAAACAAAAACAAGAATCTTCACCCATGGCTAGGGTTGGGCATTGAGCATCGATTGGAACAGGACCAACTGTTAGTTTTTCCCGAAATCATTCAAAGTTTTTTTAATTTCGATTCCTAGTTTCAATTCCTAGAATGCCGACCAGAAGAGGAATCCGCGGCTTATCTTCGTGAAAAATAAACGTGATCTGCAAATTGTGATCAACGCTTTTCAGAGCTGATCACACCAGCTGTCTGTGTGCAGCACCGAGTCCCCCCTCCCCCCACCCGGTGTGCAGCGGCCAAATATAAACAAACTTTTACTCCGTAATGTAAACTTTAACTCCTGCAGCGTAGAAGAAACTTGTTAAATACGTCAACACGGTGGATTTAATCGAAGCTTTAAAGAACAAACTCTGGACGGTGAGAGGTGAGTTTGTCTCACTGCAGAAATAAAAACACGCAGAGCGTCAGCAGTCAGACGCAGCCGCTCACCAGCACTCGTGTGTGTGTGTGTGTGTGTGTGTGTGTGTGTGTGTGTGTGTGTGTGTGTGTGTGTGTGTGTGTGTGTGTGTGTGTGTGTGTGTGTGTGTGTGTGTGTGTGTGAGCGTCAGAAGGCTGAACAATAACCTGTAGAATAATTTAAGTCATCATACTAGAGAAGCTTTCTCTGCGGTGGACCCCACACCAGCTTCTGCCACAATAAATAATTATAATAATAATAATAAGTCACACACAAAGTTATGAAATTTTAAATTTCCTTTCTGAACTATTTCTGTTGAGAGTTTTAATGTTTAAAACTGTTAGATAGTTACTGACAGCAGCTACATTTAAGTTTCACTTCCTGTTGTGACTGAATGCTGCTGCAGCATGGAGGTGTAGTTCTCAGTCATCCTGGACACGATCATCCTGAGAGTTTTAGCTGAAAACAGCTGGACGTTTCTGGATGTGTTGGAAACATTTAGCCTCTCATCCCAGAGGCTTCTTCCAGACTTTGGTTGTGGTCAGAAACAAACACACTGGTTGTGCTGCAAGTCTTTTTCTTTTTTTTTTCTCCAAAACATGTTTTTGTCTACATGAAGGTGATGTTGTTGTTCCTAGAATTAAAATTCATGTTCAAGTTGAGATTATTTCATCAAGTAGGGCCTGTGGTTAGCTGGCTCATGTAAAACATGTCATGTCTTGAAAGAATCGGAATCGGGAATCAATAGGAACCGTAATCGAAATGAGGAATTGGAATCGTTCAAAATCAAACGATGCCCAACCCTACCCAAGGCTAGATTTTCTTATCTGAAGATCTTTATGAATGTTTTATGAATGTAACTGCAAATGCAGAAAAAAGTAAGAATACATTTCTGACTATTACACACATCTTAGCATCATGCTTGGGGAGAATTAGATTCAGCTGCTGTTGGAGACAAAATAAACATGGTACTTTTCCTGTTATTAACTTAATTTGAAGTAATCGTCATTTTGCACAGAAGAAATTTCATATGTGATGTTAGTAACCTAAAATGTTTTAGTTTTTCTTTTGTGTGAGGGGGAACCCTGCATATGTTGGTCTTGGAAATTAAGAGTCAGTCAGACAGTATCAGTATACTGGATATCAGTAAAAGAGCTAATATCAAGCATCTGCACTAAGTGGTTATTTAGTCACCACTACTAAGGATTAGTGTTGGGAGAGGCCTGATGGTTGATCTTTCAGAGACAGCCCACATTTAGTTAGATGGTTGTTGAGCTGTGTTGCTGTTGCCCTCCCATATTTTGCTCATGTTCTTATAAGGCCTTGCCTCCTTGAGCTGTCTCATAGGTATTCTCAGCCCAGCCATAGCCAGAGAATGAAGTAGACCTGGAAACGACTTCATTCTGGGCAGACGGACAACACAGCAGAAATTTCAGAGCTTAGTATTCATCATCCGTGGATGTTTATTTCCATCTGGCCTTGAAGAGCTCAGCAGCAATCTATTTGACGTGATAAGGATGAGCTTTGCATGGAGGACAGAACACAATGCAGTGTCTCACTATGCTCTTGTTTTTGCCTCTGGCACCATTCATGTGGTTATATAAGCATCCTACATTGTGGGCAGATGAGACTGCAGCAAGTTGTGTCCAGTTTTGTGTAGGAATTCATTAGCCTGTGTCAGAGACTGCCATCTCTGGTCAAACCAAGCATAGGCCCACAAAGTCATCACATCGTTGTGTCATCTGCTGGATAATCATGCTACCCTTCCTCTCCTTTCCTGTGGTCTTTGTCACAAGAGACAGCTGTTGATATATGAACTTACAGCATTGTCCCCTCTTTAAGTTTTTCCACTGTATTGACTTTTTTCTTATTCTTCTTTTGTCCCTTTTGCCCCTTTTTAGGTAAGGTTTGTTGGATCCCCTTTGTATGTCAGTATGCATGTGTGGGTGTGTTTTCTTTCTCCCACTCTGCAGTTGACCTCAGTGTAACATCCCTCTCTACAGTGAATCGTAGGCTAATGGCCTCTGTCAGCTTCCTCCTCTTTGCTTCATAATCACTAAATTTTTACTTCAATCTGCTTCAGAATGAAACGTGTTTTGATTCATACAAAGAACTGAGATGATCTTTAATCAGGGTAGATGTAGGAAGCCATGATTCGATCACATCCCCTAGAATCATCTACGTACTTTAGAATTTTTTTTTCCTCTTTTGAGTTTTCGTGGCTGCTGTTGAGTAATCTGATTGGCTGTAACCACAGCTCAGACTTTGAATGGCTTGCCGTGTAGACAAGTTTCTCCCCTCTGCTTGTTTACCTGTCTCTACCTCTAAAACTGTGAAACTCAAGTGTGTGTGTGGTCATTATGTGGGACTGAAATATGTGTGTGTGTGTGTGTGTGTGTGTGTGTGTGTGTGTGTGTGTGTGTGTGTGTGCCTGCTACTTACCGGGTCATAGAGTCAACTTACAGGGAAATCCTCTCTCCCCTCTTCACTGCGGATGTCTCTGTCCCCATGGTTACAGGCTTCCATCCTCCCCCTTTTTCTTTGCCCCTCCTGCACAGCATGTTTGTCCCAGAGGTGCACTCCTGCCTGCCTCAAACTGTCACTCACCTGGGGTTTTAAGCAGTGTTGTAGTTAGGACACTGAACCACCACTTTTAATAGTATTAAATAAATGTAATCCTGCTATTGGCTCCACAGTTTGGTTTCCTAAAAACGGCTGTTTTGTACCAATGCAGAACCCTCTCTAAGCACTGCTCAAAGCCTTGCTGGCTCTACTCTCAGGTACGTTCTTATGTTTTATGTGTCCATCTGTTGTGGGGGTTAAGCACATCCCAAACTGAGCTCGCTGGCTGTAGGCTAGTGAGGAAATAACATCTCAAGGAGATCTGCTAACTGGGCTTACAAGCGTCTGCAAGGCAAAAAGCTCATAGGGGGAAAATGGTGGTCATCCCTAGAAGAATGAATAAGTCTAGATATTTTAACACTTTAAAAAAGCAAAAATAAAAAGACTTGTGATGGTACAAAGCACATCAGAGATTTCATCTGACGTTAAGATTTGTTTGTTTGTTTATTTATTTACCCGGCTTCTCCCATCAGAGTACTGTCCCTAAAGGAGTTGTAGTTTTTCACCACATTCTGAATATCAAAAGATATTTTCAGATGTACACATTTGATGTTATGTAGCTGCCTTTCCACTACACTGGTAAAGATCAGAAACTTCAAATGTTTGTGTAGTTCTCACTTTTTCTTTTGTAATTGGATAAAAAGTTATTATTTTAAGAGAGAGAAAAATTTCAAAATGGTCAAGTTTATGAATTTTAGTTTAATCTATGTACATAACTATGTGTTTACAAATTTTTTATTCAGATTATACAAATATCCCTCAGTTATTCTCCAGTCCCTAAAATAAAAATCTGATAAAGCTGTACATGTTTTGAGGGAGATGGTTAAAACAGAGGCTCTCTGTGAAAGTTGCTGGTTGTGATGTCCAGTAGTGGAAAGGCTTAGAGTTAAGGGTGCTTGTCTGAAAGCATGATGACACCACTGTAGGGGCCTGGGGACCTGGACGAGCGGTTTGGACTAGTGGTGAGAGGAAATCCCTGTAAGCACCTAGCCCTGAATGAAGGAATGGGGTGGGTGGGGGTGGGGGGTGACACACTGAAGCCCCTCTGGTAAAGAACGCCCGAACCCCCTAAACCACACTCCCAACCCCACCCTCCCTTCTCCATGTGCCTCAATCTTCCTGCTTAACCAATTGGTGTTTCTTTTTTACAGCGATTTGATCCTGCCCATGTTGTGCTGATGGTAAACTTAGTGGTAAATGTTATTTTATCCCCCAATTGATTTGATTATTTTTTATTGTTTGTTTTAATTTCTCCCATTATTTTCATTTTCCTCTCATCAGAGCACCAATGCTACATAGGCTTTCAATTCTCTCCGTCTTAGTCCTCATTCTGCTGCTTGTATATTATCATGCATCTGTATTACTCTTAGAACATTGTCATTTTGTTTGTTTTCAGTTTTTTAACCTTGTGATTCACACCTTGTGATTTAGACGCACATTGTTTTTGTCTGGTCCCTTTGTTTTCCACCGGAATGGGTAATGTGGAAGTATTGTCACTGTGTTTAAAGATTGGTGATAGTTTGGGATGACTGTAATTGTTCATGAATCTTTAATTCTTGGCCTTGCTTGTGACTCCATTCAGACTGACCACTGCAGTGGCTGGCTAGCAGGCAAAACTGTATATATTTATTTTGGTTCACTTCTCTGTGAAAGAGTGTGAATCCACACATCTGTCAGTAGTTTTGTGATTTCAGTGTCACACAGTAGTTCCTGACTTTCAGTTCCTCCATTGATTAAGCCTTCAAAAATCAATAGGAGTGAAATGATGGGTTTAAAGCTCGTCTGAATGAAAGACACTGCAGTGGGACTGAATGTCCAGGCAGGCTTTTACATGTCACAATGCCCATGCATCCGTGATTTCACAACGAAAACGTCATTGGGCTGCGATGACTCTTTTTCTTGGTATAGAACAGAAATTGAAACAGCATGATGCCTTCCCGTGTTCAGGAAGGCATCATTTAAATGCTAGACCATTTTGAAAAGGACTCATTTTACTATAAATGTTCTTTCTTTTGATCTTTTGTGGTTTATTTATTAAACCTCTAATCATTTTGAAACATCTGAAACTGAGTAGGAAAGAACAGGAAAGTAGGTGGAATAGAAGAACCCTGATGCATTAGTTGTACATTTACATCATCACAACTGTAGTTTTCTCTAAAGCCCAATGGCAGATTTGTGGGGAACTAAACTTAACTCCTCTATATGGGAGTGGGGAAAAAACTGAAACCAAACTGAATTGATAATCCCTATCAGTAAGATTGGTGGTTGTATTGACTAGCACCAGGAGCAGCAGACTAGTCCAAATTCTTTTTAAGCCTTTTGTTTTGAGATCCCCCGTCTATCTGTCTATCTGTCTATCTGTCTGTCTGTCTTCCTCTTCCTTTTCCTACTCATACCCATGTTTTACCAGGTAAGTATCCCCAATCCCTTGCACTGTCACCATGGCGACACCTGGCCTGTGACGTCACTCTGCTGTAGTTCAGTGCTTGTTTTTTTATTTACTTTTTCTCTGCTTTGTTTGGCTGATTATAAGTGGATTAAGCGATTTTGTCTCAATCTCTGAAGTAGTTTTGATTTTTTTTTAATATGTTTTATATCTTTAATGTTTCGTTCTGTTTTTTGGTTGTCCTTTGGTTTGTTTATTTTTCTACAGTTAATTTCCTTCTGCCCTAGCTCTTTTCACAGCTTACGTAACACAGGTTAGCTCTCATTTACCCGCAGACACGATGAAACACACAAGTAAATGCACCTAGACCATGAGGTGGTAAAAAGGGCTTGTTAGACAGCTCAACGGGAGGGGCTCCAATTACCCTAAAAAATACTGGGCGTACCACCCCCTCCCTATTGCATACTGTTGTAGCGGTGGTGCAACTCCACTTCCACACAAAATGCAGCAATGGCACAAATGTTTCCCCATGCTGCAGCGTGCTTGATATTCCTGGCATTCTGGTTCAACAGGACTTCAGCTATTTACAAACAGGGGTGGCATATTTGTTTGAGGGCTTTTTTCTTAGAAGGACACATAAAGAAGGCAAATTGCTGAGTAATCTTAAAGACCAACATAAGACGAAGCTGCTGGTAATGTAGAACATCAGCTTTGTGAGATGAAACGGGAAGGCTACATGTGTTAGTTCGCTGCAGTAAGCTGTGAGAATGGCTGGTGTTTGGTTCACTGTAGCTTTCTGGTCTCTTTGCACTTCAAGGCAAAATTCTCTAACCCCAGCACCTTATGCTCTAAAAGCAGGCTGTCTTCGACGTAGTCCTTTGTCCCAGCCTCAGAAACTGACCTGGTCTTTTCTGTCCCTTCTCCCTCAGGACGCACAGACCCTGTGCCCATTATACTTAAATATGATGTCATGGGGATGGGCCGGATGGAAATGGAGGTAGGATGCTCTTTTGTTCATGTTGTATTTGAAAGGAGCGGTCGTAGAGTTAAGAAGTTTTACTTAATGCTAGGGCTGCACGATATTAGGAAAACCTACGATATTCGATAACAGTGCTTAATATTGCGATATCGATATTACTCACGATAAATAACCAAATACTAAAGTATGCAGTGTTGATGTCGTCTGGCGTGTGACGTCTGCTCTGGGTTCAAAGCAAACAAAAACTAATGCATGAATTCCATTACAACATAACATTTTATTGCAAAAATGTGCAGCTGCAGCTGCTACTGTATTAGCAGCAAAACAACAACCTGCATGCATGCAGTTTCTCAGTGACTTTAAAACACCACCTCCACCATAAAACTTTTTCTGATACTCCAAATACAGAAAAACATCCCTTACCAGGGTTTTTGAGTAAATAAAAAAAAATCAGAAAGTAAGTTTAAATGTTAAATAATAGTTAACATCACTTACATGCAACAGCAAATTCTCTCATTGCTACTGAGCATTTTCTCCACTTATGTGGTTATGATATAAGGCTGTTGCTGTAACTGGGAAGTGATCTGTGCTGGGCCAAACTAGGAGAATATTAAGATTTTCTGAGGGAAAGAGAAAAACAATTTTCTACCTTTCAGAAGAGGAACTGGCAAAAAAAACTACATGGAAAATATATGAAAACGATTGTTTTTAACCCCAAATTGAACAAGTTTACCTAGATCTTAAAAAGCAGCTCAGATGATGAAACTGCAACTATGATTCTGATAACAAGCTAACAAATTGAACTAGCTCCTCTAAGATAACCGGCTAGCAGAGCTTCTGACTGACAGTTTATGTGCAGCAGCAAATCAACTATCTTGATTAACAAGGTTATAAAAGCTCATAAATGAAAAATCACTTTGATGTGTGGGGGAACTTTTCCAGGCCCTCTTTAGCAGCTCAGGGTGGGACTGGGAGGAGAGTGCTGTAGCCTTTTAGCTGGAAGCTAATCGGAGCCTGGGGCTAACACTAGCGACATGAAGGTGGGTTGGTTCACCGGCACGTGTCGGAGTCAGCCCGGTAAAAATGATTAACGACACCGAGCGGACTCACGTTCACGTTTGAAAGCAGCGCTGAATCCAGAAACATCAGCACAAAGTGCGTTCGTTGCTCTGAGCCAGCATGATGAACAAGGGAACGGCGCCGCAAACTCTGTTCGGGTGTTGCTTTCCAAAAGGGTCTACGTAGGGGGCGGGCGTATTACGTGAACGGGACCATCTGATTGGCCGCATATCAGAAAGGCTACATTTGATTGGTCAAATAATACTTCCGCTTAAAAAACAGAGCTGGTTTACAAAATGTTGATGTATGACACAGATGGAAATGTTTGAACCAAACATTTATCGCTGTTTTTGCCGTGTTTTGCGATGGGCCTATCGCACGTCCTGTTATCGCGATGACGATAATTTTTCGATATATTGTGCAGCCCTACTTAATGCAAATGTTTGTTCAATAGTAGCTTACTGTTTTGTCAGATTTGTTTTTATTGCTAACAGGAGAAATAAGAAGTAACATTAGAGAACACAAAACTAACCAGTCCTACTCTGGGTAGTTTACATCTGCTGTCTCAATAGCTTCCACCGTTCAGACTTGTCCAGTTCGTCCAGTCATCAGTCCAAACATTAAGAGGCTGTCTCTATTTTAAGTGCTACATAAAATGCAGAGAACTCCTGTTGACCACAGTTTTGTTTACTTAACCTCTGGTGTTTGTGTTTTAGCTGGACTATGCAGAGGATGCCACAGAGAAGAGGAGAGTCCTCGAAGTGGAAAAGGAAGACACAGAAGAACTTCGACAGAAATACAAGGTGAGCTTCGTAAGGACTACCGAAAGTGTTCAAGTAAACGTTTGTAAAAGTGGATGATTACAAGCATAGATGGAGAACCAGTTATCTTCTCTGAATGCCTTTAAACACATTGATTCATTTAGAGGTTTTTTTTTTTATTCTTTTCGAAACTAGGACCAGGTGGAAAAGGAGAAAGCCATTGCTAAAGCTCTGGAAGACCTAAGAGCAAATTTCTACTGTGAGCTTTGTGACAAGCAGTATACTAAACACCAGGAGTTCGACAACCACATTAACTCTTACGACCACGCTCACAAGCAGGTACTGCAACACACACACACACACACACACACACACACACACACACACACACACACACACACACACACACACACACACACACACAGATAATGTAATATTAAACACTTGATCAGTGATATGACAACGTTTTTGTCTTTAGTCATACGACTGCTGTTGCTGCCATAATTGAAGTCGGTGCTGAGATAGAAGTTAAAGCGTACTTAGTCATATTTCCTTGGTCAATGCTTCAGAAAACCATGAGCGTAATCCACACATGACACCATGTATTGGGAAGGACATCATTGGTGAATTTGACGTTTTTTTCTCTAATTTTACTCAGAGGCTCAAAGAGTTGAAGCAGAGAGAGTTTGCTCGTAACGTGTCGTCCCGTTCACGCAAAGATGGAAAGAAGCAAGAAAAGATGCTGCGCCGACTACATGAGCTGGCTGAGCAGAGGAAACAAGACAAGCAAAACCGGTAAGAGTCTGTTCCTGCGGAGCCCCCTGCTGGCTGGACTTCCGCTGCTTCGAATGCACCACCAAGCATGTTTAAATTGGTTTTCACTGGAATTATAAAAGAATTTATGCAACGAATTATTCTTGAGAAATATTTAAACTTTTATGGTTATTTTATTACCATAACACAAGCTGCTGTGTCTTGTTTATTTGTTCCATTTGTGTCATTTTCCACATCACAGTGGTCTTATGTTTGTGTGTTTTAGGACTCCTGGAAGTGGACCCATGTTCAAAACCACCACAGTTGCTGTTGATGGAGAGAAACCAGACGATGTTGACAACATGGTAATTGAGAACCCTGTTGTGGCAGACGCCACCCTAGAGGGACTGCCTGCAGAAAAACCGGGCCAGTCGTCTCCCAAGTATGGACCTGCTATCACTTTTTCTCTAAGAAAGAGCAAATCTTCATCTCCAACTCCCAGTGGTGCATCCAAAGTCAGTGTGTCGTTTTCTTTTGCCAAGAAAGCCCCAGTAAAGTTGGAGACAGCAGCTGCTGTGTTCACTGATCACGGTGAGGAGGCGATTGAGGAGGAGGAGAGTCAGGAGGGAGAGAAAGCTGTAGCACAAGAGGAGACATCAGGCTGCAGCACAGACAGTCCAAAGGGAGGAGCTGAAGAATGTGAAGGAGAAGAGAAAGGTGGCATGGCTGGGATGGAGGAGACACAGCAGTCAGATGATGGGGGCTCTCTAGCCTCTACTCTCAGCAAACTCAAGATGATGATGATGATGAAGAAAGAGGAAGGACATACTGGACAGGAGCCTCAGTACTACCACTATGTACCTCCAGCTCATTGTCGGGTAAAGCCCCACTTTCAGTTTCTGCTGTTCATGAAGGCAACTGAACAGGGTGCTAGCAAAGATGAGGAAGATGAGGAAGAGGTGCAGGAGGAGAAACAGGCTGAGGAAAGTTGTGATCAGACAGAGTCTAAAGCAACTGAGGTTAAAATGGAAAAAAAACAAGATGATGCACCAGCCCCTGACCCAGAGCCAGCTCCTCCGTCACCTGAAGCAAAGCCTGATGAAGATGCTTCCGTGTGTGTAGAAGACACGGCTTCAGCAGTGCCCACTTGTGCTCCTCAGAAAGAGGAGAAAACACAGAACACGGCGGATTCAAATACGGGTCCAAAAATCCCTACTGGTCCCTTCTTCCCAGTCCTGAGCAAAGATGAAAGTACGACCCTGCAGTGGCCCACAGAGCTGCTTGAATTCACAAAAGCTTTGCCTTCACTGTCTTACAGCTGCAACCCTCTCTACTTTGACTTTAAGCTGTCTAGAAACAGAAGACTGCATGGTGCAAAAGCAGAAAAGTCTCCTAAACCTGCTGAAGAGACCGATAACAAAGGACAGGAAGTAGCTGCTTCAACAGCTGAAGGAGATGCAGCACCGGAGCCTGATAGGAACACTGATAAAAACAAGTCAGTGGTGAAGGGAGAGCCTGGCCAGCCGGACGGTGATGAACAAAAACCTGAAACCTCCAGTGGTAGTGCAAAGAAGAAGAAGAAAAAGAAGAAGCATAAAAAATCTGCAAAGCATTCCAAACACAAAGGAAAAGAGAAAAATGCTGCAGAAGATGCAGAAGAGACTGATGTTACGCAGGAGAAACCCAAAAAGAAGAAGAAGCACAAACGGAAGAAAAGCAAAAACAAGAATCCAGATAAGACGACGTGTGGTGAAAAAGAAAAGGCTAAGCCAAAGTCAGAAGATAAGGCCATTAGCTCTTCTGTTCAGCTGACAACCGGTGGTGGAGCATCCACGGCAACTGAACTGGGCAAGAGGAAACGAGCTGCAAAGGAAGTGCCTTCGAAGACTGGAGCAGAGCAAGGAGGAAACGGAAAAAGTAACGACAAGCCCAACTCCTCCGAGGAGCACAGTAGTACCAAGAAACAAAAAACCGACTCCAGCGCATCCCAAAGTGCCTCCTGCTCTGCTGCTGCTCAAAAGAGTCCTGGTCATGGTAGGCCCCCCAGCAGCGAAAGTGAAGAAGAAGGTGGCTCCAACAATCAGCACTCACGCCATCACAAGTCAAGTCCACGGGAGCAGCGACGCCACCACAGTGAAGAATCCAGACGGTCTTGCAGCCGCTCATCGAGGCGGGGGGACAGACGGGGCAGCAGTCGTCGGCACCATCGTGGCCAGACCTCTCGTAGTCGCTCGTACTCTAGTAGCTCAGAGCGTTCCTCGGCAGGAAGCAGTGCCTACAGTTACCGCAGCCGCAGCTACTCGGACAGCTACAGCGACTACAGCACAGAAGGCCGCAGGCGGCGGCACTCCAAACGCTCCTCAGACTCAGAATATGAACGAAGGGGCAGCCGAGGACGTAGACGGTCCAGGAGACATCAGTACACCTCCTCCTCCTCAGAGGACTCTCGCTCACATTCACGTAGCTGCAGCCGAAGGAAGAGGCATCGGCGCCGTCACCGGAGCAGCTCCAGAAGTTCCAGCAGCTGGAGTCGCAGCACAAGTACAAGATCCTGGAGGCGGAGCTACAGCCGTAGCCGAAGCTCAGGCAGCCGTTCCTCCAGCTCAAACAAAGGTTCCCCGCACAGACGAAGCACCAGGGCTCGAGGGGACAGTGACACAAATCGCAGAGACTTCAACCGCTCCCGTATCTACCGCTCCCAGTCCCCACGTTCATCGTCACGAGGCCTTAACCGCAACACCCACTCGTCCGGCTTGCAAGCTTTGAGGCCAGGCGGGTCCCGTGATGCAGGGGAACAGAGAAACACGCTAACGGCACGCCAACTGCTGGAGAAGGTTCAGTCCAAAAAGAGTTCAGATGATTCAACCACAGGAGCAAAATCTGGGAGTAAGATTAAAGACCCGCCACAGGGCTACTTTGGTCCTAAACTACCCCCGACTCTAGGAAGCAAAGCCATGTTGCCGCTTTTTGGTAAGCTTCAGGCAGGAAAGAAACCTTTGCTCTCCCTAACCAGACCTGATGAGGGAGAGAAATCTGGAACGGGAAAGAACTCGGAAGCAGATGGAGAGGTGATCCTTGTTGAACCCATAAGAGAGTTTCCTCCTCCACCGCCACCACCACCAGCTCCACCAGTCCAGAAGGTTGAAGAGGCTCCACAGACCACAGTGACTCAAGCAGAGATGCAGCAGCAACCCACGTCTGAGGAACAGGTACACCAAGACCCTCTGCCGATGTTTGAACAGGACCCTTCCATGATGATGTCCCAGTACCAAGGAGAATCAGGACAGGATTCCTCCCACAACCCCATGATGGAGTCTCTAATGCCTGATATGCAACAACAGCCCCCGGTGCACGGGTACCCGACTTACCCTCCCCCCAGTCTGGAGGAGGACAGCATTGAGGCAGAAGAGGATGGACTGGCGCCTTTGGAGAGTCAGCCCATCACCTTCACACCAGAGGAGATGGAAAAATACAGCAAGCTGCAACAGGCAGCACAGCAGCACATTCAGCAGCAACTTTTGGCCAAGCAGGTCAAAGCCTTTCCCTCAGCTGCAGCGGCTGCAGCTGCAGCTGCCGCAGCTGCCAACTTGGCTCCAGCTCCCGCTCCACCAGCCCTGCAGCAGATCCACATCCAGCAGCCCACCGTTTCTGTAGCTTCAGGAACGTCCATCGCCACCGTCCAGCATGCCATCCTGCAACACCACGCAGCCACTGCTGCAGCCATGGGCATCCACCCAGCACACCCCCACCACCATCATCCCGCACACGCTCAGTTGGCCCAGGTACATCACATTCCGCAGCACCACCTTACTCCCATCTCCTTGTCTCCTTTGGCCCCCTCTCTTGGTCATTCTTTGGGACACACACTGGGACATGCAGGACTGATTCCTGCCCACCCAACAGCCTTCCTGTCTGGTCAGCCCATTCATATTATCCCTGCGTCTGCACTTCACCACACCCCCTTAGCTCTCCACCACGTCCCGCATGCAGCTCTTTATCCCACACTTTTTGCCCCACGTCCCTCCCAGGCTGCTGCAGCGGCAGCTCTGCAGCTCCACCCACTCCTGCACCCAATTTTCTCAGGACAGGACCTTCAGCACCCGCCTAATCATGGCTCCTGAGTGACAACGGACGTGAAACATGATAATTACAGGATTCAGCTATTAAACGCAGGACAGAACAATTATTGGTCTGAGGATTTAGACGTATGTGTCAGACGCGACACCTGTAAGTTAAACCACGCTGGTGGAAACCTGCCTTGGGATAAAAAAAAACACTAATATTGTCATCATCTAGTTTGTGTAGCTTGGTTTATTTCCCCTCGTGCTTTATCTAAATATTGAGTCAAGACAAACTTTCTATTGAAATTGGCTTTTATTTTAATCCAGGCTGACAAAACACACTGGAGATTTTTGCATAAACGATTACAGGTTTAGCTACTTTTAGCGTCCAAAGAGAACCGAAGTGACTAAGAGAAGTAAACAGAGTCCTGCTATGGCAGGAGAAAAGTGGCTATGTTACAGAAATGAACCTCAGCGGTGTAATGCAAGATATTGCTGAGATTGCACATTTTGGTTATTTCTGCTACATTGATGTTCCCATTAGACAACCTGTTTTCTACTTGTCTTCAGATAGTTTGTATTGCTGTAATTTGTACATATATCAGTGTATAATGTGAAAAATCAGGCCAACAGTTACATGAAACGACATGTCTGCAGTCTAAACTGGTATAGCGCTGTCCTTAAGGAGGAATTTGATGCAAGGGTTTTACTGATTCTCTGAGGCAAAACTTGTTTTCTGTTTGAGGGTACACATGAGTGAATTGCACTGAAATCTGTACATTGAGGTGGTGTGTTTGCATCACATAACAATGAGTGTAGTATACTGCAATAATTGTAATTTTGTTTTTAAATTATTTTCCAAATTCTCTTCAGAAGAAGGGCCTTGTTTGGCTTTTGTGTAATTTTGTAAATAAGAATGCTGTAGATTAACCTTTTAACACTTAAAGGTCGAGAGCTATTAGGAAAAATAAAGTGGGATAAAAGTTGGACACGTGTGTTTTATCAGGCTGTTTCTCAATCGTCCCGCTGACACCGGCTGGGATTGCAACAAGACGTCTGTCAAGAAGTAGCGACTGTATTTAAAAAAACACAACTCTGTTTCACCAAAATAAAACCTTCAGCGCACGTGCGTTTTTCTTCTTCATAACGTTCACCAGAAACACCCCGGCAATCCCTGCTGGTATTAGCCAACAGTAGAGGGCGCTCTAGTTGCACTGAACACATGCAGTCAAATCCACATGAAAAACAGTGAAATGGCCTCCTGTCAGCAGCACAGCTAGATGTTTTTATTGTGTCTGGGAAATCACTTCATGATGACAGAAGATCCACAGAGGACAAGCCTGACAATCAGAACATTACCTTTAAGTAAAACCTTTTAGACTTATTTCTCATTTATAGCCTAGTTCCTAGATGACACAAATGGCCCTGCAATGATATAATTTTATCATTAAAATGTACATAAGGCTATTTGGACTTGGTGGAAGAAAAGTGGATTTCCTTCATAATTCCCATTGGAATAAATACCAGCACACATCTAATGAGTTTGTTAAATGAGCAGGCCGGCTGACAGCCAGCACAGCTCTCTAAAGAGACCATTTCACAATAAGTTTAAGGTTAGTGTTGTAAAAGATGCTGATCTTAGCTACATCTAAGATTTGGACTGGGTATGGATTCTGGTAAATTCAGATGAAAGCAACTAGACTTTTGAACATGTACCTCAGTTCTTGAATTAAAATTTTCATCCACTTGACGGTTAAATCTGCATCGACCGAGCAGAGTGCACTTATGACGTTGGCTAACAGTAGCTCATATGTATTATATAATCACTACATCAGCACAGGATAGAAAATGTTAGTTTAGTCAGACAAATTAAATAATGGGCATTTTTACATTTATACTCTTGTTATGAAAAGACAAATGACAAACCAAGGAGAAAAAAAATGATTTTTTCATTGGAAGAAAACAATAACAAGAATAGTTTACAGTGGTTTTGATAAGAGTAGATGTTTGGTAGTAAATCTGGAGGAAGCAGCAGACTGATTAGAAGTAACAGGCTATCAGGACTTTGAAGTGCTGTAAAATACTGTCTGTACGTCGAGTCTTCAGCATTCCCATTTAGCAACAATCCAGGGTAAAATGATGCTAATCCATGTGGAAAAGGAAAACATAATGGCACCAGTTATAGGTCACTTAAATGTTAAAATTCATATCATGTGGGATGACGAAATGCTGAAATGTCCAGAACTTTTTAACTGTTGGCAAACAGGTGGTTGGATGTCAGCCCAGGTATCTGACGACCAGAAACATGAAGATGCAGGTCAGCAACATTCCTCCGATCATGATGAACTTATCTTGGGTGGCTCGCCTTTCTATAAGTCTCATCACCGTGTTAGATAGACCCAACATGTTGGCCACATCCAGCATCTTCTTATGTGTTCCCTGTGAATAAAAAACCCAACACATCAGTAACGATCACATTACGACTGTCAACAGTATCGGCACTACTTCATCTCATTTTGGGAGTGGGCCTGGACCCTCCCTGACGCGCCACTCTCAGTCAGCGGTTTCTCATGACTGGACCGCCAGGCTGTGAGTAGATCAGCAGTCACGCCCTGATAAGAGGCCTGAAGCCAAACCAGGAAGCCCATCTCCTCCCTGGAAACACCACCCACTTAGAAAACGCTCAGGAACAATAAGTCAATTGTGGACACCAGAAACCGGGTCAGGAAATAGAAATCAAATTTATTCTGGAATAGAATTTATTTCTTAAAGAAAACAAATGTTCACACACTTTTGCTTTGTCTTGCATGTATTTAGAGATGACACAGACCTTGAGAGTAGATCTTTGATCTCGGAGCCCATTGAGGATGCTCGAGCCACTGCCCAGGAGGTCGTCCATGCCTCTGTGTGCGTTGTGCAAGTTGGTATTAAACTGTAGGGTTTCATCTATAGGAATGGAGGTATCTGCATCCTGTTGGATAAGATCATTTTTATTTGTAACGATCCTGAACTTGTGTGCCGAACTACCAGTCCAGTTATTGGACAGTGTCACAAAAAAATGTGTTGGATTTTAAAATGAGTTTGTTTGCATTAGAGAATGCTGCTACGTAGAAGGGACTTACATTTGTGGTGAAGGTGCGGCTCAGGAGTTCCTCCCGTTCTCTTTCCTGGGCCTCTCTGGCGTAACGTCGGTGCTGAAAGTTTTGTAGAGCCGTCCGCAGATGTTGAACGTCGTACTTGAGCTGGTCCACTCGTCTGATGGAGAGCAAACGACAGCACCAAATATTCACTCCACACTGCTGATATGATGATATGCAGGTCCAGCTAACGACATTGATAACAAGTTTCCTCATAAATATTCTCTGGTAATCACCACCCGCGTTACAAGTAGGAAAAAATAGATAACTTCTGTTTTTAAAATATGAAATCTGTGGTTTGTTTTGCAAGTTAATTTAATCAAATTCCAACAAAAAAATGAAAACAAAAACTTTGTGAACTGTTCTTAAAATGTAAATGTTTCACTATGATGCTTATTGTCTCTCGTCTCAGACACAATCCCAGTATTTATTGTTTCTAGGTTAAGAACCATTCTTTTGAAGCTCAGATCTCATGCAGTTGGAATGAAAAGCCCTGTTTTTTGGCTTCACTTTGGTCCTCCTGCCAGGATCACAGGAAAGCTCTGGGATGGGGTGAACAGTGTCCCCTAAGGGCTGTTTACCCAAGTCTGAGATGAATCTCTGCCCAACGCAGCAGGAATGTTTGTGATGACGGGGCTTCTAGGGGAATGTTTTCACAGAGCCACGTCGCCACAGGGCAAGAGGAGGCTGTGTGTTTTGCCTTCTACACCCTCTTGGTGTCTTTATGAGATATAGTTCACCTCGTCAGATCAGGAGCTTTATGGACACTGTCAAATGACTCACTCCAAACTCACAATTTGGCATTCTGGCGGCGATTAGGTGGTTCTTTGCTGGCGAGGATCTCAAGGCGTTCCAGATGATTGAAGATCTGGTCGATTCTAGCCTGGAGTTCATTCTCTAACACTTGTACATACAAATAGGGGAAAACACAAGGGAAATTAGCTCATTAGCTTCTGTAGGATTTAGGTCTGCTCTTGATGACAATAAAAGGTGATGTCATGGTTTGTGAAGGAACTGAGGAGGAGGGTTGACTGGCTCCCACCCTTCTACTTCCTGACAGGCACCAACTACAGAAAACAACCAGCCAGAAAGGCATCAGCCCTCCTCCTTCTGTCAGTACATCCGAAACAGCAACAGTCAGCCACAGCAGGGACTGACAGGGAAATGAGCAAGACATTCAGGGGAAAGTAAGACAGGAGAGGGCACTAGCAGCAACACCTTTAAACCAAAACAGACGCATGTGTAGATGAGCTGACACGAATCCTGGCATAACTGATGATCGTCCTTTACTCACAGTGAACGGAGTCACGGTCTGTCCTCTCCAGGTTTCCCATCTGAGACTGCACCTCCTGGATTTGTCTATTCAAAATAAAACAATCGTTACTGAACAAGAACCAAAACACCTTAAACATTTGACTGTTTCTTTACTTATCTACATGCATCAACATCACATTTCATTCCGGCCGTGTGTGTGTGTTTACACTAGCTACCCTGTAAACGTTGTTTAGATAGTTAAGAAGAGCTAACGTTGCTAATAAAGTCTCACACAAACCCGCCCGCTGTACTCACTTGTTTGTCTGGTGGTAGAGCGTCTCCATCGTTACAAAGCCAACGTTTCTACCGCCGTCTCCTTGATAACTTATTTATTACAATACCTCTATTCTAACAGGTGGCTAAGCTTTTTAGCTAACGATTGAGGAGTGTACACGTCATCAGCGGAGCTTTTGTGTACGGAAATGACAAGCGGAAGCTGCGCGGGATCACGCGAGAACCACAGGAAAAGTAAGAGCGCTCACTCCGCCTCAAATTTCAGAAACTCAATTCTTTTACAACACATGCCCATCATTTTCTCTTAACACTAACATATATTATAATATATTTTGTTTGCCTAAAGCAACATTTAATTGGTTACATACTTTTAAATATATAATGCTGTACGTTTTGCTTCAGTTGCATTTTGTGACTTGACGATCTTTGGCGTTGCAAAAAACGTTGCAGACCTTTACACCGTTATTGGTGTGTAAGCGCAGGCTGGCAAACCATGACCCCTACACGTCACCCACTGATGAAGTTGGTGTTGCCATCACAGACTAAATCATTGCACTGATGTCACTGATATCAAATCCTTCTTTAAGGAATGCCACACTTCTCTTCTTTACATCCATGGCTGTAGTCAACATTTCCATTAAATTATTTTAGAAGAAGAAGAATAAAACCTGTTAAACCCACAAGATTAAATGCATGACATGCAGACAGGTGACTCCTAAGTAGCATGTCCCGAGGCTAGACTTTTTCAGCCTTCTCCCTTTGGTTCTTAGACTTAGGCGCCTTTTCACAGACAAACTGATGTCAGATTTTTTTTAAATTTTTTCTATTTTTTGCCAATCTAGTGGCATCCATCTCACAACCTTAGCCTGCTTGGCTCTCCAAGGAGACAAGAGGCTTAAATGAAATAAATCTGAATCTAACACAGAATACAATGTGAAAATGTCATGATTGGACTTCCCAGAAGAAGTTGCAAAATTTTCACAATAGCTGCCTGGTGATTGAATGATGAAGAAAATGTCCTGGGGCACTGCTTGGCACTTTAACAAACCACATCTCAACCAACTTACCCAAAACCGGTGTCTGATGGTTTGGAAAGAAAAAAAAAACCCAAACAAAACAGACACAACAAATGAATGAAATGATTGAACAGGTAAATTCAAGCATCCTTTAACATAATTATCTGCACGTGCTGTCACAGGCTTCTGTTTACTACCGGTAGCTGTATTTATTTTCCTCTTTCAGCACAGCAATCAGAAGTGGGCCCAGACAGTTTCCCGCGGCGACTTGATGGTACATGAGCTGATGGTTGTATCTTCAGGCTAGACACTTTCAACAGAGGTCCTTTTCACACACCCTCTCATGTCAGAAACCCTGAGATCTGTTCGTGTCACTTCTTGCTCCTACTGCTCACCGTTTTTGGTTGTCATAACATCCCCCCAGGGCAGCGGTTGGACATACTCAGCTTTAACCTGCTGCTCGGAATAGAGAAGGTGCAAAAAGAGAGGAAGGAGTCAGAAGGCACCCTGCCCCCTTTGCTCAAGCATTTTCTACAGAGCACCATGTAGGTCATGGGGTTCTCCCCTGTCTGTCCTTCACGTTTCAGCCCCGAGGAAAGGATGAGATGAGCTTACTGGTTTTCCTCCACACCTGAGCACCACGGGCACAAACTGGATTCCAGACACCAGGTGTGGAGCTCCATCACACCCTGACTGACCAAGATGTCACATGTTGTTGCGCCGATGAACAAAGATTCTGTATTTAGAATTTTTTTTTGTCTACATAGCGTGGATGCTCGTGTGTGTGTGTGTGTGCATGCATGTGTGTATGTGTGTGTGTGCGCATCCATGTGAGTGTCTGTGTACATGCATGTGTGTGTGTGTGTGTGCGCGCGTGTGTGCATGTATGTGAGTGTCTGTGTACATGCATGTGTGTATGTGTGTGTGTGCATGCATGCGTGTGTTTGTGTGTGTGTGTGCATCCATGTGAGTGTCTGTGTACATGCATGTGTGTATGTGCATGCATGTGTGTGTATGTGTGTGTGCATGCATGCGTGTCTTTGTGTGTGTGTGCATCCATGTGAGTGTCTGTGTACATGCATGTGTTTGTGTGTGTGTGTGTGTGTGTGTGCATATATGTGACTGTCTGTGTACATGCATGTGTGTATATGCATGCATGTGTGTGTGCATGCATGCGCGTGTTTGTGTGTGTGTGCATCCATGTGAAAGACTGTGTACATGCATGTGTGTATGTGTGCGCGTGTGCGCGTGTGCGTGTGTGTGCATGCATGTGAGTATCTGTGTACATGCATGTGTGTATGTGTGTGCATGCATGTGTGTGTTTGGGTGTGTGTGCATCCATGTGGGTGTCTGTGTACATGCATGTGTGTATGTGTGTGTGTGTGCACATGCATGTGTGTGTATGTGTGTGTGCATGCATGCGTGTGTTTGTGTGTGCGCATCCATGTGAGTGTCTGTGTACATGCATGTGTGTGTGTGTGTGTGTGTGTGTGTGTCTGTGTGTCAGCCACAGACTGTGGGCCCTTGGGGGTTTTCTTGAACCAAACAAATTTCAGAGCTGGCTCAGACCTGCGATCCTGGTTATGACACACAGTACCAGAATCATTATTAGTTAGAAGAAAAAAAAAACAACTTTGTATACTGGAGGCTACAGTCTGCAGATCTCAATAACACTGTTTAGTTCACCTAGAGAAAATTATATGTTGCTAAATCACTTCTACAATATCTACTTAATGTTTTCCAGGCAGCTATGCGTCATAACCTTGGTGTGATTGCTAAATGCAGACAGAGTGAAGAAGCCAATTATGAGGAGTAAAATTGCCGTCGGTCACAAACTTCTGAATACCAGTCATTTTTGGAGGGCACATTGACCCCCCCCCACCCCCACCCACCCACCCACACACACACACACGCACACACACACCACCCTCGAGGGAGAGGACCAACTCATCTTTGAAGCTGTGATGAGATGCTGAATGAAAGCAAATGAGAACCTGTCAGAGATGACAGGAGAACCTCATAAGCCTTCAACGTCTTAGTCGGTTGGTGGGAACGAGGTCAGAACCCCCCCCTCCCCAGAAATCTGATTGACCACCCGTGTTGCCAACACACCAGGACAGATGTTCACAAATATTTGTATTAATTCAGACTGCAAGGAAAATTATAGTTACAAAGAGATGCAAAACAGCCAAGAGACACAACTTTTTCACTGTGCAAAACCTTTTATTTATGTAGGTTTGTCTTGGAATGTCTTAAAAAGATTCAATGTTTTTGGTTTCTGACAGGTTTTAGAAGTAGAGAAGCCCTAACAGACACGCAAAAAGTAGATTAAAGCCTGATACATTAAAACAATTACATTTTATAAAATTATTTAATCACTAGTGAATCGTAATAAAACTGTTACATTATTATTTATCTTATTGTATCTTTTAAATATGACTAATCTATAATCATGAAGATATGTGTGAATATTAACATTAATATACATTTGACATTATAGTGTTAAATCGATGCTTCATATCCCAGTCTGCAGCTGATTATTGAATGTGATCAGGAGCTTCTGTTTTGACCAGAAATGAAAGTCTTCCAGCAGTTTGACACACAGCAGAGCCTTCAGGGTGAGAGATGCTTTCCACCTCCAAGATGGGAACATAAACAATGATGGCACAGGGACCATCACTGGGTTTCCCCTCCTTGACAGCTTCCTACTCTCCGCCAGGCCCCCACTCTCACCATAACGTCACGGGTGTCAGCTAGCTTAGAGCGCGGCTCACGAAGCTCAGCGGGCATCGCGTGTTGACAGTACCTCATTGTGTGTTTGAATCCTTTAATGACGGTGATGATTTAATTGCGAGTGTTAGTAAAGGCGGCATCAGAACGGCACACTTGTGTCGCTATGGAGATTACAAATAATCCCAGACATATTTTCCAGAGATGTTCCTGGCTGAGAGAACACACAGCTCTGGCCTTTATCTGTGTTTCCCTGCTTTGGAAGTTGTTGATGTGGGAAAGTTTTATTTTGATTTTGCTGGAGGTCAGAGTGTCTATTGGTGTGTTTGACTGTGGGAGAAAAGTGAGAGAGGAATGCCATATGTTGAGCAGGGGAGGGACTGTTCTGAAGGCAGATGAAGGCTTATCACATGGGCTGCCTTGAAAACCGTACTGTTAACACTGCAGGTGTCTCTGCTACGCAGCATGGGAACAGCCTCCCTCAGGAGCTTCCCAATGGGGGGGTTAGTGGAAATGGGATCCAGGGTACAGATAGGACTCCTCATTTAGAAACCAGCAAAGATATTGCTGCTGTGTGAAACTAAAACACTAATATAACCTCTGGAAAATCGTGTCAGGAGCATTCCTGAGCTAACGTATGAATGAGGCCATATTTAAAACCTCCCTTAACAAATCTTTATCTTCACAGTGTAAGCATTTGAATGCAGCCGTTTGTGCACATGGTCCCACTTAAAAATATGATAGAGCTCTGTAATTTTCATCATACGCTTCAGCTGTAAGTGACAAAATGTAATACAAAATCCAGTAAATCACGTTGTATGATTAAAACATTTATTTGTATTTGGTGAATCGCAAACGTTCATGTCAATATCTCAGTAAACAATGACAGAGGTCAAACGTTTCCTGTTGGCCTCCACCAGGTTTAAACACACTGTAGCTGGTATTTTGGCCCATTCTTCCATGCAGATCTTCTCTAGAGCTGTGATGATTTGAAGCTGTTGCTGGGCAACATGGACTTTCAAGTCCCTTCACAGATTCTCTACTGGATTGAGGTCTGGAGACTTTAGACTCATCTTCAAAGCTCTCACTGGATGCCCCATTCATTCTTTCTTTAAAGATCACGTTTACTGAGGAATGTTTAATACTTGTTCTTTTGAAAACACCGACTTTCCACATGCATGCAGAATGTGAAAATAGTCTTGAACCCCTGGTTCCTGCATTACCTGCCGATAGAAACTAGACAAAGAAACGCTCGGGTCAGGAAACGCCACACAGATCTACGTCACACTGTAAAATTAACATTCATGGACTCACCTATCTTGGCTCATGACGGCGAAAGCTGTGTTGATTTTGGCAGTCAGGAGAGAGCAGACTGCGTCTCGGCTAGTAAATGCTAACCATTAGCATTAGCAACTCCACAGCACGGCAGAACTCCTTTAGACTTGTTATTTGTGGAGATAAAATATCAACATTGCAGAGCAAACAGAGTCAGTGGAAAACTGCTGTTAGCCAATCAGAGGTGAGATATCCGAATATCATTAATAACATTCTGTAAGACTAAATCCGGCCGTTTCTTTAATCCCCTACTTTTCCTGGGAACTCTTACTTCCTTAAAAATGAGCGAATGAGCTTTTTCCACAGAGAATGACTACCCAGACATTCATTCATAAAACAGACCACTGCAAATGTATACAGATTTGTCGTCCTATCCCCTTTGCAGAAAAGCATCCCCAAAACATAATGCTTTCACCCCCATGCTTCACAGTGGGTATGATGTTCCTGGGACAAAACTCAGAATTCTTCTCTTTCCAAAACATGGCGAGTAAAGTTTCTACCCAAGAGTTTTATTTTGTTCTCATCTGACCACATGACATTCTCTCAGTCTTCCTCTGGATCATCCAGATGGTCTCTGACAAACTTGAGACAGGTACTGGCTGAAACAGGTGGACCTTTAGAGCGCTGTAGGATTTCAATCCATTACAACAAAAGCCTCTTTTAGAAAGCAATGCCACCAAATTGCCACAACGCCGAACATCAAGGAGCATTTATAAGTGGTCAGACGGTGGCGGTGCTATGGTGTAATTGTGTCCTTTCTACAAATTATTACTAGGGATGCACCGATCAGGTTTTTTGCTGCCGATCACCGATACCGATATCAAAGAATGCTGATCACCGATACCGATCACAGATACCGATCACGTGGATTGGCCAGAAATTTTCTACAACATTATAATGAGTGCTACAAACTACATAATCTGGGAATAAAGGAAAAGTAACCTAATCTAAAACGGTCTGTATTAGGGTTGTCACGGTGTGAAAATTTAACCTCACGGTTATTGTGACCAAAATTACCACGGTTTTCGGTATTATCGCGTTTTTTTTAAAACGTGCTACATTTTCACACAATTAAATAAACCCTGTATGTCAGGAAATATTGTCCTCAGTTTGTGTCTAAATTTTGCCTAAAATGTGTTATTTTGTAATTATGTTGTTTATTTGCTTACATTTTTTCCCTTTAGTCTTTAAAATACCAATATTTGCCCATAACTTCTTATTTTATGTTTGTTTGATGTCATCATTTTAAAAATATTAGATCAGATGATACTCAGTACTCAAGTAGCCTTCTAATCAGATACTTTTTTACCCTTACTTGGGTAATAAACCCTATATCAGGAAAATATTGTCCTCGGTTTGTGTCCTTCCAGTGAGCTTTGCAGATGTGGGAAAATGTCATCAGGCAGTAATCATTGTTAAATTCATAATTATTCTCGGAGAGAGACCAACTCTTATCTGCCCCTGGGAGTCCCGTAATGTATAGCGTCATTTCAACATGGGGGTGTCCGCGACACGGTTTATATGCAGGTAGCGGCACTGCAGCTGCTTTATATAGCGACTTGTTGCATTCTCCCTCAACCCAAATCCTCGGATCACGCATTTTAGCTAAAATGCTAACGTTAACTTGCCTTGCGTTGACTGCAGAGTTGTGGGTGATGGTCACGCAGATGTGTCATGAGATTTGAAGCGTTGCTGCCTTTCACAGACACTGTCTACATGTGCTGCAAACAGGATAGCCGTCTTCTATAAACTCCCTCGGCATTCTTCAAATATCCAAAATATGCCCGTACTTCCCACTTTGTCTTCTTTGAGGGTAATGTCCTCCTGAGCGCTGCCGTCTCCTCCTTTGGCCATTATTTCAGCTTTAGCTTCGAAAAAGTTTTGATTGTAAACAACAAAGTGCCCATGTGCCGCCGGCAACTTCAGCAGATGATACGGTGGCTGGTAAGGGTCACCGCGCCTACACCGCAGCCACGGTAAACCCACCGAGATAATATAGTTTTTTAAAAAACAAGACGGTTATTATTATTGTCAACTTTTTTACCGGGGTTTACCGCTACACTGGTTACCGTGACAACCCAACCTGATCGGTCTGCTTTGATCTATTTTGAAAACTCCGATCAAAACCGATAGGGGCGCTATCGGCCGATTGGGATCAAATGCCGATCCATCGGTGCATCCCTAATTATTACGCCATGGCGGTATAAAGGGGGTATGGGGGCGGTCTCTGCGCTGCCATGCACTGCCATTTAATTTGGACATAACTTACTTTTTTATTACAATTAAAGCCACACACACATTAAGTTTGTTTCACAAACCGCTCCTAAAGGTGTCTGTCCTCCACAGTACCTGTCTGGTAATCTGAGCTTCAGCTCTAACGGAGCGAAGCTCCTGGAGCTTTGCATCGCTCCAGTTTTTCATCTTAACTGATGTTAACAAAAGCGTAATTTACGGCCTGTGTTTACCTTAATTTTCTATATTGTAGCCGGCCGGGGCTCAGCAGTAACTCACCATATGACTGGGACAGCACCCTCTATTGCGCCAAGGCATGATATGCATTCATAAGTCTGGCGTTACGGCAATATTACTACCAAGCTTGGAGTAACGAATGCCGCATAATTCCTGCCTCGCCATGCTGCCACAGCGCGTTCATAAGACACACCGTGGCGCCAGTTTTACACTGATTTGCTGGCATTTTCTGACAAGTGTGTTACTAATAATAACCTTTATAACTGTGGTCCCAGCTCTTTTTAGGTTATTGACCAGTTCCCTCCATGCAGTTCTGGGCTGTTTCGGCATTTGCACCCCACAAGCTGAAATCTTGCATGGAGCCCATGGTTGAGGAAGCTTATTTCACAAGCTGCTTGTCTAATGTAGATTGGCTAATCCCAGTCTCGTACAGGTGTAAAATCTGGTCCCTGATGTCCACAGACAGCTCTCTGGTCTTGGCCATGGTGGAGACTGTTTGAAGGTCTTTTATACAGATAATGAGTTCAAACAGGTTCCATCAATACAGGTAATGAGTGATGGATAGAAGAGACCATGTGATTTCCTAGATTTTTAAAATTCTATCTTTCACAGGTGATGTTACATGTTACAGACATCACTCGTCTTTTAAAGTGGGACAACTGCAGTCTGTGGCTGCCAAAGCCTTTTTGTGCCACTGTTTTCTAAAGCTTGAAAGATACCGAGTGTCTCTGCTATTTGACGCAGGATTTAAACATTAGAGGTCGGTTGAAAGTAACACCCAAGTGTTTGAAATGATCCTCATTTAAATAAAAAATTTGTTTGTTGACTAAACTATCAGGACAATCGCTGAATTTGATTTATTTGCAAAAAGTGTTTACTGTCCTTTTTCATTTGGATTAAAGCTAAAGTAATTTATTCTTTCTGTTAAACTGTTCGACTGTCTTTAACAGAACAAATATCAAGCAAACAAGATGATTATTCAAAATAGGCGACTGTCTAATATATGTTGACACAATGTTGGCTCATCCCTTGAGTTTGAGAACATGAATGATTCATAAACAGGGGATAGAAGATATAAAGTTTCATAAAACGTTTCCTAGAAACGGTCTGATCCTTGGCAAAAATGAGTTGAACTAAAATGAATTGAATGAAAAGCAGCCGAAGCCTTTCACAACAATTAAAACACCCCATAAACAGAACGCTACCGTAGGTCATTCATCCCCTCTGCATTGAGAGTGTATAATGTTTCAGTTTAACTGGTACTGGCATTATCCTGGTACACAATAACAATCAATGCAGTATTCAGTATGTGTTCAATACTTGTGCAATACTGGATTTACATAGTATGTCTGTGTATACACAGTATCCTGCATAGATCTGGAACCCAAGTTTCTTTTTTTTTTGTGTGGTAAAAGGTTACAATACTAGCTTACTGACTATGTGTATATACGTGTACCTATATTATTATTTTTCTTCAAATTATTCTCTTAAGTGCTGGTGCTGCTGTGAGTAAATTTCCCCTCTGTGGGATCAATAAAGTCTATCATATATATATATATATATATATATATATATATATATATATATATATATATATATATATATATATATATATGATAACTTTGCCCACTAATGGGTATTATAGTTGCTGCAGTTTTTCTTTTAGAATTTGACCAAAAATAACGAAGTTCATTAACTGGTAGGTTAGCCACATTCAAATCCTTTTATTGTTCATTGATATGAACAAAAGAAAAAAAAAAGTAAAAATATCAGAAACATATGAGGATGTTTACATAAAGGTAGACATACTATCTTTTTTAATAATATTTTTACAATAATATAGAATTGCATTGAAACTTAAATGAATGAATGAATGAATGAATGAATAAATAAATAAATAAATAAATAAATAAATAAACAAAGAAACAAACAGGGGCGGATTTAGGACTGAAGAAGATCCGGGGCTTAACAAACACACGCGCGCGCACACACACGTGACACGCACTATATATATGTCTTGTACCACATAATTTTTAATCTGAAGCTACACATTAAGCATTTTCAGGGCAGAGTATTGTTCCTGTTAGTGTTTAGTGTGAGATGATAGTAAATATTCCCTTTCTTTCTCCAACAACTTTACCTGATAGTAAGCTAACTTTAGGCAAACCAGCAGCACAACAAATATTTTCAATTAAGACTCACAAACCTGAGTCAACACCAGTATCATCAAAGCTGGGGTTCTGTCGTTGTACTTTTGGTCTAAAAAATGTCCTTATGTCCATCTTCACTCATGCGTTTCAGGCAGAGTGTAGAAGAAGCCGGCTGCTGAAGGGCTTCTTCTTCAGTGGTGGAGGCTCAGGCAGGCTGTATACAAACTACTGCCAGCTGCTCCCTCTCTGTTGGACTTTGGTACTGCATGTTACTTCCGCGATTTAGATCCGGGGCTATTCATGAAACATCCGGGGCTTCAGCCCAAGTAGCCGGGCCTAACGCCGCCCCTGCAAACAAATAAACACATAAAGAACAAAACGAGAAACTGTTGATAGTGTTTTAATTTTACCATTTAGGTTTTCACATAGATTAAAGTTTATCATCGTTAAACACCCATGAACCACAGCATATGTTTGTTTTACATCGGATCTCAACCACCTTTAGTAACTGGATCATCTGTAGTGTGATAAAGATCAGTTGGATTCTTACTTCTTCATGTTCAGGTGAAGCTTCATTCATCCGCAGGCTGCTGTTTCTTTTATTAGTTCTCAACGCCGGCGTCTGGCCACCAAACATGAGGAGGTCTGCCTCCATCCCTGTTCACCCCCCACCCCCCGATACAGGTATGCACTCAGCCCTGCTGTAGCTCTAGGCAGTGCATGTTCTTGTTGTGGGTTGAGCAAATGCATTAGTCATTTCACATTCCAAATTCCTACCCCATGTCGTATTCACAACTCTGTCTCGCTTAATTTGCCCCCCCTCCATTGAATCAATTTTCCTCTTCTTCACCTCCATGGATGGATGCTTCATTCACTGTCAGTCAGGGCGTAGGGATTACAGCCAGCTCTGATGCTATCAAAGTTTCTCCTCTCCACATAAGGAAGTGTTGCAGGGTGTAGAAGTTTGACCCGAGGCTTGAGGGTTCCTGTTACAGGACGGCACAGCGCTTTGTGTCCTTGAGCAAAATGTCTACTAAACTTTCCACGCTTCAGTTACCATGTTCTTACGCAAATGAGTGATGTATAAACCTGAGGGCTATGCAAGTTACAATGGATAATATCTTTTTGCTAAGCAACAAAAATGTCATACATATCTTTAGAAAAAACAGTAATAACCTGGTTCAACAATCCTCCTCCGTCCAACTCGCGTAGTCACCTTTACCTGAACCAAAGTAGCAGACAAAGGAGATAGAGTTACCTTCAGGGTCATCCTACTTTATCTGTGTAATGCAGTGTCATGAGGTGACTGAGGGGAGGCTGGCTGCAGCCCCCACCCGCACACGAAAACCTCACCACAAACACACACTCACGTGTCACTCCCACTCAAGTGACCACAGGTGTGCAGAGAGCAGGTAAGCTCACACACATATGCAAAAACCTCCCTGCTCTCACTCACCTTTTCACCAAACTGCTCAACCCCCCCCCCCCCCCCCGCTCAGAGCAGCCTCCCCTGAGGCTTGTGCGTGCGAATCCGGCTCTGGACTCAGCAGCCCCCGTCGCTGCTCCCCTTCAGCCCAGAGTGCTGAGGGAAATGAAGGCTTTTGGAGTTCGTTATGAAACAACAACAGCAGCAGCAGCAGGGGATCGGCCTCCCGGGGCCACAAACTATTCCTTCTCATCCCTCCATCCTTTATGTCCTTCAATATCTCCACCTCAGTCCACCCTGATGTCCACGGCACGTTCATCTGTCCCCCCACCGACCCCTTCCTTCTCAGAAGAATGCAGCTTTTTAATTCAAACCATTCTTCCTGAATAAAGTTAAATATTGATCTGCAATATTACAGTATGATCAGTTAATATGGTGAGTGAGTAGTGGAGAAATATGAACTGGTTTGACCTCAGAAAGACACGTATATGAGCGTTCATAACTTTGCCTTCTGAGGTGTGAAATAAGATTTTTGTAGCTACGTGCGAAATCCCACCAGTGTAATAGAACCCCATCATTAAAAAGAATAAGCTATTAATGTAATGACACATGCCATGTTAATTCTCTCAGATCTTTGGAGTTTTGAATGTAAATGCTGCTTTGGAAGGACTTTAGGACAGACCGGTCTAGTAATGTCTGCAGAATAATATTAGAAATGCAGCTGTGTGAAACAGTAAAGCCTAGGTGGTTTACTAAACATGAAATAAATCAACATTTTGCAGTTTTTACCTTTTAAAGTGCTCTTAAAGCCTCTGTAAGGAATGATGATGCTCCTGAGGACATGGTTCTGACAGAGTAGCTAATCAAATGAGGACACATTAAAACGGTGTGAACAAATAGGATCTCAAAGTTTCAGTTCATACAAATTCAATTCAATTCAATTCAAGTTCATTTATATAACGCTAAATCACGACAAGAGTCATCTCAAGGCACTTCACACAGTAAACATTCCAATACAGGTCAGTTCATTAAACCAATCAGAAAAAAGCTTCTTATATAATGAACTCAACAAATTGCATCAAGCAATCCTCGTACTAAGCAAGCATTTAGCGACAGTGGAGAGGAAAACTCCCTTTTAACAGGAAAAAGACTCACTGGGGATCGAGAAGACAGAGCAGACAAATGCTTACTTATAAATATTTACATTGTCATTCATAAAATGTTTTATTTATTTTGTTATTTATTTCAAATTTTATTGTTATTCTGGTATATTTGTAATGAATTTACAGCTCATGTCTACATATTTTGTAAATAACTGCATAAAGAGAAATTTATGGTCATTTAAAATTAATATTTGCATGAACCACTAAGAATTTTTTAAAATCTGTTTTGGGGTTTTAAGACAGCAGAAACACTGGCTGTAATTGGCTCTTTTCAGCCACTTACCCAGAACTAATCTCTGTTTCACTGAACTGAGGCTGTTCTAAGAGTTTGATACAACAAGTGGGATTTTAATAGTTCAGAACATTTACACAGAAACTCACTTAAAAAAAACTATTCTATTAATTCACTCCAGTATACAGCACCAGTTCACAATGAAACTGTTCTAAAAGCGACACGCTTACTCGAGTTCTAATCTGGTCCAGAATCAAATTTAGATTATAATTGTAATCAGATTATCAAAAAAAAGTAGTAAAGGAAAACTGTTTTAAAAACAGAACCAGCAGATTAAACTGATCAAGCTCAGGGCGATGAATGACAGTGAAGACAAACCTCCAGAAACCATACTAGGATCATTACCAGTGACTGCACGAACAAACCCTCCACGCCGTCACCCGTGGGTTTCTGAAGAGCTGAACTGAAGCCCAGTGGGTGGTTCCCACCACCGCCATCTTGGCTGAGGCACGCCTCTCGTCACTCCCAGAAAATACAAAAATGGAGTTCAGAGCAGGGATTTGAGGGTGGAGGCAGATGATTAACACTCAGCAAACTATGAGACAATGTAGCTACGAGCTAACTGAGCCAACCAATGCTAATGAAGGTTGGTGTTTGCTTTTAGTCAAAAAATGCCATTGAGCGACTCTGCTACCTTTTGGGCAAAAGCCATACTACGCAACTTTTTCATATTTTTAAACCACTTTCTTGAGCCAGTATGTGCTAAAACAACCCTTGACAGGGTTAATGAAGTGTCACTCAGACCCCCACCACCCTCTGTGGCGAGAAAACTGAATATGTCAGACTTGCGAGCCACTCTGTGGAAAAATTGAGCTGACACACCTGGAGCTACTGGTTCAGGCATGTTTTAGATCATGAACACAGCTCATTTGTTTCATTTAGTGATGAATCACTCCTGTAGACACTTGTGAAGGCTGGGGAGACACTTCAGCTGTTAGATTATGGCAGGGGTGGGCAACTCCAGTCCTTGAGGACTGGTATCAGGTGATTCGCCTGTTCAGCAGCCCATCAAGCTCTGCAGAATCTGGTTAATCACCTCTTAGGTGTGTTCTTGCTGTGTCGTTTCTCTAATTCCATGCTGTAGTTCTTTTTTTAAAACACAGAGCAGTTCTGTTTACCTGTTTTCCCGCTACGTTAGCCGCAAACGAAACGTAGCGGGAAAACAGGTAAACAGAACTGCTCTGTGTTTTAAAAAAAGAACTACAGCATGGTTAATCACCTGTTGATTGAAATCAGGCGTGTTGAAATAGGAAAAGCACAAACACATAGCGGCCCTCGAGGCTCAGGATAGCCCGCCCCTGCATTAAGGTGTTAAAAAGACAAACGCACAGCAAGGAGATAGGTTTTGCTTTTGGTTTAACCACAAATAATTAATAAAGGACACTAGGGGGAACTGTAAGCGAGCAAAACTGCCAAGTGTGCCTTTAGGTTGAGGCTGAGGCTTTCCCTGGAGCAAACAAGGGGTAAGCTGCTAGCCTGAGAGCTCATCTGCTACATGTCTACTAAAAGGCCACGCCCCTAATAATTCATGACTTTAATTAGGTCTAAATTTATGAATTACAAGTTACAACCCCCACCCCCCAGAGTTGACCTATTAAATTTTTTTGGGTACCAGGCTGTAAACATGTTTATTTCTGCTTTGAATTAGGCATTTTTAACATATGTGTGAATGGGAATTTGCTCTTTTCTGGAGCCAGCCCCTAGTGGATGAGGGTGGAACAGCATTTTACATGTCTGCCTCTGCATTGGCTTCACTTTAGTCAGGCAGAGTTTGTCCCTTTATAATTAAGGGATGCTCCTCTGACTTAACTCAGTGGTCACAGAAGAATCCACCTCTATACATTTTACTGACTTGACGTTTTTGTGTTGTCTTTATTTATTTATTTTTATTCATTCATTTTTGCCACATTTATTTAATCATTTATTTATTTTTTGCCACATTTGATATAGAAATCTCACAATCCCCATGCTGGGTGTCTGAAATTAGTGACATCTACTTTTTTAAGTCTTCCCAAATCCACCATTTAAGTAAAAAGGAAAGGATTTCTATTACCAAAACAAACATTTTCACCACACACGGATAATTAGCTCTAATAACACTTCACTGTACATCCATAATGAAAATTTTTTAACATGTGAATTGTTTTTCTTTCTTCTTTTAATTCACTTCAATACTTCGGGGGACTTTTAATAAGCACTAATAATGTGTAATCACAGTAATTAGAGAACAACATCAAAGCACCACAGCCTGCTATAAATACCTCGCAGAATAGCCCTCTGTGTGCTGCACCGATGCATCAGCGTGGAAAGCAGTGATTCACAGATAATGGCTCTCATCGGGGTTTTGGGGCGGCCTGTTGGAACTTTCTAGCACTAATTTGGGGTCAAACTCTCAGCGAGGCTGCAGCGCTGTGAGTCAATGCCTTTGTCATCGTCGTCATTATGATTGTCATCGTGTGCTGGCCAGAGGCAGAACACCTGTAAGCCGGTCCTCCTGCCCACCCCTCGACTTCTACTGGGCGGCTGAGGGTGACGCAGTGAGACCACGAGGAGGAGGAGGAGGATGGAGGGCAGAGCTTCACCTGCAGGAAGTGGTTTAGCCCAGTGCATGCAGAGTTTCAGGCAGGTGTTTGAGGTTTTCTTTTGGCGTGTGGACTGCGTGTGCCCTGGGCGACTGAAGAAGACACAACAAACACATAAATCTTACAAATGTACGTCTGTTTATTTACCTTATTTGTTTTAAATAAAAGTGTGAAGCAACAAGACAAAAACATTAACTGGTTTATATACTTTACCGCGTTCATCAGACCTGTACAGACATCTAAAATATGACATTTCAAACAAACGCAGAAGCAGAGACATGTATCTACAGAGAAGATAACTCTGCATAGCTCATAAATCTGACTGAGATTTGCCAAAAGTTGAAGTGAGGTAGAAAATTATGATCCCACATTGTCAGACGCCTGGAGCTCCGTCGTGAGTTATATTCACACAGCTCAGAATCGCTTAGATAAAACACAAACACGGGTCCAGTGTGCACTTTTAACCTGCACACGTGGACAAAGAGTTGGATTGAACTGGAGTAAATGTGGTCATTTTCTTTGATTAGCAATTAGGGAAAATAGGCAGCATGACTGAATCACTTGAAAGGGCTGGTGGAGCAAAGATGTGGCTAATTTAGACCCTGAAATAGTTCAGAAAGGCAATTTTACACTTGAAAGAATAGGAGAGTGTCAGCTTTTATAAATTAGAAAAAAAAACCAGAGTATGGTATGTTTATAAACCGAGCAGAATCTGAAAGAGGGCGTCCAGGGCTTCCCTCTCCCTCTGCACATGTGGAGATTTCCATAGACATTTCCATAAGAGCAACCGAAAAGCCCAGCTTCATTCTTCACACGATCACCCTGCATGCAGCGATGTACGTACGCCAGTGGTGCTTCCAGTGATTCCAGCTAAACACATTTAAACACTAACAACACACCTTTTATATGTAGCAGGAGCAACGTAAGTGCTTTCACCAGCAAAGAACTTTGAACGTTCTCCACAGCAGTCAGAGAGACAGACAGGTAGGCTCCTCCTAACTCATCCACAGCCCTGCAGGCAACACTTGATCAGAACATTTAAAATGTAAAGCAGCAGTAGAAAATGGCACAATAAATAGTCAAATGTGGGAGGATGGATTGGGGTTGGTTTGGTTTTGATGTGCTGGTTGAATCCAGTCCCTCCTTCCCAGAAAAAAGTGGGATTTCAGTGCATCCGGCAAAAGAAAGGCCGTCAAAAACACCTACAGTCGGCTGCTGCACGTCGACTCTGCAACGATTAGCCAGTAAAATCTTAGGGTTACATCGGTATTTTCCTCCCAAACTAACATGCAAATCGTAAATGAGATCTGCGGACGCTCGCTCTGATGTGAGATATTGCAGCGAACGTCTTGAAGCATCACACCCTGTCCGTTTTCGAGTCTAACGCTTTCTGTCTGGTTCACGCACTTTTGCAGGTGTACACCTCCTCCTCCCGGACGCACGTCTGACACTCCACGTGGCAGCACCAGCGCACCTGGCAGTGGCAGGAGAGGCTGGTGAGGCGCATGGCCGTGTTGTGGCCGCGTCCGCAGCACAGACTTTGACAGCTGGTGTCTTTGGTGCACGACCGGCCGCCCGTGCCCGGAGAGTAGCGCGATGGCCTGCAGAAGCTGGGGGAGTCCTCCAGGTAGACCAGGTCAGTGTTGCGGAGGCTCTGGCTGTGGCGGCGGTGGCCTGCCAGCTCCGTCTCTCCTGTGGCTGCGTTGGTGACGCTCAGCACTCTCATGGAGTTGTCGTAGCGGTACTTCAGCAGCCGGCCCGTGTCGTGGAAAGGCGACAGCTGCTTCCAGCAGGTTCGTACCGCACAAGACCCGGAGACGCCGTGACACTTGCAGGTCGTTTTCAGTCCGCTCTTCACTGCCTTTAAAAACATGGAGGGGAAGAAACAGAAATGTCAGACTTTTCAGGCTGATTCATTACCTCCTGTTATCTGTGAGGTCTATCTGAGACAGTTTCCTACAGGCTGGGTTGAGGCCTAAAGGTCTAAGGATACGCGCCCAACGCTCAGTCAAAAATGTGGACATAATGGATTGAGTGGGACTGCTCGGTTTGCCGTATTTCATTCACTTGGACAGCTCTTCCTATTATTCTTTCCTCCATGTGTTGAAACTGGCTCCGTCTCTTTCCCCAGGCGCCCGAGGCGAAGGCGACGAGCCGCTCAGACGAGGCTGGAGCTCTCCGCCCATGCTTCTGCTACATGCCCGCTCATGGAAAACATCCATAAGAATTTCTGTTCAAGAAGCCGTTTGCGACGCTCTCCTGGTTCTAGGTTAATAGTTCACCGAGCTTAACGGTCAGCGATGAGAGCGCAATCCGTCAGGCTGAGAGCTGCTGTCGTGGCGAAGGCCAGAGACAGGTCAAACCCCACAGAGCCAGAGGGCAGTGCTGGCTTGAAGAGTTCGGCTCAGTTCCTCCCTTTGCAGGTATGACAACCCCCCCCCCCCCCCCCCCCCCCCCCCCCCGTCTCCTTTCAGCCACACTGGTGTAAACCTGGACTGAGATGAGATAAGACCGAGCTCTTCCTGTTCCCCACCAGGCCCCGTCTAGGTGTGAGCTTACAGGACCTGCGCCCCCGAGGGCTTGCTTTCTCAGAGTGGTGGTTATGAACATTAGGTGGATTTATGAAGAGCTCGGAGATCCAGTTAGTAAAAAAAACAAGCTTGCTCGTATATTAAAAAAGGGGCCACGGTTATAATCGCTCTCTCCGACATGAGACCTTTAATTTTCTGTTGGCCCGCACAGCAAGCTTTATCATGCCTGAGAACACCTGGCTCCAGCGATCCCACAGCCATCTTGTCTCCTCGCTGCTCTGCCTCGCTCGCTGCACCTACGATACCCACCCAGACCAAACATGGCAGCAAATAAAAAGTGACGGGGGGTGGGGGTGGGGGTGGGGGGTGGGGGTTGTCTGACTGGAAACGAGGAAAACACACAGGTGGAGTGTAAGGTTTCGTGCCGCCTGATCTGGTTCTGCAGTACTTTGGCACACTTTGATCCGTTCAAATCTACTAACCCGAATCCCAACGTTGATGTTGTGGGCATCGATTTGAGCCCTCAGGTCCTTGCTGACCCTCTTCTGACCGAGGAACTTCTTGAGAAACTTGGTGCTATATTTCAGGTTGTCCCCGCAGACCCCCCACTGCCACGCTTCTCGATGCTGGATGCCGGGGGAGTCGTCGCACGTGCACCTCTCCATGCGGCCCGAGCTGCAGGCCTTGGCCAGAGCGTGGGTCAGAGCTGCAGAGGACACGGCCAGCAGGAAGGCGGTCTCTTTGAATGCTGAGAAAGAAGGAAAAGGATGTCAGAAGAGGATTATTAACTGAAGAATACAAAATGGACTTGTTTTGTGAATTTTTTTCACATCAACCAACAATCAAAAGCTTTTTTTACTCCAGTAAAAAAAAAAGCCATTAACTCAAATGGTTTACAAAAGCATCACCATGTTGTCATGGTTCACAACAACTGCAGCAGTCTCCCGAGCTTTCCTGTTTCACAGCTCCTCTTCTGACCTTTCCTTGTGGCCGTGCCCTGTTATTCACTCCACCCAGAGCCACCACCAGGGTATATTTTGACCCAATTAATTATTATTTTGACTAGGAAGGATTTTCCCAGATGAAAGTGGATGATCACACCACCCTTTTCCTCTGGGAACGGCCGTTTTCATCAGATAAAAATAACCACAGGGCTGAAGCCACACTCTCTTGGCGCTCTACTCCCTCATTACCTCTCTGCTGACCTGTCCACGTTCTCCCACACACTTACATCCATATGCATGAAACCGGGTAGATTTATGTGTGCGCTGCAGACCACATGTCATTTTGGGTCTGGTTCGATCAGCTGCATCAAGCAACTGGAAATTCAAGGATTTTTTAATTTGCATATTTGGTATTGATACAAATAAAAAGAGATGTGTAAGAGTGATGCCTTGGAATCTGCCTAAAGGTTTATTTGGTTATGATTGATACAAAATGCGTTTCTGTTATAAATCAGCTCCTGAAAATAAACCAAATGAATTAAAAATTAATCATTTAGATACAAGTTTTAAAACAATAAATGAATAAATGTGTTTAAGCTGGTTCGGGGATCCTCAGACAAACAGAGTCAGAACATCTTTATTTGTCCAGCTGTTAGACAAACATGATTTATTTTTTACTCACATCTGTAGATAGTTTATTAAGATAATGCCAGACAGAGAAGTTTTGCTCCAATCCTCCAGTTCTGACCTCCTTTTTTGGTGTAATATTTTTATTATAAGCGTCGGAACCAACCCCGGGACCTGCGCCTGCTCACTAACACGGGCTAAATGAACTCACCTCTTTTTAGGAGGCTCCCTCGGCCATCCAGGCTGCAGTTCCAGCGCTCGTTCCTGAACTGATAGCGACACTCCAGCAGGCTGAGGCGCACCGACTCCCGGAGCGTCTCGGCCAACCCGGGCTCCCTGCGGCACATCCTCTTCTGCCGCCGGGTCAAGCTCATCTGCTCGCACTGCTTCAGGTGGGCCTTCCCTGTTGGAGCCTCATTGGACAGCGGACCCGGTAAAAACACCAGGGGCTCCCGACCTGTCAGCCTGCATGAAGGAACCAGAAATGAGAAATGTGCCTTTTATATTGTCTTAGTGGGAATTAGTGAGTCCGTCCATAAAAAATCTAAATAGTCCATCATCCTGCCGAAGCGTTTAGGTGCGTAAAAAGGGCCTCGCAAGTCCACTGATGTGATTTCAAATCTTTTACTGTTATAATTTAAATCTAAATAATTAATGCAGACAGTTTTCTTTAATTACCAAGTTTTCCCAGCACACTAATACACTTTTGGGGACTTTTACGCACGAAGGAAATAAAAAAACGAGAAAATGATATTTCAATGCACGAAAATAACTAAGCCAACTGACGAATTTTATGTGACTGAATAAAAAGCTGATGTCTGACCCAAAATACGCTGCAGCGTGCGTGAGGAGGATGCAAAGTGCAACGATTCGCAATAGGCAGGCGGTCCTTGGGAGCCTGGAGCGCATTGTGCCGGGTTGGCGCTGTTCCTCATTGCGCTGATTCTTCAATGGAGAAAGTCCGTGCCGTGCGGTCGGCGCTTCTCTTTAAGGGGCCCCACATGCACAGCACTGACTCTGCAGGCGATGCGCATGGCTCAGTGGTCCGCGGGGAGGCTGGGCCGGTTGGAAGCATCCTCCTCCGCACCCTCCCACTACTACACCACACCAGGTGCACAACTTAATAGAAACACTAGAGGAAATCAGGATTGGTTAAACTTTATGTGGTCATCATCTCTTATTCTCTGTTTTAAAAGTCAGAACAACGGAAATATATGTATGTGTTTAACATGACACAGCCTTCCCACTCAAATATATGTATATTTATTCTCAATAACAGAAACATAGTGAAAAGTGCACAAGGACTTGTTTAACTGTCCTACGACCTAATTTTAAAACGTGCTATAGGCCTGTTTGTTTATTTCTGTATGGGTCATAATATATTACATCATTAAATTGCATCTAATCGCATAATTGATAAAAAGAACAACAGTCGGAGAGCGGGAGAGGTGAGAAAAGTGGATTTACATCATATTCCAGTCAGGATTGCAGCGCCATCTGCTGGACAACAGCAACACACAACAGCCAACGCGACAGAGATCATATAGAATAGAATAGAATAGAATAGAAAATAGAATAGAATAGAATAGAATAATCCCACTGTGGTGAAACTCATTTGTTACAGCAGCACACACACTTGGAGAAAAGGAAGAAAAAAAAGATTACATCAGAGTCAGAATCTTTTTCTATTTCCAGGTGAGCGTCTCACATTAGTAGGACTTTGCTTCCGTGGAATGGTAAACACATACAAGTGAAAAATAAGATCCATCAAAAAAGATTATGAATAATAAACATAAAAACATAAGCTGTCCGTTGCAGATCTGTTAAAATGGAGGTTAGCCTGATCTGATCAGCCTTCAAGTGTGTGTGTGTGTGTGTGTGTGTGTGTGCGTGCGTGCGTGCGTGCGTGTGTGTGTGTGTGTGTGTGTGTGTGTGTGTGTGTGTGTGTGTGTGTGTGTGTGCTTGAATAACATTAAAAATAGCACAAGTTTTCAGTTTTAATATTACGGGTCAAAATAGCCTCTTTGTGGTATGCTCGCTCTTTTTGTAAAATGCGGAGTAAACAACGGGAACTAGCTTTGAGCACAAATTGCTCCAACAACACATCATCTTTCCCACACAGCAGGAGAGATGTGAACCAAATGATCACCGCTTTCCTGCTTAACGGTCACAGTGGAGTCTTTGACAGCTCAAAGCTTTGCAAACCCTCAGAGTCAGATTTCTCATCTGTATTTCCTTTGTTCTGTGGGGCGGACACAGGTGGATGCGGAGGGTGAATTGAATTTAATAAACTAACTGTCGCTTATTTTCACGCTATTTGACTACAAACCACATGGTGGCGCAGATCAGAGGTTTCAATGTTTGCAGCTACATTGAAATACAAAGAAGAAGAGGAAAAACTGAAAACGATAACGATGATGACGAAGAAGGAGAGGCCGCCGGTGTTTTGCTGAAAAAATGTTCCATGCCGTGGAAAGCCCATTTGTACGTTATGAAAGATATGATTTGTCATAAGTGTAATTCTCAGTTATCACTTCTAACCTATGATGCATTTTACGTTCTAAAAATATTTGAACTGTTTAACTTTTTTAGTTTTAAAACGTTCAATAATCAATTCATTCTCTCGTTTGCAAGTGTCAGGGTTTATGCATCTAATCCAGATTTAAAGCAGATAGTATGATGTTATAAATACTCACCTGCATTTTGAATGTCCAAGGGTTAGATATTCCAGTGCAGAATCTATAATTTAGATTCACAAATCCAAGTTTAAACCAGCCAGGCACGCATCTCCACCACAGCTGAATTATACCAAATAAACAGACTTTCTGCTAGAACAAGGTGGTTCAAAGCAAGAGTGTTATCAGAAAAGTGGGTGTGCACAACGGAGAGGTGGTATTAACGAGTTAGTTCACTAAAAGTATTAAATGATCTAAAACACCTAACAGGCTTGTGTAAGGAAATATAAGACATAGAGGTGGTGAAGTTTTATGAGGAAGTTATAGTAGCAGGAACTCAGCCTGTTAGCAAAAAGAGAATGGATTATATTTTTTTGTTTGTTGTGTTCGTTCCTTTCGTTCAGCGCTCTGGACCAGCAGGTGGCGCTAACGCAGTCAAGCTAGCTGCTATCGGAAGCTTTAAAAGTGACAGAAGAAGAAGGACACACACACACACACACACACACACACACACACACACACACACACACACACACACACACACACACACACACACACACACACACACACACACACACACACACACACACTCTCTCTCTCTCTCCTCTCTCTCTCTCTCTCTCTCTCTCTCTCTCTCTCTCTCTCTCTCTCTCTCTCTCTCTCTCTCTCTCTCTCTCTCTTTTACGGAAGGGGTACTTTTTTCGACACATCACCATCAAGCGCCATTTTGCTGTTGAACAAAACCAGCGAAGGCGGATCGAGGACTAGCATCAAAGGTATAACTTCTATTTAGGAACATTAAATATCATTCTCAAGCCTTCATTTAACGTTTAATTTAGAGCAAATTACGAAGTATTCGCCGACATTCCCACGAATATCGTTGCTTTTGATGAGTTTCATAGGTTTGAAAGCCTGGTTTAAAACTTCGCTAACAGTTTCCGTAACTTCAGCAAACACCCGGGCGTCATTCCTCGTGTTTTACTCGAAACCAGCATTTAACTGGTCTCAGTGTGTGTTTAAGTAGCTGTTCTCATTTTGAACGTGGAGCTTTGTGAATTGAATTCCAACGTAAATCTGCCGGTTGTGATTCATTGAAGCTAGCAGGCTAACGCGTCCGCGAGCTGTCACAGCCTCTCATTCATTGTCTCTGCCTACACGTTCATTCCTAACATAAAGGGTGTTTCGTCTTTTCTAGGACTAGCTTTACGTGATATTTAGTATTTAAGGTAACTCACAGCAAAGTAATTGTTAGATGAGAATGATTATTATGAAAGCTCAGCATTTCTCTACGTGGGTGTCGGTCAGCTGACGGCGCTTAACGTATGAATGAGTGAAGGCAATGTGACTGATTTATTATCGATGCACGCAGTTTGTGAGCCTTGTCAAATAATCTGGTACATTTACAAGAACTGTGAGGCTTCAGCGATCAGAAATGCTGGTCCAGTTCAAGTAAAACGGGACAGAGACCCAAAGCATCGATGTACCTGAAGTCAAAGCTCGTCCAGTGCTTAGCTTTTTTTTTTTTTTTTTTTTTTTTTTTTCAAAATTTCCTAAAGTATATAACCTTGGCTTAAATGTAACACAAACAGCACCATTAAATGTAATAATTAAGATTGGGCCACAGCTTTTCATTTATTGATGGTAACATTTGTTCAGTTCATTGTGATTACTTTGGTAATTCTTCAAACAGGATTGTGTAGCTCTGTTTTTTTCAACAGGGTCCATCTGGTGTTTGAAATCCTTGAAAAATCTTTCAATTTTAAGCTTTTAAAAGTGCTTGGATTAGAATTAAGGGCTTGGAACGGCTAGAAAACTCAACTAAAGCAGGATAACTTTTAATTAACATTCTCTTTTAGGGCTTTACTGTCCACATGTGTAAATCATCACTGGTTTGAAGTGCTTGGAAATCTTCAAAACTCACCTTTGAAATGCTCAAAGTGCTTGAATTTGATTGAGCTCCCAAACCTTGTTTTAGTTTGATTTCAATCTTTAAACTTCGACTTTGCAATTTAATGGTCACGTTGATTACCAGGAATAAGTATCTGTGTACGTCGTTGTTTATTATTATTGTTATTATCAACTCATATTCACAAACAGAAAACACTTTTTAGACTTTAGCTTTGCACAACACCTTTTTCCTGATGTTTTAAATGTATATAAAACGACAAACATCGATTTCATCAAATTAAAGAGGGAATTCTCACTTCTTGTTACCTTCTGTGATTATTAAACAGACGACTGATCCATGGATGTCTGTTCTGTTTCATCCATTGAAGTCTGTAGCTTGTATAACCTGCATCATTAAAACCAAACTTTTCAGCTTCGTTGTCAGCAGCTGAACTCGTGTGAAAGCTAAACATCCTCCAGAGAGCTACAGTCGATACCAGCTTGCCATTATTTCTGTAACACACCTCAGGGTGCTCCCAGCTTTATTAAAGTGTTTTGTTTTACTTTGTAATGGATCAGCCAGGCCCTTTAGCCTCGTATTACATAACTGGTTTTACATCATAGGATTGTGGTTGACAGCCGTCATCGGGTTTGGAAGCCCTCACCTGCTCACGCTAACCAAACAACCATGATGCAGTGTGTGCTTTCAGGAAGCTCAGCGGTGTTGTGAAAGCATACGTTTCCCACCGGTGTTGGTCTGTTGTGTTACCAGGATGTAACGTCCAAACAGGATTTTTTTCCCCTATGTTTTATTTTCTGTCTAGCAACATTTTAAACTGGATGTGTAGTTGGTGTTTGAACGCAGCTTCTTATCTGAGTTTATGTTTCTGACACTCGGCTTCAGCTGTTGGTCATGACAACACATCGTAGCAACAGACCTGTTGTTTTTATGCTTTTGGTGCAGCATGCATGAGTTTTCTGGCTGTTTGCAAAATCAAATATTTCAGTTTTTTCCCACAAGTCAGTTGGACCAAAGTTGCGCGTATTTCAATAATTCCCATCTTGATACTGGTCGTCTAAGGGCTCGGTTCCCCTCCCAGCGCGTCCGCTCTGAGGATGTTTTGCAGTCGGCAAACGAAATGTTAGCAAGATAAAGAGAAACCTTTCCTGTGTTTAAAAACAAAAAACAAAAATGGAATTAGAAACTAGACACAGTAAGAATACACCAAAGATGGTCAGGGCAAGGTTCCTTGGCATTGAGAAACACCCAGTGTGTGTGTGTGTGTGTGTGTGTGTGTGTGTGTGTGTGTGTGAACCTTCTCAGTAGATTTGACTGATTTGGTCCAAGAACATTGTAACATTTGTGAAACAAATTCTTCATCCTTGATAAATAAATATGCTTAGATGTTTTGTTGTTTTGCAGCAGGCTGTAATTTATGAAATGTTTTACAAAACCCATTTGTTTACTAAATGTTTATTTTACGATGCCTTGTTTCTGTGAAAGCTGCTCTAGATAAACAACCTTTGGGTTTTCTGTAGCATGAATGAAAAAGGCTCATTCCCGTGTTGTAGACGGGAGAATTGAGCTTCATTTGTTCATTGTTCTTTATCTGTGTCGCATTCTTCACTTTCACAATAACCTGGAAAAACAAGCTGATGCATGCTGGTGCCTTTTTGCACACAGAGTATGAAGACTTTCCCAAGGAAAAAGCAACACAACTGGTGTTAAATGGTGGCTGTATGATTGATCACTGGGCAAGAAATAAATGTGTGATATATATGTATATATATATATATATATATTTTTTTTAGGTGATATGGCAAGTCTTACATTAATATACTCATGAAACTTCAAACATTTTATCAATCCAAGTAAAAAATGTTTTGTTTTTGTGTCAGAAGGAAATAATGAGACATAATAGTTATGTCACCTTGATGTGGAAGGAACATGTATGCTCCTTTTTTTTTTGTCTTTTTCTCATGATTTTCAGGAAGTTTGATTTTATAAAATGCTGATTTGTTAATCTTTCAGTGTTTAAGCTGTTCATGCAGCCAAAACAAAGTTTCTGTGTTACATATTATTTATTTTTACGTTTTTTAAATTCAGCATGTCAAGTTTCTGGCTTTAGGTTGTATCGAATAGTTTTTATTTTGTCTGAATAGGTATTTTGAACCCATGTATGATCTGAGTACAACCCAGTACTGGATGTTTAGTCCGGTAAAGTGCTGCTTTCTGCTTCATTTGATTAGTTTTCCAAATGAAACCCAACACAGGTGATGCGTGGTGGTATGAATGTTGTTAAAACCAATGCTGCAGACCCGTATGACACAATAGGCCCCAGCCTTACTGAGTTAAAGGTTTAACATGGCACCACGGACACTTGAAAGGCTTTTTGTTGTTTGGTGATTGTAGAAGTAACAGGTGTGCAGGTTTTACACCTCCAGCCTTTGGGTGGAGTCTGTCGGTTAACGCGGAGGAGTGAACCAGATGAAACTCTTTCATGAGTGGGTGCTGCTGACTTGCGGTGGAGTTTTGAGATAAAAACAAAGATTTTGATGTTTCTACAGAACGATGTTTCCTGCTCAAAGAGTGAATGCTGCTTCATCTGAATGTGTGTTTATTTTGCAGCTAAATGCTTTAAGGGAAATAGTTTCTGCTGCAAGTAGCAGAAACGACAGAACTGCTGACCAAACCAATACTGGAAATGACCTCAGGCAGATTTCTTTATTCTGTTTAGTAATTGAAACATAAATTGGGCAAGGTGGTATTTGGTGTTGAGTTTAAAGTCTTTATAGTTGAGCCCCTCTAGTCAATAACCTAACTACTCTGTGTTTATCCCTACAGACACACCAAGATGGGGAACTTTGCAAGTCTCTTTAAAGGACTGTTTGGCAAGAAAGAGATGAGGATTCTGATGGTCGGACTAGATGCTGCTGGAAAGACCACCATTCTGTACAAGCTCAAACTGGGAGAGATCGTTACCACCATCCCTACCATTGGTGAACTGCTTTATTAGCAGGGTTCAAAGATGATCACCAGCTGATATTAGCTACTTTGAATATGCATAATGTCCCTTTCTCTCTCTCTTTTTGTAGGTTTTAATGTTGAGACTGTAGAGTTCAAGAATATCAGTTTCACGGTGTGGGATGTGGGTGGTCAGGACAAGATCCGGCCACTCTGGAGGCATTATTTCCAAAACACACAAGGTAACATATCTGGTCCTTCCACTCGGTTGTTATGAAAATGGCCTCATCCTCCTCTACATCCCATTAAGCGCCTGTTCTCTGTCTCCAGGTCTTATCTTTGTAGTGGACAGTAACGACAGAGAGCGAATCGGGGAAGCCAAGGAGGAGCTGATGCGAATGTTGGCTGAGGATGAGCTGAGGGATGCTGTGCTGCTTGTGTTCGCTAACAAACAGGTACGTTTGTGTTGGCGTTCATAAAAGCACCTGGGCTTGCTGCTCGATAAGTGTAGACTTGTTTACATGGAGAACACCCAGGTCAGTATTTCAGAGGGCTGGAACACAAATGACATCACTCACACTGCAATGGTCAGTTTTTTTGAATGCAGGGTCATTGGTGTAGGAAGTCTCACCTGGGAAGGTTTTTAAGAATCGTGTCCTTTAGTGCAAGGTAGGGATGCTGATCCAATCACGTGATGGGAAATCTGGTCCAATCACGTGATTTTCACCGGATTGGAGTCAGGTGGGAAAGATCGGATTTAACCATATATATATATATATATATATATATATATATATATATATATATATATATATATATATATATATATATATATATATATATATATATATATATATATAACCCGAAACCTGCTCAGTTTGCTGCTACTGTTCGGATAAGCCAGCCGGCACTAAAAGATTTGTTAAACAGTTTGTCTACAACAGCCAAAATGGCAAGATCGAAGTTTGTTAATCAATCAGTCAAACTTTATTTATAAAACGCTTTTCATACAAAAAAATGTAACTCGAAGTGCTTTACAGATTAAAAAGATCCCACAAATGTCTTTGACAATTAACCCCCTCAACCCAGTGATCCATATACCCACATGCACACAAAGCACACTGGAGCACCTAAGTAAACACTGGGCTGAGCTCAGATATGTAAGGAAACACAAGGAATAATGCTGTAAATCCTCTAATACAGGCCTGGGCCTTTATTTACCCAAGCACATCCTAGTAAGTATTCTATTTGGTGAGAGATAAACTTTATTGTATTTATCCTAGTGAATTTATAATTAAACAGGTAAACTAGTAGTAGCGTATTCAATGTCAAAGAAAGTCAAATGTTATCAGGAGAGGGAGAATGTTTAAATGGTGAGCAGCAGTGTTTTTAGCAGATTGTAGATGAAAGTAGTCGAGTGTGGAAAGTGGTCAGTGTGTCCTCCAGCAGTCTAAGCCTATAGCAGCATAACTACAGCGATAACTCTGGATAACCTAGCCTTTTAGATGGAGGCATGTTGGAGGCTGGGCAAGGGCAATCTGTCTTTGATCTGATGTTATAATTTCCTCTCTAATGTATTATTCATGTTGTCTCTGCCCTGCCAGGACTTGCCGAATGCCATGAATGCAGCCGAGATCACGGACAAGCTTGCCCTGCACTCCCTCCGCCATCGTAACTGGTATATCCAGGCCACATGTGCTACTAGTGGAGACGGGCTCTATGAGGGTCTGGACTGGCTTTCAAGCCAGCTAAAGCACGCTAAATGATCCACCCCCCATCTGTCGGCCATGTCTGCAGTGTTTTGGGGGCAGCACTGGCCTCGGTCCCACCCTCTCCTCGCCTTTTCCGTTTCTTCTGAGTAATTCTGGACCCGTGGCCAGTGCTGCTCAGCATCCATGTACTGTATGTGTGTGTTTGGAGAAGTAACGTTGAGTGTGTGTGAGAGTTGTAATGTGTGTGTGTTGAGCTAAGTGGGAGCAGCCCTGCTGTGCCTTGAACACGGTTAGCTCTCAGTCAACCCATTCCTCCGGTGTCGGCACGTCCTACGGTGCTGGTTTCCACAAGGCTAAAAGCAAAGAACGGTCCTGAGTGCTCTGTGTCTTCAAAACGAATGTTTCTAAACAAACCAAATGGCAACAAATCAGTTTTTACAGTTTCTAGGTACATTAAAACCTTATGGTATGGCTCCTTTCACCCTCCAAAGCTCTAACATCCGGTCAGTGTTTAATTATTAGTGTTGCGTTCTTGTGTGATCAAACGATGCATACAACTTAAAATGTTTAGTCATGAAGCTGCAGGTGTTTGATCAAAATAATTCATATTTGGCACTTATGCATGTGGCTAAGTTCCACATGTTAATGGTTTTGATCCAGATCAGTCGTGGCTGAACGTTTTTGCTTTATTATTCCTAAATAGATTTGTGTTTTTCCCAAATGAAAAAGGTCACGAGATCCAGTCTGGATCTGGTAAAGGCAATAAATGTAGTTGTGCATGTTTACATATTTGGAGGAGTGTAACTATTGCATGGTGTGTTTGTATCGCTGAAGCCTGACCGGGCTTCAGATACACTCGGTTCATTGTTACAACCAGTTGCTCCCACTCTCGCTCTTTATTTCCTTTGGGGGGGGGGGGGGGGGGGGGGGGGTTGTTACCAGGTGTGTTGTCCTTTTATGGATGAAATACTCTTGGGACCAAATGATTGACTTCAGAAAGGCGTTGTTGTGTTGAGTTTTAGATTTGTCTGCAGAAAAGGCAGCAGCCAGCTTTTGTGTTCATGCTTATGTCCCCGACGCCGTTGCTGTGATCGATGGCGTGTTTTCAATCTGAGGTGTTTAAAACAGCCTTATAAATGCATATGTAGAGCTCCAGGCTTTGTGCTTCAGGTGGGGGTGCGTCCCCTGTTTGGTATTTACACGACATTATACCATTTGTACAAACACATCGCAACATGTGCATGTGTGAAGGCAGCTGTTTTATCCGTCAGCTGTTGCAGTAAACACACACACACACACACACACACACACACACACACACACACACACCCACACCCACCCCGACTCTCTCTGTTTCTCTACACCAGCAGATCTAAGAATGTTGCTCCAGGGTAACCAGAATAGTTTTCCTCACACCTTTTTTCCCAGAACCAGAACCCAGTCTACAACAGTTCCCGCTGAGTGAGGATGGCTGCACACTTAGTTTTCACTGACCTCTACAGGGAGCTGCAAGTTCCCAATTTTGTTTTCTATAACTGGACATTTTTCTTTGAAAGTTGTAATGGAATGACTAATCTTTGACCTTGTTATTTTATTCATTGAATTAATAAAGTATTGATCAATTAAAAGAAACAAGTCTGTTAGAAGTGTTTTAACGTGACATTTTCTATCATCCTTTGGCCAGATGTGAAGCTTTAATTTGCCAGATCACTTGTGTACAGATGACACGTGTGCATATGTATTTCTTTCTTTTCTTTTAATGCCTTTTAAAACTCATCATGTAACCTCTGATAAATGCACTATAATAAAAAGAATATCTATTGTATGCTACTGGACTAAATGATTTTGATAGGATTTAGCAGAGTTTTACTCTTAATGATGAATCCAACACTTAACTTTTTCATCCACGAGCCATATAAACCTTTATATTGATATCTAATAAAGGGATTAATACCTAAAGGTGCTGTTTAACATGTAGAGCTGAGTTGCACTTCTTCAGTGACGCCACTGGAGGGCAGTAAAGATATTAACATAAAAATTTTACGTGTGAATTGTACCTTTAAAAGCTGTTGCAGGACAGGTTTACTATATATACTAAATATATTTAAATGGTTACCAGATCTGCCCATTACACTTTCATTTTCTGTATCATTTTAAACTTTGGTGGCAAATTCTTCATAGAGGTGTTGACCTGGCCTTGCTAGACCGGCAAGGACCCATACTCGTAAGCATCCTACCCGTGGATTCAGACACCCACAGTTGTGTTTCTGACGTCCCTTACTTGAAGCAGAGTTTTCAGCCGCATTCCAAAAAGCATGTGATAAGAGAGCTGAAAGACTAGTAGCATAAGCAGCTGGTGTACCTGGCGTGACAGTGGTCACTGCGGGTCCACAGTCCAACAGAACATTCACAGGCAAAAGGGGCTCTCTGCCATGCACCACAAAGAAAGGAGAAAAGACAGTGCTGGAATGAACACTGGAGTTATAAGCCATTTCAAACTGTGACAGATACTGGTCCCATTCACTTCCTTCCTGTGCAATGAATTTAGAAAGCTGGTCTTTCAAAGTTCGGTTTAGTCTCTTAACCATGCCATCCGACTGGGCATGGTATGGTGACATCCGAGTTTTCGTGATACCAAGTCTGGTGCAAAGATGTTTGATGAGGCCAGATTCAAACTGACGGCCTTGATCAATAAGAATGGATTCAGGGATTCCATGTTGTCTGATATAGTCCTCAAAGATACTGTAGCGGGCCAGGGCTGTTCGGGGTTTGTTCTGTTATTACAGTTATGTGCTTGTTGTCATGTTGTGGTGACGGGTGACGCACTCTCTCGGCGACTGCTTTTCCGATGAGAGCACGCCCTTTTTTTTTGTTGTTGCTGTGGCCGTGCTGAGGAGTGTAAGATTAAACGGGTGCTCCCAAAGAAACCTGTCTCTTCCGTGACTGAGCTCACCACATTGGTGTCAGAAGTGGGATACTCACCCTTGCCATAATGGAGAGAGACATTCGGAGGCTGGAGCAAGCTATCGAGGAGAACATTACCCGCCTGGAAAGCTGGCGATTGAAGAGAGAGGATGTGAGCGGCCATGTAAGCTCCCCGATGGCGCGAGCGCACCGAGGCGGCGTCCCGCCGCGACCGATGCTAGGGCAATGCTTGATGGGCTGCCTCCATCGGCCGACACACGGGCCCCCGACAGCGAGCAGTGATGCCTGCAACGCCAGCTAAAGTACCGAAGTATAACGGGCTAACCCCGCTAGAGCCCTACCTCTCACAAGTACGGCTAGCCGCGAGACATAATGGCTGGAGCGACGGTGAGGCTGCTACATACCTAGCGCTAGCGTTGGAAGGAGATGCACTGCAGGTACTCCTCGACCTAGCCGCGTCAGAGCAGCATGAGCTCCTGGCCCTCACCACAGCACTCGAGAGGCGATTTGGGCAGCGGCACTCCACTGATCAGAGCAGGGAGCAGCTGACCAACCGGAGCCGTAGGCCGGGGAAGAGCCTGGGCACCTTTGCAGCAGATGTGTTGCTGTATGCTCGTCGTGGCTTCCCAGAGTTCCCAGCAGCAGCCCGGGAGGAGCTTAGCCTGCATGCTTTCCTGCGAGGACTTTTCCCAGCGCGACTGCGCCAACACGTCCGCCTGGCCATGCCTCAGACTCTCAGTGAGGCACTCCTTCAGGCTGAAAGGGCCAAGCTGGTGCTCGCCTCGCCACCCCACCAGCAGGTGCCGCCCCCCAAGCTACCCTCAAATCAGAGCCGCAGACTGTGACGGGGAGGGGGCGGTCGCAGAGGTATGTCAGCTGCGGCCCTCGGTGCCTCGGAGGCGTCCTCGTCGTCCCACTGACCGCTGTTACCGGTGCGATGAGCCTGGCCACGTGGCGCGTGACTGCCCGGCACCTGCCCCGACGGTCAGAACTACGGAGCCTCCGGGAAACGGGGTGGGAGTGGTGTAGTGAGGGGACCACCGCCCCAGCTTTCTGTCCCCCTCCAAGGACGATGCACGGTGGTGGGCCGGGTTGGGCACCTCAAGGGACTCTACCTGAGCTGCTGCATTGAGGGCCAGCCATGCCGGACCCTGGTGGACACGGGGTCTACCATCTCCCTACGACCTGGCGTGCTCCCTGGAACGTCCGTGTTGTTGGTGAAGGGTTGGACGCCTACCGACACCCAGCTGATGACAGTGACGGGAGAGAGAACTGATATGCGGGGGAAGAAACCGTTGCAGATCCGAGTGAGGGAACTGGAGCCGATTCACGACTTCTGGCTGGCTGACCAGTGCATCATCGGCCTTGATCTGCTGACCCGCTGGGGGGCCTGCGTCGACACCACAAAGCGGGCTATCACTCTTGGCACAGAGACTCTCGCCCTCCAGTGCGGGCAAAAGCAGGGAGCGGAGGGGACCAGAGACAGGCGTCAGGCAGCTGCCGCTCAGCAGATTTTGGGTGCCAGTGGTTCCGGGTCATCTCTACTCACCTCAAGCCCGGCCCCTCACCCCAACAAATCTCCCTCGACTGAGACAACCGAGGCTGTTGGTGACCTGTGGCAGCACAGCAGCTTAGGTCTCAACGGTGATCAGCGCCAGCGGTTGACGTGCCTTCTGGATGAGAATGTGGACATCTTTGCCGCCAGTGACAAAGACTGCAGGTAGACAGGGCTGGTCCAGCACACTATCGACACCGGCTCTGCCCAACCCATCCGTCTACGCCCACACCGGCTGCTCCTCTCAAAACGGCAGGTGGCGGAGGAAAAGATCTGTGAGATGTCTGCGGCTGGGGTGATCGAGCCATCCAACAGCCCATGGGCGGCACCCGTGGTCCTGGTGGGGAAGAAGGATGGCAGCCCGAGGTTCTGCGTGGACTTTCGCCGTCTCAACGCATTCACCAAGAAGGACTCGTACCCGCTTCCACGGATCGACGAGGCCCTAGATTACGTCTGCGGCTCCAGCTGGTTCAGCTCTCTTGACCTATGCAGTGGTTACTGGCAGGTGGAGCTAGCTCCTGAAGCAAGGTCTAAGACTGCATTCACCATTGGACAGGGGCTGTGGCAGTTCAGGGTCATGCCCTTTGGGCTTTTCAATGCGCCAGCGACGTTTGAGAGGCTGATGGAGAGGGTGCTCGTGAACGTCCCTCATAGCCACTGTGTTGTGTACCTGGATGACCTGTTGGTACACGGTGGCGACTTCAACAGTGCACTGTCCCACCTGAGCGAGGTCATCGTGCCATCCGTCGAGCCGGGCTGCGGCTCAACCCTGCGAAGTGCCGGCTGTTGACGAAAGAGACTACATTCTTAGGCCATGTGATCAGCGCTCAGGGTATCGCCACCGATCCCGCTAAGGTGGCGGCAGTCCGGAATTGGCCGACCCCCTCGGACGTCAAAGAACTGCGGAGCTTCCTGGGCCTAGCCTCCTACTACCGTCGGTTCATTAAGGGGTTCGCGACGACAGCCAGCCCCCTCCACCGCTTAACCGACAAGGGCCAGCCGTATGGCTGGAGTGATGCCTGCACTGCGGCATTCGCACAGCTGAAGGAGGCCCTCACCAGAGCCCTAGTCCTGGCCTACCCTGACACCCGGCAACCCTTCATTGTGGACACTGACGCTAGCAATGTAGGAGTCGGGGCGGTCCTTTCTCAGCAGGACGATGCTGGAGAACGAGTGGTGGCATACTTCAGCCGAGCACTGGGGCGAGCCGAGAGGAACTACTGTGTGACCCGGCGGGAGCTGCTGGCCGTGGTGCTAGCAGTGCGGCACTTCCAGCCATATCTGCACGGCTGCCTGTTCCTCCTGCGCACAGACCATGCATCTCTGACTTGGCTCCTGAACTTCAAACACCCAGAGGGTCAGGTGGCCCGCTGGCTGGAGGTCCTTCAGGGTTACGACTTTGAGATCCAGCATCGGGCAGGTCGACAGCATGGCAACGCTGATGCCCTTTCCAGAAGGCCCTGCATGGCCGTCGAGTGCCGCTACTGAGTGGGTCCAGGAGGCGCAGGGGGTGGTTGCTGCTCAGGCCACAGCCAGCGGAGGGGGGTGGCTCCCATTGGCCCCGCAGCAGCTGAAGCGGGAGCAGGAGGCTGATGCGATGCTGGTGCAGGTGGGGGCCTGGCTGGAGGCGGCGCAATGCCCCGACTGGACGGGGGTGACGGGACAGGAGCCCGAAGTGAAGGCCTACTACTCCCAGTACAACAACCTGGAGACCCACAACGGCCTCCTGTACCGGCGATGTCGGGCCCCCGGGCAGGGCAGAGATCTCCTGCAGCTGTTGGTGCCTCGGTCGCTGCGGTCGCAGGTGCTCGAGCTTGTCCACGGCTCGGTGGGGGCCGGCCACTATGGGAATGCCAAAACTCTCCGCCGTCTCAGAGGACGGTTCTACTGGCCTGGCTGTCGACGGGATGTGGAGCTTCATGTGCACTGTTGTGACACCTGCATGGCACAGAAAGGCCCAATTCAACGCTCCACTGCCCCTCTTCAACAGTACCTGGTGGGGGCCCCGATGGAGAGAGTGTGAGTGGATGTCCTAGGGCCTTTCCCTGTTACGGAGTCAGGGAATCGGTACCTGTTAGTGGCCATTATTTCACAAAGTTGCCGGAGGCCTACGCTGTGCCGGACCAGAGTGCGTCGACGACGGCGGAGAAGCTGGTAGAGGAGATGTTCACCCGGTTTGGAAGGATGTCAAGATATGGTAAGGCAGATTAAAAATGGTTTACAGCAGACTTCGCGTCTCCTGTGATGGATAATCTGTAGATAGAAGTACAGCCAGGTGAGCTTGAGGTCAGCTTGACCCAGCTGAGGAAGTGTGACTTTTGGGTCACAAATGAGACCATTACATATTGCTACAATAGGAACACAGTCCGATGAAGGCCGTCACCTCTGTAACTGTCCTGGGCGTAGGCCACCCCTACACTTTGTCCACATTCCTAGCATCTGGCTGGAGGCCACGGCAGGAAATTACATGTCCTAAAAAGGTAACTTGACGCTGTGCCAGATGACATTTCCTGGCCTTCAACTTGAGACCCGCTGAGCGAAATCGGTCAGACTTCTCGCAGACTCTGAAGATGATCTGTAAAAGAGCGACTGAAGACAAGGACATCATCCAAGTAAATCAAACAATCTTTCCAATGTAGACCGTGGAGCACCAACTCCATAAGTCTCTGAAATGTTGGGGGAGCATTCATTAAACGCATTGGCATGACTGAACTGAAACAGTCTGCTACCTGTACTGAATGCTGTGTTTTCCCTATCACAAGGGTCTAGTTCAACCTGCCAGTATCCGTTGGATAGGTCCATGGTACTGAACCAGCAGGCACCCGAAAGGCAGTCCAGTGCATCAGCAGGATGTGGCAAAGGATATGAGTCCTTTACAGTAGCTGCATTCAACTTCCTATAATCTATGCAGAATCTGAAGTCACCATCTTTCTTTCTCACCAGAACTATCGGCGAAGACCAGGGGCTGCAGCTCTCCTCGATGATGTCACGGGAGAGGAGGTCCTGCACCTGCCTGTCTATCTCTGCTCGGATGTTGGGTGAAGTTCTGTACGCTTGTTGTTCGATGGGGGAGTGTCCCTGTTCGGATACTGTGTCTCACTACATTGGTGCGCCCATAGTCTTGATCATGACCACTGAAGACGTCACTGTACGTCTGCAAGAGAGATTGTAGTTGTCGTCGCTGAATGATCCAGGTGAATCTCAGGTGGACATGTTACCGGTGTGGGGGTGTCCGTCGTCTGAACCACACCTATGGTGGGCCCCACTACGTATTAGTCATCGTGGTCATCTTTCCCTATGGGATAAAAATCACCTAGGAGGGTGTCAGGAGGTACTTGGATGTTAGTTGTCGTAGGATTCATTACCCTGATGTAGGCCAAGCCGGTCTGTACTTGAGTTAATGTGCGTGCTGCTAGCAGTCCGTGATGGCTCAGTAAACTGGGCTCCAGAACACCTGTGTATTCTGTTTCAAGATCAGGTACTCCTATTGAGGGTTGAACCTTAGCCAAAACTGTCATTTGTGATCTAGCAGGTACGTTATTGGAGATAGAGTGACAGCACTACAGCTCAAAGGGGCAGTCTCTGTGGTGCATAAAGAGGTACAACACTATGATTTTCCACTTTACATACACCCTGTGTCAAGTCCAGAACCGTGTGATGGGCTAACAAAAAATCCCAACCCAAAATAAGGGGTTGTGTGACATTCCTAACCACCTGGACTATGTGTGTAAAAACTTCACCACCTAACCTAATGGTTACCGGAAGCATTCCGAGATTGTCCAGATGATCCCCTGTTACAGATCTAGGAAAAATGTGAGCGCACGCAAAGGGTTTGAACGTAGAGAGGGAATGGATAACCTGAAAGCGTCACTAAACAGTGAGATGTCTGATCCAGTGTCTAAATAGACTTTTGTGGAAATATTCTCAATAACTGCAAGCACATGTGGTGTAGAGGTGCCACGTTGTGATGGAAATACTGGTCGGGAAAAGGAATAGCGAGAAAAAAAGTAATAATTTCTGTCCAACTCAATCGACTAGGAGACACAAAACGTCTGCTCAGTGGTTAGAGCAACAACTGTCAACTGTTCATCTTCATAAACAAGCCACTCTTTAGCGACCACGGACAATGTCTGATTAGCTCCCACCAGACGCCTCTAGTTCACTGCCTCAGTCCACAGGAAAAACACCGCTGCCACCGGTCTGTAACCCTTATTTGTTGATAGGTGCCGGCTCTCGGTGGGTAAATGGAAGACGGGCTACAGTTGTGATTTATAATCCTCTTTATTGCCTAACAGCAGGACAGAACCAAAAACTCCCACACCGCAGATTGCCGCTGCTTCCTTCACTTCCTCCTCCTCCCTCTCTCCCTGCCTGTCTTCTCCTCAACCACCAGCAGGTGGTGTAAAAAGATCAGTCTCTTCTTTTAATACAGCACTCAAATCTACATAAACACAAAAATTACTGTACTGCCCAAAATAATGAAATACCCAACACATTAATTGTTTAAACCTTAGATAAAGACTACACACACAATGTTTTTCATTTTTGTTCCAACAACACACTCCTCTGAATTTGACTTTGCCTCTCCAGTGCTCCTTATCCACATTTCTGTTGAATGCCATCTTTCCACTTGCGTGGATCCACCTGCCTGTCGACGCATCCGACCACTGGTTGGTCAGGTGCTGCGTGCCGTCAATCATTGCATAACTTCTCTCCTTTTGTTCTCCCCAGCGCCCGGTGCGCTTCATGGTAGTGATGCGCCTTTTACGCATTCAGAGAGAATGCGTCTGTGGTGGTGCGTCAGGACGAGCACACCTGCGGCGGAGCAGATGGGATAGCCTGGGCAGCGTGTGCAACAGCATGTGAAGCACATCAGTAATCTGACGTCCTCCTCTACAAACAGGTGACAGATGCAGGCGTCTTTCCCCCATGAGCTCGGTTGGACCTGTGCGATCATGTCACGCAGGGAAACAGGAGGAGCGTCCGATTGGTTGAGGACGAGTGTTTGTGTGTGTGATCCTAGCTGTGACAAAACGAGGCCTCTCTTTGAGCGTGTTCATTTGCATCCGAATGGGCGGGACCAGGGGCGTAGCACCAAATTCTGGGCCCTAGGTACAAGTCTTCTAGGTGGGCCCCCATGCTCAATTACTTAATATCTCTCTTACACATTTTTTGTCATGCTAAAAGACAAGATAATAAATATGATCTTAGTTTAACCTCTATATTGAGCAAATACAAATGCCAGCATAATAAAAGTGAAATGCCCAGACTTCACATATAGATTATTTTTGTTTGCCAACAGTGTGTTCAAACAAAAATCCTGGAATTTATTTTCCAGTAAATGCCCACTGACGGGTCTTCATGTTAGCAAAATCACTTATGAGATCTTTAAAGTCCAATCCTTTGGCTAATTGGCTTTCACTAGAAAGAAGAGCTAGGCTGTTCAGTCTATCCTGAGACATTGTTGATCTCAAATAATTTTTCACCAGTTTCAGTTTGCTAAAAGCCCGTTCACCCCCAGCAACAGTCACAGGTAGTGTGCAAAATATCCTCAGTCCAATACAAACTTCTCCAAAAATGCTCTGTAATTGCATCCTGTAGATGGGATTAAGCAGCTCAAGAGGAGACCGAATGTGTGGAAATGTGGCACCATATATTGTTCTCAGGTGTAACATCTCATTCTCAAATTCAGCTGTGAGATCCTTTTAATATTTTCTCATCAGTGCCTGGCATGATATCTTCATCTGCTCTTCAGTCATGTCTGTCATGGTTCATGATGTTAAGCTTTGCTGATATATATTGATATATTAAATACATATGACATGAAATAAACCAGGTTCTCTCTGTGAATGTAATGTACTCTAAATTTAATAATCCCTGCATTATCAGCCAAATTATAAGATTGTCCGTTTTCAAGATCAAATATAAAGAAATTTAAAATAGGCTTAAAATATCTAACCAAGTCAATAACAATCCTCTAACACCAGTGTCATCATGCTATACAAAAAACAGTGGCAGCTTCTCATTCCTGAGATTACCACGAATCCATCGATACCAAGTTTGTCCTGGTCCATGACTGGGAAGGAGCTGAAATATCCACACAGAGTGAACCTGTTTTTACTGCGAGGTTGCGAATTAATTGGCGGCGGCCGCCCGCGATAATAATTCTGATTAATATATATATTAATTAATTAGTGTTTTCACTGATAACACTAATTAATTTATATTTGATCTCGATGGTGAAACTAAAGGCGTTTAACACTGAACACCTAACATGAATGCAGCTTCTGAGAGCTAGCTAATATCAGCTAAAACTGTGTTCTGCTGCTGCTGCTGCTCACCTTCCTTCTTGAAAAACCTAGTCAATACTTGCTTCTGTTCAATTAACTTTTTCTCCTTCTTTTCTTTTCTTTTCTGGAAGCCAGATTTCCCTTTCTTGGGAAAAGACATGACTGACTCTCCTGCCTCCAGCTCTGGCTGTCGGCATCTGCGATGTCTCATTAGCTGTACATGCGGCCGTGCAGCCCCTGGCCGCTGGTGTGGACTAAACCACTTTGCACATTTTTAAGGGGTGATAGATGCCTCAGAGATTATTCAGTTATTATTTTTAAGGCGACATTCTGTTTCTTAACCTCTTTATCCAGGTAAAGGGAAGTTTATTAAGACATTAAGTAAGTTGGGGGGAAAAACAACAACAATAAAACATTTTTATTCAAAGCTGTCTCAGGGCCCCTCCCTGCAGTGGGCCCTGGGTAAACGGTACCCTTTCCCCCCCAGTCCGACGCCCCTGGGCGGGACAGCAGCGCTAGGGGAGGACTGTGGATGGCTGGTATTTACTTAGAAATGGGCATTTTTTTCGGAAATCATGAAGATTTCGACTAATAATTTCTTAGTAATAAATAACCAGAATGACGACCGGTACTCACCATACCCTGGAGAAAAAGTCCTTAATGCTTAGTGCACTGACAGAGAGTAAGAGATAAGTGGCATTCATAAGGAGAGCAGGAACCCAGAAGTGATGATGTTTTTGTTTAACTTAAAGAACACGGGTCGTGCATGGGGGTGGGGTATTTAAACATCACAACACTTGTGTCATTTCCCACCTTGCATTAGCAGCTAGTTCCCTCTATCCTGGAATTACAAGATCCTCATGGGCCTCAGGTTTTTTTTGTTTTGTTTAAACTTCCAGATTATTTCAGGCCGTGGCGGGGTCTTCTGTCTCACCATTCCAACACATTTAGCCTTTTCTCCTGACAGCCTTTCTCACTGTCCTAAATGCTGTAGTTACTGAACACAGCTGAAAAGATTATTATAATGTGCGAACACACACTACATACACACACAGGGCTGCTCTTGACCTTTACCAGGTGTGCTGCGTGCACTTATTCTCACCTAAAAATGTGGCATTACACTTTTTAGTTCACCGCACATTCATAGCATCTCTTTATGCCTTCTTGTTACGTCTCCCTGGCCTGTGGTGGTGAGTAATCAGTCTCAGCCACCGAAGTGTGGTTTTGGTGTGTTGAGTCATTTCATAGTAATTTATACACCACTGTATACAAATGTATGAAAGACGTCTACAAATATGAACATCACCAGGGTTTGAATTAAACACAGGCTGCCGGGGGAGCTCCTCATCTGACCTCTGTTTGGGGGAGGCATTTGATCCAGTCAGGGGGGAGTTTCTGTCAGTCTAATACCTCTGAGAGCCAGGGTGGGGGCATTCATGGGCCTGTGGCAGTGATCAGGGGACTCCCCTTTGTTGTGTCAAATGTTTTCGGGGGAGCCCATCACCCTTTTAGGGGAGCTGGGCTCCCCTTCGCTCCACTGTAATTTAAACCCTGATCATCACTGTTTATTTATAACTGTTGAGATGGATTCGTTTACTTGTGAGGCCCTAGGAAGTTAAACTTCACAATATTTCTAAACTAGTTAAAATCCTTTAAAATCTTTGGTCCTGTCAGGGATGACTCAAGGACTATGATGCTAAATCTAAGATCTGTTTCTGTGAGGACAGTCGCTTCTATCAGCCATCTAAAAACTTTCCAAAAGCTGTGGGGTATGAGTTTGGGTGATTCAAAGCTACTAAAATAACAAATCTGAGCGTATCAACTTTAACGTTTGCTAATTTATAGTTGTTGCTGTGTTTGCCAACAATGATTATCTCAGGCGGCCATGTTGAATTGGGTTGGCTCCAAACGTTAATCAGCTGTAAATGTTCATCCAATGATTATTTTCTTAGAGCGTTAATAAAGATATTTTGCTAATGAACACACACAGACAGACAAAACAATGAAAACAAGATTATATAAGCGTCTGAATGCTTAAGGATGTATGTCGTCTTAATACACTCAGACAGGTGGGGTTCTCAGCCTGAGTATGAAATTGTAAGACTTCTCACCAGAAGTAACTGCGTTAGTACACATCAGCATCAACTATAAGACGTTTTCCTGCAGAATCAGTTATTCAGCACATTTTTCTGGCTGCAGTTTTAATGAATGGCTTTTACATGCAATCAAAATGGATCTGTAGGTTTCTTCTGTCCCTGGTGACCTCCTCCCAGAGGAGACCTGCACTGCAGCAATTTTCATTTTCATCGATCCGGCTCAATTTAGGAGCAATGGAAATCAGTCGTAAAGAACAGAGGAATAATATGTTTGTTTCAGTTACTGTGCATGTGCCTGGTCTATCTGTGTTTTGATTTTAGAACATAATCTTAGTTTTAACCGCGGGTGCACGTTTGTGAAACAGGAATGGTCCCTTTTATGTGCTGGCACGCTGAAGTCACAGAAGGTGCACAGCAGTGCACTCGCAGCTCAGCTGGTGTTTTAAAATTTTGACCATCCAACGAACGCACGCACGCACGCACACACACGCGCGCGCACACACACACACACACACACACACACACACACACACACACACACACACACACACACACACACACACACACACACACACACACACACACACACACACACACACACACACACACACACACACACACACACACACACACACACACACACACACACACACACACACACACACACCAGTGACTCTAATGCACGATTTCTGAAGACTGGTCATTTCTGGCCTTTCCACATCGCCATGGAAACACAGGATTCATCTGTTTCCTCAGCGGTGGATTTACACAGGCCAAGAGAACCTTTAGCTTCACACAGATGGAATGATGATTATTAAGAACAAGTTAAATGAAAATGTAATAGGAACATTTGTGTTTTATAAAAAGAGCTCTGTGACGTCATGAAATCTGCCACATTATTTCCCACACACCAATGAAATCCATATTTTCATACCTCTCCATCCATTTTCTCAAAGCCTCGTTTAATATGGATGCTGCTTGTGAAGCTCTAACAAATGTAGAGGAGTGAAGAAAACTACATGGAGCACTTCAGAAAATGCCATTACTGCAATAAAACCAAACATAGGGTGTATTTTTGTATCACACACACACACACACACACACACACACACACACACACACACACACACACACACACACACACACACACACACACACAAACACACACACACACACACACACACACACACAAAAACACACACAAACACACACACACACACACACACACACACACACACACACACACACACACACACACACACACACACACACACACACACACACACACACACACACACACAGTGGTACATTGACGTGGAAGAACATCATCCATCCATTTTCTGAATCACTGCATCCTCACCAGGGTCATCATGGGGAGCTGGTTTCTGTCCCCAGAGGCGGGGGACACCCTGGACAGGTCGGCAGTCCCTCACTGGGACACGCAGAGACAAACACACTCACTCACAGCTAGGGACAACATTCTCCAGTTAAGCTAGCATGCATGTTTATGGTCTGGATGAGGGAGCATTAGGATTTTATGTTTTATTCTTTAGATTTTACCCTCTGGACAAGCAGCAGCTCTGCGGACCTACCATGTGTAAATGATTACAACACTATGCATTTACCCAGCAGTCTGAGCCGTCCCAGGGACAGTCCTGTACATTTACCTGCTGTTAGCCTTCATCTGTTGTTGTTCTATGTGACTGAATCTGGGTCACTGACTCCAGTGGACACTGCTCGTTATAGTTCTCACAAGGACTGATGCAAATCAGTAACAATAGCACTGTAGCACCACTAATGTTCAGAGTGTTGGATAAGAGGAGTTTTCTCATAGAGTTTAAAGTTCTTTAGTTCCCCTGTATCATATCTGAGTCACACCTGTGAGTCCTGGACCCAGGTAGAGAATACTGAAGGTGTTTGTGGGCTGAACGGAGGACGCAGCCAGACTGCATTTATTTGGTGCTTACATGATTTATCTGCTGTGGCAGTCACCTCTGCAGCTTTTCATATGCAGTAAGAACACCTCTGTCCCCGTCTGCCAAGATTGTACTCTTAGATCCAAGCCACTCTGTCATTGACCCCCCCACCCCCTTTTATAACCTTCGATAGCCAGATTCCAGTGAAGCGAGGGCAGATCTATTGTAGCACAGAATGTGCTAAAGGGTTTCTAGGTCGATGAGCTTGTGCGGCTGAGATGGAAAAGAGGAAGGAGGACATTCAGGGCAAACTGGGCTCCTTTGTCTCCATGGGGACAGCCAAGAATTTCTTCCAGGAACATGAAATTCAAAAATAAAGACGGAGTATTCTTCTAACTCACTCAGCTAAGTGTTCTGTTCCAGAGCCAAAAATAAAACGGGAGGTGTCATTTTATGACAAAACTGTGGCAAAGTGTACTCATCAGCCTCTAGAAGCTACTTACTCAGCTGGTTGCACCTCAGCAACCAGCAGCACCTAATTTTTACTGTAATATTTTCTAAATGATGAATGCAATCATCTTAGCATGCAGTGTCTTGATAAACCCCCAGACCTACTGCAGCAGGTTTTACATGCTCAATACTTATTTTGTGGAAGATCTTCCTCTAAAATGCTGTCACATATTCCCCTCATCAGCACAAGATCAGTAGGCATAGGGCATCAGTTCATTGTCAAAGTTGGGAAAACCCAATAAATGTGAATTATCGTGGCACTTTTTGGTACATAATGTTCTTGTTTGGTGGTTTTGAATTTGTAAACATGATATTTTTTGCCCTTTCTTTAACAGTAACTGTGCATTTCTATGTAAATGTTATGAATAACTATTAACTTACTTTTGTGGAACGCTTTCTGAATGACCTCAGTTGGGAGAAATTGTTTTTGTTCTACAGGACTGATGAGCTAACGGCTAGTCTGAGAATAGCCAAAATGTGTGGCTGCCATCTTAAAATGGATTTATTCTACAAAAATTGACAGCAGTTCATTTCTTCCTCTTATCTAGGGTTGGCTCACAGGGGCAACTGATCTTGCCTTCTTAAGTGGACATCTTGTAAGCTTTTAAAGTACTTTCTGTCATGGTAATTTTATAACTTATTTTCTGTTGTTGTTGTGCTGCTCACTTGTGCCTTAAATTTCTCTTTGAGGACAAATACAATTTTCTGAATCTGTATTGGATGTGTAGGAGCTGATCACAGCAATGCGACACTACCACTGATTCTGTTTGTTCTGCATCACTGATGTTTTATCTCCACAAACAACTCAAGCCTGAAGGAGTTCTGCTGAGTGGTGGAGTAGCTAATGCAGTTAGCTTCTACTAATCCAGATGTTCTCTGTTGTTTCCTGGATGCTAAAACAACAGTCTTCCCCGTTTGGAGACAAGATGGGTGAGTCTATGAATGTTAGGTGACAGGGTGAGTTTCTTTGTCTATTTTCTATCAGAAGCTAATGTAGGAGATACACGTAGGAGACTATCTTCAGGTTCAGCCTGCATGGAAAAACTCAGAGTGACTGATTATAATCAGAAACAATCATTAAACAATACTTTGTCAGTGTTCCACACCTTTAAGACAGCAGCGATACACTTTGCTCTGTGTTACTTCACTGCTGTGGCATGGCTAGCTGATTGCTCACCAGTCCTGTAGAATGTAAACCTTGTGTTTCTAATCTAAAAACCCACGTTGGAGTTAATTAATAAAGTTATATTGTGAGTGTTCTGGCAAATTCTGCAAACCCATTTCCAGGATAGGTGGACTTAAACATTTTTAGGGCCCATGAACCAGCTGCGTAAATCAGAATTAACTTGATCATTTATTATTCATCACTCTCATCAGTGAAAAGACCTTCCTTTCTCTCCCTCTCTCTCTCTCCAACCTCTTAACTTCTTAATTCACTCGTACCTTGTAGCTGTTATAGCAAAGGACAACCTGTTCTCATTCCCCGGGTGTCAAATACTCATTTGTCTAAGCCATTAGCCTTGTGGAGGAGTGCAATATGTGTCCTTGGTGTTGGCGCCGTCAAGGCAACATCTGAAAATGGAGGCAGCTCTACCTTGACGTTAACTGACAAAGTTTCTGTTACAAGGTTGGTCAACATTCAACATGGTGTGGTCTGTTGGGTCTGTGCGACGTAAATGTCAGGATCAGAGGGTGGGATTGAGGCTCTGAGTCAAAATCCCGATCAGTCGTAAATGAGAGGGCTTGTCTCCAGACGTGATTAGTACGTTACAGTGCGTATTTCTATGTGAAGTTGATGGTGGATATTTTTTAGGTTTCAAACGGAACTGACTTTTGGAAACAGTTAAATCGTTTTTTTCTTAAACCAGGGACTTCTTTTGGCCTTGACTTGTCTCTTTTTCCCCATTTGTTTAAGCACAAACTGCCCAATCTGCTGTCAAAGGCAAGAAATGGAGAGAAAATGAGTAAAAATACAGTCGGAATTTCAAGAAATACCGTGAAGGAGCTTCAGAGAGCCTGGACAACGGATCACTTAAAAATAATAAGAAAGTCTTGCTCTTTGGCAGAAAAATATAAAGAAAGTGTAAAGGTTGTGCTTAGCACTGCATGTGTAAGCTGCCACAAAGGAATCAGGGCCCATTCTCCCTTGTAGAATCGTTTTAATTAGGCCATATTTGAGGGTTTTGCAACTTCAGCATGGACAACATTTTAAGGTCAAATGTGAAATTTTGTTCTTCAGAATTCTCTGCTAGAGAACAGAATTCATATTTCCATCATTTATAGAAATAAATCCAGGTAGAAGCAGCAAAGCAGCCGCAGACATCACACCACCACCACCACCATGTCTGACTACTCTAAGTTTTTTTTAACTTTACTACATGAAGGGTATTCAATCTGAAGACTAATTACAGCATTTTCTTAAGTTAATTTGTGGTCTGAAGTTAACTTAGAGGAGGTGTGCGTGTGTGTGTGTGTGTGTGTGTGTGTGTGTTAGGTTGTGAGGTGGTGACAGAGACTGGAAACTTGTTTTCTTCCTCTGGCAACTTGTAGGAATCTTCTTTGTGTTTTGGGCTCCACCAGATGCTGTTGGCTACATCATTTGTGGATGTCTCCTCGTTAAAGGACACTTTTCAGCAGGTTCGGTTGTACCTCCACTTATTGTTGGAGGAATCAGAATGATAGCTGGCTGGATCTGGATCGGGAATAATTCATGGCAGCAAACAAACAACCAGCAGGATAAAGCTGCAGGCCACAGTGATGCTGAGGTTGCTCTCCTGTGGCATCATCCACACTGGATCGCTGGTTTCCTTGTTCATCCAACCACAACCTCACCTTTGGACCAAAACAGGTTTCATCATTAGCTGGTGTCGTCACCCGTCCACTCCCTCTCCTCTCACACCACTCGCTCAGCCCCTCTCTGATCCTCACCCGCATTAGTGGTTATGTGGCAGTGTGAGCGTCCTGTCACAGTGTCCTGATTGATCATGCGCCCTGGCTACTTGGCCACTGGGATGTCCCTTTGGCTGACTGGTTAGTGCGCATGACTCTCACCCGGGAGTCTGGGGATCGAATCCCGCCCGGGCCCTCGTTTCTCCACCTTGCTACAGTAAAGTAGATGCTTTAAGCACTTTCCCACCCAACCTCCTGGAAGCTCCTCTGTGGAGCAGCATAAAGGACCGTGTCCCTGGACTCCCCTCCATCTTCACATGATGAGATGTGCCTTAGGCGTGCAGCAATGCAGTGCACTGCCTGTGTCTTTAAGAGGAGAGGGAGTATCATGTGTAACAAGGAGGAAACACGGCACGAGGAGGCAAGTGAGATAGAGTGGGTGTGGGAGTGGAAATTCATCATTGGCAAAATGTTTGCCTCATGTTCTTCTGTTTGCTGCTGAGCTTCATCCCGGCGCCGGCGTGCACGGTCTTCAGCTGCACGCTGAAGAGTACGCCCATTTCCACTTTCTCTCATACGCACACACACGGAGGCTCTTCCACCCAACTTCTCCTCCACACACACACATACAGCTGCACACACACACACACGTGCTCGCAGTCACGCACGCGCAGTGCTGTCAAAAGCACCACTGTTGGACCATAGCCATCTCGGAGAAGGAGGTTCCAGCGGAGGCAAGAGAAAGCCAGATTTAAACAAAGGGAAGGAGGACGGTTGAAGGCGAGGAGCGAATAGGAGAGCGGGGACCGGCACAAGGAAGGAGACACAGCGTTTTGTGAAGAAGAGAAAGCGAGGAAGCGGAGGAGGGAGGAGTAGAGAGGAGAGGAGAAAAAGAGGAGGGGGAACAGGAAACGCGATCACTTTCAGCTGCAGCCGTTCCTGCCGCAGCATGGGCAATGCACCATCCCAAGGCATGTCAACCCTATCTTTATGCATGCTTGTGCAGCATTTTTCTCTCGCTTCAGAGTGTTGTTGCCATTCAAGCCAGCTGGCTGTCCTCCTGTTACACTCTGTGGGAGCTGGGGATGGGGTGGATGGAGGGGGTGGAGAGCAGCATCGCTCGAGGAAAGTGATGCTGAGGTGTCATCAGGTAGATGATAGCTTTAAGGTGTCCGGCAGGAGACCAGGTGATGGAAACACTGGGTGGAGGCTCCATGTGTATGAGCAGCAACACATGGGAGGGGGCTGGTAGAGCGCAAAAGTAGCATCAGTGAAGCAGGTGGAGCTGGTGGGTGTGATCGTGTAAGTGTGTGTGTGTGTGTGTGTAAGAAAAAGTGAGTAGTGACAGATTTTTGTTTTGTGTGTAGTCAGGAGTGTGATTGTGTCGTGTGTGCAGCAGCTGCTGTAGAGCACACGGAGAACCTTTGGGAATGAAGTCGCTCCGAGGTGCATCTGTGTGGAAAAGGGAAGGATATACAGCAACATGAATAAGATGGATAAAAGAATGCGTATTTAATAAGAAAATAAGGGGAATAGGGTATAGCTTTGAGGGAATTTGGGATTGGATGGATGAACAAGGGGGTCGACTCCCAAATCCCTTGGGTACCAAATCCCATCTTTTTGTCATTCCGTCATTCATTTCAGTCCACTCGATCTCCCTTTTATAGCCTCTTTGGCAAAACTCAGGCAGGAAAGTTTTGCAGCAATATAAAAACAGACTGAAAATGCAATTCTGATTCCTGAAAAGCAACACGAGAATAAAAGATGGAGGCAAAAGCGTTGAGATCTAGAAGAATCTGTGAGAACAGTCTCACCTTGGGTTTAAAGATACGTCGGATGACTAATAAAAGAAAAAGAAAAGGAAACGGATAAACACTTTTCAAAGAGAGGGAGGAGGGCAACATCACACAGCTCCGGGAAATTCAGCCACTTTCATTTCTCTCTCTTACCTTTCACTCCCTCACCTTTTCTTCCTCCCCTCCTCTTCCTCCCTCACTTGCTTCTCACCGAGGGACAGTCTGGTAGCTGCTGGCTAAAAGGGAAAGAAGACCAGAGGGAGGCAAAATGAAAGACGGGGAAAGAATGAAAGGAGGTTCAAAAGAGCAGAAGATAAAAAAATGGTTTACTCGTAGATGGACCGGTAAGTCCTGGTTCTGACTCAGGCAGCGTGGTTCTGTTTAACGGGGCTGAATGACTAAATTGGAACTTATTTGGAGAGAGGAGCTCAACAGTAGAATAGTTAAACAACTTGTTTGCTTAAGGACTTTATCTGTTTGGTGTTGAATATTTATCAGCTTGGTTGGTCTTTTATTTTTTTTGGACTTGAGTGTTTTTTAAACGACCTTTCTTCTTCCAAATGTGACTCCTGTAGTCTGAGAATCTAGTTTTTATCTTTAAACTCAAGAAAACTTTGTTTAAAGCTTTTATTAAGGCAACGATGAGCCACGAATGTGTGTCTTCTATTCATTTTATGTGTTTAAGCCTTTTCTCCATGTTGTGTCTGTAGTCGGTGTCTGTTTTAGTGGGATTGACAAGGATTAGTCTGAATCTGCGCCCATGAGGCTCTTTTTTCTCTAAAACACGGACAATGGATTTAGCTGCTCGTTCTTTTCCAGAGAAGCGCCGCTGCTTTTGAATAATTTGCTGAAACAAAAGGGCTTGAAATAGTTTTGACCTGCGGTATTCAGTGCTGTCATTACTGTTGTCGGCAATTTAAAGCACTAATTGAACATAACGCCACCAAGGACCAATCTAATTGCATCCAAGCCACCAACAAGGCAGTCATTTGTCAAACTGTGCTTTAGCTTTTCCACGATGGTGAGTAAAGAGTTGTGCATTTTGGTAGTTTAGCTTCTTCCTGTAAATAACAGCAAATGAAGGCATCTATGTAAGCCCATTATAATTTTGTGCCAGGCTCAACCATAAAGATTAGATTAGAACATTTAAAGCTCAGCGTTGGCCTTCCAGAGAGCTGAGGCTTTTCAGAATGTAGCCATTGTGCAGAGAGTAAAGATCCTGTTAGCTTCATCCATCCTTGTTCCACCTAGCATGCTCGGCTGAGGTTTATGTCAGCACGCATGTCTATCTTCCTACTGATCCGCTTTAGTGAGGCAGAGTCAGATTCATGCCTTTAAGAGGCCTGCAGCAGCTGAGATGCTGTCAACCTGCATGCTGATGCAATGTTACAGCGTATGAAAGGGGTGAGCTGGCCGAAATGGGGAACATAGTGAGGTGGTAGACGATGTGATGGAGAACTCCTCTTGGATGAATTGGGTGATTTTTACAAAACTGGTTGTCTGCTTTCACTTTGGTGCAGGCGGGTTCTGCAGCACGGTTGGCTGACTGGTCATGAAGCGTGGAGGGAAAAGCCTAGAAATGTTTCAGATTGGTGGTCTGACGTTATTATATGCTACAAGATAGATACAAGCGCTGCGGAGACTGATCCTAGATTTCAATTATAGCCGCCCAGCATGACTAAAGTTTCACATCCTGACAGAAGTCGTTCATGTTTTGAAACTAAAATATAACGTGATGTAGTGCATCTTCTGCAAATTCAGTGAGTATTTGAAACAACAAGCACATTTAAATGAGATGCTCATTAAAGAGTACCTTTTCTAGTGGTGTTTGGACATTTGCCTGAAAGTCTTGTTATCGTGGTTTTTTCTAGCATAAGCATAACCAGTGGCACCCCCAGATCATTTTCACAAGGGTGGCCAGATGGGCCATAGAAAATTTTGGGGTGACACACCAGATTGGTCCGTGTGGTAACTCTAGAAGAGTTTAGCCTGTGCCGATGCACTGCATGCTCCTTTACTATTTTTCATTAAAAAACAATATGTGTCCGACACGCTTACCTCAAACTTGAAGAACAAATTTTTTTCTGAAAAAAAAAAGAAATTTTTTTTAAACATTCATTCGGAATGTTATTTATACATTTTTGTGTGGAATTTTTAAAAACTGTTTAATTGCTGTCCTCACAAAAACTATAAAGATTAGAACTTTTGTTTTAAAAATGGTGAGCGGGAGAAACAACTACTTTTTAAAAATCAGATTATTTATTTACTTATTAATTGTATATTTTTACTGTGTTTTACTTTATGTTTGATTAAATAATATGAATTTATAGTTTGTGCTAACATTAACATAATTCATTAAAGAACGTTGGTCTCGTCTGGTGTGGCAACTGGGATGGCCAGCAATTTTCTAGGGGTGGTCCTGGCCATTCCTGGCCACCCCTTGGGGGCACCACTGAGCCTAACATCTAATTTTCAACATATAGCTGCAAAGTCTTCAATAAGCTCATTGCCTCCTTCAGCTGCTTTTCATTTGAAAGAGTTAGCTGGTAACAAGGCTAATGCTAGCGTTCTTGATTGTTTGGGTCGTTGCAGATTTTCTCACATTTTTTGTCAATTGCATAAACAAATTTACCAAAATGTAGTTCTCCCAAATCACTTTGTTTGATTATTGTTTTGCTTCAACTTTGTTCTTAAAGGTTACACATTATGAAAAACTCACCTTTTGCATCCTTTTGTGCTCCCATAAGGGTTAGAGTGCTACACTTTGATCGGGATCCCACGGGACCAATGCAAAACTTGCGGGTGCAGGTTGCATTGGCTGGGAGCAGACGGGAAGAAAAAACAGTGGGTACCGATGGAATAGTGCAACTGAGAAAGCTAACGAAATTAAGGCTGCCAGATTTAAAGCTAAATAAAAGGTAAGAAAAGTCCATATATGGAAACAACAGAGGTCACGGTCAGCCAGACTAACTGAGCATTGTAGAAACACTTTTTTTTTAGTTGGATTATGTTTTGGGAGGTGTGAGCAGATGTAGCAAAATTGAAAGAATCAGAATCAAATGGTAAATAAAATCTTAAGCAGGAGCAGGATTCAAAAAGTAGTCCTGTACAGGACCCCAATGTCTCTAGAAACACTGCAAATGGTAAAAACAATGTCCATCCATTTTCTTTCAGTTTGTTTTGGAAATGATTTGCCTAAAACTCTCTTCAAAAACTTCCTGATTGTGATGTCACAATTGGGCAAATTTGTGTAGTGTAGCTTCTACTAGTTTAAGCCCAGTTTAGCCTCGTGGGAACATTTAGCACACCTAGCTGGGCTCATAGTTAGCTGTATTTATAAAAGTTAAGTGTTAACTAGCTTATGAACGTTAGCTTACGTTCTCCCTGCTGCTGTTCACGATGTAAACAAGTTGCTGACTTTGCCAGAATTCACCCCATTGGATTTATAAGATTATGTGATAAACAGCGTTTCTCATTACAGCTGAGCTGATTCAGAAAAACTACAAACAGTCCAGATCCCTGCCAGTTTTGGTCACTGGCTGCTGGGTCCGACTGCTACTCTCATGCTGCGAGGACATAGATATTTCATAACGGCAGAGCTCGTCATGCATAATGTTCACACACTACATTGGAACAATAATAATATCTAGCACATCCACTATAGTGAAATATAGCATTATCAATACTAAAAAAGATAAACACACTACACGTTTATCATTTCAGGTCTATCACAGTCAGCCCTCGTCTTCCTCATGAAATACATGAACATTAATTTACCTGATAAACGAGTTTGCTGTAAATCCGAAAATGTTTTGAGGGCTGCTAGTCCGTTTGTTGATTGCTGGTGTTCATCCCAGTATTCTGTCTCCATAAAAGTTATTTGATATAAAGACAATTTGAGTTTACACCTTTTTGTGTTGCAGTCAACCACCCAACAAGTAGCTATTGCCATTTCTGTGTGAAACAAACCAATTAAAAGCTACACAAGGCTTAGACTAGCTTAATGCACATTTAATGCATGTTAACACTTTCTGTTGATGTCCATCATGGTGAAAGAGGCGTTCTCATAACTAGAGTCAAGGGCGTAGGAACCAGGGGGGGCGGGCGGGACGTGTCCCCTCCAATATTGGACAAACGCACATTTGTCCCTCCCCAATAACATGGAGAAGAAAAAAGTGATTTTGAAATATTTGACTCACGAGCTTTTATTTTGAAAGACACCGCAGACTTCTCACAGACACAGCCCCTCCCCTCAGGGAGTTAGACAGGCTGGCTGAGTGAAGCGGAAGTCGGACGACAGCAGCTCGGCGAGTTCACTCTAGTCTAGAGTGACGTCACATTTGAAGGGTCAAAAGCAGCCTGAGCAGGGGATGGGTGGGCGTGGCCACGAACAGCTAAAATGACAGAAATGTCTCATTCTGAGAGGTTTGCTTTATATGACCGGATCCATTATAACTGTAAAAAACAACAATATGCCTTCTTTAATAATAATGCATGGGGTGCTGGACCCTCAGCACACCTCCTCTCCTCAGCTCACCATAACGTAACTCCTCTTGTCTGTCAACCCTCCTCCTCACACCTGTCCCTTTTTGTCCCATCACACACACCTGCAGCAGCCAGAAACAGTCTCTCCTTCACCGTAAAAGTGAAAAACTCATAGATTGTTAAGAAAATTTCAGATAAATCTGCAAATCGGCCCCTTGTTGAACAGCAGGTTGCTTGATTTGTTTTGGCTGTCCTTCTCTGTTTGGAGCTTCCTGTTCTGTCTCGACTTCACCGGCCCTGCTGCCAGCATGCTGCTGGTATTCTTCGTTCCCTCATCCGCGGGGTGCCATGGAGATGACTGCAAACATTTATCCAAAAAGGAAAAAAGTAGTGCTGTAAACTGTGTATTTTTGCACAACCAAGACGTCAACAGCAGAGTGTTATGAAATGATAGACATTTAATTTCACCATCTTTTCAAATCGCATAGCCCAACTTTCAATTGATGTTGTGTTTCTAAACCAGCTGCGTCTGTTTGCATTCTTTTCATTTTAAGCAGGTGGACTGGGCCATTTTGTCATGTCTCCACCAGATATTTATCTAAGATGCAGGAACACAACCTCAGTTGAACCACATTATGCTCTTGTCTTTGTTGAAGTCTGTTTATGCTAGGTCACACACGCCCGTGATACGAGTACCAGGTGGAAATGTTTGCTCGTTGCCAAACTGTCCGTGTGGGCTTTTAAGCAGCTCTTTATTGACAGCAGCACACAGCAGATCTCATAATGATTGTGCAGCCACAGATTTGTACTTACCCACCTGCTTGCTTATTCCTGAGGTCTGTGCCACACAAAGCCATGTGAATGCTGCCTTGTGATTGGCTAATTATGATGCAATGTTTCACGGCTGAGGAGCTGCATGTTTTAAGAGCATTTCTAAAGTAATTGACCCTACTGGGAAAAGCAAAGCCGTGCTTGTATTGATGTTACAGTGAATCAGAAAGCAAAAACATGACGATAACATACAAACTCGACACATTTGGGTCCCAGCTTATGGTGGCCTCGTGCACGAGAGAAGCAGCATGCTGTTCACATGAAGGTATTAATGCACAAAGAATCAAGTCCACTTGTGTGTTCAACTCTGCATTAATGAACATCTGGCTACTGTATTGTACACTAATCAAGCCATGTTTCTTCAGATTGTAATTGTTCTGTAAAAAATTGATCACGGCATCATTTAAAAAATTTAAAAAAAGAAGCCTTCACATCTCAAAGGAGTCCTTGTATGGTCTTGTACTCAGCAGGGATTCCTTAATTGAAACCAAGGCAGCAAAAATCAAAGATCAAAATCTTTTTTAAAGGTTTATGCTTGTGGATGGTTTATGCTTGGGGATCTGTGGCATTTATGACGAGTTTCTCACGGCTGCAGTGGTAAGCACACCAGTGGGCTCTCAAGGTCATTAAAGATTCAAGGCCTTAAATATTACATGTATTTATCAAAGGTCCTTTTCCCCCCCATGACACAAAGATGGTCGTGGCTGAGTTTAATAAGTGTGCATTATAGTAGACAATCCAATGAAAGTTTAATGTTATTTAAATAAGACAAACATGTTTTATTATTTCATGTCTGAATCTTTGTGGTGGCTTTATTTCTGCCCAAAATGAAATGTGGAAAAACGTTTAGTTTTTATCTGGGTTTTAATGTTTTCAAAGCAAAAACGGATCCTTCATTTCGCATCAATAATGTTTCAAAATTATTTCCTATCAGTTTTTCGTCCCGCTTTCTTTTACCCAACCAGATAGGGCAGAGGTTTGGTAAAGTTTAATAAATAAGGGAAATATTTTCATTAATACTATTTAACCTTTATGTAAAGGTGAAAATAGAAATATTGTAGTACGACATTTAAAAAAAAACTTTTACATCACAAAAGAACAAATATGGGTGGTGTTTAAAGTTGTTCTAGAATTCAAAACTACATTTACTTTGTTGTTGTTGAACACGGTGTAGCAAACTGCTCTGGAGTGGTTCTCCTCTTATCTTTCTGAGCGCTCCTTTTCTGTGGCCGTCTCCAAGTTTAGGTCCCTTACCCATGGTGTCCCACAAGGTTCTGTGCTGGGGCCTCTGCTCTTCCTCCTCTATCTGCTTCTTCTTCAGCACATCCTGAGCTCTATCAAAGGAATCTCCTACCATCTTAACACAGATGACACCCAACTGTACATCTCCTTTAAGCCCCATGAGATGTCTAAGCTGCAGCTGTTACACACCTGCTTAGACTCTATCAAAACCTGGATGGTGGGAGCTTTCTTCAGCTGAATGAAGATAAGACTGAGCAGTGGTGGCTGGTGAAAAATATTTTTGGTGGGGCTGTGCTATTTTTTATTTTCAAACAAACTTGTGCTTTCTGAGCTTTGTGCACAACTTCACTATTTCCTGAATTAAGCACAGCTCTTTTATTTCCTGTCTTACATCATTGGACAAACTGATTAATCCAGGTGTGTCTGACTATTGGCACGCTGCCTTGCAGACCAAGGATGAAAAATACTGCATTAAATTGCACATAAAATAACACGACCATAAATGGTAAATAGGCAATGCAAGAGGCAAGTAACAAAATCATTTTGTTTAATTTCAACATTTGAGTGAACACGAAAAATTATGAGCAGGTCACTGTTACAATAATGGTAGTAAACACTACTTAGACAAAATGCCAGAAATTTACACTGTTAAATATTTCTGGAGTGTTGTGCCAAGGTCAACTTTATACAAAGATCAAGAGGATGCATTTGTGTGTGTGTGATACCTCATTTGTACAGAAATTTTACCCTTCTGTCCTTCTGAGTGGCAAAGCTCTCGATGAGCTTTTTATTGAAGTCAGGAATGTTTGTGACAAGCTTTTTTTCCATGGAGAGCATGGCAAGAGCATTCAGCCCATCCTGTGTCATGGTGTTCCTCAAGGAAAGTCTTAATCCTCTTTAAAGTAGATAAATAAAAAAACAACAGATAAGTACATAGGAAACACTTTCATAGGAAATAATGTCATCATTATCCTCTTACAAATGTCATATTTCCCAGTTTTTGGGACAATAAAACATTTCTGATTCTGAATCAGATGTTTTTACATTTGAGGTAAAAACATCTAAATGAGAATCAGAAATGTTTAATTGTCTCAAAAGCTGGGAAATTTGTTTGCTGCAGCAGAAGTGTAACAAGTAAAATGGAATCAGATTGATGTATGTACAAATTTACATGAAATACACATTTACGTGATTAAATATGTATAATAAGTATGTGTGTTGAAATGAGTTTTTACAGTTATTGCACATTAAACATGTTATTAAACAAATGTCCCGGTTTGTGGGACAACCAAGGATTTCTGATTCTGATTGTCTTGTTCACAGAAATGTAATGTACAGCTTACCTCTGCACCCAGCTGCTGTTGTTCCCTGCATGGCAACGTTAGCTCTGCTGCCTAGCATGGCTAGCTTCACCGTGTTGTTGTCCATGTGTGCCCGGGATGACTCATGTTTCTTCACCTTCTCAGAAAAATGTTTCATGTCTGTAACTCCTGACTCATCCATGCCTTATCTGTCCCAGCCGTTTTGAATAACAAACACAGAAAGCAAAATAACGCATTAGCATGATTGCATCCAGCTAGCCAAGCCTTCCCAGAAGCCTCGTGTGTACAGTTTACCTCTCTCCTTCTCCTGCTGGCTTATCTTTACGTCGGGCTGATCTGGTCCAAGCTCTTTGACATTAAGTTTTTCCACCATAGTTCTCCTCTCGAACGGATACTGGAAAAGAGACCGAACTGAATTCAGTGGCTGCTGAGATCCGTTATCCATGCTGGTTGTAGTCACCGGCGGCGTCCATGTTGCATCTGCATCACGACCAAAAACGACTCTGCCCAGTTCTACCGAACACCAACGAATCCTTTGGCGGTAGCTCCATCGCCCATCATGCTTCTGAAACGTTCTGAAACAACGTCAACGCTGATTGGATACATTCCCATTCCTACCCTTTGATATTCTTGTCAGCAATTGGACAGCTGGTCTCGTCCTGTTTGGGCGATTGAAAAACAGCACACAGCCTCCACCGCTCGGCAGAGACCGGCAGAGACCAATATAGATATATATATATGATTTATTTTTGTTACAAAACACACAATTAACTTAGAATATGTGATTATTGTTAATTTTATTTATTTATTTTTTTTAATAAAAATTAAAAACACGGAAAAACTGGGAGGGCGGCGCCCTATCGCCCTCTACTGGCCAGCCGCCACTGAGACTGAGATCCTCATCTGTGCCCCAGAAAAGCTGGTTCCCAAAGTCAGAGACTCTCTTGGTCAGCTTGCTTCCCACACCAAACCTTCCATCAGGAATCTTGGTGTGACCTTTGACCCAGCTCTCACCCTGGATTCTCATGTTAGTTCTCTCGTACGCTCTTCCTTCTTCCATCACAGGAACATTGCTAAGCTAAGTCCCATTCTGTCCTGCTCTGAACTTGAGACTGTTCTCCACACCTTCATCTCCTCACGCTTAGACTACTGTAACTCTCTTTTCACGTTTCTGAGCAGAACCTCCCTGAACCTTCTACAGGTGGTTCAGAATGCCTGTGCTCGGCTTCTGACCAAGTCCTCCAAGCACACCCACATCAACCCCCTTCTCCTCCAGCTTCATTGGCTGCCAGTCAACTCCAGGGTTCATTTCAAGATCCTGGTTCTGGTCTGTAGGGCCTTACATGGACAAGCACCATCTTACATTGGTGATCTTCTTAGTCCCTACACTCCCAGCAGGTCCCTGAGGTCCAGTGATCAAAGCCTACTGGTTGTGCAGCACACCAGGCTAAAGGTCAAAGGTGACAGATCATTTGCTGCTGTGGCCCCCAGACTCTGGACCTCTCTCCCCCTGAACCTGAGATCAGTGGACTCAGTGGTCTCCTTTAAAAAGCAGCTGAAGACTCACTTGTTCAGGCTGGCTTGGTGTGACCTTATTCACCCTCTCCTTGTTCTGCTCTCCCTCCCCATTCCACTTTCCTCAGAATCCACTGATTTCCCTCTTTCCTATTCACACTCTCTTTCTTTACATTTTTTAATCACAATTGTCTATTTTTTGCTCATTTTAAATATATTTTTAATCATTTTCTAAATTCTTTTTTATATTTTTACATTTTTTGTTTTTGTGAAGCGCCTCGTGATTTTTGTCTTGAGAGGCGCTATAGAAATGACATTTTCTTCTTTCTTCTTTTTTCTTCAAACCAAAAAGCCTGTTGTCTCTGACCTGCGCTGGGGATGGGGTTGCCACTAAGAAATGTTTTGTTCTGAGAAAAGCTGGTTTAACACGTCATAAGCATATATACACCCTAAAATTCAGTCAGTGTCAGCAATATATAAACATTTGTGCATGTAATGCTAACAGCATAACAACGCTAGCTTGAGCTACTGCTAACTCTAGCCTGCACTATTGCTAATGTCCTTGTTGGACGAGTGGAAAACAACAAAGACTATTTGAGGACTCACTTCCCCCTCCTTACCTGCTAGTGGTGGTCGTAGGGGCCAGTGGTGCCCGTGTACGGTAGCCTCACACCTGCCTTTGTGCTCCCAGCTAGCTGTGGCTACAATGTAGCTCATCAGCATCAGTGTGCGACTGGATGAACTACTGACTGCAGTGTAAAGCAATTTGGAGTCCTGTGACTCAGAAAGGTGCTAAACAACCATTTAATTAATCATTTCAGAACCGTCACCTTATCGTGGTGGAGGAGTTTGAGTGCCCTAATGATCCTAGGAGCTATGTTGTCTGGGGCACTTAGTGCCCCTGGTAGGGTCTCCCATGACAAATTGGTCTTAGGTGAAGGGTGAGACAAAGAACGGTTCGAAGGATCTTTCATGGCGGTGAAAACGAAGAGTCGGAGTACCCGGCCCGGAGGGTTACCGGGGTCCCACCCTGGAGCCAGGCCTGGGGTTGGGGCCCGTGAGCGAGCGCCTGGTGGCCGGGCTATCGCCCATGGGGCCCGGCCGGGCCCAGCCCGAACCGGATACATGGGCTCGTCCAACTGTGGACCCACCACCCGCAGGAGGAACATGAAGGGTCCGGTGCAATGTGAATCGGGTGGCAGACCAAGGCGGGAGCCTTGGCGGTCCAATCCCCGGACAAGGAAACTAGTTTTTGGGACATGGAACGTCACCTCGCTGGCGGGGAAGGAGCCGGAGCTTGTGGCAGAGGTTGAGCGGTACCGGCTAGATATAGTCGGACTCACCTCGACACATTGCATTGGCTCTGGAACCCGAGACCTGGAGAGGGGTTGGACACTCTACTTTGCTGGAGTTGCTCCGGGTGAGAGGCGGAGGGCTGGGGTTGGCTTTTTGTTAGCCCCGAGACTCTCTGCCTGTGTGTTGGGGTTTACCCCGGGGGACAAGAGGGTAGCTTCCTTGCGCCTTCGGGTCGGGGAACGGGTCCTGACTGTTGTTTGTGCTTATGGGCCAAATATCAGTTCAGAGTACCCACCCTTTTTGGAGTCCCTGGGACGAGTGCTAGATAGTGCTCCATCAGGGGACTCCATTGTCCTGCTGGGGGACTTCAATGCTCACGTGGGCAATGACAGCTTGACCTGGAGGGGTGTGATTGGGAGGAACGGCCCACCTGATCAGAACTCGAGCGGTGTTTTGTTATTGGACTTCTGTGCAAGCCGCAGTTTGGCCATAACGAACACCATGTTCGAACATAAGGATGCCCACCGGTACACTTGGTACCAGGGCAGCCTAGGTCACAGGTCGATGATAGATTTTGTAGTCGTATCATCTGACCTGCGACCGTATGTTTTGGACACCCGAGTGAAGAGAGGGGCGGAGCTGTCAACTGATCACCACCTGGTGGTGAGTTGGATCAGATGGCAAGGGAACATGCCGCGTAGACCTGGCAGACCCAAACGCATAGTGAGGGTCTGCTGGGAACGCCTGGCAGAAGAACCTGTCAAGACGGTCTTCAACTCCCACCTCCGGCAGAGCTTTGACCACGTCCCGAGAGCAGTGGGGGACATTGAGTCCGAGTGGGCCTTGTTCCACTCTGCGATTGTCGAGGCGGCTGTTGCTAGCTGTGGTCGTAAGGTGGCCGGTGCCAGTCGTGGTGGCAACCCCCGTACCCGCTGGTGGACACCAGAGGTTCGGGGAGCCGTCAGGCTGAAGAAGGAGGCCTACAGGGCGTGGCTGGTCTGTGGGTCTCCGGAGGCAGCAGACAGGTACCGGATAGCCAAGCGGGGTGCAGCAGTGGCAGTTGCCGAGGCAAAATCTCGGGCGTGGGAGGAGTTTGGTGAGGCCATGGAGAAAGACTATCGATCGGCTCCAAAGAGGTTCTGGCAAACTGTCCGGCGCCTCAGGAGAGGAAGGCAGCAACTCGCTCACACTGTTTACAGTGGGGATGGGGAGCTGCTGACGTCAACTGAGGCTATAGTCGGACGGTGGAAGGAATACTTTGAGGAGCTCCTCAATCCCACCAATGCGCATTCCGAGGAGGAACCAGAGCTGGGAGGCCTGGGGATGGACTGTCCGATCTCGGGGGCAGAAGTTGCTGAGGTAGTCAAACAACTACACAGCGGCGGAGCCCCGGGGGCGGATGAGGTTCGTCCTGGGTATCTTAAGGCTATGGATGTTGTAGGGCTGTCATGGTTGACACGTCTCTACAACATTGCGTGGTCATCGGGGGCAGTTCCTAGGGAGTGGCAGACCGGGGTGGTGGTCCCCATCTTTAAGAAGGGTGACCTGAGGGTGTGTTCCAACTATAGGGGGATCACACTCCTCAGCCTCCCTGGAAAGGTCTACTCCAAGGTACTGGAGAGGAGGGTCCGATCGTTAGTTGAATCTCAGATAGAGGAGGAGCAATGTGGTTTTCGTCCTGGCCGTGGAACTGTGGACCAGCTCTATACCCTTGCAAGGGTGATGGAGGGGGCATGGGAGTTTGCCCAACCAATCCACATGTGCTTTGTGGATTTGGAGAAGGCTTATGACCGTGTCCCCAGGGGCACCCTGTGGGGGACGCTCCAGGAGTATGGGGTGGGTGGCTTTCTGTTAAGGGCCATTCAGTCCCTTTACCAGAGGAGCGTGAGTTTGGTCCGCATAGCCGGTAGTAAGTCGGACCTGTTCCCAGTGAGGGTTGGACTCCGCCAGGGCTGCCCTTTGTCACCGGTTCTGTTCATCACTTTTATGGACAGAATTTCTAGACGCAGCCGTGGTGTGGAGTGTGTCGAGTTTGGTGGCAGGAGAATCTCGTCTCTGCTTTTTGCGGATGATGTGGTCCTCCTAGCTTCATCCAGCTCTGACCTTCAGCTCTTGCTGGGTAGGTTCGCGGCCGAATGTGAAGCGGCTGGGATGAGGATCAGCACCTCCAAATCTGAGACCATGGTTCTCGACCGGAAAAGGGTGGCTTGCCACCTCCGGGTCGGGGGAGAGGTCCTACCTCAAGTGGAGGAGTTTAAGTATCTCGGGGTCTTGTTCACGAGTGAGGGTAGGAGGGATCGGGAGATCGACAGGCGGATTGGTTCGGCGTCTGCAGTGATGCGGACGCTGACCCGATCTGTCGTGGGGAAGAGGGAGCTGAGCCAGAAAGCCAGGCTCTCGATTTACCGGTCGATCTACGTCCCAATCCTCACCTATGGTCATGAGCTTTGGGTAATGACCGAAAGAACGAGATCGCGGATACAAGCGGCCGAAATGAGTTTCCTCCGTAGGGTGGCCGGGCTCAGCCTTAGAGATAGGGTGAGGAGCTCGGACATTCGGGAGGGACTCGGAGTAGAACCGCTGCTCCTCCGGATCGAAAGGAGCCAGTTGAGGTGGTTTGGGCATCTGGTCAGGTTGCCTCCTGGACGCCTCCCTGGGGAGGTGTTTCGGGCATGTCCTGCCGGCAGAAGGCCCCCGGGTCGACCCAGGACACGTTGGAGAAGTTACATCTCCAATCTGGTCCGGGAACGCCTTGGGGTCCTGCCGGAGGAGCTGGTGGACAAGGCCGGGGAGAGGACGGCCTGGAGCTCCCTAGTTGGGATGCTGCCCCCGCGACCCGGACCCGGATAAGCGGAGGAAGACGACGACGATTTCAGAATAAACTGCGATAAATCCACGGCTTGCCTATTGGCCCTTGTCAGGTGACGTATCAGGTGCTGTAGCGTGTTGCATGATGGTTTAGCTAGGTGTACAAACAAAAGGAGCTGTGGTCGCTTTGTGCGTTGTGAGATTATTAAACAGCATAAAATAGTACACTCCTGTTGTGAGAAGAGCTACCATGCTATCTTTCCAAGAAGACAAACAAGTTAAATTCTGGATCACGTTAACAGAATATTTTCCGTTTTCGACCGTTTATTTTGACGGAGAAATCTCAAGGCTGCTGGACATTCTGACAGACTGGAATTACCCCGACGCACATGGACGTAATTTGGGGGGGGGGGGGGGGGGGGGGACATGTCCCTCCCACTTTTTCCAAAGTCAAGTTTTGACCCCTGCAGTTTTTACCATCCAAAAACAATATTATGCTATATTAAATTGACACTGGTTGAGCTCTAGGACCAAGCGGAAAACAACCGTTTGTGTTGAAGCCGGTTTCCCATTAGAACATACTGTAAAGATCCCCCTGCTGAGGAGCTGTGAGATCAGCTCGGAACGGGTTTGTGGGTCACGGCCCGGCAGAACTAGAACCAGAACGCAGCAGGCAAAATGTTCCTACTTTATAGTTTAATTGTAACATTAATATGTTGCTGGACATGCTGGTCAGCTTGTTTAGACTAAATATGAAAGAAAAATAAATAGTGAATTTTATTTATTATTATGTAAGTAATGAAAATGATGGGAGGAAACAATCACGACCAGTTTTAACTCTGTCCTTCAAAATGAAAACAAACATGTCTCTGATGTTTCTGTACCTGTTTGTAACTTATATTGATGATAACTTGAAAAAAATAAAGCCTAGTGCAGCACCTGTGTTAGTGGAGTACTGTTTCTGGACGGCTACTTTTTACTTTTACTTGATTATAAATATGTAGAATTAGTACCAAGTTTACTATAGTGATATACTGTCAGCAGTAAAGAAACGACTGAGTTCTGTTTGTTTCCTTTGACGTCGTAGGGATCTACGTTATTGAGTGTGGATGATTTATGAAAATACTGATGTATAGCCTTCAACTTCAGCGGTGTCTTCCCCTAGCAACGCGTCATACACCTAAAATGGCGCTAAGGGGGTGTGGTTGACATGCCGGTCATGTGTCTGACAAGGACCAATGGAGTAACGTGGAGTTTCTTGCTTCTGGGGTAAACCAGCCAATCAGCACAGCTTATTAAATATTCATGTCCTGGCCCAGTGAGTGGCGTAAACCAGTCTTTCCCTTGTAGGGCTTAATTATGGGGTTGTACTCAGCCATTTATCAGGGCTCCTGGGCCATTTTGAGCCATTTATGGGTTCAATAAGTTGATGGTTTTGTTGAGATAGGCTCCAGACTTTAACCTTGTATGTTTATTTATAATGTGAAACGCAAGTGAGAACAAACATCCAAATCATCACTTAGTGAGCTTTAAGTCATGTTTTTATTTCTTAGAAACATAAAATCCAAGCCTTTATTGGGATTGTTGACCAATGCAGGTACATATTTGTTGATCTACAGCATCCTGCCTGACTCCTCACTTTTCATTTCCAGCTCTCATCTGATCTTTAGATAAATCACGTGTCCTTGTGGAGCGTTTGTTATCCACTAATGCTGAATTGTCATTTTGTAAAAAAAACAAAACAAACAAACAAACAAACAAACAAACAAACAAAAAAGAAGTAGAAATTGATATAAACCTTTGGACCACTCTTGCATTATTGACCTCCAGCTGTTGTCCTCTGCAGAAGGATAATCACCTCCTATCAGCTGGTGGAGCCTGTGAACTAATGAGGTTGGGTGTTGCCATCCCCTCTTAGTTTCCTCTGTAGCTGCTAATGTGGCTGCTGCTAATTTGTTGACATTTTTAAAAGAGCAGACAGTTGCATAACTCCACAGCAGCTTATTTAACAAGATCCTGAAACGATTCCACGGCAAAAACAGGATGATGACATTTACGTTTCGTCGTGATTTTCCTTGTTCCTAAAGTTGTGTTTTCTCCGTAATGATCTGTAGGAAAGTTCTTGTAGCTCATCAAGTTCTGCAGCCAGTCATAAAAGCAAGTTGTTAAAGGTTTTCTCGTGAAGCTGAGATGTCACAGGGATGCTTATGTTTGTAACTATTGTTGCTCAGTCATGGTGAGATAATTACAGTACCATATCATTGCTATTTATGGAATATTCAATTTGTTGGCTTTTCAAAGTAACAAATGTAGCCTGCAATAATTAAAATGCATCTATCCAGTATTGGAAAGCAGCATCTGTGTGTTGCTGCAGTTGGAGCAGATCAGGCGAGGCGATAATGAGGTAAATATGCAGATTTGGTGGGAAAAAGGCAGCCATTTTCTCTTTTTGACTTGATCTGATTAATGAGAACCTTTCGGCCTTTTGAGCTCTTTGAACAAGTTCATCTCAGCAGAAATAAGAGATGAAAGATTGATGGTTAAAACCCTGACTTCCTCTCTTGTGTGAGGCTGTGTTATTGTCTGTTCTGCTTCCATTATGCACTCAGCCTTTGGCAATCAGCGCTCTGATTGACAGCATCCTGAGCAATCCCACTGTCTATGTTTGGAAAGACAGCAGCGACTTCTTACTCATTTGTTTTCCACCAGGGTGCAGCGGCTAAATTAGGATGTCAAACCTTAAAGCCTGTCTGTGGCAAGCCGAGTCTCTAAAAGATGGTTTGGTTGCACAATTTCTTTTAAACTAGATGATAATTTCTGATTTTTGTGAGCCAGTCCACTAAAAAGCAAACACTTCAATCAGAAATTCACGAAAAAAAAATCAGAATTTTGTCTTTGTAGCTACCATTCTGTACAATTGAAGTCCTTCCCTACCCTCTCCTTATTCTGCTCTTATTCCGCACTGATTCCCTCTTTCCTATTAATTTTCTCTTTCCCTTTCCTTATTTTTTTAAATAACAAATTTTATTATTTCTCATTTTATGCATATTTTTAATCTTTAAAAAAATCTTTTTTATACTTAAATTTTTTTGTTTTGTGATTTTTATCTTGAGAGCCACTATGTAAAAGATTGTTTTCTTTCTTTATTCCAGCTTTTAAACTTAGTTCAATTTAAAGGTTTGGCATCCAGGAAACAGCAGCGAACGTCGCGGCTAGTAGAAGCTAAAAGTTAGCATTAGCAACTCCACCACCAAATATGTTGTGTCCTCAGGGAAGACACCTTGCCTGCTGGTAGTGGCCAGAGGGACCGGTGGCGCCAGTGCTCAGCAGCCTCGCCTCTGTCAGTGCGCCCTACGGCAGCTGTAGCTACATCGTAGCTCATCCTCACCAGCGTGTGAATGTGTGTGTGAATGGGTGAATGACTGATTGTGTTGTGAAGCGCCTTGGGGGGGTGTAGAACCTTAAGAAGGCGCCATACAAATATAAATACAGGCCATTTACACCCCCCCCCCCCCCCCCCCCCCCGTACGACTTGCAAGGCATTCATTCCTACTGCAAAGGTATTGATTAAATGAGAGAGCCACACTTTTAAATTAATCCTTCTAGTTCCCAATTAAAGCCACTAGAAGCATATTTTATTAAAGTAGTTCTGCAGGGGTGCCTTAGCACTTTTGCTAGTTGTAATTTTTACCTCAACATTGCTGCAGTTGCCTCGTGTTTATTCATTGCGGTTTGGCCTTCTGAGATTTAATGCACAATGTGTGAGACAGCCTGTTTCATTGCTTTAGCGTCACTTAGCTGCCTAATTGCTTTTCTTCACTTATGCAAACCCCAACAAACAACATAAAACAGAACACATAGTTCAACTCTCAATCCCAGGTCATGTTATTAAACAAACACATGCAGCTGGTTACAACGCAGATTAGATTTGCCACACTTTTCATTTTTTGATTGCTGGACTGCTCTTCTTTGTTTGCTACTCCTTTGAATCTTACAGGTGCATATAGCGTACAGCTGCAACAAAAACAAATGGTCATTAAAAAAAGGTTTCACCATTTTAGGACTAAATGGAGACGGGGTGATTTGCCACGGTGACCCCCGAAGGGAACAGCTGAAAGAGAAAAGAAGAAGCCATTTGAGGACACTAATGGTTGTATGTGTCTGTACCAGCCGCTTGCCTTCTGAGCTCTGACTGCACGTGAGCCTCACCTGGTGTGTTGTTGAACCTAAAATAGCAACCTGCATCTCTGTTTGTGATACTCGGTGTAAATGGGGCACATGGTATCAGTTTCAGAAGCTTCCTCTGAGCAGTGAGGGCATCATGCTGCATCGTTCTCCTTCCAACATGGTCAGGTTTGGTCACACAGATAAAACTGGTTATTAACAAACATTTAGAACCAAGTCACAGGTAGAATAGTTCAGGACAAGCAGATTTCCTCCAGATGTGTCGGCTGCTGAGAGAAACGAGCCAGTTTAAGCTCCACCACTGATTCCTGGATTCTGTCATGCCGCTAAACGGAGTGCTGGGTTGTGAAGAAGCAGAAGCCTGAAATAGGAAACGGCAGAAAAACCACAGAAGAACGAAAAGTAAGGTGGAACTTGGGAGATTTAAAGCAAATGAGGTGGCATTAGAGAGGTGTGAGCAGATGTTTCTTATTCCTTTGTTTTCTTCCCAAACAGTTTCTTTCTGCGTTCGCTTTTATTTAGTCTGATTTTCATTTCTAAAGATGCTCAGGCAGGAATACAAAGCAGGGACTGCTCTGATGATTCTGGGCAGATTATCCTCCTTCTGCTTCTAACTGGATCCAAATATCCCTCTTCTCATCCTGGTCTCTGTAGACTCCTTAACCATCTCCCTCCTCCTCTTCTTCTGCACTTTCAGACTAAAGTTGATTTATCAGACTGTAACAAGAGATTTGGGATCATTTTGTGGACTGAAGCATAAAATTTGTCTATCCTCGATGCTTGGCTGTAACTTAGATTTCCTCCTTTGCCCCACCCAAACGACATCTTTAAACATACATCATAACATCAACTCTCAGCAGCTCAATCTCTCAGATCAGTCGTTCGGATCAGTTTTTCCACGTGCTTTTCTTTTTGCATGTTCTTGTCTTCGAGTCACAAACATCGGCAGTGAGGCCACGCTCTGCTGCAACTTTGTGGATCACTTTTCATTTCCTTCCTCATTTTCCCCCACCAGGCACTACCTTTCTCACAAGAAAACCAATTTCCACGTTATCGCCCTCTAATATACATGTAATAATGAATTGAAACTGGCAGAGAAGCAGATACAGACCTGAAATATCCAGGAGCCCAACAGAGCTTTTTTTAAAAAAGAACCTCCTGTACCAGAGATCGTTTTAGGCTCAAACCTTGCGTGTGAATTTCACAGAGGAGCCCAAACCTTCTGCCGTAATGCGTTAGAGCAGCGAGTCTGAAAAGGTCAGATGCGTTTTACTCCAAAACAACCCTGAAACCTTCTGGTTCATCTGATGCTGCCGGTGCGTCGGATGCTTTGCCTGACATCTGTGATGATGTTTTGTAGCTTTTCAGTAGACAGACATTTTTCTGAGGGAGTAAAACGGACTTTTTCCTAATATTCTGGGTTTGTTTGCAGGTTAGTTATTGCTGCTGCTGCGGAGTCACTCGCTGTTTTTTTTCTGCTGCAGAGATGTGGTTTGTTATGTTTGACCTTGTTCAATGACAGAGGGACTGTTGACGGCTGCACACAGAGGTAATGACTGCAGATGCCAGAGCTCAGAACAAGGCTGGCTGAAGGTTGTCACAGAGCCTCTTGTTTGCAGACATTATGCTGACGTGTTACATCTCTGCAAAAAGATGCAAGAGTTTTCTTGCAGTTTGTGATCAGAATTGGCCAATATTTAATCAATCAGATCATCTGAAACTCATTGTTGTTTTTGGTCCATCATTACTAAGCAGCAATAAAACAAATCTGACTTTCCCCTCATCTTTGCAATCATCACTGAAGTCGAAGTTTTGACATTCAGTATCACGATCAGGAAGTGAAACAACTCCTGTTTTACCAGATCATCATTTAGTATTCAAAAGTGTCTTTCAATGTCTGCTCAAACTGATTACTTGTTTTATTTTCATTGCTATCAACAAACGGAAACTTTAGTGATGCCTGAAGTTTTTTGTAGCCAATGTTTGAATCTTTATTATTGTTTCTGATACTGATTTTTATTGCTGATAACGATGTTGAAACCTCTCATTTTGAATTTTCCTGTGAGACAGTGTTGAATTGTTAATTTCTGGACATCATCTAATGTTGCTGTGTGTTCATGTTATTGTAATCACTAATAATTTCAAGTTAATCAGATGATAAAAGACATAAAAACATTGTACTAAACACAAATTGGGCCAAAATCAGCATCAACAGGTGAAAGCTGTACATGAATCAGAAAATGGAATCTCTATTTCCACATAATAACATGAAATCTGATAACACAATGTTTACAATAAGGGTCCCTTTATTAACCTTACTTAGTGCATTATTAAGCATTAATAAACAAAGGCTTGCCTTTTTAATGCCACTGTTATTGGTAACTATTATTTGTTGGACAAAATGACTTGCTGTGGCATTAATTGCACTAATAGAGCATCCAAGGAGACTCCACTTCATTTTTTTTGGTAAGTAAAATTATATTTATGTATTTTAGGTCACTGTCATGATCTGCCCCTGCCCTTGATTAGTCCCTATCAGTTTCACCTGCCCCTTGTTACCTGCCCATGTGTTCCTGATTTTCCCCAGTGTATTTATACCTCCCGTCTCGTGCGTCCTGTGTCAGATCATTGTGGTTTGTTTGTCATCGTTGTCTCGTGCTGTTCGTTCCCGCTCTACCATTAAATCTTTTTTTTACTTTATCCATGCCTGCCTTTTTTGCCTCCTGGTCAGCTCCACCACACATGGTCCGCCTCCAACTACATCTTAATGTGACAGTCACTGCCGAGCTGAGCTTAGATTTTAACATGTACTGTTTAACCATGACATTTAAATGTAATAGGGTAAAACCCAGTGCATTTAACATAATGCTGCACTTTAGAAAATGGGTTGAAATATAACATGTCCGTGGAGCTGGGTTCCGACTATCGGCTTGTGGAGCTCTCGGGAGACCAATGTTTTCCACCCGTTTCTCCCCTCCCCACAGCCCGGCGCATCTCTGTCTGATCGCGGCTCCTGTTTGCTGCGCGGGCTGCCGGCTGGTTCTCCCCGCAGCTGCCGGCTTGTGAAGCTCTGGATGGAAACCAATGTTTTCCACCCGGTTCTCCCCTCCCCGCAGCTCGGCACATCTCTGTCTGATCGCAGCTTCTGTCTGCTGCGTGGGCTGACGGCTTGTGGAGCTCTGGGATGGAAACCTTTCCACCCGGTTCTCCCCAGCGGCAGCTCTGCGCATCTCAGATCGCAGCTGCGCTTGTCTGCTGCGCGGCTGCCGGCTTGTGGAGGTCTCGGAGACCTCTGTGTTCCACCCGGTTTTACTCAGCGGTCAGCCCGGCGTATCTCTGACTCAGAAGCTCTGGTGTTGTGCACAGTTAACTCCGGTTGTAGCTAGGTAGCTACCTCGGTTAGCTTAGCTCCCACCTCTGCGTTAGCTTTGGGTTAGCTTCAGGTTAGCTTGTAGCTAGTTCGACCGGGTGTCTTCAGTTGATCCCAGCCTTAAGCCGGGCGTACACTGTGCGACTTTTTCACTTTTTTGAGCCGATTTTCCAGTCGTGGGAGAAGCCACGACATCGGGGCGAGTTTTGTGCCGAGCGGTCGTGTAGTGTACAGGGGGTTACGAGAGGCGATTAACACCACGTGACCAGCCGCTGATCAGCAGTCGTGAGGTCGCAGGGACTTCTGGTGTGTTTAATATTTCGCTCGTCCCTCGTGAGGGTATCGCACTGTTGAAGCGGCGCTGCAAGCAGCTGCGAGCAGCTACGATCCAAAAAGTATCAGAACCGCTCACGGCGCATGCGCGCGCTATCCTGCATCAACGCCGGCCGGTCGCTCGCTATTTCCCTAATAACACACGCTGTTCGTTTTTGTTTCTACACGTTTTTTTTACTCACAAAGATTGTCAAGAAAGCGTGTTTGTCATGTTCATGTCAAATTAAACTGATCACAAAACACAGATTTACTTTCTTTATTTCGTTTTCCTCATCCAACCCCCATAAATCCCTGTGTGTCCTCCTGCAGCACTCCCGAAGGACAACAGGCAAGACAAAAAAGTCTGACGTGTTGAGTAAAAACTGCTATTTTTAGCACATTTTTAGGGCTGACGTGTTGCTACCAGACGTACAGTGTGAGCAGTCAGGTCGCATGCGAGAACTGGGTCGTGCAGTGTGAGCACATGACTCGTGAGATCTGCTCTGCGAGGAAGTCGTACAGTTTGAGCTGAAGCTGAACGCTGCGAGTGAAAAAGTCGCACAGTGTACGCCCGGCTTTACAGCCCCACCCTCAGCTCCACCTCTCTTCCCTTTTGTGGAATTGTCTGGGCTTGACGGAACCTGCGACTCAGTCAAAATGGTGGTGGCCACCTCCCATTTAGCCTAAAAATATGTTATTGGAGCCTATGGACATGAATTGTCTAGTATTTATGTCGATGGGTAACTCACAGGCAGAGAGGCACATGAGGGGCGGGACTAGGCAGCTCAAAAATAACCAATCAGAAAAAAGACGGAAATGCTGACTGTACCGCTGCAGTTTTTTTTAGCTGTAGTCAAAAATGGCGCCTGACTTCGGCGCAAACATCTTTTTTAGGAGAAATGCTTGTAGCGCTTCTACTTGTTGTGATTTTAAAGACATTCAAGTCATTTAGAACAAAGGAAAGAGCCATCGTGAATACTGCTCCAGTTGCCATGATTATGACAAACTCTGCATTGTGGTGTGTGACGTACTCAGCGCTGATTGGCTCAGTTAGACTTCTCAGGGGGTGGGGCTATTTGAATAGGAGAGTTCCCAGACCCTTTCTCTGTGCAGAATTAAACAGAGGAGGAGTCTGGCAGGCCAGGCTAGGTATTGACTCCAATGACAGCTCTCATGATTTTGTGAGAGAGGTCTCACAAATTTTTCTAACTTGTTAAAAAATTCCAGTCAAACAAGAACTGTTAAGAATACTTCTAAACACACTTTGCAAAACTTCGAACACTTTAAAAAAAATTGCCCTGAAAAGCTGCAGCCCTGTGGGATCCTGACATTGGGATAGAATTTTCCTTCAGTGCATCTTAAGAGGATCTGTTTTTTCTTTATTGCATTTAAAGTTTGCACCACATGCAGTTTGAAAAACGTGACTCAGAATCCAAAACAACAGCAATGCTGACTGCTGAGCAAGACTCCAAGGAAAATAAAAACAACTAACTTTGGGCTGATGCCACAGGCAGGAAGGGTTTAGTAGCTGGAAGAGTGCAGAAACCTGCTCACGTCAGCGGTGTAGGAGCAGGTGTGATGCCCTCATGTTTACAGTAGCAGCCTGCATGCTGATTTCTGTTTTTGCACAAATAAACTCTGATCACTTGCTAATAAAAGTTCATCTTAAATGCCTGGGCTGATGAAAAATCAGCTCCCTGAGCTGCTTTAAATCCAGTTGGAGGTTATTAGTCAGAGCTCCAGTTTTCATTAATCAAATCACAACATTGTTGCAAAATTTAGCAGCCGTTTGGCCTATAATCAACTGACTAGAAATTCCAGTTAATTAATTAAAATAATTTACCCTGAAGAAAACATGGAGTAGAAACTAAATGAGAGAAAATAGTTGATTGAGGAGATTTTGATGTGCTTTTGTTGACTAAAAGTGGTTATTTTGACCCTCTGGTGATGCTAAAAGGTGGACCGCCAGCATTAAGGTGGTTAGAAAACATAACCCTACAATAAAACTGTGTGGCGGTCCTTCCCCTTTGCCTCCAGCATGGCAAAAAGAAAAGAAAGAAAAACTGAAAATCAAATGAATGCATACTCATGAGTGCATTTTTTAAATCAATGCATGCATGCACCCAACCGTCAGACACCTGATGAGCAGAGAAACTCCTCTGTTCTCCAAGCCCTTACATTCCTCTCACAGTTACTAGGAAACCAGGAGCTCACAGAGCTGGTTGGTGAGGCGGTGGAGGTGCAGGGAAGCAACAGACCAAAATCAACTGATAATGTGAATATGAGAAAGGAAACTCTGGGGGTTATTATCTTGCATAGATGCCTGATGCAACAATATAAAATTAATATTTGTTGTCATCGCCATGTTAACATCTGAGAATGTGCTGCATCTGTTCTTGCAGGCTGAATTTCTGTGAGATTTTACTGAACACACATGTGAAACTCAAGCAAATACCCATAAATCCTTGCTAATCTATCTCCAGCTTGCCTTTAAAAACCCTAACACTGTGCATTTCTTCGTTGAGATCAATGCTTCTCCACCTCTAACAACCCCACCCACCTTTTCCGATGTGCCAGCCTCGTTGTGCATGCACGCTGGATCACGCAGCCATAAATCAAACAATTGATCTTCCACCAGGTGTTTGGAAAACCAACGTTGCAGTGCTGATTGTATAATCCATTTGTGTTGGGGCTGTATTTTTAGCATTTGCTTGTGTTTATTTATTCGTACTGTGTGGTGGCTCTCTCATTCCATCCTCTTCAGAGAGGCAGATCTGACGATACAGCTCATTTTTTCAGCTCTTTTTGATTTGGCAGATGAGCTTTTGCATGGGCAGGAACTTGGCGCTGGTTGCTTGTCCAGTAAACCAACTTTTAATTTTCAGCAAGGCGCCAAGAGGCCATCGTGGTATAATTTCAGCTCCACCTTCGCGATAGTAAGAATTCTGCATCAATAGCTGCCGAATTACAAAGAGAAGCTTTAGGGTTTTGCAGTGGAGCTCTTCCAGTTCAGCCCACCTCCTCCCACTGCCAGACAGATGCTCTGGAGATGGAGTGCACACAGATGGGTTCCTGCCTGTCATTCAGACCTTCCTGATATTTGTTCACTGAGCTGAATATTTCCAGAAATGTTGTTTCTATAAAAAACAACCCAAAAACGGAAGTATTGCCTTGGGTGTATGGATTCACAGATGGGTCACAGGGTTTATTGAGAATAGTCGTTTAATTATTGGCTCCAGTTAGATGCAGTGTCTTGACATCAGCTGATTTTACCAACATAGATCACTCATTTCTTGCTCTCAGAAAGTTCATTGATCCTTACGTTGAATCAAAGCCTAAAATATTCATAACATTAAAGAATTAATAATGCATTGTGCCCTCTGGGGGGATTTTGTATTTTGCTGGTTCCATTAAAACACATTCTGTCTCTCCACTGCAGGAAATGCTAGTAAACAATTTCTGAAGTCACCATGAAGTTTCTGCTCTTGCTTTCTGTCTTCTGCTGGGACGCGTCTGGATTTGCACTTTTCTTTACACCTCTCACAGATGTGTCGAGGGTGAATTTGAGAACGGCGGAAGCACACTTTAACAGGGAAGAATCCCTCTTGGACACAGCTCGGAGAAAGGATGACGGTGTGTGTTCAACACGTGTATTCACAGCTCACTGTATGCAATCAAACAATTAAACTTAATCTCACTCAGACTGTGAACGCTGTGGTGTAAACGCAGCTGAGTAAGTCACGTCTCAAAGAGGATGAAGCCCTGCGATACAGCACAAACTAGTTTATCATCGACTGCCCAGTCTTTTTGTTACAGCTCAGTAGTTGCAATAATGCTGACTTATAGATAATCAATGTCAGATGTGGCAATGAAATGTTGAGGACACAGAGTTGTTGGGTTTTAGTGGCTTTTGCATTGCTCCATTGTGACCTCTGACAGGGTAAACCCAGGGGTGGGGAGCGATAGAGACGAGGACCTTTATTGGAAGTCGGTCTTTATTTCATGGGTAGGATTTTCTGCCTTGGTTTGTGGCTCTGTTCACCACACACTGAGCAAAGTTTCACCATGCTGAGACAAACAGTTTCTGTCTAGGATGTGTCCGTCTTTATTCTGCTGCGTTCTGTTTTGATACTTTGTGCGCAAACCATATGGGCACCAATCCAACCAGGACCAGAAGAACCCCTAAACTGTTAGTCTGGTTCTTCGTGTCTTTCACTATTTACCTGCTGATTCCTGTTCAGTCTGGTACCAGCAGCTTTGAGGGAAGAGGAGGGACACCCTGGATAGGCTGCAAATCGAAGACACACACACACACACACACACACACACACACACACACACACACACACACACACACACACACACACACACACACACACACACACACACACACACACACACACACGCACGCACGCACGCACACACGCACTGGCAATAAAAAAAGGGTCAGTTAGCTAGTGTACACATTTTTGTAAACTTATTAAAAAAACAGGGATTTCTGATATTATCGGCTAATATTGGTATTAAAATATAACATTGGAAATTATCGGTATCCAATTTTGTTCTTTAGTGAACTTTTACATACCATGCACATGTTCTGCCTGAAATTCCTTAGCTACTTACCCCAAAATGTCCAAATATGATAGATTTAAATTTAGTTCATATGATATATTTGTTTCTAATGCAGATAATGTTTATGGTTTAAATAGGCATGATAGGAGTTACGTGATGTCAGAAACCTTTTTTATTATGAGGGGCGACCCCATATTTGTTGGCATTGGTTTGTATCAGTATTGGAAATTATGAGAGCTAGATTATAGCATGTATCAGTAAAACAAGTGGCTATCATCATTTTAAAAATGTGACTGCGGTCCCCCAGGGTTCAGGTTTGGGACCACTGCTTTTTTCAATCTACATACTACTTCTAGGCATCATTTTCAAAGTATATGCAAAAAATAAGGCTAATCTACTTCTATGTCTGCCCAAACTCTTCTACAGGCTGTGTTCAGAATTCTTTCTCAGCGATAAAAAAATGGTTTTCCTCCAATTCCCTACATTTAAACAAGACAAAACTCATGCTATTGCCTTCATACCAAAATCAAATCCTAACCAACACTTGGAGCTGTCCTCACTTGCAATCAAGCTCAAGCCTTTTGTCACCAGCCTGGGGGTTGAACTGAATTCAGACCTCTCCATGCTGCCTCAGATAAACACCACTGTCAAATCTTGTTTCTTCCAACCACGTCGCATAACCGTCTTAAGCAGATCCTTAAAAGACCTCATCTGGAATAGCAGACTTTTGACTCTTAATGTTGTATTTTTAAACCAAGTCTTGATGTCTAAATTCATAAGGTTGTCAGTTAACTGGCAGCAACATGCATATGTGAAGTATTACAGTTGTATTACGACCCACAATCATATAATTATACTGAGTCAAATAGAAATACAAATAAAAACAACCCACAGGATTTATCAATATATCCGACAGCAATAATACGTTGTTATGCATGAAGACTAAATAATTGTTAGCTATTCAATGGTGTTCTCTGACTATTTTTGCAGATGATGTGATGTTTTATATAGTATATGTATGTGGCGAACTGGTCCCATCAGTCCAGGCCTGCCGGAGGAACTGGTGGAGGTGGCCGGGCAGAGGACGGTCTGGAGCTCCCTAGTTGGGATGCTGCCGCCGCGACCCGGACCCGGATAAGCGGAGGAAGACAACGACGACGACAATGTTCATTATTGCTGCTCTTGTCATCATATTCTGCCACAACAGCTTCATTTTGGCTCCTAGTTTTAGACCAAAGTGCAAGATGGCTGATTTCTTTTTCAGACAGTAAATGTGTGTTAGTGATTAAGTCCAGAAGGTCTACACACAGGTGTGTCAGAATCAGTTCATTTAGTAGGATTTTTTGGCTTTTCAAATTTTTTATAGCCTCTCAAAAGCAAAATTTGTGTTAATGGTAGTAACATGTAGTAGTATAAATATCAATTACTTTTACTGTAAATTACATAAAAACATCACTGATCACTTCCATTGAACAGCTAGTAGCATGACTAGTAAATTCAGCCCTTACACGCTCATAGTGCAAAGCCACACCTGGCTCCTTCACCATTGTGTGGATATTTTACATCGCAGGAAGCACGCGTGTCTTCTCTGCTTGCTCCCAAGAGTGTGTGCTGTTGTGTGTCCCCGTCTTCTGCTGTTGGTGATAATGACAGCCGGCTGTGTTTTGAATGATTCATAGCTGACTACTAATGAGACACGCTGCAGATGTCTCAGAGAGGCCTAGCTGCGTCCTTTAGGTGTCAGTCAGCACTCAGAAACGCTGGTCACCTGCATTTCCTGCCCGTCTGAATTCATGGGATTGAAAAAAATTGGTGCATCAAGTTCTTAATTTCCTTTTTGCACCTGGGTTAATTTAACCAGTGTAAATTTATGTAATTTATGACACTTGGAAGTGTGTACATGACTGAATGCCATATGCTGATCGGTCTGAAATGCATGTTTTTCTGCCGAGAGTACAACAAGATCTGGCTGAGGAAAGTCATGGAGAAAATACATCAGCATTGTGCAGTGGAGGGAGACTAGGGAGCTGTCGACTAACAATAGGGAGCAGCTTGGCCTTCAAAATATGCCTTATTGGTCTCTTCTTCTCCTCATTTGCTCCCTTACACTCTCTCCTTTCTCCCTCGTTACTTCTGGTTTCATCTTCACGATTGGGTATACCTGATGCTGCCTGGGCATAGCATGAGTCAGTATTGATTTTTCTTCCTCTTTGCTCTGTTGGTGGGTGTTTGACGCAGGAGTTCAGTGACACACGGTGCTTTGTTGTTACCCTTTATTCTGTTTTCAGCACCCTCAGTCTGGTCCGGCACATCATATAAAAAAATGTTCCATCTTTTAGTTCAACCTTCCTGGACTCATGAACTAACTGGCTTCAAGTCCTCCACGATTCAGAGTCTAACCGACAGCTTATCCTGAAATAGTGAAGGAACGGTCGGTTTTTGGGAACTTATTTGAGTGGATTAGTGAAAATAACAATTGAAACTGAGGCCAAACATACCTGAATAATTATGATACATTTTGTTTCAAGATAAAAACAGCTTACAGCAGAAAAATGGATTGAAAATTGACACATTTTTTATTTTTAGGCTGAACCAACAACAAAAGTTTAACATCAATGATCATTTTTTAATTAACCAGGTTAGTAGCTCAGATTTTGTTACAGAATACAGGAATAAAAGTGATGCAAAAACAAACCAGTCCAGCTGATTTTATGTACCTTGCCAAGTAATATTTTTACCGCTGTGAAAGTGAGCTTTGTGCATTGCATGGCAGTTTTTATCATCACGTTAGGTAATCTAGGAAATAACAATTATTTACAAAATAAGATATTTTTTAATTTAATTTAATTATGAACATTTTTGGCAATGAAGTGTTATGATTCAGTCCATCTGGCTTAAGTCTATTTGTTTATGCATCACCATGTATTTATTATACACTATATATACAATTGTGGTCAGAAGTTTACATACACTTGTAAAAAATATAATATAATGGCTCTACTGAGTGTCCCGTTATTTCTAAAACTCTGATTTTTCTCTGATAGAGTGATTGGAACAGATACTTCTTTGTCACAAAAACATCATGAAGTTTGGTTCTTTAATGTCTTTATTATGGGTTAACAGAGAAAAGTGATCACATTTGCTGGGTCACAAATATACATACAGCAACATGAACTAGCAATTTTGGTGACTTAGAAACGTGTCAGTGAACTGAGCTTCATAGCATGGCCTCTTAACTTCTTGTGAGTGATTATGAGTGACTACAGCTGGTGACTTCTCTTAGGCCAGGTAAATAGTGCTCATTGGATACAAACGCCCACAAACGCTACAATGGGAAAGTCAAAGGAGCTCAGCATGGATCTGAAAAAGCGAATTATTGACTTGAACAAGTCAGGAAAGTCACTTGGGGCCATTTCAAAGCAGCTGCAGGTCCCAAGAGCAACAGTGCAAACAATTGTTTGCAAGTATAAGGTGCATGGCACTGTTTCATCACTGCCAAGATCAGGAAGAAAACGCAAGCTATCACCTGCTGCTGAGAGAAAATTGGTCAGGAGGGTAAAGAGTGAACCAAGAATCACCAAAAAGCAGATCTGCCAAGAATTAGAAGCTGCTGGAACACAGGTGTCATTGTCCACAGTCAAACGTGTTTTGCATCTCCATGGACTGAGAGGCTGCCGTGCAAGAAGGAAGCCCTTGCTCCAAAAGCGGCACCTTAAGGCTCGACTGAAGTTTGCTGCTGATCACATGGACAAAGATAAGACCTTCTGGAGGAAAGTTCTGTGGTCAGACGAAACAAAAATCGAGCTTTTTGGCCACAATGCCCAGCAATATGTTTGGAGGAGAAAAGGTGAGGCCTTTAACCCCAAGAACACCATGCCTACAGTCAAGCATGGTGGTGGGAATATTATGCTGTGGGGCCATGGACGTAATTTTCACTTTAGAAGTGGGGGGGACACGGGGGCTGGGGGGTATCTTTACAGTATGTTCTCATAGGAAACAGGCTTCAACACAAACAGTTGTTTTCTGCTTGGTCCTAGAGCTCAACCAGTGTCAATTTAATATAGTGTAATATTGATTTTGGATGGTAAAAAGTGAAGGGGTCAAAACTTGACTTTGGAAAAAGTGGGGGGGACATGTTCCCCCGTCCCCCCCCAAAATTACGTCCATGTGTGGGGCTGTTTTGCTGCCAATGGAACTGGTGCTTTACAGAGAGTAAATGGGATAATGAAGAAGGAGGATTACCTTCACATTCTTCAACATAACCTAAAATCATCAGCACGAAGGTTGGGTCTTGGGCGCAGCTGGGTGTTCCAACAGGACAATGACCCTATACACACATCAAAAGTGGTAAAGGAATGGCTAAATCAGGCTAGAATAAGGGTTTTAGAATGGCCTTCCCAAAGTCCTGACTTAAACCCCATTGAAAACATGTGGACAGTGCTGAAGAAACAAGTCCATGTCAGAAAGCCATCAAATTTAACTGAACTTCACCAATTCTGTCAAGAGGAGTGGTCAAAGATTCAACCAGAAGCTTGCCAGAAGCTTGTGGATGGCTACCAAAAGCGCCTAATTGAAGTGAAAATGGCTAAGGGACATGTAACCAAATATTAGCACTGCTGTATGTATATTTGTGACCCAGCAAATGTGATCACTTTTCTCTGTTAACCCATAATAAAGACATTAAAGAACCAAACTTCATGAATGTTTTTTGTGACAAAGGTGTATCTGTTCCAATCACTCTATCAGAGAAAAATCAGAGTTTTAGAAATAATGGGACACTCAGTAGAGCCATTATATTATATTTTTTACAAGTGTATGTAAACTTCTGACCACAACTGTATATATATATATATATATATATATATATATATATATATATATATATATATATATATATATATATATATATATATATATATATATATATGAGTTTTTATTTTTGTTTTAACTGGTCAATCTTTAAGATTCTTACACTTAACATACACTATCTGTGTATATTAATTATGCTGTTTTGAGCATTAGTACATTAAGAAAAGGTTAAAACCAATTACCTTTATTTTTAGGCCCATGCTGTGCGCGCTTATTTACCGTCCTCCACAATATAATAAGGACTTTTTAGATGAATTTGCGACGTTTCTAGCTCAAATCTTCTGTAAATATGACTGTCTCCTCCTGTTGGGGGATTTTGATATTCATATCTGTTGTCCCGACAGACCTATGGTGAAGGACTTTTTGGATCTTGTCGATTCGTTTGGCCTGTCCCAACTCGTGAATGGGCCCACGCATGGCCATGTTCACACACTGGACCTGGTTCTGTCTCATGGGCTGAGTAACAGTGACTTGGTTATTCTCCCTGCTACTTTCTCTGATCATTCACCAGTTCTGTTTAACCTGGACGTGGCTTCTTCTCGTACTGACCATGTCCACACTCGTCTCTCTCGAGTTATTACTCCCTCTACTGCTGGAGATTTTGTAAATGTTTTTGCTGTGATATCAGCCCCCTGCGATTTTACTGATGTTGATAGTTATTTGCATCTTCTTAATTCATCCTGTCTAGCTGCTATGGATTCTGTAGCTCCATTAAAATCCAAACTGACCAAGATTAAGCCTGACCCTTGGCTGAACGAGCGCACTCGTTCAATCAGGCAAAACTGCAGAAGACTGGAGCGTAAATGGAGTAAAGACGGGCTTGTGGTCTCCTTTGAAGCCATGAGAGAAGCGTGGTCGCAGTATCAAAAAGCTGGTAGAGGCGCTAGAAATCGTTTCTTTGCAGGGATTGTTTCTGCTTATTCTAATAATCAAGCTGTTTTGTATAAAACCATGAATGCTATGCTCTCACCTGTTAAAACACTATTTTCCTCTGTTTCTGCTGGCTTGTGCAACCAAATCCTTCAGTTTTTTTAGATAAGGTTGATAAAATCAGAGCTCAGATTCCTCCTACTTCCAATGTTCCTATTACTGTCATTCCCACTCATGGCTTATTTCATAGTTTTCAACCCATTTCTCTGTCTTGTCTGGAAAAAGCTATTGCTACCATGAAGCTATCGGGCTCTCCAGATGATGTTGTTCCACCTCGTCTCCTGAAGGAGGTATTTCTGTTGATTGGGCAATATGTGCTGGATATTATTAATGGTAGCTTGACCTCAGCTGTGGTTCCTCATGACTTTAAACATGCTGTTGTGCAGGCAATCCTGAAAAAACCTGGTCTGGATCCTGCCAAATTCTCTAATCTCCTTCCAATCTCTAAATTACCATTTTTATCTAAAGTACTTGAGAAAGTAGTGTACGAACAGTTACTTATACATCTTAATGACCATCAGGTAATGGACATGTTTCAGTCTGGGGTTCAGAAAACAGCACGGCACTGAAACTGCTCTTGTTCGGGTGTTTAATGACATCTTTCTGGCATTAGATTCGGGGTTCCATGTGGTTATGGTGCTTCTGGATCTATCTGCAGCCTTCGATACGGTTGATCACAACATCTTGATCTCTACATTACGGACTTGGGCTGGCATCTCAGGTTCGGCCCTGGACTGGTTTAGGCCTTACTTCCATGACAGGTCCCTTAGGGTCATGCTGGATGATTATTCATCCGAAACACTCTCCCTTCCCTGGGGGGTTCCTCATGGTTCCATCCTCGGCCTGTTGCTGTTCTGTATTTATATTCTGCCCTTGGGAGCTGTTCTCAAACAGCGTGCAGTGTCTTACCATCTATATGCAGATGATTGTCAAATTTATTTTTCACTGAAACCCAAAGACTCCTCTAAACCTCTGTTTGATTGTCTTCACGAAGTCAAGCAATGGTTGGCTGACAACTTCCTACATCTGAACGACTCCAAAACAGAGGTAATCGTTTTTAGTCCAACTAGTGTTAGAGCAGCCCAGCAACCAGACCTCAACTATCTGTCGCCTAACGTCACTTTTGTTGTTTCCAACCTTGGAATAAGAATAGATTCTGCTCTGAAGATGGATGCTCAGGTCAATAGCACGGTCAGGTCCTGCTTTTACCATCTTAGACGTGTTTCAAAATTAACGTCCATCCTGAGTGTTCGTCTTCTACAATCTGTGATTCACGCATTCATCACTTCTCGGTTGGATTATTCAAACTCCTGTTTGTACGGTATCAGTGAGGCTGCTTTGTCTAGGCTTCAGCTTGTTCAGAATTCTGCAGCAAGGATCTTGACTGGAGCTGAAAGAAGACACCACATCTCACCTATTCTTAAAACACTTCACTGGTTGCCCATTAAATTCAGGATCAATTATAAAATTTTACTTCTCTCATTCAAATCCTTGAACGGTCAAGCGCCTCCCTATCTGTGTGATCTCCTTCATTACTACCACCCTCCTCGAGCTCTTAGGTCTGAAGATCAACTCCTCTTAACTGTCCCTAAGGCCCGTTTGAAGACTCGTGGGAAAAGGGCTTTTTCAGTCTGTGCCCCAAAGTTATGGAACTCATTACCACTGCAGGTTAGGCAAGCTTCCTCTATCACCGTCTTTAAATCTCGTCTGAAGACCCTCTACTTCACTTACGCATTCGATCCCTAATTCCATAACTCCTTAGCTCATCCATTGTCCCTCCTAGACAATTCAATTTTAATTTTGTGTTTTTATATTCTGGTTTTATTTGCTTTTACTGTTAATAGTCTGTTGTTTTTATTTCTTTTGCTCCTTTTTACATTTTCCTTCTACCTGACTATTTTAACTTGTGTTTTCTTGCTTGTTTTTTGTGCAGCGGTTTGTATGGTTGTAATGCTGTGTTGAAAGCGCTATATAAATAAAGTGGTATGGTATGGTATGGTATGGTATGGTAGGTCTATTTTAACAGGAGAAGCACATTCTGGTGGCTCCATATCACCTATAAAGTCCATTTCCTGTGTTGTGTTGCGATCTATTTCTTGCCTGTCTAGATTTTCAGCCATCATACGCAGTTTTGTATAGAAGATAAAATATTAATGGACTTCACAAGAAAGGGAAATAATGTTAAATGTTTAAATATTATTTAAAAGAACAAAGAAGTTTGTGCATTTCCATTTCACTAAATAATTTAAACATGAATGAACATGTGAAAGAACCCTTTGTGTGAAAAAGTTATTGTTCTTTTCTGTGTAAATCCATACAAAGTTAACCTGAGGATATAAAATGTGGATTTCCACTACATATGCTTTTTGCTGATGGAGAGGTGATCAGAGCCGCGTTTGGTAGAACAGAGCTGAAAATCCTTAATTTTCTCTAAAGTTGATAAAATGTTCAAAGGTCTTTGTGTGAGTGTGGTATTACCATTGTTGTGGTGAAGCGGGGTGGTTGTGAGTCTCAGCAGATTTGACTGAATCTACTTTGTTCATGTGCGGCGTAACGTCAGCAGAGCAGTAGACGCTTCAGTATCTGTGTCTCTCATTGTGTGTCTCTGACTTCTAAACCTAATTTACTGCCCGTTGTGGTTCACGCTGCATGACAGAAACGTGTTTGTTGTAAATCTGACACGTTGGAAGTTTCATTTTGGTCACATCTCATTGATTTTCAATCACTCTTTCACCCTGGCAACAAAACTATTTCCCATTTTTAGATTTATCATCACGCTGGAGGAAACGTAGGTTTGTGGCTGCATTACAGCGATATCCTTTTGCATTATCGATCTGTAACTTTGCTTATTATAGAACACACTCGGATTTGCTATTATCGTGGACAAGTCATGTCAAGGAGAACTCTTGTCTTTGCTTTTTAAAAGAAAATGTATTTACCAGAAATCTGAATAGAGAAAAAAAAAATAGAACAGCAAATCTATTCTCCACAAAATAACTTTATAAATCTATATTTCTCCCTTTCATTTCTTCTTGTGATTATGAAATAATTGTGGTTGCCTGTAGTTCAGCCGTTTTCTATAAAATAAGTCTTATTCTTTGAGCGGTTTTGACGGTCTTCTGCCCATCATGTGATTTGCTCTGCTTCCTCTTGAAGGGCTGAGTTTTACATAAGCAGACATTAGCGTGCTCTCTGCATGGCTCCTCTGGCTTGTTAGTTTAGCACAACAATGCAGTGCACGGTAAGAGAGCGGTGTTTTCTGGTGTCAGGTTGTATTCTGTGCATGTGAACAAATTTAATTGTTGCAGAAATCACCACTTTGTGGATGTGCATCTACTTTTATGTCATTGTTTCTCCCTTTTGGTGCATGAATCTGTAAACAGGAACAGATCTGTACTAGTGCTGTACATTTTGCCCATAATGTGGCTGTGTTCGTCTTTGAAGGGCAGGGCAACTCTGAGCCAGCAATTTTGGTTGCACCTTGGGCCGCCAGCTCTGTCTCTGCGATCACGCTCCCATTGAGGGCAGCCCTTTCATCTGGAGCCTTTCAGAGAAGCCTTTCAGACTCAGAAAGTGGGCGATCATGGAGGAGAGTGTCATGTTTTGGAGGGATGTTAGAACCCAAAATGCAGAACCCAGGACGACACGAGGCAGGAGTGGATATGAAGAAAAAAATCCTTTTATTGTAGGATGAACAGAATTAAATCCAAAAAAGGCAGGGGGCCAAAATCCAAAAATCCAGAACATGAGAACCAAAGTCCACTTAGAGCACAAACTGGGGACGGGACAGGAAGCTCACACAGAGCACCAAAACAACACTGAACAAACAACAATGGACCGAAAAGACACTGAGACAAGACAGGGCTTAAATAAACTGGGGCATGATGGGAGGCAGATGAGCTGCAGGTGTGTGGGGAGAGGACCAGGTGAAAGCAATACTTAATCAGGGAGGGAACTCACATGCCCTAAGAAAATATCTAAAAACAAGAAAAGCAACCACATAACTAATATTCTAAAGGGAAGGAGAACTACAAAGACGGGTGGGAGAAAAAATATAAAAGAGACTACTAAAATGAAAAGCTGAAACTGTAAACACTGCAGAGGGATGACTGGCTGCAGAGGGGTGACTGGAGAAGACTAAAGGAACTCAGGACCTGAGAGATATATTTGGAAGGCTGAAGACCAGGGGACAAATGAGGAACACAAAGAGACACATAAATGAGACGCAGACAAAGGGCACATGAGGGCACTTTGAAACACAAAAGGAGAACCTGGAGTGGGAACTGGAGGGGCTGGGGAACAAAGGGACACAGAACATGACAGAGAGAAAGTGTGGAGGAAAGTGCTTCTGCAGCCTGAAGCACCCATCTCACGACGTCACCGTGAATAAGCTCGGTTCTGATGAAGAGCACAGATGTATAGTTATGCTCGTGTGCCTGCCTCCGAAGAAGAGAACACGAGCAAGAGATGCTGTTATGTAGGGTGTGTGCTGTTTTATCAGCACGGCTGCCTATTCATGTCTCTGCCATATTCTGGCATCAGTGTGTCTTAAAAACGTAATCACCGAGGCGTAAGGATGGTGTTTGTGCAGTTTGAATACAGCAGATTAGATGCAAGTGTGCTGCAAAGGTGAATGGCTCAGTTGAAGGTTTTTGCTGTGCAGTACTGAGTAAAGCAGGTTGAGTGTTTAAACTGAGGAGGTTTTCTGGGGATCCAAGAGCCAGAGATGTTCGCTGATGACTACCAGGTGTTCTTACCTGATGGGCGGCCGCTCGGCCAGGTGTCGGTGCTGGGTTGTGAGGATCTTACTGAAGGAGGTAAGCAAGTTCAGCTGCAGGGTTCCAACCTACTCAGAATTCATTCCCAAGTATTTTTTGAGAAGTTACTTAAAAAAAGGTATTCCAGTGTTAGAGACAGATTTATTTGTGCGTAGCTTAGCACAGCGTGTGCTTCTGTCATTGTCACAATGTGGAGCTCAGAGGAGCTATTTGTCTTAAACCACAAAAATTTATTTTTAGTTGTTTGTTGCCATCAGGCTGCTGCTTTCTCCAAAATTTAACCTTATGCAATATTTATCGGAAGCAAACGATGGCAACCTATGTTGGTTCTCATAAATCATTTAAGTCTCATAGAACATTTCAATGGCAATGAAACAATTTCTGATTTTGCATTATCTTTGTTTCTGCAGACTTTTCTCTCTCTTAGTGTGTACATGTTGCATTAATACCTTTGTGAATATGGTGTGGTCTTTTATAATGTCCCTGTAAAGCATTATGCAGCTAATGTAATTCTCAGTGGCTCAAACTGAGTTGGGGTGAACAGGGGAAATGCTGAAAACATCTGATTTTGATTGATCAGTGGAGAAGCAAAGAGAGAAGCCTACAACTTCCTGTATGCCATCCAGCTCTTTAAAAGTCTTTTGTTGGCAACATCCTACTTGCAGATGCCAGAATTGTACAGAAATGGAGGCTAATTAGCTGGTTTCGTCCCATTCAAAATGTTCAAAAGACTTTTAAAGCAAAAGCACCAAAGAAGGCTTGTACAAAGAGATCATGAGCCCACACTTGCATCTTAAAGGCGTGGTTTATTGGTTTCTTCAATACATTTGTAGTGTTCTCTAGTGTAAATCAATGCCTTATGAGTCATTAAAAAAGCTATGATTCAGGATGCTACTGGGTGTTAGTTTTATACCAAAACACACATCAGAATGGAAAAAATATCCCTTTAACCCTGGTAGGACAACCTCTAGAAAATGTCTTAGTCCCTTTGTATAATTTGTCAGACTCGAAGACTGGGTTCGGGACTAAGAGCGTTTATTATACAGACGGTGGGCTGAAAGCGGTGCTGGAACGGCTGACGGATGAGGTCTGAGGAGGAAAGGTGGAGGTTTAGCTGTAGTAACTTTGGAAATACTCTGATCATGGATCACGGTGGAACGATGACTGAGTGAAGAGCCGGTGTAGCGTCTTCCATATATAGACATGGATTGACGCAGGTGAAACGTGGAGGGAATCCCCGCGAGGGGCATGCTGGGTAATGTGGTCCAAGACGGAAGCCGGTCAGCTGGGAGAGCCCGGCCTGGGGGCTTGGACTCTGACAGGAACCCCCGGTCCAGGGACGGCTCCAGAAGTCCCCGGGCCACCTCGGTGGACCCAGAAGTCCGAGATGAGGGCAGGGTCCAAGATGGAGCGGGCCGGCTCCCAGGAGCGTTCCTCGGGGCCGTAGTCCGCCCAATCTACAAGGTACTGCCAGCCCCGACCCCGGCGGCGAGCGTCCAGAATGCGCCGGACTGTGTAGATGGGCTCACCGTCGAGGAAGCGGGCCGGCGGAGGTGCTGGAGCCTGAGGTGGCAGGAGGGGGGATTCCACGTAAGGCTTGAGCCGGGAGGTGTGGAAGGTAGGATGGACGCGAAGGCTTGTAGGTAGCCGCAGCCGTTACGTGACCGGGTTGATGACCTCCTGCACGGGGTAGGGCCCGAGGAACCGGGGAGCGAGCTTCCTGGAACCGGCGCGGACCCGGAGGCCTGCCGTGGACACCCAGACCTTGTCCCCTGGAGCATAGGAGGGACCGGGGCGGTGCCTGCGGAGGTGTTGGTGTGAGTAACGGGCGTTGGCCCGGGTAATGGAGGCCCGCGCCTTGATCCATGCGTTCTTGCAACACCTCACCAGGGATTGAGCGGCTGGCACCGCGACTTCGGGTTCCTGGTGGGCGAAGACTGGGGGCTGGTAGCCATAGCAGACCTCGAAAGGGGACATCTGAGTGGCCGAGGAGGTGTGAAGATTATGGGACAGCTCCGCCCAGAGGAGGTACTTAGGCCACTGCGAGGGCTGGGCCGAGACGAAGCAGCGGAGGTACCGGCCCAACTGTTGGTTCGCCCGCTCCGATTGACCGTTGGTCTGTGGGTGGTAGCCCGAAGACAGGCTGACAGAAGCTCCCACTAGATGGCAGAAGGCTTTCCAGAAACGGGCTGTGAACTGGGGACCACGATCTGAGACCATGTCGACCGGGAACCCGTGGAGACGCACCACATTCTCCAGAAACAGTTCTGCAGTGCGTCGGGCCGAGGGAAGGCCCGGGAGGGCGATGAAGTGAACAGCTTTGGAAAACCGGTCAGTGACCGTTAGGATGGTGTCGAGGTTGTTGACCGGCGGGAGACCTGTGACAAAGTCCAGCCCCACATGGGACCAGGGGCGGCTGGGCACCGGAAGAGGTCTGAGGGTGCCAACCGGAGCCTGGGTGGATGCCTTAGAGCGGGCGCAGACGTCACAGGCGCTCGTGAATTCCTTAACGTCCCTCTCCATATGTGGCCACCAGAGAGCCCGTTTCAAGAACTTGAGAGTCCGAGAGAAGCCCGCGTGACCAGACAGGCGTGATGAGTGGGCCCAGGCCAACGCCTCACTGCGACAGGCCGCGGGGACGTAGAGCCAACTGGCGGGGGTCTCTGGCGGCGCTGGGTCATCCCGGAGGGCGTTTTGGATGGCCTCCTCCAACGGCCACCCAAGGAGGGCCACGAAACGGTGCTCCGGGAGGATGGGCGCCGGCTCGGACGTGGGCGCTGAATGTGTGAACTGGCGGGAGAGGGCGTCCGCCTTCTGGTTTTTAGGAGCGGCAGAGGATGACGATCTCTGACTGTGATCTTGTTCAGTTCTCTGTAATCTATACAGGGGCGGAGATCACCCTCCTTTTTCCTCACAAAGAAGAAGCCTGCGGCACCTGGGGACGACGAGGGTCGGATGAAACCCTGCCGGAGGGCCTGGTCAATATATTCCTCCATGGCTCTGGACTCGGCGGGAGAGAGAGAAAAAAGGCGCCCCCGGGGTGGACTGGTTCCTGGTTGCAGCTTAATTTCCATGTCGTACGGGCGGTGAGGCGGCAGTGTGGTGGCGCGCCGCTTGTCGAACACCGCAGCCAGGTCCCGGTAGGGCAGTGGCAGATTGGGCGGTGTAGGGCCAGGGTCACCGGCCGGGCAGTCTGGCATGGATGGAGGAGGAGAGAGGTGGGCCTGGCACTGGGTCCCCCATTCCAAAAGGCGGCCCTGGGACCAGGAAATCCGGGGGTCATGGAGACGGAGCCAGGGAAATCCCAGGATTAGAGGAGAGGAGGAGCACATATGATCAGGAACTGGATGGTCTCTCTGTGGCCTTGGACAATCACCTGGAGTGGCTGGGTTCGGTTTTGGACCGGATAAGGTTGGAGGGGCCTACCATCCACCGAGGTCACTGGCACAACTCTCTCCAAGGGGGTCATGGGGATCCGTAGGCGCTTAGCCAGATCCATGTCCATGAAATTGTCAGCGGCCCCCGAGTCCACCAGCGCGTGCATCTGGAGTGAGGCCTCACCATGAAGAAGAGTAACATAAAGAAGGAGTCGATTTGAAGAGGTGGGGGCTGAAGGTGACCCAGGCTGAGCGACCCCGATACTCAGTGGGTTCCTTCGTTTCCCAAACGTAATGGACAGTTCAGGTGTCTGTGGTGGGAGGAGCCACAATAGGCACAGAGACCCTCGCGCCACCGTCGCTGTCTCTCCTCTGGAGGAAGGTGGCCTAATTGCATGGGCTCATCAGTAGAAGCGGGTCCGGGAGCAGGCGTGGGGGAACGAGGAAGAGGTCCAGGCGCCCTGGATGGGCGAGTGAAGGGCTTGGGCCGAACCAGAACCCGCTGATCCATGCGCAACGCCAGATCCACCACTTCATCCAGGTTCTGGGGCAGCTCCTTTCCCGCCATTTCATCCCGGATGTAGGTTGCCAGTCCCTCCAAGAAGACGGCTCAAAGGGCAGAGTCATCCCACCGCAGCTTGGTGGAGATGGTGCGGAACTCCGATGCATAAGCGCACACAGAGCGCTCCTTCTGGCGGAGTTTTAGGAGTCGTGCCTCTGCCCCCATTTCGATGCTGGGTGGAACAAACGTCTTTCTGAGGGCAGCCACGAATGCAGCGTAGTCATTGCAGTCCGGTGATTTAGAATTATAGAGCGCAGCGGCCCACTCTGCAGCGCGTCCGGTGAGCAGGGAGGTGAGCTGTGCCACTCGAGAACGCGCAGTGGGAAAGCGTCCTGGGTGGCACTCGAACTGCATCTCGAGGGTAGCGAGCAGACCGTCTGGACTCCCTGTCTCTCCATTCCACTTCTCCGGGAGACTGAAGTGTGGCTCTCCCGTCGGGGGAGTGAGGGCTTGCAGGTGGAGAGCATGAACCTGCTGCTGGAGTGCCGTGACGGCAATAGACAACTGCATGGAGAGATCGGTCTGGGAGTTCAGTCTGGTGTTAAGCCGGTCGACCTGGGCGTGGAGCTGAACGTTCTCGTTCACCAGTTGCTCCATCTTTCTCTTCACCTGCTCGAACTCCGCTGGATTAATGGACTCAGTCATCCTGTCAGACTCGAAGACTGGGTTCGGGAGTAAGAGCGTTTATTATACAGACGGTGGGCTGAAAGCGGTGCTGGAACGGCTGACGGATGAGGTCTGAGGAGGAAAGGTGGAGGTTTAGCTGTAGTAGCTTTGGAAATACTTTGATCATGGATCACGGTGGAACGATGACTGAGTGAAGAGCCGGTGTAGCGTCTTCCATATATAGACATGGATTGACGCAGGTGAAACGTGGAGGGAATCCCCGCGAGAGGCATGCTGGGTAATGTGGTCCAGGACGGAAGCCGGTCAGCTGGGAGAGCCCGGCCTGGGGGCTTGGACTCTGACATAATTGAAGCATGCACTAAAATTAACTGGAAAAAAATTACCATACCTACAATCGACAGACAGACAGACAGACAGACAGACAGACAGACAGACAGACAGACAGACAGACAGACAGACAGATGAATAGATGTCCTGCAATGATCCAGTAATAATTATAACATTAAGTGGGATAAAATGTTGAAGTTAAAACATTTAAAATGCTAAAGATCATATAGCAACATCCCATTGGGGTGTTTGGTTTGCGTCCATGATTCTAACTCCGAAAAAGGGAGCTTACAATAAACTCCATCCTGATTGGCTGCCGGGGCCCTGACTTCTCCTCTCATTATGTTTCAGTGTATAGATTCAAAGGAAGCTCGTCTACAGTGCGTCTATGTATGGAACATCTGCTGGAACTTTTAACCAGCGAATTTTGCATATGCAGAAAAATTTAATGGTAATGACTCGCACCTCAGCGACAAGACAATCAAATGCTGTTAATTAGTGCTGGCTGTGTGCACTCTCAATCAGGAGGAATTCTCTGCAGCTACAAATTCTGATGGAGGAAATCAGGCAGTGTGCATGTGCTGGTGTGTGCTGCAGCATTGCTTTTTTAATAGCTGATGATCATGACATTAATTATTAATCATCATTATGAGTCTTGATGAATTTGAGCAGCAGATTTTTGCCCTACACTTTTGATAGCTTGCATGTATTTTTTACTCTAATTCTGCATTTTATTTTAATTAATGTGGCAGAGAAGGTTGCTTTATGAGAAGCTGGCTGTCACATTGATGCTCACATTGATTTTAAAAGAGATCCTGGAATAATTAAGACAAATCATTTCCCCATCAGTCATTTTCCTGATGACAGACTGAGAGGTGTCCTTTTGTTTGAAAGACAAAGTGAGAGCGGGTGGCGCTAAACGCAAGAGCTTGACAGCAGAGAAATATGGAGACAGTGGGAGGAATGACAGGAGTGTGTGATTGAGATAAGCCCCAAATAAATGGGAAGTCAGGCAGAAGTCCTCTCCCACGCACTGGAGTCTCTGAAATGCCTCCCACAGAAACTGTGAAGCACACTGCAGTTGCACTGTCATGCAAGGACATATGAAGGACACGGAGTGAGGGAGACAAAGACGACGGCTGAACCTGGGAAAGAGCATCCAGACTTTAGTCTTCATTTGTTAAACCACAGTGCTGTCATTGTTACTCTTCCTCATGAAAACCCTTTTTGGTTATTTATAGCAGAAATGAAAACAATTAGGCAATATCACTTTAAATACATTGAAGTCAACAGAGTGAAGGAATAATGTGGCTGGTTCTTGTGGCCTCACATTGATGAAATTATGGAGATTACTCTAAGAGTCTTCCACATCTTTGGGGGGAAGAGAATCTTCAAGTGATTTAATCATGTTGGGCCTTTCACTGTTTGTCAGAAATAATAAAATTTTATGAGAATTTCCAACATCTTTTCATGAACTTGCTTGCCTGCCACCAACTACTTTGATAATACAAGAGTATTTAGTTGTAACCATTAAAATCTGATTCAGGACATTTATTCAGTCAACACTTATGCTAAAAAAATTACCAAAATTTTGACGATCAAAAAATGATCTAATGCTTATCAGATCTTAAAATAAAGTTAGTATGACCCGATGGATTAAAGGCTTACTAAACAACTTTTTCCTATTTTTAAACCATTTTCTTGAGCCAGTATGTGCTAAAATGACCCATTACAGGGTTAAAGCAATGCCATGCAGACCCCCACCGTCCTGTAGACACTAATGAAGGCTGCGAGACATTGCAGCTGTTAGATTAAGGTGTTAAAAAGACAAACACACAGCGAGGAGAAAGCTTTCACTTTTGGTTTAACTAAATGGACACTAGGGGGTGCTAAAAAGTAAGCCAAAACTGCCAAGTGTGCCTTTAACAAAATTTGAGTAAAAATCCGAAAGCAGACAAGGTGGACCAAATCCTTATGAGGCAAGTGTACATAGTACAGTTTGTTGTAAATACCAGACATTTGTGAAACAATACAGGAAGGATACAAAATAATACAGGAAGGAACCTCACCAAATTCAGTTAACAGAGTAATCATTCAGCTATATCAATAATACACATTTGGTTTGTGGACGTGGTGAGATTATTCATCACTCTTAATTGTTTCACCACATAGTCAGGGTTACCAGAAATACTCACTCATTAGCTTAACCACTTCATCCTCAGTAGGTTTGCAGGTTGCTGATGCTTATGTCCAGCAGTCATCAGGCGAGGACAGCCTGGACAGGTCTCCAGTCCCTTAACAGGGACAAACTGAGTCCCTAGAGAAAACCCACACATGCATTGGGAAACAGGCTAACTCCATTCAGCAAGGCTGCAGCTGGGATTTGTACCTGCAACCGTCTTGCTGCAAGGCAACAGCGCAAACAACTGCATCAGCATGCAGCCCATTACTATAAATTGTATGTCTAGCAATATTATGCATGCATGTGAAACTAAAAGTGCCACCCTTACAAAGTAAATAAAACAAAATCAGTACAGTTTAATCTACTTCTTTTGCTTTTTCAAAGATTTCATTTGGTGCACAGGTTGTGGCAGTTGGACTTCAGCACGACAGGCTTAAAAACATGGCTGAAAGTATCTGCACTTGAAGGGACTCAGTAACTGTTTATAAATTACCATATGGTCTATATTTTTATAAACAGGTTGTAAGCATTCAAAATTTTCAACATTCTCAGGGCAAATTTTGTGAAAAAACAGAAAAAGTGTTTTATGTCCGTTTCTGATTGCATGAAGTCCAAACACAACCGTGCTTTTCTGCATTTTCCAGACGTTATTATTATTTTTTTTTCTGATGGGCACACAAAATTGGAGATGGTTGAAAAAATATTTAATGACAATAAATGACGAATTGTGCTATATTTATAATAGATAGACCTCAAAGCCTATTATAAAAATAGGCCTCTTATCAAGGCCAGGTGTTGGTAAATGTTCAGAATAAAAGGCACATTTTGTTTTTTGCTCAGATTTTCTTCGGTGCCTCGTCTTCATCCCTACCCATCCTTCTATCCCTGCTGGGCTCTCTGCACCGCTCTCTCTCCTTCTCTTTATACTTTCCTTGGTAACCGTATCCATGCAGCAAGGTGTGAGCAGGGCCACAGGGGATCCTCAGATTGGCGTTTTTGATCATGAATAGCTTTCACCCATGAACTAGAGAATTCTGTTTTTTGCCAGATACGTCAAAAAGCAAAGTTGCAGTTGTCTTCGATCTGTGAAGCTGTTCGTGAATTAGCGGTCCACTCGCTGCTGGTTACTGGTCTAATTAGCTGGCTGTGGGTGGTTTCCACAAAAGCTCGTTTTTAGTTGCACCAACTAAAATTTAGGCTCAACCACGACTAAGAGAGAGGCAGATTTGCCTGAAAGGATCTGTTTTGTGGATGCAGAACGGAGACACAAGCATCATCCCAGTTTTCTTGGACAGTGTATCTGGGTCAGGCTTTGCGTGACTGACCGCCTGCCATTATCACCACCCCAATACACAAAAGAGGACGGCCAAGAACTGGGAAGTGCAGGGAGAGGTTAACGGGAGGAGCTAATTTAGAGGAAAAGGACAGGATGGCCAGACTTCTCCCATGGGCTTGTGGTCTGCCTTTTACACCTTCACACTCTCCCATCATCCCATCAGACTGACTGGTAATCATGTATGGCAGGGACTGACATAAGGCTTTTTAAGGGTGATGAGGCTTGATTTTCTTTTATCTGACAGTTGGAGCCAGGTCTCTGTAAGGTTTATAAGTGCAGGCTCTCATTTGTCTGAATCTCATCATGATAGCTGGGACTCAGACTCATTTTATGGTTTGCTACACAGGCTGTCATCTTCGTGATGTTGAGGTGATGAGGGCCCTTGCCCTGCTCTATTTCTTAACTGTCACCAGATGACAGGGGTCACACTCACACTTTCATTTTCCCCTCAAGTCTTCTCCACATTATTTGTATTCCCTTTAACAGTTTTACTCTGAAATCCCTGCTTTCAATGCACTTCTACTTTACCTCCTTTGACACAGCTAGCCTGCCTTTTCATCTGACAGAGCTGGGTTTTTTTTTTCAAGCTCAAAAAGAAAAACTCCTCTCAATCACTGCTTTCTTCAGGAAGCCACAATATGCACTGATCTCCAATTTGTGGCTTTTCTGCAGCAGCTTGGGAGTAGCTGCGTCTCCTTTTAATATTTAGTCAGGTGAAGGAGCCTAAAGGTCGGCAGAATCCCACCGGGGCCGCTAGCATTTATAAAGACAGATGAGAGCTGCTGCCATCCATGATGGATGGTAGCATCGATTTTAGCCATTAAATATAACGCTCTGACATTCAAGATGGCTGAAGAATGATGAACTTTGAAAGGTGAATGAGATTTGTTCATATTAAATTGCCATTGTCGCAGTTAGAGATGTAAACTGGACCAGTTTGTAACAATCGTTTCATTTCATGCTGGAGAATCAGTTCCTTATCCGCTTCAACTAGAATCCAAGCTTCTGCTAAACCGGCGTTTCATTTTGGAGGGTTGTCTTGTCTTTTCTGCTTTAAACAACAACCAGTTGTGCTTTTCTGTTTGAATTACAGACACAACACCATAACATCACAACGAAAATGGTGGTTTCTTATTGAAAGTGCGAGGATTTTGGATGATAGGTGGTTTGGTCCAAAGGAGTTCAAATGATTACCTCAACTCTGGGGTAAAGCTGTGCCTGAATGTGGGGTTTTAAATAAAGTCTGGGAGTTCTTCTTGGATCTGTCGGGCTTTAAGTAGTAAATTCTCACATCTCCCATGGGAGAGCCAAGGATTACTTGTTCTCTAACCACCTGTTAACGGGGAGTTTCCTTTTGCTTCCTTTGCTTCTTTTTTCCAAACTGGTAACTGCATTTTTGCTTTGTGTTTTTCATAAAAATAATTAGAGATGTTGGGAAAATCAAAGATATAGAAAAACCTTGATAACTGACATGAACGTGACCTTTTATTAGCAGCTGAGACAGCAGCTCTAACAATCCCCAGGGTCTGTCAGCTTAAAATAGTTTCATGAGAACAACAAAACTGTACTCCGATCTTTGATGTTCACTCATGTGGATCCGTGTGCGTGTGTGTGTGTGTGTGTGTGTGTGTGTGTTTGTATCCATTTGCTAATTCACCAAGTCAAGAAACAGCTTCCCTTGCATGCAAATTTAATGCTACACTGAAGGCGTGTTCCAAACACTTCCTTCATCACGGAGTTGGATGCAGTAAACTCAGATCTGACACAGATCTAAATTCTAGATGTCTGTACAAATCAGAAGAAGTCCCACTAACATCTCTGTCATTGACCTAAAAGTGCAACATACCACTATGTATTGATCTGAAGTGGGGTATTTAATGTTAATGATAAATTAAAATTGTGGCTGTTGGTTCTGGTGCAGCCCGAGGCATTTTTAACCAGGAATTTTATTATATTTTTATTGGTTAAATGGTATAATGTAGAAAAAATATGTCCAACACATTATTCTCAGGATCCACTATGATATCTTGGACAAATTAATAGTTATAGGACTGCAGCAATCTACCAGCTATCAACCCAAACCTATGTATCGATCACACGGGGCTGGATTTATTGGCTTCCCTCTGATCTTTGGATTTTACAATAGAGTGCACAGAATCAATTTTACTCATTATTGGTAACTTGTGAGTTCCCAGTACCTGCAGTATAATCTTTCCTGTGAGTGACAACGAAGGTCATGTTGATCTACAGGACCAAAGCGTCGGCTTTTCCTTCTGGACGTATATCCATATTCAGTGTAGTTCTACATTAAAGTACCCTCCGTTTGCCACCACTAGAGAATTTGTTACTCTTTCACCTTTCTGGTGAAAAGATGCAGAAAGGTGAAGAAGATCTATTCAGATGGTAATAATAATAATAATAATAATAATAATAATAATAATTTAACCTGAAAGCTCTAGTAAAAAAGATCAGTTTTAAGACCAGATTTAAAAGCACCAATAGTCTTCGGTATCCTCAGATGCCCTGGGAGGGAATTCCAAAGTCTGGGTGCAGCTGAGCAAAAAAGTGCGATCTCCCAGGGTGCGAAGTTTAGTCTTTGGAGTTTTCAAAAGATGTACTGATGCAGAGCGGAGGTTGCGTGTGGACGTCTGTGAAAACAGAAGTTCTTTAAGGTTGGAGGGGGGGGGGGGCACATTCCCATAAATACAGTGGTGGGTGAGAAGGGCAACCTTGTAATCAATTCTAGATGAAACAGGGAGCCAGTGAAGAGATTTAAGAATGGGCGTAATATGGACAAGTGCATTGCAGAAATCCAGCCTGGAGGAGACAAACGCATGGACCAACTTTTCTGCATCAGCAAACGTTAGTGCTAGATGCAGTTTTGCTATATTCCTGAGGTGGAAAAAAGACGTTTTACAAAGATACTTGACATGAGCCTCATACGTCAAACTCGAGTCCATTTTAACCCCAAGGTTTATAACAGATGTTGATAGTAGGATATCCTGACCAGAAAAGGTAATACAGTTGATGTTAGATGACCTAACCTGGTGTGGGGTGCCTACTAAAATAGCTTCAGTCTTAGAGCGGTTTAGCTGCAGGAAATTTTGCTTCATCCATGACTTTATCTCCTCCAAACAGATGGTCAAAGTGGATGATGGTGGAGTAGACGAGGAGGTGGAATTTATCCTGAGATAAAGCTGAGTATCATCAGCAAAACAATGGAATAAAATACCATGCTGGCTGATGATACGGCCCAGGGCAAGCATATATAATACGAACAAAATCGGACCGAGCACAGAGCCCTGAGGAACACCACATGTGACATTGTGTGTAGCAGATTTAGCCTCTCCCAAGGCAACATGCTCCATTCTTTCAGTAAGATAAGATGAGAACCAATTGTAAACAGAGAGTCAACAGTGTGACGTAATCTGTGAAGCAGAATGTTGTGATCAACAGTATCAAAGTTCACACTACATGTTTTTCCTTTTTTAATAACTTTTTGAGAGCCACAAATCTTTACTTCTGTGTTTTTATTGAAGATAGTCAAAGCAACAGGATTATCGTTTTACCGTTCTACCCTAGTGAGACTTTACACGGACCACAAGGTAATACAATAGTATGAATCTGCTGTATGAAAATATTTATGTATCCTTTCATCTGAATAAAGCTAAACCTGAGCTGCATGGTGGCAGTTTGTTGTCTTGCAGCAAAAAGGTTGCAGATTCAAATCCCAGCATCTGCCTTTCTGCGTGGGGTTACCATGCTCTCTTCATGCATACGTTGATTTTTTTCTTCTGAACTTACAGAAACAAAATCACAGGGCTTGATTATGTACTTAAAGCTGTTATAGTGAATCCACAGAACAAGCTAGGTTTTGAATGCAAACACGGCCACGGAACACTCATTTATTTAGAAGTATTAGTTAAATCACGTGATTATATTCAAACTGCTCTGTGCTGTCACTAACCCACCCTGCAGAGTGTTGCTGTTTACATCAGTGATGCTCGCTGCACTTCTCCTCCTAAACAGCAGGCACCGCTAATGAATAAATAACCCTGATGCGCAGCACAAATTACCTGTGTGAGAATTGGTGTCCTCTTCACATTAAAAAGGTAATTTTTTTGGCTTATTCTTACATAAAACAATCAAAATTTGGTTTAGCCAAATTCTCTATTGTGTAATTTTTTTTCTATGCTGATTTAAAAGTGGCTGTGTATGTAGATTAAATCATATTTTGCTGAGTCTAAATCCAGCATCTTGCCTGCTTTGTGGCCATAAAACACGCCACACTGCCACGGAGACTCAGGTGCACTTTTGTTGGACTCACTGATTGACACAAAACCAAGGATGAAAGGCCAAATAAATTTTCTGCAGCGGCCCTCAGAAGACATACAGCTGCCTTGTTGAGCAGAGAAAACCCATGGAAACCCCTAAAGTCCTCCAACGTAACGCATATATCTGCCTCTGCGGTCAAATCAGGCCAAGGAACCCTTTCATAAAAACACACAAGAGGTGGTTTGGTTTTATGCCCCTCTCTTCTGCTTGTTTTACTGGGAGTAGACATTTTCCCTTTACTGTTCCTTCCTCACCTCACAAAAACAACCTTGATCCTTTTTTTCTGCATTCCTACAGACCATGCAATGCAGCAGCTCATTTCTGCTGATCTTTTGGCCTTTCTGTTTGATGCAGATGTCTCTAACTGCGACTAAATAAATTGCCAATTAGTGGATTTTCAGGTGAAAGTATTTTGTGTTTGCTCACAGACCATCCGTGTCAGCATCTATGCAAAACAAAACTTTACAAAAACGTCACTTTTGATGCCTCGCTGATAAAAGTCAAGTTGGGTAGAAAAACTTTGTTTTTCCTTAAAAACTTGTTTTTCTCTTTCAAGGACGGCTGCGTTTGTACTGATAAGCTCCAGTACTTTAGGAAGCTGCTTGATGAAGCCATAAAGCCTCTTAAATCAAAAGTTCCTGTGATTTGCCCCTCTGTAAGCATTAATCTTATAATTCAGCTCATCAACAGTGTGGTATGAGCTGTAGGAGTGATGAATGCGTTTATGTTTGGCATTTTGACAGCAGCAAAGATGGATGGAGGGACACGAGCAAGGTCAAACTTGAGACATACAATACAAAGTTAAAGTAAGTCAAGGTACACACAAAGTGTTGCATAAAAGCCCCCACCACCACCTCCACACACACACACACTTTCCACATCCTTTTGCGGCTTTAAAATTTCTGTCGCCTTCGCAGCATTTGATTTAGTGGTCTTCTTCTGAATGTGATGGCTGCCACCATGTAGGGCAGAATGTTTAAAATCCAGAACTCCGCAAATTAACATCTGAAAAGAAGGAGTGACAGAGTGTGGCCATGACAGCGATGGAGCCCAAGTGCACTACCGCGTAACCAATATCCGATCAATATGTCACGCAGCCCTGTCCAGAAAAGACTGGCTGACTCCTTGTGGGTTTCTTTCAGCCCTGACAGGCTCTTTGTGTCCTCCAAGCTCTGAATCCTAATTCATCCACTCAACTAGAGGTCCATGAGCTCTCTTTAACAGTCATTAAAAACCTCCTTAATACGTCACGCGGCACTTAGGTCTTATCTTTTTGTTCCTCCGATACTGATTAAGACTTGAGTGCTTTTAGCTCTTTGTGCAACAAAATCTACATGAATCTTTGATGCTTCTTAAAAATAAAAATTCTTTTAGTAAACTTCAAAGAGAGAACAATCTCCTGCACAGCCTGGGCGGCTGCTGCGAGTTCTTGAAGGATGAAGACCGGCCTCGTCACAGAATTGTGTGGTCATCGGGGAAGGAGGATTGATGGATAGACCTTCAGGGGACAACTTCACAGAACTGCTGAGCCAGAGCAGCAGCGTGATTAATGTAAAGCCCTGTCTATATTTGGTAGCCTATGGAACTTTTTTAGAAACTCTGTATGAGGAGTTTAAAGTGGGTTTGATTAAAACTCAGGCTGAGTGGTTTTCAGGAGGTAGACTGATCCACAAAAGCATCAGAAAATATCATTTATACAGAAAATAGTCAAAGATTTAATGTGTTTTTGAGTGTGCATAACCACCAGCTCATTAGTCATTTTCTTTTGTAAGAACATTTTTTAATTGTTCAACATCTAAGAAGTTGGCAAGTATCACCAAAGAGCTCAGATAAATCTGAATGTTGGAGACATAAAATAAGAATGAAACGTTCCATAAGTCCTAAAAATAAAACATCTGGCATGTTGAGTACTAATTTTGTTTTGTGTAGTTTGTTGACTTTTGTCTAAAGCAATTAAACAACATTTGTATTGCATCCATTTAGTTAGAAATAGCCGAAACATATCTAGAACAGATGTTTCCAGAACCAAGTAAGGTGCTTCAGCCTTTCATGCATGAATATAACATGAGTCAGCATTTTTCTTAAACCCTGCAGATGTTTGACAACCCCGGCCCTTCCAACAATCTAAAAATTGTGCACACTTACCACAATGGCTCTAAAGATAATCTCATCAGATAATCTTACTGTGTGTGATGTGTTAGGAGCACTCTGGTCCGTTGGACAGGACGTCAAGATGGCTTAGATTATTAATCTGGACTTTCAACGTGTTGGATTGACTTGCTCTGATTTTATGGAATAAACGAACATTCTGCTTGTTGAATGTGACATGTAGCCAACCAGAAAGTGAGGTGATGGAAGTGAGAACACTCCTCTTTTACCACGTTTGTTTACTTCAAAGTCACTTTTGATCTGTCTGAGTGGGGAATGTCTTTGAGTGGAAGTCTGTGTGTAGTATTAGCTGAGTTGCTGCACACCACACACTGTGAGACCAAAACTAATATATCTGTGACTTTTTATCTCCATGTGTGTGATCTCTCATGCTTTGAAATTGTCTGCCTTTTTCAAAAATGCTACCATGTGAACCAGGATTTAAGTGTTTCGTTGAACATTTTCAAGATCATTTCAACTTCTTTTTAAACATGTTCTTTTCGATTAGTTCATGTTTAGCTCTTTGCATATGTTGAGTTTATAACACGCTGTGGAAAACAAATGAATGCTGTAAAATTATAGGAATATAATTATGTTATTCACATTTATTTTATATCGGAAATGAAAGATGTGAAACACTGAAAAAACATTTTTTATGATTATTCCTGATTATAATCAGTCTGAGTTTTTCATGCAGGTTGAACATGAAAATAGTCTCCTACACCTTTCTCCTGCATTAGCTTCTGATAGAAAATAGACGGTGAAACTCCAGGATTAGAAAATCCTGAAAGATCTACATCACACTGTCACTTAAAATTCATGGACTCACCCATCTTGACTCACCACGGGGTAGGCCGTTGTTGGTTTAGCGTCCAGGAAACAGCAGAGAATGTCTCAATTAGTAGAAGCTAGCCATTAGCATTAGCAATTCCACCACACGGCAGAACTCCTTCAGGCTTGTGTTATTTGTGGAGATAAAACATCCACATTGCAAAACAAACCGTCAGGGGTAGAGTCATGTTGCTGTTATCCAGTCAGAGGAGAGATGTCCAAATATCAGGAAATAAGACTCTAAAACCTGCCGTCTGAAGCTACCTCCTCCTCCTGCTGACTTGAACTTCCTTATTCAGGCACATGAGCTCAACCCCCCCCCACCCACCCCCCCCACCCCCACCCCCACAGTGTGACTTACCAGGCGTGCATTCCTAATAGAGAACACTGCAAATGCATTGACTAAACAAGTGTTCCACACATTTAACTGTGTGATAAATGCATAGCAGAATAAAAAAGCTTAGCTCAGACCAGCCTAAAATAATTACACAACCCACAGTCATTTACAAAGAAATTGTAGTAAACAAATAGCAGAAGGCAGCTTAGGGATGAGAGTTCACGAGTCTCTCAGGGAAGAAGCTGTTCCTAATCGTGTTGTCTGGCCTTTAAAGCTGCACGACCCTCTGCCTGAAGGAAGAAAGATGAATAAGTGATATGCTGGTGTTAATGCCCTCTGCAAAAATGCTGTTTTGAATTTTTTTGGAGTAGATCACTATTTTTGGCACCTTATCAGCTTTTAAGCAGGTATATAGAAAATGTTATGACACTACTCATGCCAGGAAAAACAGCACATTTTCCAGCCACTTCATAAACCACTGCTGTAGTTGAGTCTTGTTGAGGATGCTGGTTGTGTTAGTGGCCCACATAAGGCCAGTGGATATGGGCAGACCAGAGCATTCCACTGTTTCCATCAGCTGCAGGCTTCCTCCTCCAGTGATGCGGGTAGGTACTCCTGTACATGAAAGGGTTAAGTAGTCTTAAAACGGTATTAACTAGCTCATGAACAGTATTAAATCGTATTCTACTTTAATAGGAAATAATGAGAAGCAACATTAAGTGTCTGCTGTTACAGAAACGCAAAGATAACTGAGGAGAAGCGTTGAGTTTCCCTCTGAGAGGAATTTAAACAGGCATCGCTGTGATTCTCTCACGGTCTCACTTTCTTGCATTCTGAAAAGCTCAAGTCCCTACACGACTCTGATATCTGCATTAAATTCCTCTTGGACCGATCACATCTAATGTTAACATTTTTCCGAGGCAAATCTTTACTGATGAAGAAACTCACCCACACAGTGACGAACGCTGGCTGACACACATTCAACATGCAGCCAGGAATAACACCCAAACATAAAAGGCTTCAAAGGATGATTTCATCACTGCCTCTCAGTTTGCGTGACTCACTGATGTCTGACTTGGGCCATTTGTCACCAAGCAGCAGCAGCCAGGGCTGTGGGAATCTCCATCACATAAAGCTGAGTTAAACAGAAGATTGCTGCAGTGGAGAGGTGTGCACAATCAACAAGGCTTCAGCAAAATCTTTGAGGTGCATTAAACAAAATAATGTGTTTTAACACCTAAATAGTGTCAGAAATGGAACACAAGCAATCAGAAATAACACAAATAGGCACCAGTATCATGATTTTGGTTTCAGATGAGGAGTAAAGAAAGACAAAAGTCAGGAGTTTCTCCCAGTTTCCTGTTTCCTCTTGTTAAACATCAGCAACATCAGGGCAGATGTTGCCTTCCCCTAAGTCCGGTTCACAAGGCAGGATTTTAAAATGGTTATACGAATTTAAAAACACACAAGTAGTGATAAAAAATCATGGATTTAACAGTTGTGGTCTTGCAGTGTGTGGGAAAAACTACACACAACCTGCTCTCACACGGGAACATTCCTCGGTCAGACGGGAAAATCTTACAGAACCTTTTGAGATCCAACGAGACGTTGAAGTAAAGAAATACGGTGGAGGGGAAACGTGCGGCGTTCGTCTGTCAACTCAACTTGTGTTTGGCTAAACGTCGCATTCAGCAGGCTGCATGTTAGCTTTTCCTCAATACCATGATGAGAAAAATCGAGCATGTTGCATATCCCTCATTTATGAGCCGACGTGCCTCCGAGTTGACTAGGGCACCTTTAACATACCGCACACGACAGGATTATCTGATCAAATCACTTTTAGAGCCATTCTGATAATCAGTTATCTGATGTTCAGAAGGGGAGAACTGGGTCTTTCCTGGAGAGCTGGGCCTTATTTATTCTAGTCAGAACGCTTGCTGTGGAAAAGCCTCTTGAGTCAAAGATGGATGTTATTCTGATTCACCCACATGCCTCCTGAAGTTTACTATCTTCACCTAATGAAAATGTGGAAATGTGCTTGTTTATTATAGCTATCTCGTACCAAACCATCTTTTTGCCCTCAGTGTTCCCTGTGCAGGCCGCTCTGGCTCTCTGAGTCACCTTCATTGTAAACGCGTCACAGAGACTACCTAAATGACGCTCAAGTGGCCTTAAATGAGGCAATCTCCAGCCCAGCCTATCCATTACTGCTAGCCTCATGATTAGCTTGCAGCCTTTTTCCCAGCAAATCCATCCATCCTCTCCTTCAGCTTCACTCACTTTTCTCTCCCACTTCTGTCCACTACCTCTTCCCTGTTGGTCAATATCTGAAATTTCTAAAAGCAGCTCTTA